>NC_060255.1:45553727-46156503 GCF_921293095.1 Ischnura elegans
AACCTAACGCCAAATAAATACCACGTTTTTTCATATGAGAACACACTATGAGATCGTCGCTATGATGACGATGAAAGAGTAAAAGCAACAGTTACGCAGTGTCTGTCAATTAAGGTGGCAATTTTATATGACGACGGTATACGAAAGATTGTCGTTCGATGTAATGAATGCATTAATATTTATGAAAATTATTTATAAAAATAGTTTAAAGTGTGTGGTAATATGTAAAAATAAAATTTTTACAAACGTAAACTGTGTTTTTATATTTCAGAATGGTATTTACTTTTAAAAAACGCGCCTTGTACTTCAGGGTAATTAATTGAGTTGTCTGAGAAGGCTTTGCCTTGTCGACGACGAAGAAATCAAACATAACTGCACAAACCAGAGCTGGTCTGTTGAACGAGTAAAAACTACCCCTCGTCATCATCCAAATAAATTCGCCGCGTTTTAAATTTCCCTATTCAGGTCGCGCGTTGTAGATTACAAAGAGTTTGCGGCATCAATTTATTCCCTGCTGGCTGATAGTTGCCTCCTTCAGCCAAACCACAAACACTGCTGCGCACAATGGCAATTAATTATCGGGCAATTCCATTAGCGAGTTCATCTGTTTCGGTTCAAAAAGCACGCTGCGGAGTCGGAAAACTCGACAAAGCCATAATTTCCCCCTGCCGCGTGGTTGTTGTTCGTCGCCGAGGACCGAAAATAGGCCCCCAGCCCCTCAGCCAGCATGTTAATTGGAAACAGAGAATCAGCCGCACCGAAGAGGTTATTTTTACTTTTTGCCGCCATAATCGTTTTTTTTTTCCTTCTATTCATCTCTTCCTCGTCCCCTTGTGCCACACTCTCAGATCAGACGGATGAGAGAATTTTCTAGTTTTTACTCGACCGAGCCGGAGCTGAGAGAGCAATATACCCACTTTGGTTACGTTCACCCGCATTTTAAATATAAGTTACCCTTACCATGGTTCCTACATGCACACAGAGGTAACTCATCTAATGTTTGCGCAGCTAGCAGAATCACATCCTTGAATACAGACTCAAGGGCGTACCCAGGATCATAACTAGGGGGGAGGCAAGCCATGGTCTAGGGGGAGGCAAGCCATGGTCTAGGGGGAGTGCAAACCATGGTCTAGGGGGGGCAAGCCAAGTTGTGAAATTTTAGCATAAGGAAAAGGTAAATGAAACCAACATTTTAAGAAAATTATAACAGTACCTTATGAGTTTATGAGATTATTTCCTTGCAAAATAGTTTTTTTTTGGTTACATAACTTATACTAATGCATATCATTTTTCGTGGGTTTAAAGAAAATTGGTTGAATACTTTCGTTTCAATTCAGTACTGATTTTGCATGAAGATTTTTGCGATTTATGCATCTAGGGGGGGGGGGGGGCAGCTGCCCCTCGCTGGGTACGCCCATGCACAGACTCTCATTTGCAACGATTAAAATAAGAGAAAAATCGCTTAACAATGCGAACCTTATCGCTACCGCTATCTTACATAAAACTTCGGGCTTCAAAAACAGACCGTACCAAAAATTTGATAGGAGTTAACTATTTGTAGATTCCTAAGGTTTATTTTCGTTCTTATTTAATTTTGGAGCCTCATGAATCAGAAAAGGCAAGGTCGTTGCAAAAATTATACAGGTGTAATCGCACTACCAAGTGGATGACAAAAAATATACAAGGAAATATATCAAGGAAAATAATGTAACTTAATTGTCTTCCATAAGACACAACACACACAGCAAATAGTTGCCATTACCAAGAGGTTACTACAAGCATCGAACAACACAACTCTCTCTCTTTTCTGTACATTACAGCAGAAGTGGAGGCTGGTGTCGGGGAGGAGAAAGAAAGTATATAGTCAATTCGGAATATTTTCAGTTTCGTCGCAAGTTTCAACGTTTTGAAACCTTAGAATATGAGTGAGGGGAATGAGACCATGACATACTGCGTGCATATTAGGTCGTTGCTCTAGTTGGCACGTTTGTACAAGCCTTGATAATGGCAATACTTGCTGAAAACTAGATCGGCCAAAGTTGATAAGTTTCACAGAGAGACAAAAAAGCATTTTATCCGTTAGTATGGTCACTAAGGGAGCATAGTAGCTTATCGTGTAAAGAGAAGCTGCTGTTTGAAGAGTGCCTGGCTCAGATTTCGTGTGAAGCTTACGGAAGCCCAGCGTGATAATGGAAGTGCGGGGGGACCCATGGAGAAGGACTGGCCCCCTACCCTGAATATGAGAATTTCACTCGCCTGTGGGTTAGTCCTGAGTTAGCCCTACCCTCACGTATCCAAACCAAATTTCGGTCTGAATCACTCAACGAGTGATGAACCCTTCACGACTTACGAGCAGGAGTCATAGGTCGGAAATTACGTGCATAAAATAAAGTTTTTAAATTATTAACAGGACAAAACCTAGCCTAAAACTTTGCTAAGCCGACTTACTTAGACTCCCTACGAGAGGTTAACGAAATTTTTACGCATGGTCTTTTAATTTAAATACATATTTCAACAGCATTACTACTAATACATCAAAACAAAATTGCGAAAATACAGTACAAGCAATGGTTATGGTATGCATTTATCGAATTATATATATATCATTATCATCATCACTGGTCAACAATCCTAGGATTGGTTTGACGCAGCTCTCCACTCAGTTCTCCTATCAGCTAATCTTTTCACACCTACGTATTTCTTCTCTTTCACATCTCTCTTTACTTGTTCCATATATTTTGTTCGGGATCTTCCTTTTCCATTCTTGCCTTCCACTTGTCCTTCGACGATTGTCTTCATCAGGCCATCATGTCTCAAGATGTAGCCTATAAGGATGTTCCGTCTTCTTATTAAGGTTTTCATGAGGCTTCTCTTCTCTCCTACCCTTCTTAGGACTTCCTCGTTACTAACTCGGTCGATCCATTTGATTTTCATCATTCTTCTGTAGCACCACATTTCAAAGGCCTCTATCCTTGCTTTCTCCGCTGCGGTTATTGTCCATGCCTCACTTCCGTATAGGAGCATACTCCAAATGTAGGTAGGTTCTTATAAATTGTTTCTTTACTTCCATATTTAAGTTTCCCGCTGTAAGCAGGTCTTTCTTTTGGTGAAATGCTCTCTTCGCCTGGGCTATTCTGCTGATAATTTCTTTCTTGCTTCTCCCGTCACTAGTTATCTTGCTTCCCAAATAACAGAATTCATCCACCTCTATCAGTTTTTGCCTCCCTATTTTAATGTTGGTCTTGACTTCTTAAAACGAGCGACTTTTTGCCGTCGAAGGAATATTTTTGTGGATTTGTTCAACAGTTATTTTTTTTATAATTCTGGTCGTAAATTCAGGTGGCCGTAATTCGGACGGCCATAGTTCGGGAAGAATCGGTGGTGGTCATTTTGACGCTATTTCACGCACGAGTACAACTCGCACGCGATCGGTGTCAACCAGTTGCTAGGATCCTTGTGGTCGGCGGGGACGGAAAATTAGCACGACGGAGTCAAAGGGGATTTAGTGCACTCTCTCGTAATTGGGAATCCTTCTCTTCCCCTATTTCTCTTTCCAACCCGTCGCGAGAGTTGAGGGGGACGGAATATTCGTCACAAACCATAACCCTTCCTCAACCCTTTCGTCACCCCATATCTATTCGGCAACGCCTACTCTGTTTTACCGGCGGACACACTATGATCCCGGGAGCGACTCTTCCCCGCCCGTTTCATCGGAGGTGGAAGTGAAATTGAGGGGTTCTTTGGCTGGTTACGATTGATAGCTCCTACGCACAAAATATACCGGGAGGTAAAAGCAGATTTTGAACAGACTATTTTCTAGCTTAAGCACTTGAGATAGAGATACATGGACATTTTGATTCATATTATTTTAGTATCCTACCGATTACGGTAGGTTTCCATGGAGTACTAAAGAAGTAATCTGGGAGCCTCCCTTTCCTTCCAGCACTGCCTTCTTCAATTTACAATAAGGCCTACTCCCTTTCATTCTATCTAAAATGCCTATTCTCTTCCTTCCCCTCCCTCGTTTACCTAACATTCTACCCTCTAACGCTGTTTTCAACATCCTCTCACCGCTAAGTACCCGCTCCATCCAAACCTTCCGTCTCCTCTGTATCTCATCTAAAAGTTGCTTCTCCTCACCCGCCATGTCCAGCACTTCGTTGTTACTCCTCCTCTCTGTCCATTTCACCTTCTCCATTCTTCTCCATACCCACATCTCGAATACCTCCAATCTTCTCTCGTCCTCCTTCCTTACTGTCCACGTTTCCGCACCGTAGAGAGCTATAGTCCAGAGCAAACTATTTTGATACATATCAGTTATAAAAATTTCAATTTCTAAATAGCGTATATGAATCACAATTACACAAGTATAATATTATTTTAAATAAATCAACGCTTACGAGATAATAATTTCCGGTATTGGTGGCGGTGGAGTAAAGTCCTCGCCTATCAAATAAGAGGTAGCGAGTTCAAATCTCGCCTGAGTATGTTGCCTAAATCCAGGATGCGGTACTGTTTTCGGTGGTGTGGGAATAAATAAAATTGATAAATGAAAATATTTCTTTACACTATTTCGTGTGAGCTATAAAGAAATTTCTCCTCAACACTTATTTGAAAAAGTAGCTTAATGCATCTTTAATGCTTCAATGTTGCTAATTTTAAAAGGTTTCAATCGTTATTCAAATTTTCATATACTTTAGCCATTTATTATTTCAACTACCAATCCAAAGAAACACATTTCCCAAAAAACACTCCAATTTCATAGTAATTGATTTTGTAAAAGTAATGTTTCGCAAGTATGTAACCGGAAATTATAAACAGCATGGAGGTTCTAGAACAAAAAGAATCCAAACAAAAGCACGTTTTATTTTCGGAATTATTATCGTTATTACATCTCTAAAAAGCATGGGTAAGTAGAGAAATGTTTCGTAAGCAAATAACCGCTAATTATGACAGTATAGACTTCACAAAAAACCATCCAAAAAAAGTATTTTCTTTTTTGGAAAAAGACTATGTAACATTATGTCTCTAAATGGCATAGGTAAGTAAGATATTCGATGTCCAAAATCCACCACTATCTCTCATTCTTACACGGGGACACATTATAATCTCGAGAACGCCATATCAACGCCGGAGGAAGGCGGTGAGAGACTGAAGACAATTGTTAGCTCGCGCGCGCAGCAGAGAAACGGGAATAGCTGGCGGGCGAGCCTCCAGAACGCGTCTCCGCCCGTTGCATTCATTTCCACGGAGATGGTCTCCTCTCTCGGTATCGCAATGGAGTGGGGAAAGAACAAAAATCAGAAGGAAAAAAACAAAACAATACGGAAAGGGGTGGGAGAATGCAGAGGGGAACGAAGGAAGTAGAACAAAAATAAGAAGAGAATTTTTAAAAACTGCAGAAAAATATTCCTACAAAAAGATATTAATCACAGAGAGTAAAACTCGGAGAGAGACAAAAATAAGTTTCATAATTATTTTATATTTCAAACCGTCACAATTATTTTATTTTTCGAAAAGATTTTCGGAAAGGACTGGCAGAAAAAGGCGGTCGGAAGATTTATTGAAGAAAAAAACAGGAGACGGGAGAAAGAAGAAAAAAAACAACAAAGCCATATTTCGCCATCGCGATGAAAAGTTGTCATGTTTACGGTTACGAGGCCCACGACCTCATTTCTTTCTTATTTTTTAATCTCCCCAAGTTTTCTTCGCATTTTAATGCCTGCGCGTGTATAGGATTGAAAAGTGTAAGAGCTCAAGAGAAAAGGTCAGCCTTGAATAATTTTCGAGAAAACATGATAATACGCTAAAATTATGACGTTTGTAATTAAATAATTCATGCATAATATTTGATAGTTGGTGGAAATCGTGTTCTACTTACATTCACTGATCTGGAGTATTAGGTACTCATTAGAAAAAAAAGTGTTGAAGGATGATTACTAATCGCATGTCTCTTGATTTTGATGCTATTTCATGCGCAGACATTGATTTTAAAGGCACATAATAACATTTAATTAAGCAGAATCAACCTGTAACTTATTTTATTATACCTTTAATATAAACTCGAAAAAATCTTTGAGCTTAATTGAACGAGAGCTTTGAGCGAGTTTCAACAATAAGATTGCGCAATCTCACCCATTTTGAGATTAATCGTTTCACACAATTATAATCGAAGTTCTTCCAACCTTAATTATTTAACGAGTCGATTGGGCGCTTGAATTCATCAAGCGGGTAATTAGTGGGGGTGGGAACATAGTTGTGTCACATATTTTCGAGTCATGTGCCCATAAGTGGTTTAATATTCAAAAATTTCCCCGCCGTTTTTTGAAAGGGTAAGGAACTAAATTGTTCACTGTTAGAAATATTTGTTATTTTCAATATAATTTTATTTGACGGATAATTGATTCTTTGATCCATTAAGTTAACCATTGACACATAATCGGAATAAGGTTTTAAAAATTTCAAGAGAGTGTTGATTATGTGGTTATTTTTCAACTGTTAAAGTCCATAAGCATTGTGATAAGCCACTCTTGAAAATACAACGCAGATTCTTAAGATAAATATATAAAGATATTCCACTTGCAAAAAGAATGTCCATAATGCAGTTTGTAAAATACTGAATTGTAACGATTCCTCTAATTTCTTTGGTCTTAAATAATAGTTATTCTCAAGATATTCCAATTTGCAAAAAAGATTTGGCATATTTGCTATCATAATCGTATCGAATTATCAAGTATACTGACACGTGCATTGAAAATACGCAATCCGATTGATTTACCTTCCAATCTTTGATCATCAACACTAAAATTCCTGGTCGACTATGTACGTGCATGCAAAATCCTATGTTATAACGATTCGATATATTTTAAGGAAAAGCATATTCGATATGCATCAATCGTGAGACTACATGCAAAACATATTACCTTTGGGAATTGTGAGGAATACCAAGATGTACCAAGCACCAAATTTAATTGGTCCAACGGATACACTATTCAACTTGTGCCAATGTTATGTATTTGTTATAATAATCGAATCCATTCTTCGATTATACTGGCATTTGTATCGTTGAATCCGCAATGCTATTGATTTAACTTACAGTCTATGGCTATCTTCCACATAATTATATTGGTCAACTATGTCCTTGGATGTAAAATCCTATATGTTATAGCAATACGATATATTTTAAGAAAAAGTAGATTCGATTAATACCGAACGTGAGACTATACACAAAATATGTTTCATTTGGGCATTGTGAGGAATACCAAGATGTACCCATTTGCCAAATTTCATTGGTGCAACGTATAAACAAATCAAGTTTTGCAAATTTGCGTATTTGATAGAATAATCGAATCGATCTTGCGATTACACTGCCATCTGTACTGTAAAATCCGCAATGCTATTGGTTTAATTTTCAGTCTGTGTATCTACTATACAATACCTGGCCAACTATGCCCTTGGATGTAAAATCCTATATGTTATAGCGGTTCGATATATTTGAAGAAAAAGCATATTCGATATATATCGCACGTTAGACAACATACAAAGCATATTTCTGTTGGGCAGTGTGAGGATTACCAAGATGTGCACATTCGCCAAATTTCATTGGTCCAACGGGTATACTTTTCAAGTTATACCAATTTGTGTATATGCTATAATAATCGAATCGATTTTTCGATCATACTGACATCTGTACGGTAAAGTCCGCAATCCCATTTGTTTAATTTTCAGTCTATGGGTATCTACTATTTAATACCTGGTCAACTATGCCTGTGGATGTAAAATCCTACATGTATTAGCAATTCGATATACTCTAAGAAAAAGTAGATTCGATATATATCGAATGTGAGACTACGTACAGAACTAATTTTCATTGGGCATTGTGAGGAATACCAATATGTACCAATTCACCAAATTTCATTGATCCAACGGTAAATCTATTGAAGTTATGCCCATTTACGTATTTGCTATAATAATCGAATCGATTTTTCGATCATAATTACATCTGTACGGTAAAGTCCGCAATCCTATAGGTTTAAAATCAGGTCAATGGGTATCTACTATTTAATCCTTAGTTAACTATGTCCTTGGATGTAAAATCCTACATGTTATAGCAATTCGATATATTTTAAGAAAAAGTAGATTCGATATATATCGAATGTGAGACTACTTACAAAATAAATTTTCATTGGGCATCGTGCGGAATATCAATACGTACCCAATCACCAAATTTCATTGATCCAACGGTAAATCTATTGATGTTATGCCCATTTACGTATTTGCTATAATAATCGAATCGATTTTTCGATCATACTGACATCTGAACTGTAAAATCCGCAAGGCTATTGGTTTAAAATCCAGTCAATGGGTATCTACTATTTAATCCCTAGTAAACTATGTCCTTGGATGTAAAATCCTACATGTTATAGCAATTCGATATATTTTAAGAAAAAGTAGATTCGATATATATCGAATGTGAGACTACTTACAAATTAAATTTTCATTGGGCATCGTGCGGAATACCAATACGTACCCAATCACCAAATTTCATTGACCCAACGGTAAATCTATTGATGTTATGCCCATTTACGTATTTGCTATAATAATCGAATCGATTTTTCGATCATACTGACATCTGTACTGTAAAATCCGCAAGGATATTGGTTTAAAATCCAGTCAATGGGTATCTACTATTTAATCCCTAGTAAACTATGTCCTTGGATGTAAAATCCTACATGTTATAGCAATTCGATATATTTTAAGGAAAAGTAGATTCGATATATATCGAATGTGAGACTACTTACAAAATAAACTTTCAATGGGCATCGTGAGGAATTCCAATATGTACCCAATCACCAAATTTCATTGATCCAACGGTAAATCTATTGAAGTTATGCCCATTTACGTATTTGCTATAATAATCGAATCGATTTTTCGATCATACTGACATCTGTACTGTAAAATCCGCAAGGCTATTGGTTTAAAATCCAGTCAATGGGTATCTACTATTTAATCCCTAGTAAACTATGTCCTTGGATGTAAAATCCTACATGTTATAGCAATTCGATACATTTTAAGAAAAAGTAGATTCGATATATATCGAATGTGAGACTACGTACAAAACAAACTTTCAATGGGCATCGTGAGGAATTCCAATATGTACCCAATCACCAAATTTCATTGATCCAACGGTAAATCTATTGAAGTTATGCCCATTTACGTATTTGCTATAATAATCGAATCGATTTTTCGATCATACTGACATCTGTACTGTAAAATCCGCAAGGCTATTGGTTTAAAATCCAGTCAATGGGTATCTACTATTTAATCCCTAGTAAACTATGTCCTTGGATGTAAAATCCTACATGTTATAGCAATTCGATACATTTTAAGAAAAAGTAGATTCGATATATATCGAATGTGAGACTACGTACAAAACAAATTTTCATTGGGCATCGTGAGGAATACCAATATGTACCCAATCACCGAATTTCATTGATCCAACGGTAAATCTATGGAAGTTATGCTCATTTACGTATTTGCTATAATAATCGAATCGATTTTTCGATCATACTGACATCTGTACTGTAAAATCCGCAATGCTATTGGTTTTAAATCCAGTCTATGGGTATCTACTATTTAATCCCTAGTAAACTATGTCCTTGAATGTTAAATCCTACATGTTATAGCAATTCGATATATTTTAAGAAAAAGTAGATTCGATATATATCGAACGTGAGACTGAATACAAAACATACTACCATAGAGTATCGTGAGGAATACCAAGATGTACCTGTTTACCAAGTTTCATTGGTCCAACGTACACACTTATCAAGTTATGCCAATTTGCGTATTTGCTATACTAATCGAATCGTACTTTAGACACTGCTGACATCTGTACTGTAAAATCCGCAATCCTATTGATATCCCTTCTATGGTCACTCCCTTATCCCTGCCTTCTCTAATATCCCCGCTTTCAAAATTTAGCCTATGTTCTTATATTGGTGACGTAGACAGACGGGATGCGTGTATTTCTTACGGGGGCCTAATACAAAAAGATATAAATTCAAATCGATGTATCTTCATTAGGAAACATAATTCATCTAAATAATTTATGTGTGCGCATAATTCATTTTTTTCCCTACATATTGTTAAAATTTTTATTTCCGTAACTATGTAAATAAGCCCAAAAAATGGCTCAATCGAATACAACCTTGTATCGATCATAACTTCGAGTCTAATCAATCGATTCGCCTGATTTAACTTTTGTCGGATGAATGACATTTTCAGTCGTATTTTGTATGACATTCATGTTCAAAACTTGATTAATAAAAAAGTTATTAGCGATTAAAGCGTATCCAAGGAGATTCGTATCGATATAACTCGCACATGAATCGATCGAGCGGAATGGTCATCATTGCAAAAGTTTACTATTTTAATAATATTATTACTCTGAAAATTTCATTCCTCTAGCTTAAACGGTTGCGAAGATATTCAAGATTGCATGCTCCACAAAAAAATGGCGACAATGATTTTTCGCTTGCAGGACATTTTTCGGAATTTAATTATGAATAACCCAAGAGGGTTACGGCGAAAGTAAGCTCAAACGTGAGGGTTCGGAGAACCCTCTAACGGTTTTTCTTAAAGATTCCAAATTTTCATATGGCACATGTCTCAACGCCGAAATCCAAGATTGAAAATTCGACCACCTCTACAATGGAAAGTCGAAATCGTTTATTCCTCGGAATTGTTTCGACATATGAAAATTTCGAGATAGCCAAAAAATCAACCAAAAAATCTAGTATCTTGCGTTTCAAGGAATTTGTCCTGTGATGATTGCAAGTTGGTTAAAAAAAATCCTAACGTAGTGCCATAAGGAAAGCATGGGGCACTTTCAAAAAATCATAAAAAATACTAAATATCAATTCATCGCAATGACAATCATACCAAAAAATCAACCGAAAAATCTTGTTTACTTCAAGGGAATGTCATGTTCCTCACATATTTAGAAATATATTTTAGAAGTGAAAAAGTTTTAGTCCCATAAGGCTCCCATGTTAATTCAAGTCGATATATCTCGAAAAGTTATCGACTTTTTTAAGATTTCAGATTTTTCCTCCCGATGAATATTTTTTTACTTTCACGTCCAATATTCCAAATACCCACACCTATCACAGTTTGGGCTACTAATTTGTGTCAATCACACAATCAATGAGTCAGTTTGCAGCTTTAATAGGGACGTTAACGAGTGGATGGGTGCTTGAATTCTTCAAGCGGGTGTGTAAGTGGTAGAAGATATGGTGGTGTCAATTGTAGCCTAGTCCTGGGTCCATAAGTTGGTAAAAAGTTCGAAATTTTCACCACGTAATGTTAAAGATTTTCGACATATTTTATGAAAACGCATATTCGATATAAATCTAAAGGTAGTCCATTCTCTTCATTAATTTTTATTGGGAAGTAAGAGGAATACTAATATGCACACACACTTCAAATTTCATTGCTCTAACTGAAATAGTTATGAAGATATGTCATTTTGAATATTTTCTACAGTAATCGAATCGAACTTAAAAAAAAGTAACATCTATTTTGAAAAATACGAAAATCTATTCATATTTTTATTACGTTATACATTTCTTTTCATTCTATTCATCGACTATCAATTAATTTCTCAACTATGCCCGTGGATACTAAATTCTATGTGGTATGGCAATTCGTTATATTTTAAGGAAACGCATATTGGATATATATCGAATTTGACGCAACATACAAAACATACTGTGCATAATGAGGAATACCAATATGTACCCATTTACCAAATGTCGTTCATCTACCTCAAATACTTATCATGTTATGTCAATATTGGTATAACTTCCAATGATTTAATCGAACTTTCGATTATATGCTGACATCTGTACAGTAAATTGCTCATAGCTTTTGGTTATAATTTCATTCTATGGTCATCCACTATCTATTTCCTTCACAACTATGCCCGTGGATGCTAAATTCTATGTGGTATAGCAATTCGATATATTTTAGGTAAAAGCAGATTCGATATATATCGAATGTGAGACTACATAGTAAACATATTTCCCCTGTGCATTATGAGGAATACCAATATGCACCCATTTACCAAATATCATTCATCTACCTGAAATACTTATCATGTTATGTCAATATTCGTATTTATTGTAATAATCGAATCGAACTTTCGATTATACTGACACTTGTACAGTAAAATGCGCAATGCTACTGATTCAAATTTCCTTCTGTGGTCTAACACTATAATATTCCCCCTCAACTTTGCCCGTGGATGTTAAATACAATGTATTATAGCAATTCGATATATTTTAAGAAAACGCAGATTCGATATATATCGAATATGAGACTACATAGTAAACATATTTACACAACACATTATGTGTAATACCAAGATGCATCAATTCACCAAATTTCATTGGTCTAACAGTAATACTTATTAAGTTATGGCAATTTACGTATTTAGTAAAATAATCGAATCGAACTTTCGATTATACTGACATCTGCACAGTAAAATGCCCATAGCTATTGATTAGAATTTCAGTCTATGGTCGTACACTATCTACTACCTTCTCAACTATGTCCGTGGATGCTAAATTCTATGTGTTATAGCAATTCGATATATTTTAAGGAAAGGCAGATTCGATATATATCGAATGTGAGACTACATACAAAACATATTTCCCCTGTGCATTATGAGGAATACCAATATGTACTCATTTACCAAATTTCATTCATCTACCTCAAATACTTATCAAGTTATGTCAACATTCGTATTTGTTATAATAATCGAATCGAACATTCGATTATTCTGACGTCTGTACAGTAAAATGCTCATAGCTATTGATTAGAATTTCATTCTATGGTCGTACACTATCTATTACCTTCTCAACTATGCCCGTGGATGTTAAATCCTAAGTATTATAGCAATTCGATATATTTTTGGAAAACGCAGATTCGATATATATCGAATGTGAGACTACATACAGTACGTATTCCCAGTGTACTTCATGAGAAATACCAAGATGTACTCATTTACCAAATTTCGTTGGTGTAACGAAAATACTTATCAAGTTATGCCAATTTACTTATTTGGTATAATAATCGAATCGAACTTTCGATTACACTGACACCTGTATGGTGAAATGCGCAACTCTAATGATTCAGAATTCTTTTTACGATCATCAACTATTTAATACCACCTCAACTTACCCCTTCGATGCTACATACTATGTGATATAGCAATTCGATACATTTTAATAAAACGCAGAATCGATATATATCGAATATGAGACTACATACAAATTATATTTTTACAGTGAATTATGAGGAATACTATGATGTACCAAATAACCAAATTTTATCGGTCTATCAAAAATATTTAAGAAGTTATGCTACTTTACGTATTTGGTATAATAATCGTATCGAACTTTCGATTATGCTGACCCCGGAACTCTGAAATACGCAATTTCATTGGTTGGTATTCCATTTCTTGGTCTTTCTCAATGTTAGCCCGACACCTCTGTCCCCATTTATGAATATTCCAAGTACTTATTAGCATTCGATAAAATACAATAAAACGTAGATTCGATATATATCGAAGGTGAGCCCACCAGCAGTAGTATGTTTAACATTGCTCCGTGAAGAATACCATGATGTACCATTCCTGCAAATTTCATTGGTCTACCTGTAATACCAACCAAGTAGTGCAAATTCACGTTTTTCAATGGCAGTATAGGTTCGCCGAACAGGCAATGGCGGCCCTTATATCACACTCATATACCCATCCATGGTGCATGAGGCCTAAGATAATAATTTGAAAACAAAAGAGCAATGCATTTCGAAGAATGGACCGCGATGGTTGATTGGGTATCGTCCCATACTTATCGTATTTCTCCCGTCTACTGCCATGCTCCCTCCTATAAGGCGATGCGTGTCTTTCTTACCGAGTCCGACCTCAAGCCGTTTGGCGGGGAGGAATGGCGGCGATCGCCGGGAAGCCAAAAAAATAATTTGGGAAAATTTCAAAATGAAATAATTCATTAACTATTACAATACCTAATTAAAAAAGAAAACCCAAAGTCTACCGAATAGGTAGGCTTGTGCCAACATCTTCGCGAGCTACATAGCTTAAGTTTTGTTCGCCAGCTCTCAAATCGAAATCACATAAGAACGCGTGTAAATCGATATCTCGAAATCGGCTCGACTTAGAAGCTTCTAACCCATGCCAAAAAAATCGGCCAAAAAACTAATGTTTCCCATTTGGATCTCGTCCGCGTGCGGCGATTTAAAGTTGGTCATATCGCGAATTTATTTTTTTTCCATAAGAGCCCATGTTAAAGTAGATCGATATATCTCGAAAAGTATCGCACTTTTTGGCATTTTCAGATTTTTTCTCCCGATGAATATTTTTTTAGTTTTTCCACAAAAAATCTCAGCTCGATAGGCCCGGTAGTTTGGGCTGCTAATTATGGTCAATCACCCAATCAGTGAATCAGATTTCAGCTATTATTGTGTAATGTCCTTAGAAATCAAGAATACATAATAAAATGCCGAAAAGGCTGGTTAACCAAGAATAACCGTTTTCATGGTAACAGAAAAGTGGATCCCAAAAAAATGTTTGCGTTTCCATAGCGCAGTAGCTAAGGAGTTGCGACCCCATGTTTATGGACGAAACATGCTTAAAATTGTCTCCTGTACCACATCCTGAAGTATTGCCGATTCCTCCCTAAACATACTGTATGTACCACGCAAGGTCGATCCTTGAGGACGAAAAATAGCCCAGAAGCGGTGAAGCACTCGCCTATAAGTTTAGGACGTCATGAATTTATCTGTGAAAAGCTTAAGACCTAAGAGCTTTTGCTACAATAATTTGAGAAGTAGGCGACGGATTGTAAAAGGAAAAATACGATTCACTTCTTTTTGTATGAAAAATTAAACCTTGTTTTTCCACAGAATATTTTTATTAGCACATTACCACATTATTCATTCAAGAAGGTGTTTAGCGAGAAGTGACGTTTCTTCGGAGAATGGAGAAAAAATGGAGATGAAACGTCACTTCTCGCTAAGCACCTTCTTCAGTCCTTACATTATTGTAATTTTAAACCTGAAATTCTACATTTAGAAAGTAAGGGTACAAGACTGGATGTTTTTGAGCAATTCGAAATTGTACAAAGTGATTTGAATACACTTATGAATGAGCAAGTGTTTTTCACCCACTCCCCTCTCCTAAAGATACCCTTCACCAAAACAAATGGTGAAATTCTTTCCTCACCCACGCCTTAAGTGCCCCAACATCCACGGGGTGTTTCCCGTCCGCCCATCCTCTCTACGCATTTGACCATTTTCTATTGCTGGCAATTTCCCCCCCCCCCCCCTTGTACCCCCGCTAACTTTCACTCCTTCTCAGCTAACCCAAAGGGACTCCTCACCTCGCCTTTTTCCTGCGTCGCTACTTACTCCTCTCACTTTCCAAAGACACGCGGCCTCTTTTTACCCTAAGCCCCCCTTTTTTTCACTCTTCTCGACACCCCCTCCTCCTGTTTTGCTATGGTCTTCCGCACGTGTCGTCATTTTACAGTTATGACCAGAACCCTCCCTCCAACGTGGGTTCTCCACATCCCGTAGTTGTATCTTTCCCCATTGTCTATACTCTGTACACCCGTTCCCACCCCCCCCCCCCCCCCCATCCTCAAAGATGTCAAATCCTCTCCTTCTCCAATACTCTCCTCTCTCAAGGGTATAAAAGGGATCTTCACATGTGTTCAAGCGTCTTGTACCAGATGATGGCTCAGTGAGCCGAAACGCGTTGTACGCATTAAAAATTCTTGTGGAAAAGTGCTACGACCTTTCATTTACTTAAATATGCCCAACTATTTGGTGGAACTATATAAAAATCCGCTGCCGTGGTTGGATCGATAGCATCAACAGGGCCTTTTTGGGATTTTCGAGGCTAAATTCGTTTTTCTTTTTACACCTTCATCGATTTAACGCCACACGTTACGACTGACGATGCTGTAATATGCAGAACCGCGTAACATCCTTCGACAATTCAGGATATTCATGCTCGTATACAAATACGGTTTCGCAAATCCGAAGAGAAAGCACCGAAACGATTAGAGTGCAAAGTGAAAATGTTATCAAACTCTTCCAGCCGAGGACAATGTATCTTTCCACTCAAAACAGTCCCATTCCATGAAATCGATCGCTACCGCATAACTGATTCCGAATACGCGTTCAACCACCGCTGCGCAGATTCCTCGGCCCGTTTTTTCTGTTGCATGGGGTACAAAAAAAATGGAAGCAGATTGGACGATGTAATCACAAGAGACAACGTGATCTTCCCAATTTGATCTCAGTTTCAAATGGAATCCTTTTTATTTTAAATAAGTTGCGAACATTACGAGATTTCAACGCGCAGCACAGAAGAGAAAAGTGCTACGACTTAAGCTAATCTACTGGTTGAAGTAGGTTTACGTGGAGGATTTTACGATTCATCCAGACTCTTTATAATCCCTTTAATGACTATAAAAATTAAAATTATTACGATTGAAATAGAGTCATCATTTTAATAAATTTAGTCGTTCGAAAAACTATTATTAAGTTATTCGATTTATCTATTGCATTGATGTTAAGAATTCATCTTCTACAATACAAAAAATATTAGTACTTCGGATTCAAACACCCCCACTACTTCCGCGCATAATTTTAACCTACTTTCGGCTACGGAGCCACGTCTTTGTCAATCCTAAACGGTGAGTCCAACTTTGAATCTAAAGAGAGAGGCAACCTCGCCACGGAGCCCGAAAAAAAAACACTACGACGGCCCTGCGTGTGCGAGAACGTGAGTTTCCTCAGTGCATTCCATCCGCTAGGGCATTTGCGCCAGGAGTTTGACTCCATTCTCGCTAGCCCGACCGTCCCAGCGCGCGATCGTTGAGGACGGACGCGGCAGCGTATGTTTGAGGGGTGCAGGATTTTACCGACCCGACCACATAAGTAAAGTGGGGCTCGAGGGCGTCTACATATTCCTGGAAACTATAGTGCGTAGGTGCGTACAGGCCTGGGGAGTGCGGTGGCGTTTAAAAGGCAGAAAGAAAACCCGCTTAAAAACAAAATACGAAACCCGTGCGAAAGTTTCGCACTTACACGCTATCAGGGAATAAGTACGTAATAAACCGCTGTAATTGGGTTTTAAATAGAGAAGGAGGTGAATCATAAAACTCTTTTTTATACCTGTCTTCTAGAAAAAAAATACAAAACATATTAATACAATACAGGCAAGAGAGTTTGGTACTAGTAAAAACAATCATGATGCCTGTTACAAATAACGGCACGCAATTTAAATAGTTTTTAAACAAAATATTAGATTTAACAATGTAAGGGTTTATAAAGATTTTCTTTAAACTAAGAATAAAAAATGTGTGGAGCGAGCGAGTAATCGATATGGAAAAATCGATACTTTTAAGTCAAATTAATGGGTAAACAGTGAACTTTGAGATAGTATTTTTCGTCAGAAGCCGGTGATTCAACGTTTAAAATGATACCTCATTTATCACCCTACGTTCAGTATTAACGGAACGTGTAAGGAATGACAGATAAACACTTTTCTGAAATGATATGATTTATTTAAAAAAACTGTCGTTAATGAATTCCCCCGAATTATGACCGACTCAAGGAAAGTAAGAGGAAGCTTCATTTTGTTAAAAATATTAAATAACCGAGGAACATATTTGTCATCGTAACTCATTTTTCCCTATCATCTAGCAAATTCTATAAATGTATTAAGCCTACAACGCCGAGTCATAGGCTTTCGAAAAGGCTATGGAGTTTGAAACGGTGGAAATTATACGAAAAATCCACAAAGACAAAAATCATTCCCCTTGACCACGGAAATTTGAGTACGATACCGGACAAGGTGGTGGTATGGACAACTGAGTATGTTTCATAAGCAGTTTCAACGAAGGGGAATGACTCAGTACTGGCTAAAGCACTCGACAGGAAGTCGGGATACTCTGGTTTCGACTCCCGGTAATGGCGAATGATTATTTTTTGTGGATTTTTCGCATAATTTGAACATTGCCGGTGACGCCGTGAAGTTATCACCATGGCTAGTGCCGGTTGGTAATTTGGTGGAAATCATATTCACATGGGATAGGGAAGACAGTTTGGGTACGTTATTACCTTGGCCCCGGAGGTAGCGGTGGTCTTCAAGAAGGTGCCTTGAATCCGTCTCTCGGGAGCTGCTCTTGTGGCGTCGAGCACTCGACGAGAGCCTCGCCAAAACAAAAATGCCCAATGCTCGCGAGACAACGCCGCTTTCTTGGGCCCATTTTCCCCAGGTATCATAGGCCCGTATTGACTGGTGCCATGCCCGGTACTCTGGCGGAGGATTACACCACCCGCCCGATTGCTCTAACGACACCTTCCTAGTGAAGGACGGCTCAGTTTTCCTGGTATGGTCTTTCGAGGAGGCGACCAACGGCTGAGTCATTTGCGCCATGAGGGAAGGCTATGGAAGGAAGGGCGAAGAAAAACCCGGCATCTGCATTGGCCTGCTCAGGAGAGGGCGCGCGGCGAAATGTAGCGTTAGAAAGCCCTTGGGGTGTCATCGACACCTCAAAGAAAACATTTTTTTCTCTTTCCTTGGAATAATATGGCTATGTTGTGTTCTTTTTTAAATATATTCGCCGAATTAAGTCGATACCAACTATTTACTTCTACACTAAAGCAATAAATATAACAATTGGAGAAAAATATTCAACTGAAGTTTTCTATGTTATTTGACATTTGGTTACATACCTATTTGATGAAACTTTACAACATTGGGTTTCAAGGCATGTAATATTTTATTGAACATGCTGAATGTAATGTTCAACATGCTGAAATAAAAAAAAATTAGCTCTCATTTAAGGAAAAATCTCGGGGGAAGTTCAATGGTTCGGAAAAGGAACGTGGAATGGCGCGTGGGGTGAAGGTAACAGTTTAACTCGTTCCGATCCTGAAGCGTAATGAAATTTTGATGGGAAACTGGCAGTATTTTGTCATAATGTATGAGACTTGAAGGTATAAGAACTAGTAACACTGTAGATACAACAATAGACATACATTGTATCGAAGAAGAACCATGGAGTGTAATTCTGCACCCTGCGTTACCTCCACCTTACCCTTACCTACCCTTGCACCTCTCCGGGGTTAACAAAAGGCGCCAAGGAAACCACAACTTAACATCCTATCCGACGGACGTGGTGTAGCGCTTAAAACGTCAACCAAATTATATTCAAGCAGGGATCGAGTAGTCTACGAAAATTCTCAAGTTTCCATGTAGGCTTCCGCGGAGATTCTGACGGTAGGCAGCGATTCTTTCGGATTTCCTTCCGCATCGATCCATTTTCCAGGGCAATTTTTCGCCAACGCTCCTGTTGGCGAAACTTTTCCTCATTAGAAGAAATGAGATGGACCACACTTCAGTGTGCATGAGGAAGCCAAAAGAAATTTTGGCAAAATATTACCCAGAAAAATGGATCAACGCGGATCGAAACCCGGAAGAATCACTGCCTACTATGAAAATTCACTGCCATTGCCGCTATGTGAACCCGAGCCCACGGATTGGGAAGTCAATACTAACTACCACACAAACCCGACCCCCCTCATTCACTTTTCCTCTGAGTGACTGTCTTAAAAATCACATAACGA
The DNA here is from genome assembly GCF_921293095.1 of Ischnura elegans. Lineage (NCBI taxonomy): Eukaryota > Metazoa > Arthropoda > Insecta > Odonata > Coenagrionidae > Ischnura > Ischnura elegans. Next base: position 45,573,456 of record NC_060255.1, read on the forward strand.
TCCCCTGATTAGCACTGCTTTAAATACAAACGCCCTCCATGCCAACACAGTTCTCTTAACTGATATCCTTATTACTTGGTTCGTTTTTTCTCTAATATCTGGCTAAATAGTTGAAATCGTCTAATTTAAACTCTAGCATGTCATTCCTTGCTCACGACGCTCTATAAATTCGCAAAATTTCGATCTCTTGGGCGCTAGAATGGCGTGGAAATTACAATGAGATACCAGGAAATGACGAATGTTAAGGAGATTCCACCGAGGACATCACAACTCAAAATACGGGACTGGTTTCAACCATGCACGCAGCGTATAATTTTCCGGGTGCGGTCCCATCACTTCACTATCTAGAGCTGGAAAGGAACAAAATAAAAACGTGCCCTTTTAACGGAGCCCTAATGGAATAAGGAAACTTGATGGGAGAATGCTGACCGTGAGTCGCGTTTGGACAGTGGCAGGTCCAAAGAGATGCAAAGAGGGTTTTGGCATCCCCATCACCGCCAATCTAGACTAGGTAAAGTGGTAATTTTGTTCGGACCCCCACTACTGCTGGGAGGTTACCCCCAAGCCTCTCACCTAACACTACCTTGCCCCAATTGTGCAACCAGCGCTGCGGTTGGATATTTACATACTTACTCCGAAATCTCCACGAAAATGACATATTTTATGTTTCTCTGTAGGTATTCCTTCATGTTAGAATGTAGGTTTCCGCGGGTATTGTCTGCATTTCTTCATGGTTTTCTTCCGCGTCAGCTCGTCCGCGTGACCTTTGATCTGAAGACGCTGGCAGGATATCCAACGAAACTGCTGTCTATAAACAAGCTGACGCGGGAGAAAATCCTGAAGAAATGCAGAGGTATTCCTTCAATTTCCAATCGAATTTTCTGGCAGTACGCAAAACCAGAAGAACACGACAGTGAGTATCATCTATTACCGGAACATTTCCCATTTCCAATCACAACTATAAATGTGCTACCAATGCTATTAATTTCCTGCACTATCTATAGTTACCTGGATACAGTCCCCTCACATCCTTTTTCCTCGTTAGGCGAAATGAGATCAACATGTAACTTTTTAAAAACTTCTAATTACAAATGGAATTAGAATTATTAAAGAGAATATTTGTAACTCATACTTAATTAGTGATATAGTGATTTATTCTCGTTACATGCATAATTGAATTTCTACATGGGGTCATTAATTTTTCTTTCGAATTTAAATGTATTTTGCAATAAAAATGGCACGGGATTGCCAAATTTTTCGGTCGATAGTCGATGAAGAAACGTCGTCACTATGGTATGATTTTTGGAGGTGGAGACCGACAGCTTAAGTTATTAGCGACCCTAGGGAAGGCTAAGGAAGAAAAAGTGGAGAGAAAACCGGCGCCTCTGCGAAACTGCCGCCGCCGCTACTGGGATTTGAACACGGGTCCACGGGGTGGAAAGCTATCTCTCTAACCACTAAAGCCACCCGACACCCACCATTATAATTGTATACTTAGTAACTTTCACGAAAAATGACATTAACGAGGTTTCACCGGGGAACAAGCTTCATAAATTCAATCGAATTTTCTAAGGGCTCAGAACAGGCGATTGACACGGTGTTCTCCATCACCCGTTTCCTAGAAATCTCTCCTTTTCCCATCTCAACCCTAACCACTATTAGCGTTTTCTACTTCAAGACAATGGCCATCACTTCGTTCCCAGAAAGTTCCTCCTTTCCCATCTCAACTATGACCGCTACTGAGTTTCTCTAACGTGCATAATTGCCGGGATACGGTCCCCTCTCTTCTTTTTTCCGAGGCAGAGGGTAACGAAATAAAATGATAAAACACGAAGGAGGCCCTTTAACGAAGTGAAAATGGAAATACCTGAACGATACATGAAACTTGGAGGGAGAACACCATATCGGTTGCGGCAGGATATTAGGATGGGGGAAGGGTATGATAGATTCGATAGGCATCCCATTTAGGACCCCATTAGAAGGGCGTAATTTTAAATTTTCATAAATCTCGTTAGTTTCATTTTTTGTTATGGCTCCTGCTAACTCAATTGCATCCTCTGAGGGAGCAAAAAAATACGAAGGACAAGACACTGAACATGATTTCATTCCTGGAACCTCCTTATCAAATCACAACCCTAAGTGGTGGACCGGTCTTGGAAATCTTAATATCGGTTGCGGTCGGGTATTTCTATACTTTGAAGTCTTAATAAAAATGGCAATGACTTGGTTTCTCTGAGGTGACTCCTTCATAAATTCAATCACATTTGCCGAGACTGGCGCACAAAGAAAGAAGCACCGGACACGGGACATAATCAACTCTCGGAATATTCTCCATTTTCCGCCGCTGCTATTCATTACCTGTACTGCCTGCAATTGCCTTTATGCGTGACCCTCGCTTCTCTATTCTGGACTATATAAAGAGGGATTCATAAAATGGAAGTGAAAATAACCCAAAACAATTTTTAAAACCCTGAGAAAGTCAATTGGAGTAATAAAATATAAAGATGTCGTATTCAAATTGTAACCAAAATATTTGTCCTCACTGATAAGAATATCTAAACGAGCGTGAAAACAATGGTTTATTTACTAATGTTACTTCCAGAAATCTAGAATTGAAAGATCATTATTTCTACTTGCATGGTGGAAATAGTGATATTTGAAGCTCAAAAGTTGAAATATTCATTAGATTGATTTTTCAGTGCAAGCAATAAAAGCATTCAATTGGATTTTCCGTAGTACATGCAATACGAAGGACAAGACACATTCAATCACCGAATTCTCCTCTTCCGTCAAAGAAAACTTAATGTCGCACCGAAGTAAACATCCTCTACTGCGCATAAATTCGGAGACACGCTCTCATAACTTCTCATTTTTATACTAAAGAAGAACGAAATTTTAAATAAGATACACAAAATATTTTTTACTTACTTACTTACTTACTTACTCCCAGGGCCATACATATCTAAGTAGATATTTGGCCGCACCAACAATCCTCTTCCATCTATCTCTATTTCCTGCGTCCTCCTCGGTCGCTCCTAATCGCTCCAGGTCTACCTTCACTTGGTCCCACCACCTTCGCCTTGGTCTTCCTCTTGGCCTTCTTCCTTCCGGATTCCTCATTATAACTTGTTTTAAATGATTAGTGTGCTCTCTTCTCAAAATGTGCCCAGCCCATCTAATTCTTCTACATTTAAACTCGCACACTACATCTGGATCCTTGTATAGCTCTCTTAATTCTCTATTGTGTTTTCTCCTCCACTCTCCTCCTTCAGAGATTGGTCCATATATTTTCCTAAGGATCTTATTTTCAAAAACAATTAATTTTCTTTCTTCCTTTTTATCCAGTTTCCAAGTTTCACTTCCATATAACAGTACGGGTCTTATGATTGTTTTATATATTCTGATTTTAGATAAAAAATATTTTTTACCCTTACGAATTTTAAATGCAATAAGGATAAAATAGAGAGCGATATTCATCCTTAAACTTTCTTCCGTTATCTCGATTTTTGTACACTCATGAATATTATCCCTACTGGTGCATGACGAGATTTTATTAATAGTAGTTTTTATTTATAGATAACATGGAGAGCTCATTCTTTAGATAGACACAGTGTAAAAAGTGCCATAACGATATAAAAATTTGAAATATAACGAAATAAAATACAATAAATTTATTTTGCGGCATAGATACCAATTTAAAGGTACAAAATCGTAAGTATCGGAGACACGGCCCACCATAGAATTCTCCTTTCCCCACCAAAATCCTAAATGGAGGACTGCTTTTAAAGTCCTCTACTGCGTAATTGCCTGGATGTGGTCCTGGCCCTTCAATTTTCCACGATAAGTAAAAAGAAAAGAAAGAAAAAATGAAGCACGAAAAAAACCTTTTAACGAAGTCCAAAAGGAATAAGGAAACTTGAAGGGGGAACGATATACCGGTTGCCGTTTGATATTGGTACGCTGGGAGGGGTAAAGAGAGATATGACTGCCTATATCGGTTGATGAGTGAGGAAGGAGTGGAACGATGAGTAAATTTAGAAGAGCATAGAAAGCCCTTATAGCGATCAATACATTGCCATAAGGGAAATATAATTTGAAATTTTTCACGAAAATTATCAGTATAATAGCCCAGGCTGAGAGAGCATTTCACAAATAGAAAGATCTAGTTACAGCAGAAAATTTCTGCATAGAAGTACGGCAATGATTATTACTAATTATATATGGAGTATGTGTCTCTACGGAAGCTAGGCATGGAAATTGACAGGAGCGGAAAAATCGAGTGAAGAGGCCTTCAAAATGAAAAAAAGTGCTAAAAAGCATGATGAGGATCAAATGGATCGACCGAGTAAGTAATGAGGCGGTTCTAAGAAGAGAAGGAGAGAAGAGAAGCCGTATGAAAACCTTGATAAGAAGATGGAACAACATTGTAGGCCATATCTTGAGGCTGATGAAGACTATCGTAGAGGGACAAGTAGATGGCAAAAACAGAAAACGAAGATCTCGAATGAAATATATGGAACAGAAAGATGTGAAAGAGAAGAAATACGTAGGTGTGGAAAGATTAGTTGATAGGAGAATAAGGTGGAGAGCTGCGTCAAAGCCTTCGCAGGATTTTTGACCAGAGATGGCGATTCATGAAAATCACACAAGTTTTATTTTATCGACGGAATATACTTAAATTTCTACCAAAAATGTAATCGAATTTTTAACTTTGGGCACATTTAATTGGAATGGGACGACTCTATTCTTTAACAATTACTGGAATATTCCCATTACAAAGCTTTAAGTCCGGGACATATATTAATTTCGGACAGTTTCCTGAATTTGGCCACCTTTGCTTCATCTTTCCTCACCAAAAACGAAAGAGAGAAAAAAATGAAGCAAGAAAAAATTAAGTAATACCTTTAGCAAAGTCAAATTGGAATAAGGAAAACTGAATGGAGAACACTATATCTTTTTACCACGTAGTGAGGCAAAAAGAAACTGAACCTCTTAGTGTACCCTAAAGAGAATAAAGAGGATTTGGTGCAAAACAGACGTCTGACGTTACAGCACGTTACGTTACCTATGAAAGCACTATTTCCGTAGTTGGTCTAAAACAAAATTGTTAAAAATATTTTTAGTTAAAATTTTAAAAATATATTCCTACGTATTTCATTTTCACCACGGAAGGAAGGTAGCTGATCTCTCTGAATCTTTTTTCCTCGCGGTAAAACGTATTTATTATGACATTATTTTTACGGAATTGCGAATGAGACGCCTAATTGATGTTTTAGAGATCCAAAATTATTACATATTTTCATCAAGCGTCAGATATCAATCATATGCACATATATCAAACAAACCTCAAACGAAGTCCAAATAGAATAAGGAAACGAAGGTAAAGCGCATTCGGTTGGATATTTAGACGTAGAGAGAGAGAGAGAGAGATTAGACGGATGTCCCTGCCTGTATCGGTTGGTAAGAAAAGAAGGAGAGGAAATTCAACTGAGGCAATGATATTGGAGGGAGAGGATGCAATCTAGGAAGGCGGGAAAGAGAGGGGGAGAAGAGACATGGAGGGGAAAAGGTGGGATGGGAAATTTGGGGGTTAAAGTGGGACGTCAGGAAATTTCTCGCGGGACTTTTAAGAGAGAGGGAGGAAGGGAAGGGAGGAAATTGAAGGGAAATGGTTGTTTACCGGACTGCTGCCTAGTGGCGGTACCTGGCGGAAGGGAGTCGAAAGTGGTCGGAATGAAATGACAGGAATCGGAATGAGATTGGAAATATGAAATGCGAAGGCGTAGCCAGGAATTTCGTTCCCGGGGGGTCAAAAACCGGTGGAAAATCTTTGAAAAAACAGGGTACCAAGTAGAAGGTTTTAAACTGATTTTAACACTTTTCATTATCTAAAATCATTTTTCAAACAAATCTTTTTTTAATTCATGATTTTTCAATATTTTTTTTTCTTTTATGATAAAAAATTAAACGAGAGCTTTAGCGAGTATCAACAATGCGATTGCGCTTTCTCACCCATTTTGACATTACGGACAAACAATTTTTAAAATGCTGTGTTTTTATAATTCGGGGTCCGAACCCCCGGGAAATACTCCCCCTCGCTACAGCACTGGTGAAATGTGATTTTTCTTATGCTTAACCAAGCATTAGCACCTTCATTTGATATCAACATTGTCCCGCATCGGTGGAAAAAAATTATTGTAAATAAGAGCACGGTTATTAGGGCCACTAAATGCCGAGCAGCTAAGTATCTCTTAGTTATCACTTGACATCAATGGTGTCATGGTCACGGAATATGCCGGAACGCGCGACGTTCCGGCGCTAATATAAGGCATAATATAATATAATATAAGGCATAATAGTCAAGTAACACTTTTATCAATATTATTGCCACAAAATTCTAACATATACATTCGAAACCAAAACAAAAAAGTTCGTAATACAATGTTAATGATAACTTGTCATAAAAATACACAGAGTAACATTTCACTTCTAAAAAAGGTGAAGGAAAGTGCGTTCCGGCCGTGTTAATTTTGCAATGACGTCTCTGCTTGGCATCATAAAAGATACCTATCACTGGTATTATCATTTATGCGTCGAAAATTATAATATTTTTCAGCGCTTAACCGATTATTATCATGTATATCATTTTGATCTATGTTTCTATAAAATGGTGATTCCTTTTTTTTCGATTAAACTATTACCACTTAAATGCCAAAAATAATAAATCATTTCTGTATCAATTTTGGAAAACTGCTTTGATATGGTGCTATGAAAAATATAAACTGACTTATGCATGGCCAGTTTCTATTACTCTTTCAGGAGATATTTTATTGGTATCCCATTTTTATTGTTATCATATTATCACACCAATGACGTGGATATCAAATTTGGATGCATAGGGTAAATTTTTTCACTTTGTAAAAAAAATCATTTGTGGTGATATTCAACTCTAATATACAAAGTTACATTTAAATGTTATCGCTAATATCGCTGTAATTGTAATCGTAAAAGTAAGAATTGCCTTGGAAAAAATAAAAGAAATTGGTCTCTCTCACTCTGTGAGTTATTAGTGGTCAAAACGATGCATAAATGATAAATTGTGGTTAGATATTATAGGATAGAGGAAAGAAGATCGTAACGCATGGGTCATTCATCCTAACTTCAACGAATGATAGTTCCTTGAGGCTGTTAAACACTGGCATTTCACTTTTGGCCTCATTTCGATAGCCATTTCCCTTCGAGCAATTAGTTGCCGATATGACGACCAAGGGATAAAATTAGTGGCGGCAAAAGTCGATATAGATGGGTCGTATATATTGTATGGCTCTCTCAATCTCAATTTTACAAACGATGGTGTCATTAGGCCGCTAAGCATAGATATTTCATTTTTACGAGAAATCGATATCATGAATATTTTTATTTTTTCCTAATATTATCTTTTTTATATCAATTATTTTAATTTAACTGCTTAATTTCTTTGTTTTATATTTACATGTGTTAACGATCTCAATTTATTGCTCTACTTCCTAAGACATTAAACCGATTGCTTAGCTTTATAATATTCATAAGCAATGCTCCAATCGGATCTAATAATTTCTGAACAATAAATAATCGTATTATTATTTTCATTATTATAAATTATTATCATTATTACATTACTACGACCACCTTTTTCATTAAAGTTTCTCAATTTTTTTACGCAAAGAGTACGCTGTCTCACCAAGGTCACCTCTGGTATAACTATTTTGCATTTGTAATGAGATGATACCGGTGGAGGAAATGACAATAATTGCTATGGAAACCTTTACCATTAAACATACTATTTTTATTTCCATTGCCAATTATTGGTATTAGTTCATTTTTCCGGCTATTGTTTTTTTTCTGGTGAGAGGGTGAGCTATATGTGAGAGTGGTACTGTAATATTAACTTTATAAGAATTTCTATTTTTCTTGCGAATCAACATAATATCTTGTCTGTTATTGACACTTGGTTTCTCTGTTTCGATAGAAAAATCGTAAAAGAGTTTAAATGAACTTTTTTCTAGCACAGTTTTTGGGTGGTATTATGGGTATATTTGTGTGGTAGGCCAACGTTTGGTGAATACTTTTATTGTTATTATCACCTATGATTTCCGTTAAAAATCTCCACCATACTTTAATTTTATCGGTTTAATATTTGTATATTCGAGTAATGTGGTTTGCTGTGGATAAAAGAAGTAAAAACGGGGGTGAATTACGGAAGCGAGGGCGGCAGTGGTCGGTTTGGATTCTGGGGGGGCCGGAGGGGAGGGCGCGGGAAAGACCCGCCCCTCCGTTGCCCTCTTTACCGCCCCTGCAGCCGCAATATCGCACACGACGCCACCGCGCGCGCCCCAACCCCGTTTTTGAGGTCCCGTGCCGATTATTACTCGGGAATGCGATCGATTTCGACTTCCGGTGCGGCGAATGCCATCATAGTCCACGGTCGTATTCCCACACATATTTCCATGCATATGAGCCATTCGCACCACACATGCACTGCCCCTACCCACAAAAAAGGAACTCCTTGGCACGGCCTGCTTTCTCTCTTTTCTCATGCACCCCGCTTAAATATACCACCCCTCGGCCGCCCAGGTCCGAGTTAAATCACTCTCTCTCTGTGTATATCACAGTTGTAACAAAATCTGAATTCTTTCATTTCATTACTTCCAGTTTTTCGGGTTTTTTATAATCTCTTCCCTTCATTCAGAAGATCCCCTAAGGATGAAGAGCCAGTCGCTCTTCGAAATTTCAGGACACGTGGATCCAATTATCCGTTGGAAAACCCGAGAATCATTTCTGCACTTGATACGCCGGCAAAGTCTAAGAACTTACATTCTTCCCTGATCTTTTAACAATTTTCGTGCTACGGGCGTTATATTGCGCCATCCTTCTGAAAAAATCGTATTTTGCGATTATTCACAAAGTACCTAACCTATAATCTAACCTCTAAATAAACATAATCTCTAATTAACCCTCTCATGCATGAGTTACTAAATTCAAGCGATAAAAATTTTTTAAATCGAGTTTCTTCATGTGATTGACCATAATATTGAAGTAATATTGTTATAAATAAACATTTTTGCCATTACATGGCAAAATTTTGACGTCCTCATATGGGGACATTATGCCTGAAACAGGTCATCGTGACAAAATCCGCTGAATTTATGAATTAGATCTTTTAGGCAGAAAAAATATTCAACTCTACTTTTATTGCTGTTATGTCTTTAATTGTCTATTTAACATTCATAGAAACGTATTTTTCAGGTATTTGTTGCTAAATTTTGTTAATGTATAAATGATATCTCGTTCAATATTTTTAACATCAACCTTGCAACAAGTCAAGGAAAATAACATTTAAATTACAAGCAAACATTTATAACAACTTTACAAAAAATTGCACTTCCTGATAAAAATTATTTTTAAATATGAATCCTAAAACTACCATAGTTACAAAATGTTTAACATTTATAACAATATATATTTTTGGGCCTCTGAATGTACATTACGTGTAAAACTTTCAAAACAATCTGGAAATAGCAGGACCAAGTGCAATTGCCGCACATGTACCAGGTTTTGCTTGTGCATCTCTCTCTTATCATGCATATCTCTTGTCACGGCACCCATTTGCGTTATTGCTTTTACTTTTTTTGGATAGTGGCCACATTTACTTACTCTTAGCTCATCTTTGACCTTTATGGGTCGGTTTTTTCTTCATCGGTTGCGAAGAAGGGCTTGATGAATTTGACCGTCCCCTTTTTCTCGATTGCTCTGCTTTGCCACTGAAAATCAGTCCGTTTGGCACCCGACTCTTGAACTCGAGTAGATCCATTGGTGCATTATTGCTTTTCCTCCAGAATAGCCAGGCATTAACCACCGCTACATTCATCATGTGGTAAAATATCCTCATATACCACCTTGAGTTGCGTATATCGTTCCTGTACAGTGCAACATGGGAATCCATGAAATCTACCCCTCCCATATGCTTGCTATAAATTTCAATGCTCACGGGTCGGTTTACATCCACATACTTCTTATTGTTATCTTTTGACTTTTCCCATGGGTTGAATTCCGGCGTATGATGATACAGTATGCACTGCATTATTGCCAAACCACCAAGCCACGGGAGAACTCCCACCTTTCTTTAGGTCTTATACATCCTTCAACTTTATTACTGCTTCTTTTAACCTGTTTTCCCTGCATGTTCCAACGTATCATATTCCAATTTCTTTCATGCCGCCTAGTACAATTCAAAACAGAAAACATATCCAGACGCCCCAGCCCTTACCCGTGTTTTGTATCCCCACTTATTCTTGGTTTCTCATTATTATTTTTTGGGAGATAATTTTTCAAGGATGAGCGCCCTTTAAAAGGAATTATCATCCCGTCTATCAATTGTAATTGTTCTAGATCGAGGGAATTATGGAATTTTTTGTGGAGGAAGTCCAAAAATGTCTGGGTTTTAATGAACTTGTCCCTGTTATCTTCTGGTATCCTAGAAGAATATGTGAAGTGCAGATATCACCTTATCTCTTAATATCTGTTATTAGTCATGTTTTCAGCCACTAATGAAAGTTTCAAACCAGTGTCTGAAGACCAATAGAGGCTCTGGGACATTTAGGCTTTCACCAAGTTACGCCTCAAACAATCAATGTCACAGATATCAATGGACTTGTACTTGCACAATTGTTGGATGTTGCAATGCCAACGGTATCTTCATCAGATGAAGAAGATATTTCTTAAGCGTTCCCTGGATCATGGATAGAGCCATCACTATCCCATTCCATTCCATCCTCTGATTCTTTATTGAGGATTTCAACAATCTGACTCTGCTCCAGTCATTTTCTTGATCTAGTTGAGATGCATATGCGATCCTGAGGAAGATATCTAGTTAGCTAGTTGAAAAAAGGTAATCAATGAAATAGTTTTTGGAAACGATTATAAATATATATTGTTCCAGCCAACATACTGATTGTAATACTTAAATATACTTAGAATTTTAGCGAATGACAAGTTTATAAATTTCAAAGAGTAAAAAAATGGGAACTGGAGCACCAAATATTTACGTCAATAACGTCCTTAGTTAGTCTTTTGGGTCGCTATCAGCAAGAGAACTCAGTAGGTTGTGTTATTCTATAATTAAGTCTCAGGTTTAATAAACTTACATGCCACAAGTATTCTTCTCAAAAATACTCTCAATCTCAATTAGCTCTATTGATTATTACAATCTCATGACTTACTAACGTTCTTTTATTTATTGAAAATAATGCATCCTTTAATTTATAAATATTAATATTTGCTATAAATTTACAATTCACATTCAGTTGCTTAGAAGTGATAAAAATAACTTTAATGTAAGCTCATTTCCTTTGAAAGGATCAATAGCGACTTTATCGAAAAACTTGTATAGTTATTGGCAATAGAAATTATGAACTAATAAGTACATAGTCTTTGTACTGTTTGTAAATATTATACAACATTACTTGTAATAAATAACACTCAAAGTAATTAGTATTGAGTTTATAAGCATGTAAGAATGTAAAAATCTTGGAATAAACAAAACTCCATACTATCCATGCATTTGACCTTGTACATGCATAATGTCCTCATTTGAGGACGGATGACATTTGTGCCACAAAAATATTCATAGATATAAAATTTTTTTAACTTATTGCCATAAATAATTAATCAAACATCAAAAATTAAATATTTATACTCACAGGGAAAATCCACTGGTTGTAGACCCATGAAATCACAGCATGAAAATGGCCTTCCACGCTCCGATCACAGCGCCACTATCCCTACTACTTTGCTGACTTCCATGAGGGACAATGTAGCACTAATACGAAGTTTCTTTGTCTCTGCTGGATCGGAACATCATGAAAAAGCTGCTAGGAGCTTAGGGAACCGACACCGTAACATATGGATAATTTATAGCGAGAGACATTTGGCGTCCTCATATGAGGACACCATGCATGAGAGGGTTAACCCATTTGTCGGCCTCGGTGGGGGTGGGGTGAAGTCCTGGCCTGCCAAACCTTGATCCCCGTGGGTTCCAATCCTGCGTGGGTAGGTGTTCCCTATCCAGGATACCGATTTCAGTGCAGTGCTTTGTTAATTATCCTTTGAAAAGGCCTTATGTGCTGTTTACGGGGAAGTTGGACATAAATAAATTTTTAATAATCAAAGCCAAATTCATTCCTAAAAATGATACGGAACACCTATTTCTAGCATCAATGATTGGTTGTTGAGAAATAACAGGAAAGTATTGAAAATGTCCAGCATTAGGGTACAGACCTACAGCAATCAGTTAAGTACAGTGAGTGTAATCAAATAGGTTAGTAAAATGAAAAAAATTGACATTTAAGTAATTATGATGTGGAGACGAGATTTTTTCAAGAAAGAACCTACCTTATTCCACTTACTTACACTGTACTACATTATTAATTAGGAGTTATGGAATAAATATAGGCATAAATGAAATTTTTATAGCTGGTGAAATGGCTCATTATAAGCTGTACACTGTGCAGCAACAGTAGAACATGAAATTCCAAAAGGCTTCCAAAAACACAACTATCGTTTGATTCCTGGAAAATTCTCCATTTTACATCACAACTGGACTGGGACAATTGACGCGGGTCTGATTTTAACAGCTTACAGGACGCACAGTTGCCTGGCTTCTCTTTTATACGCACAACATAGAACAAAATATAAAATTAAACGGGCAAAAATATTAATTCCCAACACCTTCCGTACACTTTCTCGAAGGCAAAGGATCACGGGGCCTCTGCCTCGCAAAACAAATGTGTATCGAAATGCCATTAGTAAGTATCTAAATGTAGTTAACCCACGGATACTTGGATACTCTAACCTTCGTGAATTCAGCTTTAGCTGAAGATTACCCAAGTAATGGAGGAAAAATGTTAGTTGAAACCTATTTTTCGAACAATCGATCTATCGAAATGAAAAGCTCGAGTTCTCAACAAAATTCGAAATTTGAAAAAAACGTTAGATAAATCGAAAAGTCGAGTTTGCAGAAGTTTTTTAAGTTTGCACAAAAATTTTGTATTATTAATAAAAAAAACGCTGAGTACACATTTGAGTAGTAGAAAAAAACCTTATTCTAATAGATGCCTCAGTTATTCCTAGAAAAAAATACGAATGCACGTTCATTTTAGTTTTGGGATCACCGCTGAGAACCTTTTCCCTTCTGTAAAATGTTTAAGAAAGATCAGCAGATAGATATGTTTTATTTGTGATCGAGGGCATGTCTTTCCAATTTTACCGACCTCAGAGAAAAGTCTTTCTCATGGTAGTGACGCAACTAAGAAAAACGAAATCGTCAAGATCAAAGTGGAGAAATGAATTAGGACTGAAATTCAAAGTTCATGGCTCGATCTCGATTTCTATGATTTTTTTTACTGTAATAATGGCCGATTTTCGATTTTAATTCAAATCAATGTTTCCATGTCTAGTACAAAGGACTACTTGTGGTCAAGTGGCGCAGCGAGGGGGGTTTTGGGGTGTAAAATCCCCCCAGAACTCGGAGAAATTTTAAAAGTTAATCCATTTTATTTAACGGGATATTATTACTTATAGAATAGTGTAAGGATTAATAAAATATCCCTCAGAAAGCCGTAAAAATCACCACTTTGAACTATTAATCTTAAAAATTTTCTGGGAGAGGGCATCCGCGCCTCCTGTATTCCATACCTCTCAGTATTGGTTGCTCCTAAAACCCCACATAATTCTTTTGCTTAATTCTTAGCTGCGCGCTTGTTGTGGACTACCATTCGCAGTAAATATCCAAATTTGCATTTTAATACTCATTATTTCAACGCGGTGATTTCCTGCTTCCGTTGAAGTATCTAATTCGATGATGCCACATGATACCCCTGCCCTCAATTTTCAAGTAAACTCGATTCAAAGGGAACTTGGTACTTGTTTCTTTCGAAAACTGCTTTTGTTTATACCTCATATGGGTTTAAAAATGTTTCTCGACGAACAGAGCGCTGTAAATTTTTTAAAAACACACCCGTAAAATGAATAAAATAAGCATAAGTAATTGTCATGCGGGGACGAGATTTTTTTGAAGCAATAGCTTACCTTTTAACTGCGTTTTCTTTAAAAAAAAATGCTTTTCCCCTCCGGTGGTGTACTAGCCTCATGTCATCTTTCACGACAACTTGAGCGCAGTTACGCGCTTGAATTCTACACGCACGAAAATTACATTATATAGGATTCTCCAGTCGGCCTCTAAGTTACCTTTCACCCACTACCAGCCATTTAAATTAATTGGAAAAAGTCGCAATGAATGAAGGTAAGCAACTTCAGTAATTTTTCACAGAATTTTTTATTGGTACGACGCTTTTCGAAGCTATAGTATCACTCTCGAATACCTATGGTCGCAATAGTGACAGTTGAACGACCTAAATTTCACTGGGAAACAAACAATCAATAATAACAAACGACGGCTGTCAACCAAAATTTGCATCGCAGATAGTAAAAATATATTCCTTGTAGGTGAAAAACTCTAATGCAAACATCGGGAATAGGTGAATGGAATTCTCCGTGCTCATTGCCTTGCTGTTGACGTTTTTGAAAACTTATGAATAAGGAGCAAAGTGGCAGCCAGGTTCAAAAGAGAGCAGTGTTATCAAGCTTCCAAGAGATGGACTAGGCCTCCTCATTATGTATCCCCTTGATTACCTACACAGTATTCATCCATAATCCAGTTAGTTGACTTGTTACACTTTATACCGCGTTTAACTATTTGCTCGCCACCATGCTAAATAAATGCCACTAAAAGACAGGTTTTCCAGTTAATGGTTGTTTATTATTGAACAAATTATCTGGCTTACTAAACTATTATTTAGTTTTGCATTACTTAATCGTTGTCTTTTACCAACAAGTTTTCCATTGAAGTTCCAAAACCTGATGAGGACAAATGTATTCACTGAAACGTTGGCAATGAATTAAATGTTTCTTGGCTGAATAAAACAAGATGGCACTTTTGCTACAATTTTTACTTTGGGTTACTCGTTTCAACCACTAGCTAATCATCAGGCACATGAGTTAACGATTGAAACGCGTGGTACCAAGTTAAAAATTGTAATAAAAGTGCCATCTTGTTATCTTCAACTATTATGTATTCTTTCCACCACATCTTGCCTGCCTTAGTCAATTCTAAATACTTGCATTGAACATACCGAAATATGATTTTAAAGCATACAATAAAATTAGTGGATGGTTAGTACATTCGTAAACTTTTTTCCAGTATTCCCTTATTTTTTGCCGAATGGTGGGTCTTTTTGCTTTTACACAGAATATAGAGTACGGAGATTTCCTTGCCATTTCTCAAGCGTCAAAACTGTCACTTTATTATATTGGGGGAACAGGTAAACCAGGATAAGAGAGGCGAGTGCCACAATCAATGAACTGAGCGTGTTTTTTTGCAGGCAAGAGACAGTAATTTCCGAGGATACGCTCTGCCACGTCAGCGATGACAACATTCTAAAGAAAATTAGCTCTCAAATCGGATCCCTCAACGTAAACATTACGTTGTTCGACTTTGTAATCTTCATATCGATGGATAAGTTCTAACAACACGTATCTCCAAATTCGGCCGGTTTGAAACAAGTATCTTAAACAAAGTGTTACGACATTTAAAAAATAAAATTCAAGCGAAAAATAACTCTTCCTTTGAAAATGTATGCTTTTTTTCCGGTTTTAAGAATTTTTTGTGTTTAATTTCAGTGTACAATTCAAAATATAAATCGTTTCTTTTGCTCTCCTGAGAAGTTGCTATTTTTAAGATACCTGTAGATAGAACATAGCCATCGATGTGCGTAGGGTTGTAGCAATATATAACAAAATATTGGATATCAGATGTAGTCAAAGAACATTTTCGTCGCCACTTTGTATGATGGAAAACATATCTGACCTAACATATCCTACCAGCTCCGCCAACTCCATCTACGTTACATCCACAACCTCCCCTGTAGTAGCAAATACAGTCCGCATTCCCTTGCCACCAAAAGAAGGAAACAAATGCCTCGTTTATATTACGATTGTCCGAGCAATCTTGCTAACGATAGTTGGCCGAACTAGCAGTGTGAATGCATGTCCTTGACAAAAATTCACGTAGTTCCGAACGTTGCCACTTTACGATGGTTAGGCGCTCGGAGACCGGAAGATGACGCAACAAAAGAAAGAAGAAAGGTTCGTGAAGCCTCCTTAGCTCTATTTTTTTCATGGATTTGTCCAAGCAAGGCAGAATATGGGAGGAAGAGAAATTATTCGTTAATTACACATTGAACACAGTTATATCTTGGAACTGCATTCCATCTACTAGGAAATCTTGCGCATTTCAATTTGTAAACCATTAGACATCGATGGCCATGGGTATTGGCGACTCAAATCACCACTAGCGGCGCTAGCGTCGGTGACGTAATTTTCCAAGATGGCGGACACACTGGTGATAAATTATGTTGCTAGATTAGATCGCAACGAGCTTTATATGGCTATTTTGCTCCATCTTCTGCTATATTTATCCTTAATATCTATCGATTTATTAAGTATCGTATTTGCACGTCACAGTACAGAGGATTTTCCGTATGTAGTGCTCTTTTTCATTCAATATATATCGTTTTTTGAACCGCTCTCCATTACATTGGTGCAGATTTATCTATTCCGCTGGTTCATTATTAACTTCATTTTAGAGCTTTATCGTAATTTTCAACTTGTAAAGCGTCATGGAAAACACTAACAAGGCGATGGTCCCACCGAGGAAAACGACGATGAGGAGAAATTAAGCGTTTCTCAATGTTATTCGGTGGTCTTATCGAACCCTGAAATAGGAACTCCGTTCCCATACATTCCCTTCAGATTTCTTTTTTGAAACAGGTTTCTCCATAAAACTTCCTCTTATTATAACCATAGTTTAACTGTGCTATTAATGTCCTCACTTATTTTTACTACAATGGCTTTGTAATTATGAAACTGCATGCTAACTAAACATTACTTCATAAACATTTTATCATTGCTCTCTCTAACAAATCACTTGTGTTACGATTGGGCCCATGATTGAACTGTGATTTAAATGTCCTCACTTTTGTTGACTTAAATGGCTTTGTTTTTATGAACCTGCTTTCTATCTGAACCTTATTTCATAAACATTTTTCATTTCTCATCCTAAGAAATCACTAGAGTGACGACTAGGCCCATGATTGAACTTGATATTAATGTCCTCTCTGTTGTTGACTTCAATGGCCTTGTATTTATGAACCTGCATAACAACTGAACCTTACTTCATAAACATTTTGTCATTGCTCTTCCTAAGAAATCTCTTGTTTGATGATTAGGCCTATGATTGAACTGTGATTTTAATTTCCTCGCTGTTGTTGACTTCAATGGATTTGTATTTATGAACCTGCTTTCTATCTGAACCTTATTTCATAAACATTTTTCATTTCTCATCCTAAGAAATCACTAGAGTGACGACTAGGCCCATGATTGAACTTGATATTAATGTCCTCTCTGTTGTTGACTTCAATGGCCTTGTATTTATGAACCTGCATGCCAACTGAACCTTACTTCATAAACATTTTATCATTGCTCCTCCTAAGAAATCACTTGTTTGATGATTATGCCCATGATTGAACTATGATTTTAATTTCCTCACAGTTGTTGACTTCAATGGCCTTGTATTTATGAACCTGCATGCCAACTGAACCTTACTTCATAAACATTTTATCATTGCTCCTCCTAAGAAATCACTTGTTTGATGATTATGCCCATGATTGAACTATGATTTTAATTTCCTCACAGTTGTTGACTTCAATGGCCTTGTATTTATGGACCTGCATGCCAACTGAACCTTGCTTCATAAACATTTTATCATTGTTCCTCCTAACAAATCACTTGTTTGATGATTAGGCCCATGATTGAACTATGATTGTAATGTCCTCACTGTTGTTGACTTCAATGGCTTTGTATTTATGAACCAGCTTGCTAACTGAACCTATTTTATATTGACTTCAAAGTCTTTTATGTTATCCACCTGCCACTTCTCTATGTAGTGTACCACAAATGTTTTTCTTTTCTCCCAAGTTTACATCCCTGATCTGAGTGGAAAACCCATAACAAGTAATAGTCAACACTCATATAAACTTCATAACCTTGGTACTCTCTACCTACCTCTTTCTTGTATCGTGTTTTCAAAATGTCCAAAAAGTATAATAAAAAATAGAATCAGCATAAAATTTTCTTCAATTTTTCTTAAGGCCATCCTAACTTTCTGTGGTATTGCTGGTACCTTAGCTCATGGAATCTATTTTACCTAGTTACTTGTTCTTAGCTAATTTTGATGAATAATGGGGGAAAGAGTCGAGGACATTGACAGAAAGTAGTAAGTGGGCTGTGATAATGAAAAGTACATTGGAGTGGAGTGGTAAAAAAGTAGGTGTTAAGGTAAGTACTTGTAAACAAAGTGTTGCAGTATGGAGAAGAATTTAGTCCAAATTAGCAATTGCAACTGTATCGTAGATGAAAAGAAAAACTTTTTTGTATTCTTTTAATGTTAGAATAAGTTGTGTTCACACAGTTGATCCTGAGTCAATCTAGTTTATTGTCTACATGTTGCACCTTAACTTTATTTAATATATCCACTCCACCATCACTTTATAAGAGTCCAGTCACACCAAGTGATAGTCATCGAGGGGTATTTGTAAATTAAACTCAATAATGCTGGCCTTGTTGTGGTGGGGCAAAGGCCTCGCTTTGCAAGCTGAAGGTCATGGGTTCACGAACTGCCTGAGATGGTTATCCTCTCCAGTGCATGGGTAGTTGTTATTGTACATAATTAATTTCTAAAATACTCAATGTCCAAATAGGCTTTTTAGGGGTGCCATTAAGTTTTATAATTAGGAATGTATTATAAGTACAGTTGGGGTTTGTTGCATTCTAATTTACCAATTTCAGTACATCATTTTAAAAGAGGGCTTTTCCTCTGTGAAGCAGTTGTAGGAATTAGGGATAAGGATTGCCCACCAATAATCAGAAAAATTCTGTGCTTCTCAGAACCCTCTCTAACAGTAAACTCTCTATAAATATTTTATTGCCATCCCCACTTGAAACTTGTATTCACCACCAATGATAGGAAGCATCAAGTCAAAATTGCTTAGTCAACATTTGAGAGTAAAATCGTTTAGGTTGAGTCTATTTTGAGTATTTTTTTAAGGGAAAGGGGTCAGTGAGTAGGAAGTAAGAAATAATTTAGCGGGCTGGAATAGTTACTCACAAGTACAGGAACTGCATGATACCATTAGGTCGGGTCTGTTCTTAAGCATGCCAACTGGATGTTCATTTATTAATTACTGGAGAAAAACCAAAAAATCTCTAGGTGGAGAGGTAAAATAAGCTATAAGTGGAGGGAGTGATGAAGGAGAAGGTGCAATTGGGAGAAATGATTGCATTGGCTTATTCAGTCACCATATCTACAGAACAACTATCAGAGCTATATGAGTACCTATTGATACTGAGAAGCTTCTTCTAGGCAATAGGAGCATATATAAGAAGCATAGTGAACCAAATGGTACATGACGTATGGTTACAATAAGATACATTATTATCATCAAAGGTGGTGGTTTATTATTTTGCTCACATAGTAGGGAGAGTAACAAATGGAAAATATTTCAACTAAGTACTTATATAAATGATTTCTACTTCAAATATAATATACTCTGAGGAGCTCCAAAGAATATAATATGAATGCCCTAAAGGAGAGTCAACTATAGTTGATAGTAATATACTATAGTAATATCACTTGGTTATTCTGTGGGAAGCTACTTCTGCAGAACTGGGATTAAAATGGAAGAAAGTTTGCATCAGTTAGAAATGGTGTTTTTTTTTTCAATCAATTAGCCGTAAAAATGTGATTCCCATGCACAATCTTTTTGATATTTCGATTGTTAAGTTTATTTATTTAAATGTTGTTGTCATCTGTATGTATCATACTCCAGATGGAGATATTAACCTTAATGTAGATAATTTAATGATCCTGCTTGATTAAGTGCTGAAAACTATAAGGAATCTTTGATTTTATGAGGTGAAGTTAACACTGAGTTTGCGACGGCTCACTGCACCATGTCTCCAATTAGGATATCAAAATACAATGAACGTGTTTTGGATCGCGATCCTCTCTCTTCATCTTAGCGCCAACAGGAACTATACCTACGTCTAGCGTTGACGACACATTCTCCCTAAATAATATTTCTTGAAGAAGAATTTCCACCAAAAAACGCGTCCATAACGCCGAGAGACAATCACCTTGCCGATCATTTTCCTCTTGAATGAAATATAGAATACATATGAAATGTACGGCGACAGTAAAATAAAGAAGGTGGAATGAAAGGAATTAAACTATAAATACTTGAGACTTATTAAGAGGTTATTGCAGTTAATTTCCGAGAAGAAATAATGGAAATGACTGCAAGCGAAGTTCGAAGACGTGAGAGGCTGAACTGTGAGAACAGAAAATTCAGTTACCTACGTTGTAGTTAAGAGTTACATAGAATATACAGTTTTGGAGGTATCACAGAAATGCAAGATAAGCGAAAGATCTATTAAAGAGGGATGATTGTCAGGAAAGAATCCATCAGGGATTACTATAAGGCACTACGCAGCCTATATTCGGCATATGAATTACACGTAAAGAGTCCACTCTCACCGCTATCATGAACATGCATGTTCATGACCGCTATCACCACCGCGCTGCTTACATTTTTCGCCGGTAGTTGGCGTCTTCCGGGCTGGAATCGCGAATATCGCAAGCGGAAAACGTTGATTTAGCTATGCAAACAAAGAATGCAGTCATGTTCACAGCTTATTTTTAATGTATTACGGTATTACTCATGAGAGATAAATACACGTTAAAATTCAATCAAATAGAATAATAGAAATTGAAGTCAGATTTAGATAATACGCTTTGTCCAATGGACAGAATAAAACGCACCGAAGTATTGCTCCACAAGATTTTGTTTCCTTACAAGAGTATAGGAAATGTTTCAAGGAAATTTGAAACAATTATTATAATGAGAGTACCTAAGGGGATTGGTATGCAATATTCATATGTAAACCTAATCAGGACCCACCCTTTACTCTCCGAGTGGTGAAAAGCTTATTTTTTAAATTTTTATTGCATTTTATACTGATTTTGTAAAAAGCGCCTTTATTTCATTTTTTATTTTATGTTTAATATCTTCCTTTTTAACGGTGAATCACGTAATCGATTAAACCAAAGCTGTTTAAGAAATGGTCAAAACATTTACTGTCAAAACATTTATAACTAATGCCATCTATCAAAAAATTTTGAAACTATTTTGGAAATAATCTTAATTGATTAGACCACAATGGAGCAAAATTTCAGATTTCCGATTATTAAATATTTTAATTGTCATGAAAAGCAAGAAAGCATGCAAAAACTCCAGCCAATCTGAAAATGGAAAGTAGGTTAAAAATCCATTACAAGATTCCATCGATGAAACAGAGGAAGCAAGTTGAGGAAAAGCGTATGCGAAGAATAGACGCAAATATTTCTCTTGTGCCATCGTCAATACAATTATTTTTCTACCGCAGCCGTCGAAAGTCGTAGTTAACACACTTATGTTGCAAATAGTAGTGAGATACCGTTTTTGTCACTCCATTATGCAAGTCTACTTCGGAGTGTAAACCATGCTTCAGGCTCGGAGACGAGGGACAGAGAGAGATGTAGTGGGCTTTTCCCGCGCGGAAAAGGGGAGGCCGGAATATAATCGATTGAATACAGAGAAGAGAGGGAGGGAGAGACAAGAGGGGGTGGTAGATATGGATATGCAGGGGAGAGAAGGGAGGGAGAGGTTGAGAGGAGAAGATATAGATAGAGAGAGGGAAATATTTAGCGCGGGAGGATAGCGTAACTCGAGTGCAGCAGAAGTGGTCGCTGGAAATGGAAAGCCACTCCGGATTAAAGTTGAATACACCCACTAACCCTTACTTTAACGCCGTCGTAGTGAATAATGTATGTAGCACCTGAAACCGGGGCACATGGGATGCAGCGCTATTACCTTGATTCCGCCCTTCACTTAGCCAGCGTTCGATACGTACAGGTCGAAACTACTGCGTGGACAAAAACAAGTGAGTGGGACTCAGCTGCGCTTGCAACTCTTAAAGGCATTCTCCACTTTTTATATTGGTCCACGTTTTTGAATTTCCGAAAAATAATTGGTTACTTAGGCAATATAATTAGATATTGGGTACCTCAGAACGAAAATTTAATGCATAAAAATGTGTTTCGGGAAATTGTTTTAAGGATTTCCGTCATGAAAATGGCATTTTGGTGGGCTATGATAGGTAGATAACATATTTTGGTTACAGTGGAAATCCTTATATAAAAACTAAATGGACTGATCCACTATGAAAAAACCGTCTTTGACGAATGAACGTCAGTTATATTATTGATAAGAGAAATAACTCAACGATTTGATGAAGTGGTAGGTAATGCAATGCAATGGCAATACAAGCATATAAAGTATATCAAATAATGATAATGATGGCACTACCATAATATTTATAAAATATTCTAAACATTTTACATTCTGAATTAATATAAAATATCCTAGTTATTCTATATTTATGCAGAATGCCTAAAAAATATTCTACCTTCAAGTTTTTACAAATTGAACAAAATTGTATTTGAAAAAAAAATTCATTTTGATTCAAAATTTGTTCCTAATGTTTTTACACATAAATTCCATTTATGCCCCTTGTATTTTGGATATCTTTCTGAATACACGTCGGTAATAATTTAATATCTTTTAAAGATAAACCTTTAACCATTTGTGAAATTTACATCTATATTTTAGATTTATTTTGCATGTAGCTTGCAGCTCTGGACAGGATAATAGTTAAATTTACTTTTACCCAATTTTTGATTTACAAGCTATTAATTGCCAATTGGAAAAAATCACTTATTTCCATGCAATTGTCTGTATCGTACTTACAAAGTAATGTTTTATAATTTGCCTGTAAATATGTATGATTATATTTTCTCTTCGCTGGCGCTTGCATTGCGCAAATAAATTGCGTCTCACAGATTTCCTAAATTTTTATTCCATATTTAGCATAAATATTTTTTTAGCATCAGATAATTTCCCTGATAGGCTCAGCACTGACTTCTCCATTATCTTCCAAAACCAAAAGCACTATTCGAATATCAATCGCAGCCATTGTATATGTTCATCAACATATAGATATGTAATAAAAATGAATCCCACCATGTGATATTGGCTTTCACCTATACAAGAGCAAAGAATTTGCAATTTTTCCAGAATAATTCTAAATAATCGTGGAAAATAGTACAAAAAGAAAACTGCAAACGCTCCAATAATTTTAAATTATTGTAGAAAAGTGCAATAGTAATAGCGACACATGTCGAACTTTAATTATATCACGCCTCAATATCGTGGTTTCCTATTATTTTTTTATTGCCTAAATCGAAACATTATTACATTATAGTATTACACGCTTTTAGATTAATAAATGACGATATCTACTTTTCGCGATTAAATGAAAAGTGAAAAATTTCAAAGCGCGAAAACTTGACGGCTAAGTATGAATGCTGGAAAAGCCCATGTGACGTCATTCTGCTGCCGGATGCCGCTGTGTGAAGCCACCTTGGTGCGAGGCTATGAGTGCCGCCACGATGCAGGCTGCTAGCAGGTAGCAGAGTACCCTGCTAGCGGGTAGCGCTTGGATTAAATAAGGATTATTAATACCCTATCAAACGAAGGAAACTTTCTGACTATAGACAGTTTTAATAGGTGATTATTAAGAGATGTTTCATTGAGCTCTTTGCCTCACACATGCATTGGTAATCTCAGATGTTAAACTACTGACTACTCGTTCTAGCATCTAGGTCCTGTGACGTCACGTGGAGTGGCATCGCATGGGCGCCAATCTGGCATTTTTCAAATGAGGTTAAAATAGGCTATTAGAAATCGTCTAAACTGGGATTTCTAAAACCAAATAATTTGTATATTATGAATACACTAATTGTGGGTAACGAATCGCAATCAATGCCTTTCGTTTTCTTTGATGGAGGAAACTACCATATTGCTTGAATTTACGCAATAGATATCTAGATTCTGTACTAGTGTAGAACATAGCGGGCGATAGAAACCAAATCTTTGGTGGATCATAAAGTACTACATATACTTTCGCATTTCTCACTCGACGATGGTAGAAGCTATAGGGCCTTCAATTGGAGGATTAAAGACATTCGACGAATACCTTGCTTCATAGAATAGCAATAACGCGAAGATAAAGAGATTGAAATGACAAAGACCTTCTGTGCGAGAGACACTGAGGATATCCTGAGCGATACACATTTCGGCGTGAAAAGAATTCCCTGACGCTTCAGGGGAGAATTTTCATTAACACCACAACTTCTTCCAGCCTTATCTCTTCGCCCACTGGATGTTCCACGCTCCCTCAACCAAACTGCATTCCTCCTTCCTCCACCTTGAGTGCCTTTTTTATCCTTTTCTTCAGTGCAAGGATTCCGGGAGGGTCGTCGATTACCTTGCGAGGAAAATAAGCCCTTAAAAAAAGGTGACCGTGGGGCTGAGAGCGGAAGTATAAGTAGTAGGTTGGACCGTTGGGCGCTCACCGGAAAATTTAATTTTTACGCCCGTACCTTAATACCTTACCTTTCACACAACCTTAACTTTTATGTTCCCTTACCGAATGCCCTCTCTAAAAACTCATCTTAAAAACACCGGATGAACTGGCTATTGGTAAACGAAAGAAATATTTACTATACCCATTTTCCGAAATGATGGCGGGTGACCTTGAACGCACTCGAGGCCCGCCCACTCTTCTAGCCAATCACAGAAGAGTGAGTGGCAGCAGGGACGCCGACTTATAAAAAATATTGGGGGGGGGCAAACCGAGGATCTTTCCATGGGAAATTTTATAAGTAGTGAGTATTAAGTTTTTTAAGCATTTTAAAAGAGCCATATGATCAACATTAGAACCCTTATAACTAGAGTCTCGATATCTGGACACTCAACAAGCCTGACACATTATTTCCTCACACCCATAACGAAGTTTTGAGGGGGCTCGGGCCCCCTCAAGCCCCATGGAGTCGGCGCTACTGAGTGGCAGTGTGTAGGAGGCCGCAGTCTCTCTCCCACTTTTATGCAGTCAACATCGCTCTCCAGGCGGGCAGTGTTGCCAAGCTTAATCTGTGGAGATCGCGCTCGCACTGTCTCACGTACAGTTATTTCCACTGACTGGCAACGCTGGACGGCCGTATGGAGGGAAAAGGGAAGGGGATGGAGGATAACGCGGAAGTGGAATGGTAGTCTCTTATGATTGGCTACTAGCTCTCTACCGCCCAGCCGCCAACAGTTCGGAAAAATGGTATAATTCTTTGTTAAATCTTCCGCGGGTATTAGTCATTTTAGTTTTAAAATGTCTTGGACGATGTCTATGCAAATCAAAGATAAACAAGGGAATATTCCGCGGAAAAAGTGACTAGTATCGGTCGGCAAACGTTGCGACCACCAAAAAAATTGATGCGACGACGTATCCCAAAAGTTTTTCAAATATTTACCATTCAAAATATCTAACCTGACCTTAAAATCACTCACAAGTTACAAAATCTTTTTATACCCTTCACTGGTATAAATTCGCATGTTCTCAGTTGTTAAAAAAAATGAAGATAAATACGCGAAATAAATATTCCCTACCTAAAAACCTACTCTTAAAAATTCTCATTATTAATTAAACTGATTTTTAACCCTTGACTGTTATTAAATCTCCGGTCCTCAATTGCTGAAGAAATGTTCATTAGCATACAAAATAAATATGTATATCCTAGTCAAAATATCTGACCTATCGTGTAAATTCCTCACAATGTATAAGTCCATTTTGGGACTGGCATAAATTCTCAGGTTGTCAATTGCATCAAGAAATGTACATTAATGAACGAAATAAATATTTTCCAATCAAAATATCTATCCTGCGTTTAAAATTCCTCAATACGTACAAAGCCCGTTAAACCCTTGAAGGATATAAATTCTCAGGTTCTCAATTGCTCCATAAATCAACATCTGTATATTACCCCGCAAGCCGCCTGAATAGGCGGGTGGTGCGTTGACACAAGCCGTCAACAAAAAAACAATACTCTAACTATGATCCGCTTAGCTTTTATTTAAGTCCTTTTTTGTTTGGAGGAAAACGAATTCTTATACCTATCTGATCGGTAAAATTTCTCTCTTAATTTACAGCTTCTATTGGGCCAGGTAATATTGTTGGGTTCTGATATTATGTTCTCCTTATCACTCTTAAAGATTTCTATTCTCAAGTGCTCAAGCAATCCAAGTCTACCCACTGTCAATAGTTGAAAAAAGTTGATATCTAGCCGACCATGTAGCATTCAAGTCTCTAGCATAGTGGCTCCCAACCTAAATCGTATAAAAGCCGTCCAGGGTTGTTTGAATGCTCGTAACATCTCTTTCACTTTTTCGACGAGGAGCTTCCAACAACATGCATGACGAACCCTGGCTTTCCTAGGGCTCTAATATAAATATTTCTAATATGTGTTCCCCCCTAAAGGAATAAAGTCATCTTAACTCCAGATAGTTTAGTACGACGTCTCCATTTTAAATCCATCCACAGTATGTATATCAGGATTGTTACGCATCCTGCACATCCTATAATGCGAGCACCATAATAGGCCGTTCTCCAAAACAATAGACCAAGTATAAGACTTTAATTGAAATAACCAAGGCTAAACCTCTAATAGAGATTCCTTCCTACTGCACATTGAAAACTTAGACGCTAGATACCAGTAAAAATGCAGAAGCATTAAGCCTTAGCAGTAGAGATAAAAGAAATCTGAAACTAAAACTATGATACTTCTAAACCAATGATAGTATCAGCCCCCAAAGTAATGCCAAAGAACTTTCGCCAAATTATGGAAGCAATATGAAACGAGAATCATATCTATATGCAAATCAAAAAAGACCTACAATTATTGAAAGTTGCTCCATGGCAAGAAGAATTTTTGGATGAACGTAAAACAAAACGACGGATGAGCCACATCTATGGCTTTGCACTCACGTTAAGGGACAGCCTCCGCACTGAGAAGTTAACAAAATGTATATCTCTCACACGCCAGTTATATTTTACATTATTCGTGAAGTACTACTTGTTAAAAATGTGAAAAATTATATTGATATGAACTTAACGTAGACATATGGCAACATTTTTCTGGTTCTCAATAAAAAAAATTGCGTATGATAAAATACAATAGTAAAAGTTAAAAACTTAAGATGCAGGCGCATTTTGATATTGGCCTACTCTTTATTGTTATTTCAGTATCCTAACGATGAAGGTAGGTTTCAATATAGAACTTAAGTAGTATTCTGGTAGCCTCCCCTTCCTTCATGAACTTCTCTCTTCCATTCACTGTAAGGCATACCCATTTTCATTCTATCAAAAAATCCTATCATCCTCCTTGCTCTCCCTAGTTTACCCAACATTCTACCCTGTGACACTACTTCAAAATCCCCTCCCCACTAAGTACTCGCTCCATCCACACCTTCTGACTCCCATGTACTTTATCTAAAAGCTGCCGCTCCTCACCCACCATTAACTTCGTCCTTCCTCCTCCTCTCCATCCACTTCACCTTCTCCATTCTTCTGTCTACTCTTTATATACATAAAATTTCAAAATGGTAGATTTTGCCGTAAGGAAGTAAATTCTCTATCAGAAACAGACATATCGAGCTGAAGGCATTCATCCGTCCTCTTAAAACAAGGATCCGACAAACAAGGGCCGCGGCCCGCCGGCTAATTTCAGCGGCTCCTAAAGGCTAAAGAAAATATTGCATCGCGAACCAAATATCGATAGGTACATTCGTCAAAAATTAACAATGTCAAAAATCGCATTGATTGATTGAACTTTTTAACCAATAAATATTATTGGACTTTGAAATTATGTTTTTTAATATTTTATCGATGAGGTGTTAAATTGACGTGGAGCATTTTGGCACTCCAGACGAAATCGATTTTTAGCATTTGGGTTAAATTAAAAGGTTAAAGACCCCTGTCTTAAAAGATCGAATATGATAAACACAATGTTAGGGAAACTGAGCTGATTTCGCTTTTTCGCAGATTTCCTGGAGGTGTCGGAAGGCAGGAAGATGAAATACCTACCATTCGGCATTCTTCTATCGAGCGGAGTCTGCGACTGCTTTTTAGACGGTTTGACCTTCGTCGTGGGACCGAGGTCGACTTATTGACCTCCTCCCCGGATCCCAGCGATGCACGGCGGGAGGGGTTGGAGATGCAGGCGCGGACCAGGCCCGCCCAACCCAGCTCTCCCGGCATTTTTTGGGGGGTCTCCAAAGCCTGCTTGCGTTCGCGCTCCATATTAATCGCTAAGATACGTTATTAACACAGCCTGGTGGACCTAAAATGAGTACCTATCTATTGAGCATTTCAAATTTTGAGCTTCAAAAGGTACTGTTGCGACTGTGCCAGTCGAAATAATGGGCTTTCAATCCTAAACAGGGTGGAGAAAAATAATGTCGTGAAATTTTAACCCTGAAATTCTTAAGCCAGCAATTATAATTTTATTACTCCACACACGAATAACATGGCATTAGCAAAATTGAGTAATTTTAGGCAGCCACGAAGGATAGCCTGTTTGAGGCTAGCATCCAAAATAATAATATATTACGCTTTACATATAGTGTTGCTCATTTTGTTGTACCTAGGAAATCGATGTTAACAAAGCTTAAGTGCGCTCGTGAAAAATAATAACGGAAATAGTATTTATAATTCATTTACATCAATATTTTAAAACAATATTTGTTCTATACTTTCTTTAGTGAGAAGCCAAGAATGTGCATGCTGCAAAGCCTTAGAAATAAAGCATGACTGGGGTGACAATTTAAAAACCTTTTGTCCTACACACAAAATTTGGTTGTGGTAAGGGCACACTTCTATTACGGAGGGTAAAGGGAGAAGGCAAATAACCGAAAATACTAACGAGGGTTAGGTACAAAACGAATATTTTTGAAACTACAGAAACTAGGAGCCAAGCGCTCCGATTGGCCGCGAGTTTGGCCAGTTACCGGATGCCATGGACAACTCATGACTTCGAATACTTTGCCTACCGCAGAACTCGAATATCACGGCTTGATCTTGATTTCCTTGATATTTTCACTATTGAAACTCGATTTTCGAAAGCCGCAGTACAGCCATGAAAAAAGAAAGGTATTCTAGCGACTTTGCCTGTCGAATTAATGGGTTTTCTATGCTATACAGGGTGGGGAAAATTGTTGTTGCTAAATTTTAAACCTGGAAAGCTGATGCTGAAAGCGAAAACGCGACGGCTAAGTATGAATGCTGGGAAAACCCCGTGTGACGTCATTCTGGTTCCCGCAGTCGGCGTGTGAAGTGACCTTGGGGCGAGGCTTTGAGCGCTGATACGATGCAGGATGCTAGCAGGTAGCAGAGTACCCTGCTAGCAGGTAGCGCTTGGCTTAAATTAGGATTATTAATGCATCTACATCTACATAATACCCCGCAAGCCGCCTAAAAGGCGTGTGGCAGGGGGTGTTAGGACACCAGCCGTTTACAGCCCAAAAAAAAATGAAGTGCTCTAACGAGGTTGGGACTAGCGTTTATTAATATCCTTTATGGCTCGGGGGAAAAACGAATTCCCATATCTATCCGTTCGGCAAAACATCTCTCTTAATTTATCGCTTCTATCGGACCTGGAAATATAGTGTGGCTCTAATATTATGTTCTCTGTGTCGCTCTTAAAGATATCCATTCTCAATTGTTCAAACAATCTAAGCCTAGCGCGCGGCCTCCGAGAAATAGGTACCTTATCAAACGAAGGAAACTTTCCGACCTTAGGTAGTTTTAATAGGTGATTATTAAGATATGTTTCCCTGAGCTCTGTGCCTCTTGCATGCATTGGTAACCTCAGACGATGTATAACT
The DNA here is from genome assembly GCF_921293095.1 of Ischnura elegans. NCBI lineage: Eukaryota > Metazoa > Arthropoda > Insecta > Odonata > Coenagrionidae > Ischnura > Ischnura elegans. Next base: position 45,603,536 of record NC_060255.1, read on the forward strand.
CCTATCTACTCGAAGAGAAACTAGGTCCCTGTGACGTCACGTGGAGTGGCATCGCATGCGCGCCAATCGGTCCTTTTTCAAATGAGGATAAAATTGACCATTAACATTCGTCTAAATTGGGATTTCTAAAACCAAATAATTTGTATATTATGAATGCAGTAATGGTGAGTAACGAATCGCAATCAATGCCTTTCGTTTCCCTTTATGAAGGAGACTACCCTATTGGCCGCGAGTTTTCCCTGTTGCCGGATGCTCTGGACCACTCATGACTTCGAATGCTTTTGCCTGCAGGTGATCGCGATGTTTACAAGGCTTTCGGCAACATGGCAAACTCGCCGTAAATCGGAGCGCTTGGCTAAAAGTTTCTGTAGTTTAAAAATTGTGCGCTTTCGGTAATTTTGGTTTCATGAGGAATCAGCCACCCAGAGTTTAAATTTCGTGACACAATTGTCCTCTACTCTGTATACCTGGAAGCGAAATTAGTAAACCAACCATTCTCTTCACGCTCTTTTGAATATTATTAACTGTTTAGACGACGATTTAGATTGTACCTTGACTCTTATTATCCAATTGAACTTCGTAAGGTAAACCCTTTTTTGTTTGCGTGTTAGTAAAATTAGTTTGCGTCTTTCATTTTATGTTTCTTTCATTGTTTAGTATAGAAAATAGAAACAAGGGTTCCACATCCTGATAATTATTGGAATTACAGTTAATGAATAGCAGCAATCTCGCATTTATAGTTGTGAAGGAAAATAGTGTATATTCTGGATGGGGAGATGGTCAGTGTCCTGTTCTTCTCTCATAAAATGCGATTGAATTTATGAAGGAGTCTTCTCTGTGAAGCCGAGCTATTTTCATTTTCATGAAGGTTGACATCAGTATATCAGTGAACTATTGCCATATTTTTAATATAGACCACGTGATGTGTCGAGAAAACAATTTTCAGACCGATCAGAGTTTTTTTATTTTGGCCAAATCGTACATATTCACTATCTCGTGAATTATCAACACCACATGCATTACACTCTGTACTGACCTATTTTAATAAACCTAAGGTTAGATATCACCGAAAAAACGGTCCTTTAGGATGAAACGGTAGACAAAAATTGTAATAACTGGCCGAGTGACCTGGGTAGATCTTGGGGGCAGAGTCGCGTCCCCCCCCGGTCATAGTAAGCATAGCAAGCATCCCGCTTCCCATCAAGTCAATTTCTTCGCGACGTGAGATTTCATGTTCCCTGCTCTAAAAAAATGAAATAAAGGATAGGTTCAGAAAACGAGCACCCCTTGAGTCAAACGTCGATAACTATTTTCCCTAAGTAGCGATGAAACGAATAGGATGACGTGAATGTAATTCCGGGAAACTTCTGAATCCTTTTGAATCCTCTCAATGCGAAAGACGACCGTTTAAGTGCATAGATGGAGGAAAAGACTCAGTGTCGAAACAAGAAATCTGGGTCGATTCCCATGGCAACCGCAATGCTTTATTTGTCACGGTGAATTTTGTGCATTAGCGAGTTTGAGAATCTTTTGATGTCTGAGTGAACCAAATACAGGTTTCAACAAGATAGGATACGCCATTTGTAGAAGAAATTCAAAATATGTTGTTCTATTTGTTCTATTAACTGTCAATCACAAGAATTGGGTTATACATTCCATATCTTCTTTCAAATTACAATTAAAATTCGCATTTGTTAACCGCCTTATGTTACGATGCTAATCTGGATGGCAGATAGGTGAGAAAAACTACATTTTAAAGAAACAACTTTAGCAAAAAAGACTAGCAAAAAAGCGAATATGAATAAGGTGCGTTAAAGCATGGAAATCATGATAAAAATGTAACGTTGGCATCTCATGGCACTAGCATTTGATAGCAAATTATTGTTTGAAATTATGAATAAATTCACAACTTGAATGGTGTTACATTCCACCGAAACAGGAAAAAAAAGAGGATGGAAACATAAATTCATTAGCAAATTATTATAAGTAGCCGAACTTTACTCCTTAAAATAAACCAATGTCGCACACGCAGTTGGTTATGTTATTGCGATAATATATATTGCTAACCTAACTCATGAACAGAGAAGAAATTTGCATCGGTTGTCATGAGAAATAATGTCTTCTGAACCAGGAATCGTACTATAATCATTTGACTGGACTGGAAGATACGCAGAGCACTACACCATCTAGTTCCCTTAATTTACATGGAATTTTGTGCCGATTACCAATGTGCAACGTGATGCAGTTAGGTAAAAACTGCCGTTAGAGTCGAGGGAATTTGGATAGAACGAAGGTCGGCGTATGAATCCGAAAATTCGTCGGTTCGATTTCCGGTCAATGGGAATTTTCCCCATTGCAATCATAATGAAATTGGCTTGATGCAGCTGTCCACCTTACTCTCCTGACAGCCTACCTTTTCATGTTGGCATATTTCTTCCTTTGTACGTCCTCAATAACTTCTCCCATACAACAAAACAAGTAGGTACTTTCAAAAAAGGAATAAGAAAATATTGAAGTAGAAAAATGTTTTTATTTGAAGAGCAATCAAATCGAATCAAGTGCAAAGTAGATGCTTCTGATATTTATAAGAAAATGTTAATTTTTTTTCGAAAACAATGACAAGTCATTACTTTCAAATCAAAGCAATAAATCCTCTCGTAAATTAGGCGAAATATAAAACTATTTTCAATACATCATCGGTCTAAATTGAAAAAAAAATGTCCAACATATCGTTTCAAGTGAAGGATAGATGTTTCTGATATTTTAAAAAATATTAACATTTCTTTTCGGAAATAATCAGAATTCATTACTTTCAAATCGATTTTAGACCTTAACCTGGTCTTTTAGGCAAAAAAGAAAATTACTCGCAGTATATCATCGGTCAAAGTTTAAATAAAAAGTCAGCTCAAGATGAGGAAAAATCTGCGATAGCAGTCAGAGATTAGAGAGATTTCGGCTTTCCGGGATCATTCTAATTCAACTGGATGGCAAGTGAGCGGCCCCTATTAAGGCAGCGAATGAGTGAATAGGGACGTACTCGACGCGTCCGGTCTCTAACGCGTAATACTATTAGCGCGTTACCCATTTAATTATTATCAGCGGAAGCAGCCGTGCCGCGCGCGAGGGATGACGGGAGAGAGAAATTCTGGGCGGAAGGCAGGCAGGGGGAAGCCGAGATAGATAAAGGGATATATGGAAAGGACCCACCGGATGCCTTCTGATGCAGATGGGAGTCTCTCTCTCTCCAAGCCTGATTACTGCCGGACTGGGAAATTCGAAGAGGCATAGTGAGAGAAGTCTCTCCTTTGCACCGCTCCAGTCACCGGCTTAATTACTCACTTGCCCATCGCTGGACTGAGGATTTCAAACAGGATCTTGGGCACGTGGGCGTAAATTTGTTTGTTTGTTGTTAAATGTTAAATGTAAAGTTTGAAGGTCAGAGCATAAGAGCATGAGAGGGATTTTGAAAAGAAGGTAGGGAAATCCCATTTAGTGGCTCACCTCCTAGAAGATGGGCACCTGGAGGATTTCATCCCAGTAATGCTGCAACGGGTAATAAGGGGGAAAAATGGACATTTGGGAACAATTGTACATCGTTTCGGCCGTTAGTAAGAAAGATATTATTACTAATAACCATGTTTTTCCCTTCCATTCTCCGCTCCTTGACCTCCCTCAGCTAATGGGAAAAAATCCCTCCGAGCACCTGAAAACAGTGACCCCCACCCCTACCTCACCCCAGACAAACGGTCAGTTTAATTCCCAACCCTCCCTCCTTCCACCTCCACCTTCATCCCCCATCTTCTCAATTGTTTGCGAGTGTGTAATTTTGTATTTATATTGGTATGACTTATTTCTTGGTTGTCTTGATAATGCTGCAGTACAGAGAAACATGTCGACAGTAGTTTAATAAATTTTTATGTGGAAAGTGCAAAGTGTTTCACTTCATATCTCGTAAATGTGTTTTCTACTGGGTGGGATAAAATAGGTACATCCTCGATTATAAACTTTTCATATCCATATAAGCTGGGGTGCGGTCCATCTCGGTGATGGTATCTCCAGGCATTCGCTACTACAAGACGGGGAGAGAAGCCAAGGGGTACAAGTGATTTTTTTTCCAACTAGAATTAAGTACAGAAATTGATAGAAAAAAGTATACGAAAACTTGGTAGCCAAGGGATACGAGTTCTTTGGGGACATTGAGAGGAAAATCAAATGCACTTCTAATTAATACCTAGTTGATCTCGTTTGTTTTCTTTACCTAATGTCTGCACCTAACTCTGTTTGGAAAATAAAATCACTTGTATCCCTTGACTCCTCACTCGCTCATTTAATTTCTGCATGGGCGAAAGCAACAATGACGTCATGGGATAGAGCTGATCACTATCTTACTTTCTGTCGTTAAGAAACCCCATCAATAGAAATTGTATGCTTTCACAAGCTTCATAGACTTAAGACATAGGCCCCAGAAGCGCTGCATCGACGAATCTTCTGTAAGCAGTTACCATACTGTTATTCTACCTAGGGTTTTCGAACAGGATCTTGGGAAAGTGCGTATAAATGTGTTTGCTACCAGATGGGATAACATAGTTATACCCTCGAATATAAACTCTGTGTATACATTCCTATGAGGCAAGTACCAAGAGAATGTTCAAAACAGAGTTAGAGAGTAAAATGTTAGGTGAACGAGGGAGAGGAAGGAAAAGAATAAGATTTTAGATAAATATTTTAGATTAAAAATAAAATCATTTAGATGAAAGGGAGTAGGCAGTATTGTGAATTGAAGAGGGCTTCATGAAAGGGGAGGCTCTCAGAATTCTTCTTAAGTACTTCATGTAAACCTACCTTAATCGGTATGATACCGTCGATAATAACCGTCTTGAAATATGAAAATCCTGTTTCTTCAGATGAAAAAGACGTGGTAGTCACTAGGCGCTAGGTCTGCACTGTATAGAGGATGGTCAAATTATTCATAACCAAATGATGCTATGACATCTTGAGTTCGATCGGTTGCTCGTCCTAGGTGTTTCTTCGGGTGAAAAAAATGTTGTAGTCACTTCGCGCAACGTCGGGACTGTATAGAGTGTAGTCAAATCATTCCTAACTAAGAAGGCACCTAGGAAGTACTGGTTTAATTACTCTGACCATCACTCGGCTCGGGCTTTCAAACAGGATATTAGGCACGTGCGCATAAAAGTGTTGGCCACCGGATGGGATAAAATAGGTACATCCTCGATTATAAACTTCGCATGTACGTATGAGACAGGGTGCGGTCCATTTCGTTGAAGGGTATCCCCAAACATTCGCTCTTACATGAGGGGGTAAAAATCCAAGGGTTAAAAGTGGCTTTTTTCTAACCAGAGTTCGGTGCAGAAATTAAAAGAGGTAATATACAAAAAATTAGTGGCAAAGAGATACGATTGGGTCTCTTTCCTGTACTGACAACGAGAGGAAAATCAAATGCACTTTTAAATATCTAGATCATCTCGTTTTTTTTCTTTACCTAATTTCTGAACTTAATTCTGTTTGGAAAACAAAATCACATGTACCACTTGGCTTCTCAATCCCTCATTTAATTTCAGCATGCAAGAAGGCAACCGAAATTTCATGGTGTAAAGCAGTGCACTAGCTTACATTCTGTCGTATAAAAATCCCATCCATCTGAATTATACTCTTCTTCAAGATCCATAGGCATTGCAAAGGTTTCATGAGCACTCTGATAGCTTTCTATGGATTTTCTCTAAGCATTTACCACCCTTTGATTCGGGTTCTCAAACAGGATCCAAGGCACGTGCGTAGAAATGTATTTGCTACAGGATGAGATAAAATATTTATCCCTCCTTTCATGGGCGTACCCAGAGAGGAGCAGGAGGAGGCAGCTGCCCCCTCAAGAAGCAAAAATCAAAGAAGAATTTAGGAAAATCAAGACTGGATTGAAACGAAAGTTTTCAATAAATTTTCTTCAAAGCCACGAAAAAAGACATTAAGACATATAACTAAAATATTTTTAAGCATATAATTTAAAAAACTAATGAATCGCTGTTATAATTTTCTTAAAATTCTGCCTGCATTCACTTTTTCCATGCTTAAATGTCACAACTTCAACAGCCATGCCTTGCCCCCCCCCCCTCTGATTTTGATCCTGGGTACGCATTTGCCTCGATTATAAAATCTGTATTCTTAAGCTGGAATTCGAAATTAAACTTGTTGAAAACTGACGATTTCGTGTTGAAATCAGGATAAATTGAGCTGACCTTAGTAATAATCTCCTGAATCTACAGGAAATGCATAGAATACAGAATACGTTTTAGGCACAGGCAAGTTTTGGAAATGTTCATTTCTATATATGCCAACCCTGGAAATTTCAAGGTGATATTTTAATTTTTTTAACCAATTATATGCCACAAAAAATAAATACGATCAGTCGAGCGAAAGTGAAGTAACCTCTTAAGAGCAGGCTTACACAGACGATAAGTCCCTCTGCACTCATATTTACCTACTCTTCCTTGTGACTCAAATAACCGGTGCTGTCAGTTGCCTTTTCCATAATCCTCCCAACAATCTATTAGAAACAGCGCTGATGCTAGAATCTAATACCGTAAGGGTATAATAAGATCATTTAGTTGATGACAGAAAAGAGATCCCAGTAGAGAGATAACTAAAAAAATAAGCTCTGCCCATCCAATTTGTGTATATAGTGATTCCACATCAAATCGATCAGCGATTTATTTTAAATTCTTAAATAACACGAAAATTGACATGATGAGCACACCTAACAACGTAATCAATAATTTCAATTTTCAAATTTCAACAATGAACATTGTCGCATTATACATTTCAAGTTTTTGTAAAAATGATGAATTTTTAAGCAAAATAATGCCTGTAGCACTAGTTCTTAACAAGACAAAGTAACAATTTAAAAGTTACTGTTAAGCTCATATTTATTTACAGAAAAGTGTGCAATTAAATGTTCTTTCAATGGAACAAAGGTTCAAAATCACTCTTAAAAACTTCAATCTTATCAAACTTAAGCATCTGAAAACAAGTCACATCAAATTTTCATGAAAATTATATTTTATTCTGCATCAATCCTCTATTCAATTGCAAATTACTATTCCGGGCCCTTAATGAATGAAGCTTCTCTTATTTTTTTAATTCAATCAATGAATGTTTTAGTTTTTACTCTTTCAATGGTAATAAGTATAAATCTGTGATTTGCAGTGAAGGCACTACAATTTAATTGAAATATTCTGCCTCGCGCACTTATGCTTGATTGGCACGCGGACATGCAATATGATGCTTACTTATCATCAAAAAGTTTAAAATGCATTAAATTAAAAATGAATACAATGTTTTGGCATTAATTTAAGAATGGATATTTTTATTACCTGTAAAATATTCTCCATTCTAAATTTTCATAGTTACTTTCGAAAAATCGTTGATGAATTTGACCAAGAGTAACAACGATGTCCTTCCCATCTTCTATGTAGTACAAAGAGAAACATGACGTCCAAGCAAAATTTTTTGGATGCTCTTAAGGTTCAGGGGTAACTAGGTGGCAAATATCCATCATATTTCCCTCAAATTAATCGTCTTTATAACCCGATCCACGACAAAATGTCAAATGCTCATTTCAGAAAGGCATAGGGACCCGAAAAGGCTCAAAGTAACTATGCCACAAGAAAATCGTAGGAATAAATGGAGAAGCATCCATATTTACTCATTTGAAGTGCATACTTACAATTGAGATAGCAGATAGTAAAGTCAACCGTTAGAACGATGGAATGAAGTCTCCTACTTTTTCTTTCGATTTTCGTCTTCGATATTTTCTTTAAAATTGCGATTTTAATGACAAAAATACTCTTTTTTTTTCTTCAATGTAAACAATAGCTTATTTCACTAGTAACTGCGGCACTGAATTTATGAGAGGGAAATATGAAGGACAATTGAGTGAAGGGCATCACTGCTGAATTTATTGAACACATTGATATTGCTGATTATTTGTGCATCAAAGTTGTAATATAGTAATTGATGCATGGATAAGAAGACAGGGTGTTTGCGCGCTGGTAGGAAAACTGTAGGTTGTATTTAGTGCTCATGATGAAAAAATTGTCTTCATTAAACGAAATATTGTTCATTAAAATGTATAACATTGTAACCCACTCAACGCTCCTTTGTAAATTTATAACGAGTCATGAACCCCAAAGCGATGGTTCTCCAAAAAGGGGCCTATATTCCATGCATAAAGCAAAAACTGAAAACTGTGAAATCAGCCGTTTATAAATCATTGTTATTATTCACCATATGAATCACAATGCGCACCATGATACTCTCACCCTTTTGATATTGAAGGGTGGATTTGGTCACAGCTAAATTGATTGATAATAATTGATCTTTGATTTACTGCGCATTTTCATAAGCTTTTGCGAGAGATTCATCGCGTGATGAATAAACGCCGAGCTTGAAACCACACGCAGAGTCTCCCATCTGTCCCTTTATTTCGCCGGTCAGAGGAAATCTCCAATTGAGCGGGTGGCCATCGCTATCATAACCTTCCCATTAATTCGCACACAAACGCCGCTTGATGAGCCGCAGTAGTTGACCAGATGGCCTGGAGGAGGGCGCGAACCACGCACTGCTTTCTCTACGAATAAACTCGTCCTTCAATTACAGAATGACCTCCCTCCACGTCCCTGGTGGGCGTGTCGTCACATTACACGCGATTGATCGCAGACTATTCTCAAGGAAAGCATAATAATGGGTTTCGTTACGAGACGTAAACAAATCTTTGGGCGTCCACGATTTCCAACAATAGGCTCGTTTGATTGCAGTGGCAACATCGGCCTAGTCTGGGGCGAACCCTAATGAAGTCACCACCAAGTGCAACGGCGGATATTAAGGGTGCCATATACCCCGAAATTTCCAGGAAAAAAAATAAGAATGGCCTTGATAAACGTAATTTTCCCACAGAGTAAATATGCACGCTGCGCCATTTACCGTGTGTGTAATTTTTTAGGTAATACGTATAATAGTAAGTTAATACTTATTTAGGCGCTTTGGGAGGCTATGCTATGCAATGCTGAAGAAATTAAAATTCCCTAAGGGAAAAGGAGATTATTGTCTCGGTCGTATTGTATGCAGGGTGTTTATGCAATGCTTCAGGAGGTGGTGGGGGATATAATTTAACCATTTTTTGTCCATAAACATGCATTGGGTCGCAATGCCCTGGTAACCGAGTCATGGCAACGCAAAAATTTTTTAATGCCCTTTGCAGTTACCATAAAAGCTGTTTTTCTTGGGTATCTAGCCTTTTCCACATTATATTTTTAAGGACATTAAATAATTAGGTTAAGAAACGGGTGATATGGCGAAATCGTATTGTTGATAATCGCACAAAGCTCCAGTTTAATTAAGACAAATTGCTTCAGACAAATATAATCGTGCATTTTCTTCCAACCTAAATTATTTAATGTCCTTGAAAATGCCGACTGTTAAAAAAAATGAGGAAAAGGCGGGATAACCAAGAAAAAATGTGGTCATGGTAACTGCAAAGTTCATCGACAACAATGTTTGGGTTGCCATAGCTTAATAACTGAGGAGTTGCGACCCCATATTCATGGACAAACAATAATTTAAAAAAATTTCTCGTACCACCTCCTGATATATTGCAGAATCCTCCTGATACATCCGATATAAACTGCACACGCAGCCGGAGAGAGATAGAGAGAAGAATACATGAGTTTTATATTGTTTTGGTATACTGTTTTCGTTGTGCAAGAGTGTGAATGTATGAGTAATTGATAAAATCAACAACATAAAGAAGTGAGTTTCAAATGGACGCTAAGATTTGCAATCCATGAATTTTCCTCTCCTAGTTTCTTTGGCTGCTGTCTGCTCATATCTAATGCTGCATTCACGAATCATGCTTTATGCTACTAAGTGCGTCGTTTTTAACTGCAAAATTAATTGTTTATAAGCTTACACTATAAACATTTCGCGTTTAAACATTTTTAAAACTGTTAATGGCTCTAAAAACTCTATTTCTTTGGTGAATATTATATTTATAAAAATTTTAATAAGGAGTTTTCAAAAACCTAGGCCTTAAATAGCTATAAGTAGCTATTGGTATTTATGTTAAAACGTATTTTTTCTTGCATTTAAGTTTATGACAACTTATAAATTGCAAAGTATTAATATATAAATTTTTTGTATACAAAAATTCCCTACAAACTATAAAATAGAAAAATTCGTAAGCGAAATAAGACTTCCACAATTTACGCCGAAGAAATATTAACTTTCATCGTTCAGTCCCATGGACTGCCATATGCTTTTTTCTATGATTTTAGGCACTAATAATTGGGCAATTTTTCATGAAATTTGTCACCTACACTTTCACTCATGTTATATTATGTTTCACTGAGTGAAAATCAATAACCATTATTTTCACATCTTAAACCCTAGATGTGGGGCCAAACGCAAAATAATTAATTTTCCTCATGGAGTTTCAATGCTTAAATATTAAAGCTTGAAAATATTCTGAATTCCGAGAAAAAATGTCTTCCCCATGTTTTTGACTGCGAAAAACAGTGGACCACTTTAAATTCCAAAAACTCCAACCTTGGCATATGAAGGGTCACAGAGGTGGTCACCGTCAAGGTAAAAAGGGTAGCAAAAGATGCCCTTAGCTTCCAAAAAGTCGAACCATAGGTACCCAAGTGAATGGTAAAGTCCACACCCTCTTATTGGCAGCTTGTTGACCACCAAGGGTCAACTTAAACATCGATGGAGATTGAATGCAAAAATCATACGAGAGTAAATCCACACAGGTATGCAGCGCAATATCAGGACAAACACCCTTAATATGCAGGAGGATCTGTATATACGCTGTATGTAGGCGCTCACGGTGGTTTCGCTGTAAACAAAAACTGGCCCCAAAATTGGAACACTAACTTCAGTGATATAATCACACTTTCTCAGAGGTTCGATCTAGGTTTAGGTAGACAAAGGTAGATCTCAATCCAGACTGAGTCACCGGCGTGTGTGATACCACATATTTCATGTGGGGAACCAGTTCCCTTTCCTGGTCACCTCGCACAGGATATCTATTTGGAGGTATCCGATTTTGAGTACGGGACACTCAGATCAGTAGGCCAACTTGAACTTACTCAATCATTGATAGATCCCGAAGGTTGGTTTGAATTGGTAAAGATAATGGTCACCCCAGACGTGGCCAAAGGCATGTGATAATAATCTTAGATTTTTAGTAGTGTAGCCACTTCTTTTGCCTGGGATACCTGAAACTGCCAGGATTTTATTTATAAACTGCCAGGTGCCCAAAGTCTACACCCGGAGCCCTTCGATCAGAAGCTATACTACCCACTAGACTACCACGCTCCCATAAATTGGTTCTCAAATGTAAATATCTAATGTAATTTGATTTTTTTTTAATTTGGAAACAACCTTTGAACTCAGCGGAGAACGGTGGATACAGAAAGTGATTTTTCCTCTTTGAAACTTTCCTACTTCTTCAGCGAACTTGCAAGTAACGCACTACACACTTTTGGGAAAGGTTCAGCACCGAAGAATCCGTCCCTTATGTTAATTTTATCACTGCAATACACGTTATATTAATTAAAGCCACTAGCTGACAGTGCGCGCTTACAAGCGAAGTGAACTGTACATAGATCACCAGGATAAGGAAGAAAAACATGATCTACAGCTGAATTGAAAGTACCAGTTTCTTTCAAACAAAATGATTCGTAATTCAGAAAATGTATTCAACTCCATCAGAATAAATTCGCTTGGATAAAACCTGCTACCCTCGTTCTCGAAGGCATCACCTCTCACCAAGATATGTCGTATCAGATAATTTGGTAATCAGTTTCATCGTTTATCCTGAAGAATATATAGCATCAAGTAAATTACACAAAAACTTCTCTTCATTTGATCGAGTGCAGACGTTGACTTATACTTAAATATTTATAATGATATACGACCAGTGTTACCACACGAATAAAAATTCCTGACAAGTTTCAGAATTCAAACTTTAATCCGAATTCCCAGAGAGATTCGCATAACTTAATCCATTTCCTCTTCTTAAGAAATCATCACTTTTTGGAGCATTTTTATGCTAAAAAATTAAACTCTGAATAGCTTCTTGCTTTAGGATTAAATAGGACTAAAACACAGAAACATTTAGAGTTATCTAAGAAAGAAAACGATTTTGAAATTTTACCTAGTAAAATGCTTACTAATCAAAATGAAACTGAGGTCATGATGGTGCCATTATCAGAATCTGAATTAAACGTGAATAAATCAGTGTCACCTGCTGATTCAACTTCAAATGGGGAATCACTTGGAACAGTTGAAACGCATAGGTATCCTCAGAGAGAAAGGAGTTCATAGTCTATCCCCCATTTCTGATCAAATCCTCGAGCTACCAACCTAGCTTTATATCTATTTATATTACCCCATTGATCCTTTTTCAATTTAAAAACCCATTTGTTGCTAATAATGGTCTTACCCTCTGGTCTTTGGACAAGAGTCCATGTATTATTTGTTCTTTGTGTTACACCGGGGCTAAGAATTTGCTAAATTTCACAGAGTGCTACTTATATTACTAAAGAAAATATCAAAATCGATCATCCAAGTTCTACGTTGAAAAACCACTGCTCAGATACCTCAGATTATGTTTAACATGGAAATTCGATAGCTTAGATCCGATTGTTTGCCTTTGAGACCAAGGAAAAAAGTATTTAATTTGAATTTATGCAATAATTTTGCTTCAATATGCTTGAATTATCCTAAGAATTCATAAATCACAAAGAGCATCCGTGCGCTATATCAAAACTACCTCCAGACAAAACTCTGCAGGCGAATAGAGAGTAGGTATGCCACCGAATTGAGAAGAAATAAGTAGATAAATGCTCAACACTTGTGTGGCGACTAGCTCGAAATCAGAGGGCTTTAGCAACTGTACTATCATGATGTTTTGAAACAAAGGTAGAATCACTATGATACTACACCATTTTTCAGTATCAGGTAGCAAGGGTAAAAATAAATATATAATTTGCCGTTTGGGGAAGGACAAAAACATTCTCTAGTCACGAAGAGTAAGTATCAAAAGTGGCAGAGAAGTGTCCAGCGTAGTAAGGACTATAAAATCCTCGAGATTTTCGTGAGTTTATGCCCAGACTAAATAACATCAAGGTGGCTACTGAATCATCAAACCTCTTTAGTTGACATAAAATATATAATTACATTTAGGCAAATCAAATTAGCAAAATACTCGTCACATTCATAAAGATATGTATGAAACGAAGACGAAATAAACATAATTATGTGCATTTTCATAGAAATAGACATGAAGTATAATAGAAAACAAATGTGGGCAAATATCTTGTTCATTGACATCCGCCTCAATTCAATCTGCTTCTTACGGCTCAAAATTTTCCCTGTGCATCACCGACAGTTTTCAAAATCCCTAAACTTTCCGTATTTTGTGATATCTGTATATGCCAAGCATTGGAGGTGCGGAAAAAATCCTGATCGCCGGATCTGATAACACGAAGGAAAAGGACGCAATCACCTCAAAAATTGGTAAGAGAGAAATCTGTGCTTTACATACCTTTTATGCCAATGAAATGGGGTGCCGCTGTAGGCTTGAAGGCTCCGTGTTAGGCTTAGATTCATTGAACAATAAAAATCTGTTACCTTTTAGATAGACAAGGACGACATCGTCTAAGAACCACATTTATTTCTATTTATAACAAATATTATAAAATAAGAGAGACATCTTCCCAAGCAGATAAAAACAGGCATTGGAATCGTCATTCCATCAGTAAAATTAACTTTCGCAAATATCAGGCTATGCCTAAATCATCCTACCAACGCACATCCTAAGTTTTTGATACGCATGCAAGAAAATGGCTTGTGTCCCAATACTCACTCCCACATACCTACTAAGGTGCCTTACGGAATTGTTTGTAGATATTCATCTGAGTCTCTACCAAACTGTACACTTGCAGTTCCGAAGTTTGTGCCCAGCCACAAGGTAACCCAACCTCAATTGTCTTTGCCCTCAGTAAACTCATGGGAAGTTCCACAAACCACCTACAAAGAACAACGAACTCCCTGTCATTTAGAAACATTGGTTTCAGCTCCAATGTTTTCTCTAAAGCAATACTACTAACATCTACAATTGCTCTGGAATAGAATAGATAAACCCCTTCCGTTAATTACAGCAGTCTTTAACGATAAGGACATGGTCAAAGCAATTAGTTGAAAAATATTCCAAACGAATAATTTAATATCGAACTGTATTTTGAATACGTGGTACTCATCACGAAGACTCATGTACTTGGCAATGAAAGAATAAAAGTTAATACAACATTTCAACATCATTATCTGGCGCAAAATTGTAATATCTAGCGCAATTGAGTAATGTTGATTTTAATGTTGACGGGATTTTTTTCAATTGCATCACTCAACGGTATAACTTTAGTGTAATTAATGATACCAATATTGCGAAAACACCAACTCCCCTACCTACTGAGTTTAAACTACCCAGTGGCCCTTATGGATAGATAAATTACTGTAGTAATAGTAGCCAAGGAAACAAAAAGTATGAAGAATTTAGAGTGAATAAACATAATGAATGTAGATTTAAGATTAGAAACAAGCGCGCATAAAACAGGACCGGAGAAGAGTAAGCAGCAATTGAAAACATTAGAGTGGGTAGTGACACTCAATGAATTATAGGCGTATAACATTGGAGAAATTTATCAAAATTGTTCAAATCATTGAGAACTTTGCTAAAAATGAAGGTGCTGAAAAAATGGTCAGGTAAGGTGATAATAAAGAAATTATGCAGAAAATAGCAGTTCTAAGGGCCCTCTTAAACATCATATCCCTAATAAAACCACAATGAGTTTATCATCGCATGTAAAAAGAACTAAGTTGGATCCATAAAAATGGAAACTATTAAAGACACAATCCCCCAAATAGGGCCAAAGTAAGACAAGTTCACGACGGAGACTAAAGGCTAGAATCGAGTGGAATTAAGAAAGTGTGTTAAAGTAGTCAGTATCTTCGAGTATAGGCCTGGAAGAATTCGAGAAGCTGGGACATGGCCTTATGGGTAGATGTAATAGTGGTAGCCAAAGAGACAAATGGGGATGAAGATTTTGGAGCGCGTGGGACAAACTGAAGACGAGTAAGCAGTAATCGAAAGAATTATACTGGGGAATCACAGGGTAAGAAACCTGGATTGGAGGTCTTCAAGCTCCATACGCCAAAACTGTGAATCAACATTCAACATATATGTCCGAGAAAAAAAAACTCAATTAAGAGAACAGGCAAGGGATAGGAAGCCAGGCAGGCTACAGGAACCAACCCTAGAATCAGGGGTGGATTTAGGGGGAATCACATGTGTGATGAATCCCCCGAATCCCCAAATTTTACCAAATATTTTTAATTTTTATTAGTCTAATAGTTTTGTATCCTTGCAAAGGAGTAATGGGAGTGCATCTGCAAATTCATGGCTACAAGTCACAAACGTTAGAGAAGTTTGAGTTGTATTTGTTGTAGATCGTAACACCCTCTCTCCTGGGCGGTATTCTATACTCCCCGGACCCAAGTCATGACCCCTCTCAAAATTTGATGCCGAATCCGCTCCTGCCTATGGTTGTTATGCAGTGTTTGCAACTAGCCGAGAGCAGGCAATTTTACCCATCAAAATTACTTATCTACTTTAATTCTTTGATGCTGTGCCCTGAGAACAAAAAATTATCTTTGAATTTCAGTCATTCAAATACTTTTTTCAAACTCCATTTCAGGACGGATTTTGTATGAAAACGTTTGATTCGACGCTATCTACGATAATGATACTCTAAAGGTAGAGCTGAATGGATATAAACATTGATACATAAACAGCAGAACAACCTTAAAATATTTGGACATAAACGACCTCCCCATTAATGATATTTTTCTATCCATTTTTAACGAGCTTTAATAATTCATTTCTATGGAAATTTGCTTCAACTTTACATCCACGCTTGAATAATATCATTGAAAATATTAAAAATAAAATGGGATATGATGAAAAACTTACATTCAAGACAAAAATTACTGATAATGGATTGGATGAGAGTGACAAGGCTAGCAGAGAGCAATAGGTTAAAATGAAGAGCAACAGACTTTATGCGATTCAATCTAACCTATTGCTACTGCGAGAAGGGGAAAATTCAGGGGCGATTAATAATATTAGTGCATTTCAATGCTTTTTAACCTACCCTAGAAAGTAAATCATCATAATAAGAGTAATGGAGGACTCAATAAGCATTTTATAATTTTGTAGATAAGTGCAGATAATAGTTGGTGGTTTAAACAATATTCTTGTGGCAAAAAGACTATGGTCTGGGCAAGTAAATTTTCATCACCAATCCGATTTTATTTTATATGGTAACTGGAGCACACATTTCAATGTGGGCCAGCGAAAAATAAATAAAGGTTCTAAGCCCTTACTCGGTGCAGGTTTTAATGCAAGGAAAGTTAATGACGTCACCTCTCTCCCCCGTTATGTAAATTCTATCACTCCTGCTTTTCAGTGATTGAATAATAATGAGCGAAGTATAACGTGCCCTTCCTAATGTTGAGCCGAGGATAAACCAAAGTAAATCGCACGGCATGAGCTCGTGACGTCATTAACTTACCTGCAAAAAGAGTTAAAGCCGACAATGTTTCGGCGCTTATTGATTGAGAAGTAGGTAATGCATTGTAAAACGGAAAAATACAGATTCTTTTATTTTCTTCAATTCTATTACAGTTGTGGGTAAAAAAAATGAAGAACGACGTCATTTTAAGCTAGTGTGGAACATAAAACGTTCAATTTGATATCATCTAGGATAAAGATACTCTAAGGGCCGGTTTAATGCTGTCAAGTTAAAATTTTGCCAAATGTGAAAACCGAAGTCAACAACAACCATTTGAGTTGAACGTTATGCTGAGCTAATTTGCCTATCAGTAAGTAATAATATTCAAAATACATTTCAAAGTTCATGTTTTGGCTATACCACGCACGGTTTAATTCTAAACAGACATTATAAAACCGATCCTAATGATATACCTTCAAAAATATCAGCATCGAACAGTCACATTAAAAGCATTAAACAAGCCTAAAACATTTTGCCATGAACGACCTGTAAAAAATATATTTATATAGTCAAATCTATTAATTTCTATCAACCATTGATGGGCTACGCTAATTTAATAAATTTACTTCGATAGTAATCATAATCGGCTTTATATTCAAGGGTAATTATGGCTAATAAATTAAATTTAAGAAAAAGAAAGAGTACATGAAAGCATCATTATTTTTTTTAAGTTTATGAGTTAAATTTAAAGTTATTCTGAGCCACTTTTCCTATCTGTAAGTTTTAAATATATTTAAAAGTTAATGTTTCGGCTATATCACATAGGTAAAAGGGTGAATTCGACTTATGATTGGAAATATATGTACAAAAAAGAGTAGATGCGAGGATGATTGTATGAAAAAAAAATATGAATAACGAGACGTCATTGCAGCATTGTTTCTGTTGGTATGGAAACGAAGACGTTGAGGAAGAAATATTATAATATGGTGGTATTCAGTAGATAGGTTTGGAGAAGGATAGGGAAGGCGAGTTTGACTGAAATAAAAAGTATGCGGGGTGCTAAAGATACCTAAGGAGGAAAGGATATTTTTCTCCGATATTAGAACGTAGATTTCTATAAACCACTAGGAATTGAGAGTCCTTTCTTGAACGACCAATTACCTTTGCATATACTGAGTGGCTTTTTTGTTCGGGTCCGAGTTTAAAGGTAGGTGATGGTTTGATTACTGCATTTTTCTCGGGTTTTCTTCCCTATCAGTTAGCTTTTGGACAACAGTTTCGACCAGCCTGAAGACGCTGTCAACATAGCCAGTGAATATTTTGTCCACAAGCCCACTGACGCGAAAAAAAACGAGAAAATGCGGATATTATATTTTTCTCTAACTACAACTGTAGGATTTCTTCATATGCCATACAGTTCTATCAACTTTTGATGGGCTACATTAATAAAATACAATTAATACAAATACAATATTTATTAATATAAATTATGCCTTATAAATATTACTCCGTTAAAAAAAGATCCAAAAGATTAGCCTGAGCCAAAATATCAGCTGATGGGGCAGAAAAAAAAACGAAAAAAGCCACTCAGTATAAGGAAAGGTAATAATAAAAGACGCTTAATTTCTAGTGGTTTGCATATAATAGACTCTTTGGTTTTACTGTTTTAACGAGGGAATGATTAATAACTAAGTTTTGAAGGGTAGCATAAACTAAACATTTTAATAATAATAACTTATTATCGTAAATTTATTTAAAAAATTTTGATCTTTATAGGCTTAATGGGCGATTAATCGACAATTTTAAAAGTTGGTGAAAGAGCCACTTTGAAGTATAGAGTTGGCTAGCGGGAATTTTAATCAAACTTCTGAAAAGAAGGAGGATATATGCACTGAAAATTCGTAAAATTACACTAACAGAAACCTTCTCAACGACATAACCTTTTTTAACCCATCCCTCATATTGATCATCACCCCAACAATCCGAATGATATACTTTGTTTTGTTCCTCCTACCCCTTGCCACTCCTTGCTTAGCCAATCCCAGCCCTGAACCTCACTCTAATAAACCCCCATAATTTCTGTAATTTTTAAACATAAAAGTTAACGCTTTGGCTATGTCTTGTACCGGTTAATTCTAAAAAAAACATCATTAAACCGACCTTAAAGATATACCTTTAGAAATACCAGCATCGAAAGCAGAACAAAAATATAACATTTTACTTTTAAGTTATTATATAATATATTATATAAGTTTTTATCATTTTTGCTAGGCTACACTAATTCACTGAATTTATTTCAACATATTTAAGCCTCGGCTTTACATAAGAGGGTAAATATGACTAATAACGGGACATTTATGAACAAGAAACAGTAGAAACAACAGCCTCGAACCTTAAACCACTAAACCCCCATAACATAAATAAAACTCAATCCGCCATATTTTTTCATTGCTGTTTATGTATGTCATAATGACTAGCCGAAACCAGTCGTATTTTTTTTTTAATTGTGAATGTCACGAAGTGTTATGATTGTTAATATCAAACTTCTCATTAACTCTTTAAGTGCTAATGAGGTAATATCGCGTTCTCTCGAAGCTTCGTAGAAGTGCGGGCAACGAATTATTACGTCTGTTTGAATTTTATCGCCTTTTGTGTTGCCGCTGTAATATTACGGTCGAATATCTACCTAGAATTGTTCTTTAGATAAGTTAGCGAATAGAAAGTACACTAGCTAGTAGAGTCTTAGATATGTCAGTTTTTATTTCACTTTCCCGAGCATTATAGTAAAATGACCAAACATTTCAAAAATTTGGAAAAATACCCAGCACAGGAGTAAGGGATTTTGATATAAAAGGACAAGTATAACAAGAGCAAAGGTTAAACATGTATCAAATCATCAAAGCATAAAAATGCATCAAATGTATCACATATATTGTTACAGAAAGGTCTTTTTCTGTCATTCCGTATCTGATCCATTAATACTGCACCTATAGTGATAAATGAGGTATCATATTAAACATTTAATCACCGGCTTCTGCCGAAAAATACAATCTCAATCTCAAATTTCACTATTTATCCATTAATTTCACTTAGAAGTTTCGATTTTTCCATGCCAACTACTTATTCGAGGTATATCGACTTCACACATTTTTTTTTCTTAGCTTCAAAAAAAAGACTTAATAACTCGTTAAATCCATAAATAAACCAAAGAAACGAAACACAATCAGGCAAAATATTAAAAATAAAATATAAGGAGCATAAGAAATGATTAACCTTATCTAAAAGAGACACATTGTGTAAGGAACTTTAAAGGTAACGTGCATCACGAATAAATAAAAATATCGTGTTGGTATTCAAGAATTTTTATCAAAGGGTACTGACAACAAAAAATGAAAGTAGTGCGAAATGCACGTAATGATTTTGCATGGGTGAATGGTGTAAAATGTTTATGTATAAGAATGAGAAACCCGTTTTTTTCCCATCAATAGTTGTATGTAGTCTTTTCTAGAGTTCGCATTTTCCCTTGTATTTATTGCTGTGTTAAAGAAACTCATAACCTAAAAGTTACGGACGACAACATTGTTACTTCTAATATTGTCTTTATGGAAGCATTGTAAATTGCGTGCCATAATTCAGTAACAGACATCATGATTATTCCTACTGCTACCAAACTCTCTTGCCAGAATCGTATTCAAATTTTTTGCGTATTTTTGCAATAAAAATTACCGTGAAAGTGCAAAATATTCGCACGGGTCACCCAGCCTGACCCTAATATTGTTAAGCTTACCATCAGGGGATCGCTGAGCGTCCTCGATGGGCCCGCTGAGGTTTTCGTGTGCTCCTTTGCGCGAATGCAGGGTCTCGTTGACCAGCCTTCCGGAGACGACCCTGAACCCTCCGCTCCACTTCCAGGCACACCCCGCGTCATCCGACTCTGCACCCCTTTCCTCGCCTTTCACCCCTTCAGCCCGAAGTCCACCTTCGAAATCGCAGAACAGACCCGTAGGCTGAACGTGGCCGTGTCTCCAGAACGGAGAGCCCCTGGTAAGCCTCCCGGCGAGGGGCTCTGCAGACACGTGGGGGGAATAGACGCTGAGGAGGAGGACCACGAGGAACAGTGGCCCTCGGGGAGAAGGCCTCCTTCGTGAGGAAGGGCCCATCGCCAACTCCGATGAAGTCGTCTTCATGATCACTTTAAATTCACGATAATTAATCCACCCTTTCCTCATTCACCAGCCGGAGATCTCGGCAACAATGGGTACGTCAACCTTCAAAAAAAAAACTTCTCTAACGCTGATCCCTTATTGACACAGTGAGCCCCTGTCTGTGCATTACGGACTTGGAGATTATTTAACACAAAACACAAACACACGCATGTATCTTCTTTATAGTAAGAAAGACGAAAAAACTAGTATCTGTGTCCGATACAATTTGATGTTCACACTTTCAAGGCCTACCCTAAGGTATAGGCACGCAAATTGCACAATTCCAAACACAAGTACAAACACGATGGATTGGAGTAAACAAAAGGAAACACAACCTTTAAGATCAAAAGGTTTCTTTCTTTCCTTTTACGGTTTAACTTTCAAGTTGCTAGTCTATCCTTGAATCACATGTGCCTCTCTGTTATCAGCTGGTTGGGAGAGTATTTTAGGGGTTACTCTGCTTTCGAACTAGAGATTTAAACAACCCTTTCGGTTCAATCTTTGTGTCTGGTTGGTCTAAATAAATTCGCAAACATGAAGTAGGAATCAATCGTTTTGAGGGCTTTTGATGCTTGACAAATACAGTTTTTAAGCAAAGAAATGCACTCTATGGAATAAAAATCAAATGCAGCCTCAACCAATAATTCTTGAGTGGTTTTGTGAGAATATTTTCCGTATGGAGGTCACAAAATAAGTCTCTTTTTGGAACTCAAAAATTCTTTATAGTAGAGGCAGTACTGTTAGGTGGTTTGGCAAGAATACGGTTGTAAAGTAAAGACAAAATGGTACTAGATGGGATCCAGGAATGAAGCGTAGACTCAACCAGTAATTTACGTGAGGAATCGTGAATATTTTATTTCGTGTGGGGTGGGCGTGTCTCTCATAGCGTCTCCTAAGGACGGCAGATGTGAGAGGATGCTATGTCCCCACCCAGTTTCCTCCTGCACCCGGACCGGCAGTTGAAACCGTTTTCTCACTCAAGGGGCTCTCTCCCGTTGATCGATGACCTTTACCACCAGGCGGGCAGCCACAGGGGTGGGTTCGACAGGTTTGTGGAGGGGAAACAACTGCGTTGAAAAATGTACAGAGGGTGTGTTATTGTTTTATAATGTATAAAATATGAGGAGAGACTCGATAAAATAGGAGGTTTTCTAACTTCACGAACTTCACGAGTTCTTAGCAGCACCAATGAAAGGATAAACAATTCTTGTAAGTGATCCTTCCTTCAAAAATCTCAAGCACCTTCCAGAGCGTGTGAACCTATAAAATTGCACGGCCCAGAAATTGTAAAAAGCGTATGCTGATTACTGGAAAATATTTATCCCCCTTTAAAAAATTTATGATCATAACATTTTATTCATCGTCCGAACCTTATCGAATTAACTCAATACTATAATTAGGGTAGCTCTTTAAAACCTCAAGGGTAAATGCAAGCATCAACCTTAAGGTATAACAAGGGTTTTCGTAGTTTTCCCTATACCCTACGATATCTTTTCCTATTACTGTGTTCTTATGTCAACCGCAATGTCATCATTTCCCTTACGAAAATATGTGTACGTCATAGAGCCAGCATTAGCCAAAAAAAATCAGCTTCTGGGGCAGATAAACCGTTAAGCTGAACAAAAAAGCCACTCAGGATAAGCGAAGGTAATGGGTCGTTCAAGAACGGGCCCTCAGCCCTTGGTTTAAAGATAATAGATTCTTTGGTTTTCTTGAGGGAATGATCTGCAGAGATTAGATATAAGTTGAATTGAAGGATCTTATAAACTAAGCAGTTTAACTGGCTGTGGATGTCAGCGAGTCGAGACGAAAGAAAAACAGGAAAAATAGGCTCGCCCAATCGACCGGGGCAAATCTTGGAGGAGACAGATCTGGTCAAAAAATATATCGGCTTACGAAAGGAGAAAAGACATCCTTTGGGAGATGACGAGGATGGAAAAAAGGCAATTGCACACACACAAAGGATAAATTCGAATCCGACAACGGATGAGAACACCAATAATCCCGAAGAGAATGGTAGTTTACTGAGTTCTCCGGGGATGGAAGAGATCCAAGATAGAAAAAGACGAGGAAAACCCTTGAAATCTTTCCAAGCCCCCCCTCAGGTCCTTCACCAATAAACAGTAATGATGATGATGTGAGCACGCAATAACACCTTCACTTGTTTCTCACTCCCTTCTCCTCACACACACACACGCGCGCGCGCCCTACACCGCGCCACCAACACAAGTGCAACCGGAAGAGGAAACGGGGAAGAGGATAACAAAGGACTGATCCAAGGCGCACGGAGAGATTGGAGAGTGGGAGGGAAATATGGTTGAAGTGTGTTGTGTGGTATACCTAGTTTGTGGGTTTAAATTCCCCCACGATCAAGCGAAAATCGTTTTTCTTCTTTCTTATTATGGGAAGGCTAAGATTCCGTACTTGGGCGTGGAACTCCACCCGGAAAAAGGAGCAGGAACACAAAGGATAACCCAAAATCCCTGACCTTTAAGACAGATTTAATTCATTGAAAAGGAGAAGCACCCACAAATGAGATTCGTAGCACGCTCAAAACACGGTGGTACACCAAGGTGATAGTTAAGTAGGTGATAAAGATTTCCGTTTGTTTAGGCACATATCGTTTCTCGGATAGCCTCCTCCCACGCCTGTCCTAGGGGGTATAGCAAACACTAGAAACCAGTGGCGTCTCCCGACAATGACACGAGCACGATGGACCACAGTGATAGCACCGTCATCTCGACCGCACAGCTGAGAGTACCAACTCCGCCATATCGGCGCCTACGCAGACGAGGCGCCGCGACGTCCGCAGGGAGCGTCGGGGCTTGTGGGATGACACGCCGGGACTCCTGGGTGTCCAACGGCCGCTCGAGTGATGAGAGATGCCATCGTATATCTTCTATTTCCTCGCACTTCCAATCGTGACGACAACACTTGAACCTTCATTCACACAAGCCAACAGCGACGCAATCACAGTGCTAGTAATTGGAGCCTATTTTGATCACGGTTATGCTCTTTCTTGTTCTGCAGGTTGTGGAGATAAACTTCAATACAAAAACCTCGTGTTTTCTTGCTTGGCGGTCTAAATATCCATGCGTGTATACTCCCACTTGGTGGTTAGGAACCACGCAGAGACGTGGGAACGAAAAATACGTACTCAATGTACTGTTTTACTAAAACAAATTGACCCTACCCAATCCTTGCAGTCTATCCTCTTTCTGGTACCCTAGTTTTGTTGTAGGTAAAACGAAGGAACGTGCAGGGAAACGGAGAATAACAGTCGTGGTACAGGAGAGTGTGTATATGGGAGGAGAGGATAAAAACGGAGGTTTTTCAAAAGAGAGAAGGAGGGAGGGTTTAGTTTCCCCTTTTCCCGGCGTGGGAAGGGTAGGCGGTGCCTCCACAGCGATATTCAGGGGTCCGCGGGGGAGCTGTGAGGGGGATTGAGAGGGGAAGGGAGGGTTTGGATCGGTCCAGGCAGCGGCGGCGGCACAGAGAGAGATGGGAGGAACACCTCGACAAGGGGCGAGGTCCAGGCCCCTGAGGAAGCTAGCTCCTGGAAGGAGGTCGCCGACTCTATTGCCCACACACTATCTCGCGCAAGATCAACCCAAAAAGGATACAATAAAAGGCTCTTCTTATATGCCCTTATTTTTGTATCAATCGTTAAACTTCACACAGCTGCTCTTCATTCGATATATAAATGCATGGCCTTCTATTTTTGCGGAGGTGCAATTAAAGGGTCTTCTCAAATGCCCTTATTTTCGTATTAAACCTTATATTTCACGCAGCTGCTCCTCGTTCGATATCTCAATGGTGGTCTTCTATTTTTGCCAATATCATTAAAGAGATAAGAACTGCTGGCACGATTTTTGTGATGTCAACATTTTTCAGAGTGATACATGAACTTCTATTTTTGCTAATAGCATTAAAGATTTGGCACTGCTTGCACAATTTGTGTGATTTCAACTTTAATTAGGAGAAACTCCACCACGGTTTCCATGCCCTGGCCTATGGCATAAACAATGCACATACCTGGGCCCTCAAGCAATAAACCTCTGCAGAATTAGACTAGAATTTTGCGAAAAACATTTAATATTTGACAATACTGGCACGATTTGTAGGGTGTCATCAACACACTTCAAGAGTAAGCACCACTTGATAGGGAATTTGTGAATGTTCCTTCAATCTTACATAGGTTCACCATATAAATAAATTCCTCCCTCTTATGCAAAGACTTGCTGGAGGAACAAGCTTTAGCAATCAATTCCGTCGCAAGGGCGTGCTCGACAGTTCTATCACGGGCGATCTTCGAAG
Source organism: Ischnura elegans (assembly GCF_921293095.1). Lineage (NCBI taxonomy): Eukaryota > Metazoa > Arthropoda > Insecta > Odonata > Coenagrionidae > Ischnura > Ischnura elegans. The sequence continues at coordinate 45,628,707 of NC_060255.1, forward strand.
AGAGATGTATCCTCAGAAATTGGGGGTGTTGCGCTTCGTTCGATGTAAAGCGAAATCTTTTCACCATTCACTCGGGGAGGTTAGTCCTTTTTATCTCTTAATATCGTTATTCTTTTCTGGAAAATTGGACTCCCATTTGTGACTTGCCACGAAAGGCCACTTCATCTCCTTGGGGATGCATGTATATATATTTAATGGTGTCAGCGGACGTAAAATTTATTTACGAGCATGCGTCTTCCCGGAAAAACACATGTATTCACACACATGCATCACCACGCAGCAGCGGTCCAATGGCTTGCCTTCGTCTGGGGGCTGTGATAAGAGGGGTGTGGCGGGTGATGTAGGAGGTGGAGCTGGAGGAGTACACAGAAGGGAGCGACACAGCGGCAAGGATGCTGGGAAAACCGCCCAGATTTTACGAAAAGGGGGCGGAGGGAATTTTCCAGTTTTACGCCTCTTTTCCTCAATTGTGGAATAGAGGAATAGAGAGGAGAAGCTGTGATGAAGAAGAGGGAGAAAATATCATCAAGATGTATATATCTCTCTCAAAAACCCCAAAACTGAGGACACTGGAGATCACCCCAAATGAAGGACAACCAGGCGATCGTTAGCGTCTTCCCACGTACGATAGCAAACAAAATGTGATCAGTTCGCTTGCCAGCTCAGCTGAACAATCAGGGGCACGACACGATGACGAACATAAACAACATCACGCAAAGCAATGGAAAGAGGTGGGAGCGAAAATGATGATGTGTGTTTGATATCAAATATGCGTCCGTGGGGACGCAAAAACACCTCAGGACACACACGAAAGAATAAACACGAGCAGGTCTATTTCCCTTAGTGTTTCAACTTTAACGTGGGGCGAGGAAATCCCGGACCTGGACGCTATGGGATGAGGGGAGGAGGGGGTAACTTTGGGAGGAGAAGGGGCAAGTGGGAGGGGGAGTCCAACCCTCCATCACCGCAGTGGGGATAAGGGGGAGGTGCACAGTATCCGTGACGACGTGTCTCGCCGAAGAAGATGCAACAATGACAAAGATTTTTGGAAAAAAAAACAATCACAACACGTCTCCAGGAATTCACACGGCAGAGAAAACGTCGAGATACGTCTCTTTTCGGAACTCCACGAAAGAACACCGTGCACTGATCTCTTCTCGTCTTGACCGTGTCAAACACACACGCAAAACGTAGTGGTGATTTTCCGGCACGGGTTAGGTTTTTTTACAGTGAGTATGCAGGCACACGCCCCTGTTTCCGCGACAGCAGACAGAAAACGACGAATCGACGAGCGAGCAAACGCGACACTTCAACCGATCGGAAAAACATGAACAAGTGACGGCGACGAAAACAATCGACGATCCGCGCACGCAACCGGCTTCAGAGCACGCGGGGACGGGCAGACGATTGGCGCATCATACAAACGAGGCCGGTGCAAGAGTGAGGGAAACATGTGACTATATCCTCTCACAAAGACGTGACACTTAGGGTGCTGGAGAGCTCTCAAATCGTGACCACGGATCGAACACAGAGAAACGTTCAGCGAAGAAGCACAACCCGCCTGGGCTGCTGTACATGTCCGTGTTGATATCGGGTGCTTCGAAAGATGCTCCTGTTCCTTCGAGAGGAGGGAAACAGCATGTTACCCTCGCCTTCGAGAGCCGGCAGACGCACGAATCACGCGTGGAGGCGTGCCGAAAAAATTCTCTTGCGCTGAGGAAAGATGAAGAGAACTCTTCCTTGTTTATCTCTTCCACAAGGATACACAATTTTCTCCGTCCACGCTGTAGATAGAATCTTTTATAGCTAGTGCTGATCAGGGGAAATGTATTGTTCAAGCCTAATGCCACCGGCAGACACGTGTGTCACGCGTGCAGAGACAGCACACACGACGAAAAAGTCCTCCTCATGCCGCGATTTTTTTCTCTTTTGCACGGGTCGAAGAAGGAAGACACTGTCGAGGCGTAGTCTTGAGACAGAGAGGAAAACACACGCTTTTTCGCATCGGCCGCGACTCGGATTGTGCTCGAAAAATCTCCCACTGCCAACATCCAACCTCGATCACGCTCGCCTCTCCTGAGGCACGCCGCCACTATATATCACGCAGGCGCGGCGCAACGCACGGGGAAGGGCTCTGCTGGCTGAGGGGGAGAGGGGAGGGAGGTGCGCCAAAGGAGCGGGGATGTTTAGGGGGGGTAGGGGAAGACGCGGGAGGGGGATGCAAGAAAAGGTTCCAAAGGGGAGGTGGAGAGGGGGAGGGGGAGGTGAGGGGAAGATAGGGGAGGTGGGGGGAGATAGACAGAGAAGAGGAACAACGTCCGAAATCTGCCCCCATGGCGAAAGGATTAGCGCAGTGGTCACGGTAGTGTTAGAGATGCACTGGTTTTAACACTAACCGTTCTGACCTTAATACTGTAGATCTGTACCCCAAAGCCGGCCATTTTCAATACTTTAGTATTATTTCTTAGAAGAATGGAGATTGTGAAGTGGGCGGATCGCAATGAGAAAGACGAAATGAGGCCGATGAGATGAGATACGGAGACAGAAGGTATGGTTGGAGCGAGTACTTAAGAGGCAAGAGGGGTATCATCGCAAGTCGAAACCTGATTCGTACTTCAATAAATTTATGTAGAATTACTAGGCATTTTATAGTAAGTCGATTCCATCAAGTCACGCCCGAGACAATGAAATAGATAACTCATGTTTTTATTCCAAATAAAATGTCATATTTACTTTTAAAAGATAAAAATATTATGCTAACAAAATTAATAAGAATTACCTTTCATTATATTAACAAAGTAATAATAAAATAAAGCCCGTCCTACCTAAAGTCCATTTTTAAATAAACGGTAATTTGTAATCGATTAGTTATAATAATTCGTCTTAATAATCAAATAATAAAACTTCAAGTTAAAATAGTAAGTAATAAATAATAAAAAATTAATGAAACTAAAAATTAACACAGCTCCGTAAAAAAACAGGTGAAGTGATTATACTTCAGTGAAGGAGTGAATTTCGTCTGCAATTAACGATTACAACCCCCTAAGTAACGCTCTTCTCCGGTAATTCTACGGTCACACACAACGAATAAATCCGTGAACGTGATCAATTCACGTAGCAGATTTTGACGGCCGAGAAATATTTCGGGAGTGTAACAGCATAATGCAACGTTTTTGTTATATTAAAATCGACCATTTTAATAGTACCAAAATTAAAACGCAAAAGGAAACAGCTTTCATTGCTTTCGGAGAAATGACCTACTCCACATGAACAGATGGGTAAGCCGAGGCCGTAATAACCACGTTCCGAGGTATGATAAAGAGGACAATATCTTTCTTCATCCAATAAAGGTACTGTACAGTGATTAATACCATAAAAATCGTCACACATAATAATTAAGATAAAAGTTAAGTTTTATGTTTTTGAAGGTGATCGTGCATAGCCACGGGCCGATTAATAAACATAAAGGAAGAAGAATAATTCATAAATAAGCAGCTTCATGATGCACGATAAAAAAGATGATTCTACAGTATCTATGGACATAATTCAACGTAGACTAATTTCCCCAAATGCATTGCTTCTTAAGTTTCGATCGTCATCAGGACTTCTTATGCTTCCGTCGTTCATTTAAAATATTTATTTTGGTTTCCTTAAAATGTAATTCAAAATTGATGAAAAGTGAGTGGAAAAATTCAACAAGTATTTTTGAAATTGCTGCTCTCCGATGGCATGAGATACTTATGGCAACAATTACGAATGTATCCGACATATTTACCATTTGATTCCGTCTCATATGAATAATCAAATCATAGCATCTTTTTAACTCATCACTTACGAAGCCCGTTATTTTTTTATGCATTACCAATCGCCCTATCCCTCCTCTGTACGCATGAATACACGCCGCAGGAAGTAATTCACAACTGGAAGAAAGGCATAAAAATATATAAATGAATGTCAAATGCAACACGGTGCCATTTAATTTTTGTAATTCATCTATCATGCATTAGCAGTCTCGTTCCCTCAGTTTTGTCAAAAAAGTAGGAAATCGTAAAAAAAAATGTCCAATATAGATGGATAACTGACAATTTGGTGACTGAGACTGGGCGAACTTTATCAGTTCGAATTAAATAGCATCGAAAGCAATTCCCGCTTGTTATACCGGAAAAAAATCAGCAGTAGCCGAGCATAGCCTAAACCGAGACTATGAAATCAACTGGGATAATTCCACAGTGTCATAACGATGAAATCAGATTTGGGCTCAATTAATAAAAAGAGAAGGTAGAGATATGGTTGCAGAAAAAAATAATTCAACAGAAGAATCGAAATATATAAGCAGAGTTTGTAGCAGGATTCTGAAAAAAATTCAGAACATCATAGCTGTCTCCACAGACCAACGGTTCTCCACCACAATAATCACAGTTCGACCAATCTGATCCCTCAAGAGGCCGATTTTCAACGGTCTTTAAATTGATATCGGTAGCCTTGAGAATCGGTGACAAGTCGGTGACAGGGTTTAAATGTTCAAAAAGTATTTTTAAGGTTTACCACTTTCCCGATGGTATCGAGTACATTCGGCAACAAATACGAATTTGTGTCACGCATTTACCATTTGTTTCTATCATATTTGAATAATTAAATTAAAGCATATTCTGTCATATCACCACCAAGCGCCCATACCTTTTTTTATTTTTGACGATCACTTCAAATTAGTATCACTAGGCTTGAGAATCGGCGAGGAGTCGGTGCCCAAAAAATTCCCTGACTTTCATTTTCTTACCCGATGGCGTGCCCGAAAGAAGTACGCATCATTCGCCGGGAAAGTGTAACATCATGAATAACTGAGAGGACGATAAAAGAAGGGTAGAGAGGCAATGCAAGTCACAGAAGGGGAAAAAATGACAGAGGAGTAGAAGATCCAACAGCAACACGAAATAAACGACGCGAAGATGTCTCGGTTATGGCCTTAGCATGAAATTTAAATTTTTTGTCGTTTATTGTAACGCCACTCAAGGTGAAAAGGAAGACCGCCTTGGTACTAGCAGTTTCTTATCGCAATTCGATATTGAATCGTGGAAATCGAGTGTACTTCCTGACCGCCCGGAGAAAAGAGGAAAAAAAGGAGGTAAGAGGGTACTGACAGAATAGCCCTTACCCCTTACCACTTACCCCTTTTCTGAATATCTACGAGGCGGGCGTGGAAAAGGGAATAAAGCCAAGAAAAAAATCCTGAAAAGAATTGAGATCACCAGATATGTCTCCACTGGTCAACGATTGAGTTGGACCAACCCGATCCCTTCCGACGCCTTTTTTAAAAATTATGTTTTTTGCTAGTAAAATATATCTTGACTTTTTAACTGTTCAAATAATTGGCCTTCTTAGGAAAAGTAATGGAGGAAACACAGTCAAAAATTTTCCCCAACGGTTATAACTTTATTTATTTCGAGTAATGTAGATTCGAAATAGTCACCAATTGAAAAAAAATTGCATTTATGTTCCGATTATGGAGGAAAAATTTATTATTTTTAAAATTGAATGTATTGTAAATGTAATATTACTTATACTGACTGATTTATTATTATTAGTATTTAAGGAGGAATTTTTTTTATCTTCATCAACTACATTTTTTATATTCGTGCCGTAAACGTAAGGATGTTGTTGATTCAATTTGGATTAAAACATCGATCTTTGAAATGATGAAAGTGAATTTGCAACTTCAGTTCATCCATCGATCGATTGTCTATAGAGGAAAAAAAGGTCTGAAATCTCTACTACATGTGTTATATGCAGTAGCAGGTTTTAAAACTATGTATACATGTACCCATTACCATTTAAATACATTTTTGTCACCCAATTGATCGAGGGTGTAACTTTTATCTGTTCTAGCAGGGTACCTGGTCACCTGCATAACATAAAATGCTTAGAAAAATTCGACTTGCTGTAAAATCTCTGGGAATTCGGCTTGTGCCCTGGAAAAATCTATGAAGTTTCTTAGAATGTGTAGAGGGTTGGTTGAACCTAATATAACAGGAGGATCTTGCATGTGCCGATAGTTTCTGTCATATCAAGATGTTAAAGCATGAAAATGGCTTACAAACTTTTACTGTGGACAGTAATTTCACCCCATGAGCAATATTCCCCAAAAATGCTTATGCTTCAGACAGGAGAGCTACCAAAGAAATTATTTTCCCTGAAAAACCATGATATCTCAGAATAACATGTTACTAGATACAAAGTGGACATCCTGATAAATGTACCCATTATCATTTAAATAAGTGGTCGTAATCTATTTGATCGGTGGGGAACTATTATCTTGATTCATTCCATTTGTCATATTATTATACATCTGATAATGTTTTTCACGAAGACTGAAACTTTGGCCTGGAGAAATAATATTTTATTTTAAATTTATTTAATTTACTACCAACCGCTAAGAACAAAGAAGTTTAAGTTCAGTTTTCTGTTATATTTTCTTTCCCCCTTCCGATGCTTCTATTGCCTCTCAACCTTCTTTTATCGTTTTTTCGGTTATGAAATGTATAGCACTTTTCCGGCGAATACTAGGTCGATTTCTCTAGGGCTCACCATTAGGTAAGAAAATAAAAGGCAAGAAATATTTTGGCCTCCGACTCCTCGCCCATTCTCAACTTTACTTATACTAATTTGAAGTGACCATTGAAAATCGGAGTAGGATGGGAACATTCAATAAAAGAAATATGGCATCAAATTTATCATACATGTTACTTAGACCAAGCATTTGCTAAGACTGCAAGCATTTGCTAAAATTGCCATTTCACTCGGTTAATCTTTCCTCACCCTTCCGTTGATGTAAATCACGGCAAAGTCCAGCAAAAAGCTTTTGGGGAGTGAATGATTCGAATAAATTTGAAACTTTTATTGCATATAAATTCAATATGATATCCCTACACACTCATCACGAGGAAATTTTCACCGCATCTTACCGTCACCTAAAAAGTCAACAAAAATTCCAAAAATGCACCACACTATCCCTACTCGCCTCTATTACCACTTACGCTTCCCTCGATAACTTAATTACCCGGCCAATTTGTATACTTTTTCGAAATATAGTTTCGCCAATCTGAAATTTACCCTAGATAATCGGAAATAATCGTCGAACGCATCCCATAACTTACAATCATATATTTAAAAAGTACTCTAACAATGAGACCAAGATTTCTTCATCTTCGTAATGGTTTGCAAAGCAAAAAAGTTAGTAACCGCGGGACACAGTGGGCACGCATAATGGTGACGGTTATTGGAACGAATCCCAAGCTATGTGAGAGAGCGTTAAGTAAGTGGCATAGCGATATCTGTTACAGAGATGCCATGAATCTTATGTCATAGTTGACTAAAAAAAATTGACAGTTAAAATATAACTGGCATTTAGTAAACTCTGATCTTTTCTGTCAATTTTTATTACTTGATAGTGCTTAAATGTCTTCTTTTGTGACGGGTATTTCATGGTATATTATTTTAACTATGAACCGTGTTTCTCAAAATGAACGAATGAATGGAATTAAACGAATAAACTCGACCATTTTTCACCATGTATTTCTCAAAATGAAAGATAGGTAGGTAGTAAAGGATTGAATAATTTAACATCTCTGATTATTCAAAATGAACAATTAGTTCCCAAAGAATTATTAGCGTGTTGACGCAAATTATTTTACATCCTTCCGGATGCAAATTGTGCCATAAAATTAATTGTTAGCATATTTATGGAAGTGTTGATTGAGGCGTCAGCGGAGTGGTGAGCAGGCGCAGCTTGGCTGCCGGGAGTCGATCCACCTTTGTTCGACAGTTTCGACTCAAACCTGAAGACGCCTGCCGCAACGCCGCCGAGACTGTCGTGAAAAGATGAGTCAACGCGGAAGACAACCCGGTAGCCAAGCTGCTCCTAGGTTTGTGGTAGGTTCGTACATGGATTCAAGGAATTAATCAGAATCACTAACTTACGAAATATCGTCCAGGTTGATGAATGGTTCGCACAATAAGATGGTGAACTGCTCTCAATGAAACCAATTTTGCCACAAAATACATAATAACCCCGATGGTTGGTGGTGTAACTTTGTGAAAGCGATTCATTGTGAAGAATGAAAAAGAAGAAACTTTGTTCTTTCAATTGAAATATTTATTTATTCATTTACACAAATAGATCTTAACAGAAATGTGAAAAACTATTCTGAAAGAGCTAGGGGAAAATTTTCTAGCTCTTTCAGAATAGTTTTCTCATTTCTGTTAAGATCTCTATATAAGTTAAGATATAAATATTTCATGTGAAAGAAGAAAGTTTCTTTTTCATTCAATATAATAACCCATTATTTATCCAAGATATTTATGACTATTGCTAATAGTTCAAGTCCTTTATGTATAAATATGATGCATTTTTTTCTTCAATCGTATGAACGTTAACAAGAATTTTAAGAAAACGATAGGACGAAATTAGCGCTCTTTTCCCTACATTTTTGGTCACATAAAATGTTAAAATTTAACTACCCAAATTATGGAATAAAATCCGCTCAGATCCGCTGCAGAGATTTTACATCCTCTGAGAATATTTTTTTCGCCTTTTCATTGAACCGAAAAAAATCACTTCTTCTGTGATACTACTCAAAATTAACCAAAGTTTTGTTTCGGTTTATACGAAAGGATATAAACCATTCCAAGCTCACCAACAGGCATGTATTACTACATACCCAATGTAGACGGGCCATTTCATTTCCCTGGTTCACATCATGGGAATTCCCTGGGCTAAGAGGATTTTTATTTGGGGCTGTCTCATAGCTTCACCTGTAATTTAAACCCAAGAGCCACTGGAACACCACGTTTCCCGTAAACGAGATATACCTGCCAATATTGGAAATGATTACAGTCAAAAACTGAAAATAATTCAAAGAACCACTACGCACTTTACAGATTCGTTGAAATTTTCGGATTTGTTTCAGCCTGCCTAATTGTCAATTGCAGTATTTTTTAACTAAAAATGATTTGAAGAACCGAAACATTGCTATGAAACTAATTCAATAGTGTGCATATAATTCATATTAAGGGTAAAGAGGCCAACTCCTTTTCTTGGGACAGCTCGCTTAGCAAGGATGAACGACGTAGTTGTCCAAAGACTTCACCGAGGATTTGACACTGGAGCAAATGGACAGTAAGCAATACTCCACCCACTAGGTCACCATGCCACACACTATAAAATGCCAGGTTCGCCACAATATTTTGGTTTTTGCATTTCAGAATAATCCAACTAAAAAAATCAAGAATATATTTTATTGAGTATATACCATATAATTATGCTCTATGAACGAATGATATCAAAGTTCGCTCGACCCTGGTAGCCATAGAGACTGCTTACGCTCTGCCACTATATAGTCGTTGTATTTACCTCATGTTATTTTTACTACCATGATCTAATTTATTCATCAAGTACACAAGTATACGACGATATGAAAATGTGTCACGATAGTGAACACCGTGAACACCTCCGAGGCACATGGGTGCATGAGAGGTAGATAGATGTTTACCACCCGCTCCACTCAAAAGTCATGGGTGTGGCATACCTTACAGGACAATTAGCTAAATCTAATAGAAAAAAGAAAATCCTCAAGTAAAGCGCAACCGGATAAATTTTTCCAACATTATACGAATTTATATGCTCACTAACAATTTTATACGCATGAATTCCAGCGCATGGACTACTTGATCGTAAATATATGCAAATACCACCACACATTCTTGCCACACCACCACACACCCAAGAGCTAGCTGAGTTATTGAACAGGATGGGAAGCGTGGAGAGCAAAAGAAAAGCACATGCAAATAAAAGTTCTCACCATAACGATCAGGAATTTCCGCAGAAGTAACCTCGGTAGTCATCCGTAGTTGAGGATCAACTACTAAATTTGTGAATAAGTGATATCAAATGAAGTTTTTAATGACTAAATCAAAGGATTTATTTATAAATAAACTTGGAAAGAGATGTCAAACAAATTAAACAATACTAAGGTTCATCAAGGGGATAGTAAGCCGAAAACACTAAAATTTCAGCATTTTTTTTTAATTTCACTGTAAATCACGTGGAAAATGACAATCTGTTGCAGAAATAAGAATACTTTATAATATTTATTACTCTTAACTTATAGATATAAATGACACATAAAATTGAAAGAGCAACTCACACAGTACCAACATTTTTTGGCAACAATGCGTATTTGCACCCCATGTTTCCGCTGCCATCCGTCAGTAAGCGCTAGTAGCATAGATGGCGACTAGTGAACAGAAAGCTTTTTGTGATTAATAGTTTGCAAAGACGGAATCTGTAATTACTGTGCAACATGCGGTCCAAATTAAGTTCGGTTGAGAACCTCCAGGTGACCAGGTGACATCCCAGTCTCCCCCACCAGCTGATCTTTTCAATTTAAGAAACAGGATTGAAGCAGCTGCAATAACAATTACTCGAGAGACACAGATCAACGTTTGGGAAGAACTCGCACATCGTCTTGACGTGTACCGTGAGACGAATGCCGCTCACACTGGACACTTACAGACTTTTAAGTACAACTGTTTGAGTTGCTCCTGCACTTTATGCATGCTATACAACTGTGAGTTAAGCGTAATAAATATAAGAAACCGTTAAACCCCGCTATTCATTTTGAAACATCGGAATTTAGAGTAAAGCAAAAAAGTGAGCGACAAAAAGTAATGCAGGTGCAAAAACACCATCTCCCATCTTTGAAGAAATAAAATTCTTGAGCAGATTATACACTTATGTCCGAGAGAAAGGATAAAAATATATACATCTATTGCACATGCATTACCCAAAACATTAGCTTAGCTAAATAATGGAGGAAGAGGCAAGGGGACCTTAGAAAAGGTTAAATACGCAATACCAAGCATTTAAGATCTGAGGATGAACTAACTCATAGAAGGGGATATCTTACGCTTAGATCCCGGCGTAGATAAAATATATCTGCTGTACAAATATTTTATAATACATGATCAAACTAATTGTTATAATAGAGAAAAGTAGGAAATAGAGCCGATATTATTCATATAAGCTTCACCCATCAAAATAAATAATGTCGGTGGGCCATCATAATAAGAATAGGTCATCCAAGAATATAAAAAATATTTACCTAGAGGCCTAAGTAGGTGAAACAATTGAGAAAGAGGAAACGACACCCAATAATAGAATCATCATCATTCGACAAAATCCTAAGGTTTGTTTGACGCAGCTCTCCACTCAATTCTCCCATAGGCTAATCTTTTCACACCTACATATTTCCTCTCTTTCACATCCTTCATCAACTGTTCCATATATATTTCATTAGAGGTCTTCCTTTTCCGTTCTTGCCTTGACAATTGTCCTTGACGATTGTCTTCATCAGGCCATCATGTCTCAATATATGGCCTAGAAGGTTGTTTCGTCTTCATCTAAAGGTTTTCATGAGGATTCTCGTCTCTCCTGTTCTTCTAAAGACTTCCTCATAACTTACTCGGTCGATCCATTTGATTCTCGTCATACTCATCTAGCACCACATTTTGAAGATCTCTAGTCTTAATTTTTCCACTGCTGACATTTTCCATCATTCACTTCCGTAGAGATCATAATAGAATAAAAAACAATATTGCCGCAAAAAAAATGAGGGCTCCAGAAGCATGTGGTGAGAAGGTAACAAAAACTACAACGTCCAGAAAAATCTATCGCTGCAGGGACAATTATCACAAAAAAGGCCTATTCTGCCACTGCGCAAGAAGAGCGATGATATAAAGGCGTCCCGGCGCTAGACAAATACTAGTTATGTATACAAGGTGTTAAAGGAGGAATATGAAATACTTCAGTAGGCGGTAGAGTTTTTGTCCGTAAACATAGGGTCACAACTCCTTAGTTACTGAGCTTTAGCAACGCAAACATTTTATTGCATTCACTTTGCAGTTACCATGAAAACGGTTCTTCTTGGGTATCTAGCCTTTTTGGCATTTCATTCAAAACTCTGGAATTTTAAGGACGTTAACTAATTGAAGCTAAAGGAAAATATGCTTTTATAATTTTCTGAAATACTGTATCTCAAAATGGGTGAGATTTTGCAATCGTACAATCGATACTCGCTCAAATCTCTCGTTTAATCATGCTCAAATACTAATTTTTGATTGATGTATCCCATTATATATGTGCCTGAAGACGATACAGTACAAAATCTCCGTCGCAGCGAAGTTTTGTCATAAACATATGTGAAAAACAAGGCATGCAGATAGGCAATGTAATTCACTTCCTTTATTATTAGTTATCGAGAGCCTTCAGATGTGTACTATTTATTTAATTAGTTTATAGTTGCAAACAAAATGGTAAGTTAAGTCATATCGGTAAGGTGAATGAAAGGGAAGGGGTTCGGAAAGATAAGAAAAAAGCTACTCTTTTCATTTCATAATTATGAGTAAATTCCACGCAGTCACGCCTGAAACAACGGATTGCATCTGCGGAAATATCGTGCGTAATAACCCATGAGATATCCTCGAAATACAGGCTAGTATGCAGTATGCTATCTCTTTATACACACACACATAGGATATATCCAAATACACGAGTATGTTTGAAGTTTTGCCCATAACATATGTGGATTAAGAAAACTAATCTTTCCTTCGATAACTGAGGACCTTAGAAACCAAGGGGGATAAGTATTTTTTTTCTTTTTGGATATAAGTGCAGATAATGGTTGTTGGAGTTCACAATATTGTTGTAAAAAAGAGATACATGCAAATCACTGAATCTATATGCATTCACTTATCAGTGATTCACGTGTCCTTTTGCCACAACATTATTGTGTACTCAACCAACTTTACTTACCTCCAAAAATAAAAAATGCACTCATCCCCGTTTGCTTACAGTGTCCTGAATTATAATTAAATTCCATGCAGTCACGCCTAAAACAACAAAATACATCTTCGACAATATCGTACGCAAAAATCCGTGCGTGGCTATGATATAACCATGAAATACATGCGTATGCTATCTCTATATACACACAAGATGTATCCGGATATGCGAGTGTTTGAACGGAAAGTGAGAAGGGGGCGTGGACGGGGACCACCCACCCCACTGTACGTGAGTGCATATTTGTCCGCGTGTGCGTGAGTGTGGGCGGCGTATATGTATATGTGTGTGCGCCCAGAGCGGGAGCGATCCTCGCGAACCCTGTCGGGAGGCTGCAGAACTAACAGTTCGGTAGCCGATCGTTGTCCGGGTCCCTGCGTGCGCCTGCTTCCTCGACCGATACCCTCTCCGCTAACCCCTACTCCCCCCCCCTCCTTTTCGCCCCACCTTCCCCTCCGTTGCCTGGTTACCCCACCCCACCCCTGCTCGAAATCCTTCCCCAACTCAAAGAGAGGAGCAAAGCATCCACACGTTCGACTATACACGGACCCTCCCCCCTCCGTCCTAACCTCTCGAACTTGCACTACTTAAAAGCAGTCGCGATGTTCCAATTGGACCCTTCAATAATAAAAAAGAGGAACGAAGACAAATAAAAGTGATGATGATGATAAAAAATGGAGTAGTAAGGAAGTTTGGGGGACGTGAAGGGGAGTTTTTTTTACGGAGTTGTTTGGTATGAGAGCAATGCTGCAAGGTTGAAGGGGTCCGGAGAAACGAAACAGAAAGGCGTGCGTCGCAAGCACGCGCGTGGAACCCTTTTGCTTTTCAGTGCACGCGTCGGCGAGCACGCGTCCCCCGTTGCGCGTCTCGCAATCTAAGAGTTGGCACGGGATTGCGAATCTTTCCCCGCGCGTCGAATCGTCGCTAAAGCTGGGTCATTGTATTTCAATGTCTGTCACCGTTCTCTGGAACTGTGCTTCGGAGAAAGGCTCCAAAGAACAGAGGGCAGTAGGCATGCGATAGCGCGATTTAAAAACTAATAAACCTCTCCAGCGTGTTATAAAAATATTTTTGCCAAAAAAGACGAAATACAACGTTGCTAACTCATTACCTATAACCCAATGTTGCTTCTAAGGAACATCAAAATTGCATAAATTTTCAGCTCTATTTCAAAAATATCTAAACCACGTATTACTTTGTGGTGTAAAGCTTAATTACGAAATATTTGCCTCCCACAATAATCATGATTGAGTGCGAAATTTTCAAGCTTCCGCGATGAAAAAACTTGAAATTTGATTTCTCCCCGAAGTACCTCTGGGTTAGAAAGGGTTAAAAATGAGTGCAAAGAGAGTGTGGATAATTCAATCCTTATATTTTTAATTCAACTGTCTCTCCAATCAGGCTGATTGTCGATGAGTTTACTTTGCGGAATTTCATCAATAGTAATAATACAAAGAGCTCCAACAATTTACCATTTTTTTATTTACTTACAAATTTGATAGTTGTCTCTTCTTGATCTTCATCATTATCAAGAGACAGAATACTTGATAATGATGTGGAAAAATTGAAACCGGTTGAGAAAACTAAAACATTTTGAAAATTACTACTGTTCCGTATTATCACTATGTTTTTTCAAGTATTGGAGTCGATGGTACTGCCATTTTAATGAAGCTCATCGAGGTTGAAGATGAATGAAGAGAGAATGAGGAAAATTAAAACCTTATATTTTTAAGTTGACTTTTTTTGCAACTATTCGTATCGAAAGTGGTGTCATTTTAACGAAACTAACATAATGAGACCGCTTTGTTGATAAAGCATCTACTATCCTTTAAAATATGTTTAAAAACGTGTTTAACAGGACCTGTCACGACCATTCCCACCATATCCCAGAGTGATGATAAAAGTTTGATAAAAATTTGGATCTGACACCCTAATACAAGTATACAACTTTTTCGCACGGGGCAAATTTGATCCCGGAAAAAATTAATTTCCTGACCTCCTCAATGAGCTTTAAATATAGGTACATCGTGTCTTGAACCACTTCCTTAGAAACCGCAATTGATGAATTGCATGAGCGAGTTTATTTCAACTGTTGCGCAGCACTTACTTTGACTGTTCTCGGGATTTATTTCACAGCAATGATATCCGATTTTAATCTGGTAGTGCCGAGTTGCTAGTTCATTTCAACGGTATTTCACTGCTCGCCCACCTGTTCTATGAACTCATTCTTACAGGCAATAATTTTGATTTTGAAGGAATATGATCTTTTTATTTCATTTTTTTTTCGGCACAATCGGTGACATCGGGACTCTCCATTACAATGTAATTTAGCAATTTTTAAGTATCTGGAGCGACTTTATTTCAATGTTCGTCTTCATCGCTTCTTAGAGAGAAATAATGTTATTCCACGAACCTTCCCAAACATTAGTATATTGTACTGAGGTAAATTTAACGAGAATATATGAAATATGAAAGAATCAATTCATTTCGAACAAGACAGCGTAATTCCAAGACCAAGTAAGTTTGACTCTCTCTAACTTTAGAACTCTTGTAGCAATATATCAATCTTAAGAATTCCGTATTCTACTAAAAGAAAAAATCTTATTTCTGAATAACTTTCATTTTAATCAAATCAACTGATTTCGGCGTATATAGCAAAAATAATTGGCATACTCATAGTAAACATAAAAACACGGTTCCAGTAATTATTCATTCCTGTCAACTGATTTCCGATAGCTAATGCGTCATTTTCAAAACGGAGCACTTTCAAAGCAAATTGTCACAAAACTTGTCTTGAAAATGACGTAATAGCCGCCGTAAATAGTCGACAGCAATAAACAGTTTGCGATACCGTACTTTTATACTTGACAATGATGATTGATGTTTATGCATATTTTATTGAAGCGTCGTTACGAGATCCAAATAATGTTTCAGACAGTCTACGCAACAACAATAGCAATTGTTTTCCGATTCCTTTCACGGATGCATTGCTGAGAGTAGGAGATATTTTTTCAAATACATTAATTCGCACGTTCATCTACGGAATCCATTATGCAATGATGGTGTGTAATTAAATCTATGATTGTGTATAATTAAATCTATGATGCTGTACAATTAAAACCATTCAACCTGGGGAACGTTTCCACGAAAACGAATTCATCACCTTTAATTTGAAACTTTAGAACAGCAGTAGGCATAAATCTCAGTCACCTTAACCACCCGTCTGCGGTTTGATACGCAAACGAAAAATCGACATCCAAAAGCGCGGAAACAAATTGCGCATTGGATGGGGTTCATCAAAGCGTAAGGCGGTTCCCAGGGGGAGATAACTTCCACAAAGTTCAGAGCACGCATTTTTTTTTATATATTGAGAGCATTCAACCAGATTGTGTGATCAGCATCACTCGCTGTTCGACTGAGCAAACGTGACGTCATTCGCGTCAGAGAAACAACGTCACTGAAAGGATGCATAGACCGATGAATATAATACCATGACCCTTTGATAATGCTAGGGTATAGACCTTAACGGGTTCTTCTGTATTTCCGAATTTGAGCTCAATTTCCAATGACGAAACAGATATACCCAAATATGGGCATTGTTTGATAGTTAAATAAGTTATACTTTAGAGGCTATGACTCACTTATAATATATCTGACATGAGAAGAATGATAGATGTATCCGACCGATCAATAGGTTAATAAAACACGGCGATACTTCCACTGCACAAACGCTCAACAATCGTCCACCGAATCAAATCCGCTCATCTAGTAATCCAACAATAAGAATCTACTCAGCTTGCAACAAACGCTCACCTACAAATCTTCAAGCTTCGGAAGAGAGCGTTTGTGCTCCGGCTACTGCCAGCTGAGCGGATTCGTATTGTTGGGCTACTAGATGAGCGGATTTGATTCGAAGGGCGGTTGTTGACTGTTTTTGCAGTGGAGGTATCGACGGGGAAGAAGTTTAGATGGCTAGATAAAAACATCTGATGACCTAGAATAGAAAACATGGGCAATGGTAGAACGAAGGAAAAGGAATTCCCTATCCAAGCATCAATAGGTAACCAATATCCAGTTATAATAAAAAATTTAATCTAATTTAATGTTAACATAAAGTATTCTCAAATATAAAACCAATGGGGTGTTTGCATAAAAATTTTTTGCGCTTAAATATATCTTCATCGTATAGAGGAAAGGAAGTAGATGAAGAAAACATAGGTTTCAATGCAGTAAAATGGAGAAATATATTATTAAATGAATAATAAAATCGCTAAAATGCCAAGGAAATCTGCGGGAGAAGATACGGTTGGTGACGTCACTTGCCCGTAGTTACCTGTATGAGGCCTCATTGCGACTGGGAAAATTGTCGAAAACATGGTATTAGAGGTAAATTTTGATAAAGAAAATACAAATAATCTACCAAAAGTAGATGTATTTATGGTGGCGGAGTATTTGAAGGGTAATGACTGCTTCAGCATTCCGGAAGTTAGAGGAACGAAGGCACTTCGGTAAGTTACCTGATGATTTCATCTCCATAGTACAATGAAAGGTATGGGAAGCTGTCTTTTTATAGTCACCCTATAAGGCAATAGATCAGTTCCTTCAATGTGTGTGCTAGGATTGGCACAGTTCTGTTAAAAATTTTACATGCATGGCCACATGATATGCAAAATTGATCCGCGAGCCTTTCAAAAGAATCATTTACCTTGATTTTCATGAGAGTAAATACAATGTCTCTCTGGCCAAGTTTAGTGTATTTCATTATCAAAGACATTGCATGAGGAAACCACTCATCTGGCACGACAATATACATTTTGGATTTCATATTTACACAAGAGAGAATTGCATCAGGGTCCTGAAATTCATGAGCAGACTCATCACTCTCAGATGAGCATGGCTCATATTCACTCCCACTGCCATTTTCCACACCCTCAGTTGTTGTGACAGACTCCAATTCCTCTTCATCCAAAGCCCCACCTATTCTCTTCAGTGGAGATGTCGACACATCCCTCTGTAACTTGATGGGTGATGTGGTAATGTTAAGTACTTCCTTTTTTGTCATATTGCAATTAATACCCTTACTCCTGTGAGAAACAGAAGTTAGGACACTAGCATCACTAAATGTCTTAGTAAGAGTCAATGGCTCATAGTATGATGCAGCATTTCCACCCTCATGAGCTTCAGAGCAGTCTAGTTCTCTGTCCACTGACTCCTCATCCAAATCATGACTGGTTATATGGGGAGGGATATGTTTATCAACCTAAAAGAAAAGCATATATTTTATGAGTTGTATACTTCAGGTAATAATTTGCAAGTAACTGACATACATTTAACGAGACCCTTATCTCCATAGTACCAAGTTGATTTTTTTTAATGTGAGTACCTGAGCAGCACCAAACTCTTCACTTCAAATTTTCAATAATCACTTGAGCTTATATGAAAATATTCAAACTCCTACTGGGCATATAACTATAGAATTAAATAAATGATTAACAACATTTTATTTCACTTTCAAGCTTATTATTTTGCCCATTTTATTTCAGATATGATGGGGTTAGAATCCAAGTATAGCCAATAGCTAGAAGCCAAGAGTATGGATGCCACATTTTAATATGAAATATTTTTCAGAAATATTAACTGTTCTGTTGTTATTAGGCTTCAATGTTGCACAGGGGCGGATCCAGGATTTTGTTCACGGGGGGGGGGGGGGGCACAAGGATACCTCGTCATACAAAACGAACGAAATGATAATGGGACCGTATTAAAAATCTAGCACATTTTTAAGGGCCTGGAGGGGCACGTGCCCCCGTGCCCCCCCCTCCCTGGATCCGCCTATGATGTGGCAGCATATCATATATTAGTCAGTCTATACCTGTAGAACACATTTATGTCTCTGTAACTGTTTCTATTTAGTGATTATCATTTATTTTATTCATTAATTAAAATATTAATTTATTTAAAGGGCAAATATTAACAATGCAGTGTACACTTAAAGTAGGTACCTATAAAGAGTTCCCATAATAAGACTGTAATATTCATCAATTCAAATTGAGGCTACAAATATCTTTAGAACCAGCCTAGGGAGGGCTGCATATGCATAACTTACACTCAGTGCGTCTTCTATCAATCTCTGCTGAGTCCTCTTCATGGGTAATTTTCGGGTGATTGACGCAAATGCTCTCTGCCGATCTTCCTGGCAGCCAAATACGTGGGGAAAAGCACATTTTTTCAATAGCTTATGCCCTCCTACCATTTTGCACCTCATGAAATTTCCCATGTCGTCCTCCATCTAAGAACAAAAGCATTAGGTATATATTTTTAACTGTACATACAAAAATCATAGCTCAGACTGTTTACTTCTGATCTACTAGATGCTTCTTCCAAGGTTTTCTTCGTCAACAATTTACATCCTTTGAATTGCAGTTTTTTAGAAGCATCTATTTTCCATTCCATTGCGTTGGCTATTTTGTAAGATTAATGGATTCATTCAGCAGATGTTAAAGGCTCTTCATCATGAATAATTTACGTGTCATATACATACATCAGCATCTCTTCAATAAGCGTCAGTAATAAATATTAAAATACCTTAAAACGGTCCTCGCAGCAATAAAGGGTTGATTTCAGAGAGACATTGAAGTCCCTTCTTGCAGCTCTAAACCATTTCTTCTTCTGTTTCTCTCCCTTCGGAACCGCGAATAACACTTTGCTAGGGTTCCTGCTGCTTATATTTGTACACTCTGGTACAAAACACCATTTATACGCTGACATTGCGCACAGTTTATCTCTGACTTTCGTTCAAGAGAGCGCATAACCATTAACAATAGCATACCCGTACGGCGAGTACTCGTAGTTACGGGCACGTGACGTAACAGGCGGCCATGTTCATTTTTCTTGTTTTCGCGGACGTTCAAACCGGGTAATTTTTAACGCAGCCAGAAATGGCCAAAATTACCCTAAATTTAAGTTTAAATAGCATTTCCGTATATAGGATGAAGTGAAGTTTCCGCATATATCGCTAAAAAAATCCATGCAAACACCCCATTGGTGTAGTATACGTTAACACATTCCGTGCTCACCGTTTTTTAGAGAAAATGCTCGGTCACTGACATTTTGGCAAAAAGTTTTATTTTTTACTATTATTTTAGTGATCTTATGGGCTGTGATCGTGGAGACATTTGTTGACTTTTTTTCGAAAAGTAACCCTTCATTTGCTCAATATTTGAAATTAATATGTTCTTAATATTCTGCTAAACTTGCGATACTTTTCCGCAACACACGTATATGTTTCCGACATTTCTCCGCTCTTTGTTGGTACTTTGGGTAAATATTTGGTTGTAATATATGTGAACCCAATACATTTGCACTCCCATGAATGAAAAATTTATCGAAGAAATGAATGTAAGTTAAACACGAAGGTGGAAATAAGGCTATGTAATTCTAATTTCTAACGAATGAGGCTTCTGAAGTAGATTCTGAAGCGAAAATGTAAGATTATTCAAAAAGAAACATTGAAGATATACACGAATAGCTATACCTTTAAATATCCACAGCATCAATACTTATCGGATAAATACAATAAAATTTTTAATGAGCTCATGAATTAATGCTCACAGCTTATGAAGATTAATCTGGATAAGCTCCTAATCCTAGATAAAATTAATGAGATCATTTAAAACTCATACTCCCATGTATTTACTTACACAACTTCACATACACAATTTTAGAATCTGAAACTCCTAAGTAAATTTTCAAGCCTTACGTAAATAATTTACCAAATAAAACAAGGAAATACCAGAAATAATAAATGAATTTTACCCTGTCACACTACTACTACGTGTCACATTCCATTTATATCAATTCATGCTATGTATGGAAATTGATTCACCAAGAGTTACCAAGAGAGATATAGCATCGGTTAAAATATTTTTTTATTTTTTTCGATTCTTTTTCATGAAACTTGATAATTGTATTTATTATCTTTCGTGTTTACTAAATGTATATGGAGTTTTTTATGTTTATGAGGGTTTAATAAAACCAATATTCGTTATTTATTTAAATACATGTATGACCTATGTGCAAATAAGCAAGAAGAGTTGAGAAGGTAGAATGGATTAAAGCAAAACGTTATCCACGGAATAAGGATTGATGAATAAAAAAGGAAATAAGCTTCTTCAAGTAATTCCTTGGATCAACGGGAAAGGAGTATGACACGTGGATTACGAAAAAATATAAATTACCTTTATTTCCATAATAAGAATAAATCGTTAGACCTTTTAGATACCCTTATATCAGATACGTTAAAGGTCATACAGATAATTATTAACCCTTCAAGGTCCAAGGGACGTATGTGCCCCAAATTTTTTAAATTCTCTCAAAATTAAATGAGAAGGTAGCCATGGTCTCGCTTCTATGGACCACGAGGAAGCGAGAATTGGTGTTATTTAACGTCCCAGACTGTAGCTAAGAAACCATTATAGATATCTATCCATATGATTGTATGAATCGGTTCTATTTAAGAATAGGCTACCAGCTTCCAGTTTTAAATTCTTCTAGTGATATCCTTTAGATATCGTTGTTCCATTTTAAGAACATTCACTTTAAATGATAATTAAGAAGTGGATATTTTATAGTTTATAAGGAATCAATGAAAAGATCATTTATAACAGGACTTTCGGTTCATCCTTTATGTGTACTTACCCTTTGGAGTTAGTACGAAAAACTCCGCAGTGTTGCTTTAATTTTTACAAAACTAGTGTTTTTATGTCATGGGACACATATGAGGGAACTCAGAAACCTTTCCAACTCGCCAGGCGTAGTAGCCGAAGCCAAGAGCCGCAGATTGCGATGGGCAGGGCACATAATACGAAGAGACAAGAGGCCCTAGTAAAACAAGTCTGGGCAGAAAACCCTGATGGAGGACGACCTACAGGAAGACCGAGAAAAAGATGGAAGGATGAGGTGCTGATTGACATCGGGGAAATGGGAGTCAGCGAGGCGGATGCAGAAGTGAGAAAGAGTTGGAGGCAGACAGTTGGTGAGGCTAAATATCATTTGGGGTATAAATGGCCATGGGAGTGAGTGAGTGAATGAGTGGGACACATATGTCCCTATGGACCACGAGGGAGCGAGAATTGGTGTTATTTCACGTCCCAGACTGTATCTAAGAATTTGATTCGATCGATGGATTTTTCTTCCTCATAGGAAAATCCACTAGGATTGGTAGAATATTAATTGCGTATGCTTGGTTTCGCTGTTAGTAGGGCCCGCCCGCCTTTGTGACGGTGCGGGATTCCTCGTCCCCTCCCTTCCTTTCCTATCCTTCCCCTGGAGGTGTCGTCGGGCTCTCATCGCGGCGATGCCTCCCTTCCTTTTTCCTTCCTCTGTCCTCCCCCTCTCGAGTGGCACGGGCGTATAAGTCTCAGACTTGGTTCCCGGTCCTCGAGAGCGTATCCTTTGCGGGGCCCGCCCTGGGACCCCCGAATCCACTGTATCTTAGAAACCATCTAACGATTTGATCGTTGGATCATTCTTCCTCATAGAATGATCCTCCAAGATCGTTAGAATATTAATGGCTTGCCGTGTTTCGCTTATAGTAGGGCCCTCTTTGCTTCTATACCGCTGAGGTGTTTTTCCCCGTCCCGTTCCTTCCGCTCCTATCCTATCCCAGAGGCGTCGTCGGGCTCCTATCGCGGCGGCGCCTCTTTCCTTTTTCCCTCCTCTCAAGCCCCTCCCCGGGTGATCGGGCGTATAAGCCACGGGCTTGGTTCCCGGCCCCGGTGTGTTGTATCCCTGAAGGGTTCCCCTTGAACCCTCATACTCTTTGTATCTAAGAAACCATTATATATATCTCTTCAACATAAATGGTTTTGGAATCTACGCATTAATATTAGCCTAACAACGTATTTTGTAATCTAATCGCTGCAATATTTATGGACGCTAAAGCGTTAATCGAATTCAGGATAGGAGATGAAACGACTCTATTAGTGACGACTCAGCATAGGAAAAGGTTATGGAGATGTCATTCCTCTGGGGATGAACGGGATTGAAAGGAATCTTCAGTAAAATTAAGACACTAATCAAATTAGGAATAGCTTAAAATTAAGAAGAACCTCTGAGATTGGAAGTTCATTTAAAAGAAAGAGAAATTAACACAAATGGGAATTTCTCAGTTACAAAAATTCATGTTGAACTAGGGACGGGAATTACTTGCCTAGAATGGGATCGGGGATCGGGTTGGTATGGTGGCTAGAGTGTTCGCTTCTCGCCCCGTGGGCACGGGTTTAAATCCCAGCTGTGGCAGAAAATTTTCAGAGACTGCCCCATCCCTACTTGAATGTTCAAAATTGGGAATAATTGTATGTTTCACTGCCAAAATATGCCTTATGTCCATTTACTAATAGTCATCAGGTTATATAAGATTCTTAGATAAACATTTTGAAGGTTAGGAGTAATTGCGAACGCTGCAAAATGCAATTACGACCTAAAATCTTATTTATTAGCGGCAGAAAATTAATGAAAATAAGATTTTTTTAATTTTCCAGAGCTTCAATGTTCATATCTGGTTGGAATGAAATAATTTCACTGGTCGAGACGGGCTTGTGGCTTAAATCTGATTTGTGCATTCTACCACGCGTGAATAATGAGAATTTGTACTAATATTTTCTTTTTTTCTACAAGTCAATATCAAATACTGAATTTGCATATCCATCGCTAATGTTACTATTTTTCATGCAAAAGTGATAGTAGAAGGTGAATTATGATTAAAGAGTAGCAATAAACAATAAATACCTTTTACATCTCATTTACTACTGAAATGAGTCCATTCTTTTAACAAAGAATGAGACAAAACAAAATCTGATGACATCGAAAGAATTATTATCTATGACTTAGCTAAATTTAAATGATATTTACAATTTTTTACATTTTTAATTTTCTAGGGGCAACAAATTATAAACCCTTGGGCCCATTTACACAAATGATCGCTTGGAAATATTTAAATTTGGCTTAATTAATGTGAATTTTTCATTTAGTTAATGCGACTTCACGAGCATAAGCAGCGCCAAGTTAAAATACAAGGAGAAAATACAAGGTTTAATCGGATATCCTCGAAATAAGGAGCAAAAAATAATAACAACAATTGGTGAGAGTTCAGATGGCTGCAGCAAAACGGTGAACTTAAGAACGAGATATGACCAACGTTTAGCTATGACAAACATGCCCACGCAGAATTCCTTTTGGTCTCAACGGAAAACTTTCCCCAAAGCGAGAGTTTGTGAAGTCTCTTGTCACACAAAGTTTGGAAACGGCGCAAAAGTCTACTCCACAGTAAATAGTAAAAGATTTCGATACCGGGCTCAAGAGCAGATTTCACTGGTGAAAAGGATAACTTATATGAGCAATAATTCCAAAAGTACAAGATGGAGAAAAATTGTGACAAGCAATGTTAACCCTAGATAGCTGACGCCAGTAGGAACCAAAATTACTAATGTTGTTTAGGTCGAAAATGCACAATTTCTAAACTACAGAAACTTTGAGCCAAGCGCTCCGATTTGCCGGAGTTTTCCCTATCTCCGGATGCTCTATACCAGTGGCGTAGACAGGGGAAGGTCCGGAGGGTCCGGACACCCCCCCTCCCGAAATATAAATACACAATTATTTTCCTTCATAAAGAAAACGAAATATTGAGAAATCATGAATTAAATAAAATATTTCTTTAAAAATGAAGTTTCTCGATTATTAACTGTGTTAAAATTAATATAAATACCATTAATTTGTATCCTGTTTTTCAAACATTTTCCCCCATAAGTTTGGACCCCAACCCACCGCCTCCGCCCCCCTCCCGAACGAAATTCCTGGCTACGCCACTGCTCTAGACAAAGGCAAATGTAGGCAAAGCATTCGAAGCCATGAGTCGTCCAAAGCATTCGAAGTCATGAGTCCTCCAAAGTATTCTGCAATAGGACAAACTCCCGGCCAATCGGAGCGCTTGGCTCAGACGTTATATGGTTTAAACATGGCATTTTTACCTTAATTTATCACATACTCATTCAGCAAAAACGTTGTGAAATAAATTACCAGAAAAAAAATTATGAGATACATTTTCACTCATAACCGGTATTTTTTCAAATAATGATCATGCACGCAATCAATTGCGATAGATAGTTTAATATATTTAATGCATAAAGCCAATTTAAATGGCAACAGAGCTGATGCAACTTCCATGAGGACACACCTACCTAATTCTGCAGACCAATATAAATAAATTTGTTGTTAAATCCGCTTAATCTGAGTATTTGATATGATTGATGTATTCGATACTGACAGAGGTCGATATGGAAAGTAAGCTTAAGCTCCTTAGTGGATGTAATCTGGGAAATTTTTATCGTCAAAGAGCCATTTAATCCGGAACCTCCGTTACCTCCATATCCTTGGAATCCCGGAATAATAAAATAGGTCAAAGGGTGGCAACCTTTTGTCCTCTCCCAACCGATTTCCGATTGCACAGATCGAAGGGTTTTTCAGACCGTACGTGGCTCCTTTCAAGGAGATTGCGTTATACTTATTCTGTTCTATGCCAAATTTTAACTTGTTTACACGAAATTTTCTTACCTTAGTACGAACAATTTATAGCAGTTGTCAAATACAATCAAATAGAGTAAAAACATGCATACCTTCCTAAAGTATGTGAAACTCTGTTGAGCAGCAAAAATATTACACGGTAATCTCATAGAAGTATTTTCAAGCCACATTCCTTGTTAATTTTGTTAATTTGATTTCAATTACATTTTTGTGCATCTTTACAGTATATTACTTACGTAAAAAAGGGCGTCTGAAAGTCATTTTTTATTACGCAAAAATATGCACAGTATTACGATTGTATTTCTGAGGGTGATCCCTCCAGCAGGCTATAGCAGACAGGGGTCACCTAAAGCTCCCAAAACGGTTTTGAATCTATGATACTTAAATGTTTAAATTTTTTAAGGAGCAATAATTATTGTTATGTTATAATTATTCCCTGAATTTGTCCTGCTGAGATATTGGCATTACATCAATGGGTCATAAATGCAGTTAACTACTCCTGCAACACTACTTCTTTATATATTATGAAAAAATAAGAAAGTATATTTATCGTCTTTGTTAAAGAAAGCATTTTTCCGCATCCTCGATAAATCCACTAAAAAGCGCAACTGTGCTTTATTATGATGGGTAGTTTTTTTTAAGAAGATCACGCTATACCAATTTTATTCCCTGAAACTGTTGTGCTACGATATTGACAGCACATCAATTTGTCTTATATACTCCGGTAACTTCTTTATATCTCTTTTTTAATATAATATTACAAAATAGCATATATTTATCCTCTCTGTTGGAGAAAATATCATTCCGCATTCTTGATAAATCCACTTTACACACTATTTATAAAATCCTTTAGACTATATTACAACAAATTCATTTATTTTCACTCCAGGTCGTTTTAAGAAACAGTAAGAATTTTTATACATTAAAAGCGATAATCGTCGACCATAACACGAGTCAAAATGCCCCCTGCAAAAATTGTTTAATATGATATTGGTAATATAAAGTAACTGTCAGATCTCAACACATGCATTCATACGTTTACAGTTTTAAAATTAACATGGCCCTACAATTTGTACAAGATGTGTCCTCTGATAGGTATTGGTTGCTCAACGTCGCTCTCGTACGTCTAATACAAAATATAATGGAAAAGAGGAGCTAAAAATTAAGATTAAAGTTAAATTCAAACAATATACCTGGCATTTGGAGTAACTCAATATTTTCTTTTCCACCTAATATTTTAATTTAACCCTAATTTTCATAGCCAAAATATTTATGATAGGCAGTTAATAAAAATCAGCGCTTCATTTTAATCGGCCATTCTTATAAAATGAAATATTTTACATCAACATTGTTAGTATTATAAATTATACTAAGTACAAATTAAGTGATCAATGCAACTACGGTGAAGAATACGTAGGAGAGTAACTACCTACGAAATGAAGAAAGATATAACTATGGTAACAGTTAAAATTGAAAAATTTCGATGATAAGATAAAAACAAATCCCCGTGTCCAGCCATGCCCCCAGTTATTTTCTTCCTCCAGTTAGAGTTATCGTAACAGTGAAAAATATTGCACTTTTAAGAAGCAGCATTAGAATTGTGGAGCTAACGATAAATGATAAAGATAAGATGGATCGGCCGAGTAAGTATTGAGGAATTTCTGAGAAGAGTGGGAGAAAAGAAAGGTCCTTTAAAATCCTTAAGGAGAAGACAGGATAACTTAGTTGGCCACATTATGAGACATAATGGTCCGATGAAAGCAACCGTATAAGGGTAATAGGTGACCCCGAATGAGTTACGTGGAATAGATACTGAACGATTTACGAAAAAAGAAAAGAAATACGTCGCTATGAAAAGGATAGAGATAGGAGAGAGGAATGTAAGGAGCTGCGTAAAAACCAATCAAAGGATTGTTGACTAATTATGATGATGAAGAATTATTAAGGTTTTTTGGTGATAATCTTCGACCATACCACGAAGAAAAATGCCCAGTGCAATGATACTGGTAATATTTTTTTTTAATTTTCACTTTTAATTTAATGAATACGTTTATAGTTCTAAAATCGACATGGCCCCACAGTTTGCGCAAACAAAATGGAATTGGCTTTAAATTATAGGTTCCGCGGAAAACAGAGAGGTTCAAAATCACGGAATAGGTTGAATAAAATATGACAGACGAATCTATATGAATGTTCAGTCATAAGGGTCGAACCTCTCACTCTCGCAAAGAATAAAACGAGTATTGTCCCCAAGTATTTTTCAGAGAGGAAAGAAAAAGGATACAATTGGATAACCATGATATTTTTCGCCCACACCGAAAATATCCACAAGTAAATGCAAATAGTAAACATAATTCTTTTATTTGCCTTGCCTTATGCGTCACTTCAAATGGAATATTTAGCGATGCGCCTAAATTCAGCGTTGGACACATCACTTAATGGCAATATAAACGCCGATAAAAACGAAAATACATGGCTCGGTCATATCTATGACACATCTTGACTCGGGGAGGCAAGAAACTCAAAAAATGAGGGACTTTCTTAGGTATTAACGGAAATTTTATCTTTAATGTTTCAAATTTCCTCTATTGTCATTAAGATTCGTAAAAAAAATTCAATTTAGTTGATTGCTCATTTTAATTACAGAACTTCCCGATGTATTCCTGGAAGCCGAAGGTCTGGCGGATGTCCGACCTCGCAAAAACTGTTTTTGTTGATTAGCGATTATTAGGCCTGTTTGATTTCAGCTAATTAATCCCTGCTTGCTGTTTGCAATGGAGATGGTAAAGCCTTAATCCCTTACTGAATCGAGGAATAAAGCACATACTAGGCTACAAATACACACAATTGCGTAAAATTGCAAAAACGATTGAATCTCGCAAAATCGCATTCGAAAATTATGTACTATTTGCAGCCGTAACCATTCCTTTTAAGTCATATAATTATATTATATACTAATGAGGTCATCGTATATGTTGTGGCGTGATTTACAAGTGAAAGCAGCCGAGAAACTAGAAGTAATGCTATAGAGTTGAATAATGTCACGATAAAGTTGGACGATTTTTTATAGCAAAAGATTTTCTATTTTATTGTATATTAAAGTTAAATCACTAACTCGACTGGCTCTATTTCCCCAAATGTAACTGGGTGAATAATCTTCCTCTATATTTTTTTAATTGTGTACATATTCTTATAACAGTCCCTCATTTCCCCAACTCATATTTTATGATCAATGAGGAGGGAGAGAGAAGAAAGACTTTATTTTTTTCAATTTTTGTAAGAAAAGGCGTTGGATATGAAATCGGAGCATGTGATGTATAGGAAGCTCGCCTTCGACCCACCGTTATCTCCAGGCCGTGTCTCACCAAGCCATGACACGGTCCAAGTAAACAGCCTAGTGACCAGCCTAATCCAACAATCAATACGGATTACGCAGTGAAAACACAAGCTGCCCAGGCAAAGATTGAAACTCGAAGTCATTTTACTCCAGAGTTGTTTGAGCGACGAAGATATCTCCCGTTATTTTTTACCAATTGACAAAGGTAGTCAATGCCAACATATAAATCTCGGCCTTGATAAAGTGACGACAGAACAACCAAGATCAAGCCATGAAATATACACATGAAATACAAAAAAAGAAAATATGTAGTACAAAAGACCTCCAGGTGGCTTGCAAAGAAACCTGGATCTGAGACCAACACTGAAAGCTTAACTTCAATATAGCTCTGGGAAATGGAAATAAATGAATAAACTAAATACCTTAAAGTACGTCTAAGTAAAATCCTTATGCCTCTACTTTTTCACAAGTGTTTATATTAATAAAAGAAAGATTTTCTACTGAAATAAGCATCATGCAAAAAAACGCTAATTTCTAAAGGTAAAAATAACCGCATTAAAACAAGCGCCACATGAAGTTTTGGTTAAGCGACCCACTGAATAGGGAAAATAAATGTCCCCTACAGAGTCATAGAGTGTCCAGGGTTTATTCTGTATTTATGGAGCATAATCAACATTATTAATTTGATTTTCTACCGTGACCCACACCCTAATCAGTGGGAGTTGGCGTCACGATATGAATTAAATTGCAAAATAAAACCTTAAAAAGCTGCTGCGCATTGTGTTTGTTTCCTGTACGCTTCCAATAATCCAACGTTTCCGATAATCCGGCTGTACCTCGGCCGCATGCGAGTGGGATTACCTAGATCACACTGTATATGGTACATTAACCATTCGTAATAACAAAATAATAAGTATTAAAAATTAAACATTCGTAATAGCAAAAAGAAGCAAATATATGTAAGACAATGGCCGAAGGGCGGAAATTTTTTCAGAAAACTTCCTAAGCCCACTCCCATGACTAATAGCCCGACACAAGCTACAGACCCAGGTTTGCCGTATACCTCTCAGACGACACGTCGTCTGAAACGGGGAACCGTATACGGTGCCTCTTTTTCTTGTGTTACGCTCTGCCACTTTCATGCTGGGT
This sequence comes from Ischnura elegans, assembly GCF_921293095.1. Lineage (NCBI taxonomy): Eukaryota > Metazoa > Arthropoda > Insecta > Odonata > Coenagrionidae > Ischnura > Ischnura elegans. Next base: position 45,658,664 of record NC_060255.1, read on the forward strand.
GAGACATTCAGGTCCCATCCCGCCCTAGTAATTACTTTCCTTGTAATACTGGCCTTCTCATTTGGGTGGCGCCCTGAGGATAAAACGTGACCCAACGGTCCATGACCCATTTCTCTTCTTCTTGGTACTTCGTCGTGTCTATCCCTTCCAAGCTGTAACCTCCGCCTTAATGAAATTCCTCAGCAGTCTAGCAGGCTGGAGAAATGATGATCAAACCACGGTAAACGTTCCCATGGGGTAGAATTGATGTAGCGTCGAATAGAAAGGAGAAGGAATTGGATGAGTGACGGAGGGCTGACAAGGCTTTCAGGTCGAGATATCACAGCAATACTGCCAGGACAAGAGTGCGCTCATTACGGAAATATGTCGACCTCTCCGACCCACAAATTAGTACTTCAAAGAAACCATTCCATTCAATCGTATCTTGAATTTTTGGTGCAGAAGATCGCATTGTTAAAATTTGAGCAGTATTATCGCATCTGAAATTTCTTCCACAAAACCAAATGTGAGAATACCAGTCCACAAAGTCGTATCTCGGCCAATACTTCAATTTTAGTTTTGTTAACTCGATTTTCATTCATTTTTCTCAAATCCAAAAGATACTGCAGTCAATTTCACTTTTATTTTCAGTATGTTTGAATGTATCAAATCGAAAACTTTTCTATTTAAATGAAATATGGTTGCACTTTTCCACAATAATTGAATTCGTGCGACGCGACCATTTATGACACGATACATTCTTGCACCAGATGATGGCTCTGTGAGCCGTAACGCGTCGTGTGAATTAAATTATTGTGAAAAAAATGCAACCACAACTTATTTCAATATGTCGAACTTCTACTTTATAACGCTTGAATCAGTTGAACTTATTCAAAATCTGCTTTTAAAATTTGCGATGGATTTACAAGTGTTAACATCGTCAGACAATGAATTCCACCTGTGGGATATACACACTATGAACGATCTAAGAGACATCTCTATGCGATGAAGTAGGATCAATATAACGGAATGATGAGTTTTTGTAGAACGCTGTTGTACATTTCTTTTATAGTCAAATTTGCTAAAAAAAATGAGGCGGACATCCAGACTTAAGAATTTTTATCATCATCATTAGTCAACAATCCTAAGTTTGATTTGACGCAGCTCTCCGTTCCTCTCTCCTATCCTCTAGCCTTTTCATAGCAACGTATTTCTTCTCTTTTACATCATTTATAACCTATCCTATGTGATCATTTACCGTCACTTCCGTCCCTTACCCTACTTTCCTCCCACTTGTCTCAAGAATTTTATATTCCATTATTAGGGTAAAATAGATTCGTCATTCACACTACCATTTCGAAGATTAGTTTTACCATTCCATTATATTCTCCTACCAACCTCCTTTTAACACCAAAACATTCCTCTGTTTTTTATCCTTAATCACTTGCTCTAATAAAATTAAATAAATTAAATATACTGCATTAATCAGACGGAAAACTTGATCATAAAATGAGATCCAAGTGTGGTTATCCCTTCATGTAATTTTTCTCCGGAATACGGGAAAATTTAGTTCTCCGTAAATGCCACGCTTCACTCTAAACCGTCGACAGATAGGGCACCAACCCTTTATGCCAGGATGAGCGTAGCTGAAGAATTAAACAGGCGTGGAAATGGCAGTCGTTGACGGCGGTAGCGGGGGTGGTGACAGCCGAAGAAGCATTCCCAGTCTTGTTATACATCCAGCCGCACGGGTCGTAACTCTCCAGGAAAACGGTTGAAACGCGTCTGGCGCTCACGGAATTGAAAATTTTACGGCACGGAATCTTTAATTTGGCATTGATTGCGCGTCCACGTGCCAGCTCGTCAGCCTGAAAAAGTGGCCGACTAGAAATTCGATGCTCATTTGGTGGCCGTAGGTATGCACGCGGAAATTAATAACAACGCGGTTGGCTATTTGAAAATTCATCAAAGGACCGAGGACTTTCCATTCTCCTTTGATGAGTTAGCGTAATTGGTTCGGAATATTTTATACTGTATAACGTTCACTTTTCACTCATAAAGTCAAATGAATACACTTTACACACATACTTGTCCAGGAAAAGTGATCACGAAGAAAATCGGGATCTACGACGCGTACCTTCCTTCAGAAATCAAATTACACGCAAATTACGAACAGCAATAATAAGTACTTCGACTTGTACAGCCAAACGACAATATTTTTATTAAAATACTCCCTTTTCATTTATTTCGCGTCAACAAGAATTGCCCATTACCACGCGACTCTGATTGTTTGTTCGCATCGTCAACTAGAATTGTTGCAACTGTAAAAAGCTGTTCAATAACAATTTTTTTATTTCAGCTGAAACAAAATTACTTTTAAAAATTGATGACGGGAATTTAAATTGACGATTGAATTAACACTAACCATCTGCTAATTTTGTAATCAATTTCGATTATGTATTTCGATTTCCGGGGTCAAAATCGTAATCTGCAATGGTGGTACGTGGTTGTGCTAATACGATCGTATGGGCCGCACTAAAAGTGTATTCTTATGACACATGATAATTATTAACGGATATAATAGCATTTAAATTCGAAACTATTACAAAATGTTTTATAACAGCAACGTACTTGTGCAACGCACGTACCAAAATTAAACGTGCACAGGAAAAGATTTTTGTTCCAAAAGATTGCAATAGTAAATAGCAGCACGTCGTAAATTCTGTAACCAATATAAGCTTATGATAACATTACACAAACATACCCTTTTGACCTTATAGGGGCATGATTTTAATGTTTATTATTAATTTTGTCACTATTTTCAACCCATGTAGGAAAACCATGCCAAATTTCAGCTTCGTGCATAAGTATTCAGGAAAAAAGTGAACGGTGAGTCAAAAGTTAAGATATCATTCTGGACCATTTAGCGACATGCTAATGTATTTTATAAACCCACATCAATCGCTTCTTGAGCAATCATCAGCGATTACGACGCATTTACGGTACCTACCCGCTATCCAGATATTATCAGCCAAAGTAGCGTAAGATAAGAAAATTTTCATAGTATCCCCCTAAGGATGTCAAAAAATAGGCCTCCTAATTTAAAACAGATGACAATCGAAATTCAGACATTCCGGACTGTACATCTTGGATGTTACGTTCCTTAAAAACTGAAACGATCTTCAAAAACCCTGCTTTTCCATAACTACGCTGGAAGCCGCAAGAGACAATGAGACCACATACAAGGCTAAGATTGTTTGAGCAACTATAAATAGATAATTTTCAAAATGACAAGAAGAAAATCATAATAGACGAGTACTAGATTTCTATGCCAGACAAAAACGATGAAATCATCGAAATATTTCGCCGAAAGGATTGGTATAGTGATATTTTTTACCCTCAAGGAATTGCAAACTAAATGACCTCTTAGACAGTAATCTCTCACTACGCACTCCTTGATTTATAGATTTAATACAGGTACACGGTTGGTGTCATAACTCCCGGCATACACCCATCGCGGTTGCTTGCAAACTGGTTGGTATATGTTGATATACTTTCCATATTTCTCCGACAAGTCAAGAAAATCTCCAACATTTCCCTGACTCTGTGACAGCAAACCCAATTGCTCATATATCGATTTCTCTCCTTTACCATTTATATTTAGCCGCCCTGATAATGTGCGCAATGGAACTTAATAATGCACGCTTAGCATTTAACATTCTCGACCAAGATTACCTCAGATTTAAAACACTATGGAAAACAGCCATAGGATAAAAAAAATAAATGAAATCACAATACAAAATAAAAATTATAAAATACAACTTTTATCTCGTCACAATTTCTCAATAAACTTTGATTTAAACAATTCTTTTGTTATGATTTTCTATCTCCTTTTTAATGATCGCATTTCCGGTATCGGATTTTGGTGACCTTTCTTTAAACCTTACGCTGCGGTAGTTTACGGTTTTTGCTGCAAGCGAGTGCAGAAGAGACCCCTTGTGCAGGAGGCACACCCTGCCACGAGGGCTGGTCTGATAGAGTTAAGCCCCTTAGCGATCCTTATGGTGAGGGAAAGTGACCAAGTGCAAGTTATTCAGGTAGCAATAAAAATTTTAGGTAAATGTCGCAGTTAGCATGCAAAACGTATAAACATTTTCCCGCACTCTTAAGGGTTAAACTTATATCAATATTTAATTTGAAATTCTGACTAACAGTCAAAGATATAGTTCCAATCAAAATAAAAGTGTTAGAATATCATCATCTGCCACTGTCATCTGGTTCTGAGTTATCCTGACTATTTCAGATTGATAGCTATTCGGAAAATTGGTTCAAATTAAGTCGCAATATTTGACCCGGACAAGACGACAAAGAACAAAGTGAGTTTTTAATAAATCTCTTGAGTCTGATAGAGTCCCTCAATCAAGTGTTTCATATACAATGAAAAACGTTGGGTGCACGTTCCACTGTAATACTCAAAATACACTTAACATTATGATATAATGAAAACTACGAAATACAGTGAATTGCAGTTAATTACATTTTGATTAATTGATCGCAGCGCTTTCATGGGATTTAGGTGGTCATTTTTTGAACTAATTTCCACATTTAATTTTAAATTCTTACTAACATCTAATCTAACGAAGATACAATCCCAATCAGAATAAAAGTTTTAGAATATTTCATTCTTACCCAGTTCTCAGCTTGCTTTCTAGCTAATCGGAACGTGGGTTAAAATTGAGTTACAAGGTTTGACAAGACAACAAACAACAAAGCTAGTTTATAAAAACGTTGAAACTGCAACGTCGTGCCTTGTCCAACTCCATTTTATTTAATTTTATATATTTAATGCCGTGCATTATTTGGGTTTTTGATTGTGCTAATTTATATCTTAATGTGTGTTTTGCTTGGTTGACGTTTTAGACTGTTTATTATTTGTTTAAAATAACGTTTCTATGTGACGTTGATAAAAAGAAAGGGATTGTTGGAAAGAAATTTCAAAAGAGAAGATGTAAAATTAAGAGGGGCAAAGCAATATAAAATAATTCCAAGGATGTGTATATTATTTGAGGGATCTCGACGTCAAACTTACGTAAAATCACCAAGCGTGTTGCTTTGCGTTGCCTGGAAGGAAATTCTGTCTTCGGGCTACCTAAGCGACGGCCAATAATGCATTGACGAAGAGAGTCCCATTATCGCCCGCGATCAATCACGCCAGAATCGCAAGGTACCCTGAGGCAAAGGAAGGAGACAACAGAGGTCCATAAAGACGGTCCCTCGAAGGACTATAATTCACCAATGCAAGCAAGGCGGGAGCAAGTGGGCTAAAGTAGACGTAGTAACAAGGTAAAAGGCTGGTCAACGCAAGGGGACGCTTACGATGCACACTAAAGGCGAAGTGCACTTGAGGAAGTGAGGGGAAGTCAGAGGGAGTAGGTATTGCTCATAAATCTACATCACAAGCGTTTGCCATGAGGTTTTTTGAATTTAGGATAGCTGGACTGGGACTTGGTAAAATAGGCTCTACAAATATTTCAAAGCTTACCGCGTGAACAGCGGTGAAATATTAATAAATTTGCAAGAGGAAAATATCCCCTGAACCGGGAATCGAAGCATAGACCTTTGGCTTTCCGGGCCACTGCCCAGACCACTACGCAACGCTTTCATACCGCAAAGCATCGCCCTGTTTTCTAATGTATATTATTATTATTATTATTATTTTATTTTTCCCTCTTGCTATCTTACAAGGATTTTTCACAGTGAACGGACCAAGTCAAGTTCAGCTGTGTTTTGTTATTACTTCCGTTATTATTCTATTGAAAGGAACCGTCGGACAATATGACAGGTGTCCAGGATGACTGACTTTTGTATTTTTGGTAGAGTTTTCTCCAAGTTTAGCTTTTTTAGCTGGTGTAGAACTTCGCACGGTGTGATTCCTGTTGTTGTTATCACTATTGGGCATATATCTACTGACTGCATCTTCCACAAGGCTTTGATCTCTGCTGCAAGTTCTGCATATTTGTTAATTTTGGTGGATTGTGCTTTCTGTACATTATGGTTTAAGGGAATTGTCACGTCTATGAGGGTAGTGTGCCGTTTTATTTTGTCTATTATAACTATGTCCGGTCTATTGTTTTGAGGAACTTGCATGGGTCGTAGATTGCTCTAAAAACTATTTTGAATAAGTCAAATGGATACATTAGCTCGCATAAATACCTTCAGTTTCTCCATTCAACATCAAAAGAAATAAAAAAATTGCATTTAAAATCGAGAAAAATTTCTCTGAGCCGACCACTGCGCGAAGACACCCGAGCGTTGCCGAGGCCAGGCGTGACGTCATAGGTGCCTAAACAACCGTAGGGAGTAGGGAAATACGCTGAGCGCATGGTGTAAAATTTGTTTTGAGGGAGTATTTAGCCGCTCATCGTCACTTTATTTTGTTCTGTTATTCTTGGGCAAGTTTTCCTATTGCTATTGTGCCTAGATTATTACTTGGGATATTAATAATGCGGCATCGGGATGATGAAGTACAAGCGTTTCACTTCGTATGTTTTAGTGATCAGAAAAATGGATGATAACGTTGCCACTCGTTCGAATAGTACAACTGAAATCCATCTACATCTACATAATACCCCGCAAGCCGCCTAAAAGGCGTGTGGCATGGGGTGTTAGGACACCAGCCTTTTTTTAGGACACCAGCCTTTTTTTAGGACACCAAAAATTGATGCCACGACCCTCATGGAATTTGTTAAGACAAATTATTGCTATACGTCGGCGGCAAATCGAGATGTAAAAGAAACTTGTAATACTGGAGGATAACGATCGTAAGCTGTGCTGTTGACATTAGAGTAAGCTGTGCTGTTGAATTTGGCAACGCCGAATTAGCGGAGAAGATAGTCCTATCCGTCCTACGGTACGAATTCACAGCAAAACAGTCTGCACACAATCCACATGTGAGATCGCGAATCGGTTCCGCTGCTAACACACACACAAGCTACAACCTATTTCAATAATATAGGTAAATCCATAAACAATATACTAGCATATACCATAAAAATATAGTGGGAAATAGGCAAATACTGTTATCAAAAACTGGAAGTCACTGTCACATTCTTATATTCATCACGTACAACTTACAATAACAGAATTCGTTATGATGAAAACAACTATTTATTCACTGATTTAATCCCTTAAATCAGCCTACACAAGTGACACAGGTGACTTTTCTCACTACTATTCGTTGAAATAATGGAATAACAAACTTCACCCACAGTTTTGATTTTAATAGCTTGATCGTGAAATGTCATATCTACGGTGAACAACGGAGATTAGCACGCCACTGACAATTTTTACACTACTGTTAGACATTTATCGATAGCGTAATAGCACTTTTTACAATTCAATCACGATGGAACACTGATAACTCTTGGCCGATATTTTTCAACCTTGTCAAACTTTGTGCATTACAACCACTGGCACTGTGATTATTAGCAGTAGCTTAACGGGAGATGTCACGTAGAAAATGACACTATTTTGGCACAAAAATGTTCCTAGGTGTCTCCAATCAGCGAGTAAAAGTTGCATTGACTGGAATTCACCCCATAATACAAGCACAGACAGTCCTAAACGACGAATTCTCCGGTACCTACGAATAAACGGATGAAGTTATTGTATATAAAAGCTAAGCGGACATTAGTAAACATCAAAATCGTTCTAATTACATACTTAAATGAATGATATGCCGTCGATAACATCAACTTACAATTTACGTTTCCCCCTTCCAATGGCCGTGGCTCAGACTCCTACAACGATTTTATTTAGGTATTATAAAATATTTGGTTTAACTGCTCCAGTTTTATATTTTATGCCCTTACTCAGATATTAATATTATAAATAATGCAAAATATGAGGGCTTCAAAGCCTCTATCGTCGGATATTTATCTTTAAATATAAAATAATCAACACGTCTAACAAACGAAGCTCTCACAACTGCTGGCAACTATTACAAACAATCACAACAATAGCTTCGCGTGATGTTTAGGCACCTTTGACGTCATCGAGGCTTCGTCGGCAGTGGCTTGGGGGGTGAGGGAGTTTTTCCCGCGCTTTAAAATTCGTTATATTTATCATTAAATATCTCGCGAAGGAAAACTCAGATTTACATGCGGTTTTCTTTGTTGTATTCAAAAAATAATTTTCTGTCCGCCTGTGAAATAAAAAAAATTCATGCAAGTTCCCCATTTGCACTCATTGTTTTCCATAACATCAGGTGGATGGTATTTGTAGTATGGTTCATCGGTGTCCAGGATTCTATTTTTTCTTCCCAGTTCTTGGTGCATGATTTTAGCTACATTGTCATGTCTACTGGTATATTCATTTGCTGCTAGAGCCGTGCAACTTCCCATAATATGCTCTAATGTCTCAGATTGGTTTTTGCATCTTCTGCACTGATCGCTGTTTACGTTTTCTTTTAATATGAACTTTCTGTAGTTCCTCGTCAATATTATGCGATCTTGAATGGCCCTCATAAATCCGATTGTTTCCCCATATATATTCCCTTGTTTCAACCATATATTTGAAGCCTCTTTATCTATGTGTGGCATGTTTAACTGATTATTTATTATTTTATTTTTCCCTCTTGCTATCTTACAAGGATTTTTCACAGTGAACGGACCAAGTCAAGTTCAGCTGTGTTTTGTTATTACTTCCGTTATTATTCTATTGAAAGGAACCGTCGGACAATATGACAGGTGTCCAGGATGACTGACTTTTGTATTTTTGGTAGAGTTTTCTCCAAGTTTAGCTTTTTTAGCTGGTGTAGAACTTCGCACGGTGTGATTCCTGTTGTTGTTATCACTATTGGGCATATATCTACTGACTGCATCTTCCACAAGGCTTTGATCTCTGCTGCAAGTTCTGCATATTATTATTATTATTATTATTATTATCAAGTTGTTACAAGTAGGCCATTGGCCTGGTGGTAACATGAACATGCAATGCAAAACAATTTAAAACATCATACCCTTGATCCCTTCTTCTTGTAACTGATAACTTCAGTTTTATGATGCGAAACCTTTCAATTTTGGGGAAATTTTAAATTTTTAAGGTTCATTTTCATAGGTGTCTATTCGTAAGTGAACTATACGAAGTATTGTTCCTTTACTTTCTGTGTATACTTGTTGTAAAATTCAAATACGAGTTTTACAAAGTGATATCACACGACAGCAGTGAAAACAGTAACAATTCACCGACTACAATTACACCTCACTCAATTTTCACGTCAACCCAGATATTGGTTTGTATGGAGGTATGGGTAGAGAATGTATCAACCGAACAAGTAATGACGAGACTGACTGCTGAGAAGAGTGGACGAAAAGAGAATTCTTCTAAAAACCTTAACTTATTTGGCTACATTATGAGGCATGATGGCCTGATGGAAACAGTCGTAGAAGGACAGGAGGAAGGAAAGTAGGAAAGTAGGGACGTCCCGGAATGAGTTACATACGACAGGTTATAAGGTATGTGAAAGAGAAGAAATGCGTCGCTATCAAAAGGCTAGCGGAGAGGAGAGAGGAATGGAGAGCTACATCAAACCAATTTTAGGATTGTTGACTTATGGTGAAGGCTTCACCCCAGATTTGAACCCAAGACCATTCAATAAGCCACCCAGCTCTCTACCCACTAGACCAGCACTCCCACAGTAACAAGCATGTTCAATTCAGCTTAAAAATGCCTCAGGATCATACAGCGTAATTTAATTCCCAGTATAAAGATGAATCTTATAGTTATACATGTCTGTGCACGCTAAACTAGTTATCAGGATGAAAGCACCTGAATATAGAATATAAATGAGTGTCATTATATGCTTAAAACATTAAAAGAAAAAAAATTGATTACAAGTAATTGGAAACCGATAGTAATTACTAACCGGTAGATCAAGCACTTTCCCTCTCATTAATCGATAAACAGCATTTTAAATTACGCCTCCGCGTCATATATGTTTATTAATGAACAAACTCTCCGCAAATTAAAGGAAATTACTCGCAGGCATCAAACCTTGCAATGGTAATTACTCGTAATTCAATTAGGCTTTTAGTTTTACCAAAACATTTTTTTATACGATTCGTTTTCCACTGATGAAGAGGAAAAAGGAAAAATTTAGCTGAAGGTCCCTATTGACTTTCAATGGAAGGAATTAATTCATGATGGGAGACTGTTTATCTACTGTTGAAATGAGAGACTTATTTTTAAGCAAAGGAATAGTGAAAAATCATTGCTAAAATCGGATATAACGACAAGCGGACACAAGAATAATCTTACCTCTTGAACTCAATTTTCCAAATCTATCTGATTGTGAAAAAACACTACCTCTTATCCATAGTGCTGTAACCAGGCATGGAAGAAGCACAAGAAATATTGAGCGTCATAATGTCCGAGATAAGACAGCATCCGTGGCGAAAAGACAGTTACTCTGCTCGAAGATAAATAGAATGGAGACAAGTGAACAATAAAAGAGAACCATGGTGTCGGGGGTAGTTGAAGGATTATAAATATAGGCGGATTTAGGGAGAGGGCACGTGCCCCCTCCCCCCCTCCCCAGAAGATTAAAGAATAGAAAATATATTTAATACGGTTAACATTACTTTCGTTTTATTTTGTGAAATAGGGAGCCTCAATCGTTCAATATAATATTTATAACTCTCATACCAAAATATAGAGAATATTTTCCACAGTAATTGTTGTATTTTGTTTTGAATCTCAAATATGAGAAGACCTGTTAGACCCTTGTGTCCCCCCAGAAAAAAAATCCTGGATCCACCCTTGATTAGACACATGGACCGTTGGAAAATCTGACCGGAAAAGAGTATCCCTCGGAACGACACGATGAGTGGTGAAGACTATATGAACAGATAGGGTGAGAGGCGAGGCTTACTCTACTAGTAGAGTAGAAGAATGGAACTATGAAGCAGCGTAAGAAGCGCGTATCGGATTGATGAAAAATGTCTTGGGATTCCCACCGGGTGTGGTATTGGGTTAATTCTCCCAACGTTTCAATGGCTGAGTCTGCCATCGTCTTCAGGAGTTTACTCTTAATGGTACTTTTTTACGGTACTTATTTAATAAGTAATTATTTTTACATAAGTACCGTAAAAAAGTACCATTGAGAGTAACCCCCTGAGGACGATGGCAGACTGAGCCATTGAAACGTTGGGAGAATTAACCCAATACCACACCCGGTGGAAAACCCGAGACATTTTCTATACGCCGGGAAAACCTAAAATTTTACATGGCGTATCAGATGTTTACCTGCCGTATATGCCGCGTTCCCAGTGTTGGCTGATCGAAGACGAGAAAATCAGTCTCATTATTTCATTTACACAACTCCTATGCCAGAGAAGGACCCGGTGGGTAAGAAATTTCAAAAGACACATCATTTACGAAGCGTATCAAGCGGCCGTATACATAAAACGTCGACGGGCGTATATATCGTACAAAAGTTTATGTAAAATTACTGCGCGGAATATACGAGTGCTAAGGGCAGAGAATGAAGGACACAAGGAAACAGAGCATGAGGGAACTTATGTAACTAGCAGGGGGAAAGGAAGGTATTGAAGTCGTCAGTGTTCATACAACTCTTAGTATCACAATACTATGAATTGATACTTATCCTAAGTAAAATAATTTAAAAGAGCAAATTTAGTAAGCCTCTCACTGTCAATAGACCTCCACTCCTCTCCCATGGTTCTTACTTAGGGTCCTTTTTCGTATGATTCTGATCTACAAGAAGGTATGCATACAATTTCGTTAGGACTTGAGCAATTAGTTTGCATAACTGCAGCGCAATTAGAAGAAAACGACCACTATAAAATACGTTATAATAAGAAAAATAGGAACTTTTACCTTCCACCATGACAGGTTTATCACTGATTTACATTATTTGAAATTATGTTGTGAAGGGTTGGTCAAATATAAATCAAACTCTTTAACCTTCAGCCAATGTTAAGTTAGAGCTTTAGTTCCAGAAATTGATACCCTAGTTTTACATCTTTCACTCTTTATAGATTAAGTTGTAATTGTTTAAGAAACAGGTTTGAAGTATATTCTCAAAAAAATTGAAAAACTCACTAAGCTATCTGTTGATCGTTCGAAATTTAATATTATTAGTCCTCGCAAAATCGAAACGAGTACTGAAGCAAATACTGAATTTTTATATGCCTAAATGCCCTCCGCGAAATAACAGGCTCACTTCGTTTATTTCAAAATGGAGGGACAACAAAATGATCGCAACGGTGGGTGCTTGATCGATAACATCCATTTCAAAACAAAAAAACGCGCGAGTAGCATGCTGAATAACTAACTAAAGTTCATTAATCACTCACTCTTCAGTCACTTCTCGTAACGATCACCAGACAGGTGATATTAATTTTCCGTAACGGTGCGTTGAAATTTTAATGCCTCGACGTGGGGATAAATGAAACAGCACTCGCTTGCGTCAGAGCTAGATTGGTACGTTTCTTGATTGTTTTCCTAACATTCACGCTAGAGGGAATACCTACCTTATATATCATACGAGAATGAATCGAAATTAATTCTCTATTTTTTTTAGGTAAATTTAAACTCGTCATCAATAGGGAAAAATTCGTCACGTAATTTTCCGCTCCAACACATTGGGGCCGGTTTTATAATGTCTGGCTTAAATTTTGCGGAGCATGAAAACTGGAGTTAACTTATTTCTCCGTTTGAGATTATGATTTTTAAAAAACGTTATTCTGATCTACTTTTGCTTAGTGTAACTTACAAGAATTCTCCAGCTAAGGTCAGTACCGGATACAGAAAAAACTCAAGGGGGGGGCGCAAAATATATCTGGAGTTGTCTTTACTTTTATCGTAATGAAAACTGATCAAGTCACTGGCAGAGTATAAGAAAATTTTATTTAAAGTGATTATACACGTGTAAAAGACAGCGGATACGAAACCTTAGGGCGGGCTCGCGGGGTAACGCTTCTGGGCCGAAGTCTGAAGCCTTATCACCTCTGCACCACAGAAGTGTGAGGGCAAGGTAGGAAAAAGGAGGGAGGCACCGCCGCGATAAGTGTAAATGACGATGCCATCTCATGATATGAAAAAGTTACAATTGTGGTTTTGCGATGTTCGGCAATACGTGCGGACCCGCCGGGGGGGGGGGGCGCCCCCATCTGTATCCGCCACTGGCTAAGGTTTTGGCTGTAACATGTTCCGGTTAATGTTAACAAGGCATTACAAAACTGGCCATAAATGTTCACTGTTCACGTGCCTTTTAGTTATGTAATTAACATTGAATCAGCGTGGGTCCGATCTTAGCTCACAAATTGGCATATAATTTATGCTATGAGCTAATCACTTTTAAAATGAACTCAGAATTCGATAAGAATTGAATGCAGAAGCAGTATAAAATCACTGTATTAAATGCGTACTAAAAAAATTATCATTCTTTATCAATATCATCTACACTCGGAATTTGTTCGCAAAAAGTCTAAGTGAAGCCGGTTTCAGCTATTTTATTACTTTAATTTACATTAGGTTCGTCATGTATCATTTAGAAAAGGTTAACAAGATTCAAATTCAACAATTAAAATTACCCATAATCAACTGTGCAGTAAATTTTTAAATTTCTCGTGTTTGGAGAGTTCGATCGTCAATTTTTTTAAATTTTGTTGGTGTACATGCCCCTGAGATACGATAAATGTTTCAGCTATATTCATTATTTTCCTTTTCCTGTGGAAACGGCTAAGGTTAGACCTGTTTTTATGAGCTCATACTTCATCGCTTGTTCGTGAATTTTTGGCCAAAGACAATATACTTAACCCGTTAACGCCTAGCGGTACCATATGGTACCAGCTGGTAGTGCAATATTATAGGTACCTTTTTTTATTTTTTGTACTTTATTAGGGATTTTGAGAGTTATAAACATATAAGCATATGAATAATAACGTTTTTCAGAAAAATTTGCTTTTATAAGCAAGATTTGACATTTTTGAGTAATTTTGGATGAAAATGAATCTTTCTTCCTGCGTAAAATAGAAAATATTTAACGTTTTTGGCAATAAAATGTGAAATTCAAAATGTTTATTTAATTTAGATCTTTTGACCCCTTTTGGTCTAGCGTTACCACATGGTACCAGACTATATCTGCAAGACTAATAGTGCTAAAAGTATAAAATTTGCAATAAAATTAATCAGATCCTTATCGATTTAAAAATATAATATTACGAAAAAGTTCGGATGAAATTTTTAATTCAGGCGTTACCGGGTTAAGCGACCCCCCTGTCTCAATATTCGCAAAGATATGGCTTCATGTAACTTTTTCTAATTACCAAAAATAAAGAGAACCTTTAAGGGGCGTTGTTTTAAATACATAGATGACATTACAAGGAATCGCTGGCTGAGATTAAAGCTATCCCAAAGATCTAGTCTGAGAAATGTTTCGAGGATTGGAAGAAGCGCTGGCACTTGAGCATAATATTTAATGGAAACTATTTTTACGGCGACAATATAAATAAAGATGAATAGATAAATATTTTATTTCAGAAAACTAAATTTCCCGTCATTTACTGTACAAAACTCCTATCTACGAAAAGTCGTAGATTTTCTCCGCGAAGAGCTCGAAAAGTAGTCGTCGTGTGGTATTGAAAAGTAGTTTCACAAATGATTACCCAAAGTTAATAATCAAATTGGAAGCGATGGTTGACTAAAAGCACCCTCTCAGCCAAAACCGTAGATTCCATATTTAATCCCTACTGGCGCTCAGGGTGGTGTTGGTGGTGTTGCTAAATTTGATCGACTTTGACCTCAAATATGTGGTAAAAGCGAGAGCACAAAAAATAATAAATTTAAAAAATTGTACAATTTATTTGAAAATATTTATGCGAAGTTACAACTTCCTAGCCCAAACACATCGTTTTTGAGGTGTTGGGCAGCTTTTTTCGATTTCAGCCTACTTTGCGTCGCATCGAATAAATGAAAATACATGTCTCTTTATTTAATAAACTCTATTGCAATCAACCAGTGCATAAAATCGATGAACGCGCTCGAAACACCATAGTTACGCCCCAACCCACTTTCATCTCCCTCCTTCCCCTCTCCGGCTATGCCTCCCTCCAGCTTCCCTCTATATTTATACGCCCGTACCATTTTCTATAATCTTCCGTAGTCTAAGAGACCCCTTCTCCTCCCTCGCCATTGCCAAAGGACGTCTGTCCCCATACCTCGTCTTTTATGTTTAGCTCAACTCCAAAACTCTCCCTTCCCTTAAAACAAACCAACCTCTCACCCCCGCATCTCAATCCTCCTCCCACTGTGTAATTTTTCTCTCTGTCTCTCTCTCTCCAAACTAATTGCCTGCTTTGCCGTCTGTTCCACCTTGGAACTGTTCCCTTATCCTCTATGCCATCCTCTCCCAAAAAAAACTATCCTCCATATAAAATCGTTTCAGGCTTGAGGTGGTGGAAATGCGATATATATGCATGATAAAATTTAAAACACCAATAGTAATTTCCACAATTTTTAATACATCCAACTCCACTGCCGACCATGGTTTTGACGCTTTTACCTTACCCTGAGAATGACATTAAAGTGTCAAAACTATGGTCGGTAGCGGGGTTGCATATAAAATTGTAGAAACTACCATTGGTGTTTTAAGATGTATAATGGTCGAGAACGGTTCCCTATCAAATTTTGTAAAGCAGTATTTCTAATGATGAAATTTTCTAAAAATAGATGAATTTACTAATAACATTATTTATGAACTAAAATTTCTATGTTTATTTGACAAGCAGATTTTTCATGTTTTATTTATCATCCTAGAAAGCAAATTATTAGATACATATGCAATCTAATGGCTGGATTTGGAACTTCCTTCATCACACAAGTACACCACACTTCAATTATGGCCACCAGTGCAGTGATAAGTCAGGTGCCAGGGTATTGAGAATAGAAGTGTCTCTTCTGCTATTTCTTGCGTATTTTCACAAGAATATTGAAAACAAATAAGTTGCATTTGCATAGTTTTAGCTATATATCATATTTTTAAAGCCTATTGTGCTTCATTCAGCACTATTAACAGCGTGGTATTATCACGTGTTTAGGCAGTGGAAATTATTTCATATAAAATAGCGGTCACTTCCAAATACACTACTTCTCTCTATACCTGTTCGATGTGAGAAGTCTTAAAAAACCTGCCGTAAAAAAAGACTTTTCTTAAGAGTAGACACTTCTACAAAGGACTTGTAAATTTTTTTTCAAGTATTGCAGATTTTTATCAAGCAAAAAACTACATCTGTTATTAATGCCAAAGATGTAACTTAACTAACTTTTTCCGTTCGTTATGTTACGCGTATTTTAATGCACATGTTTGCTCTGTTACTGGATCTAAAAAAACTTAAACAATTTGCCTCTCTGCCTCTCATTTTCGCTGAAACATCATTTCCTAATTTTTGCCTCCAGTTGTGCGATTTGGGAAACCGGTTGCCCAAATCGCACCGTTTGCAGAGGTTTGAAATTGAATTTTTATACATGTGTTCAACTTGGAATTTATTTGCCCCCAAAAATTGTGAGAGAAGTAGGCATTCCTCTTCATATAAAGCATCATTAAAAACTTATATTGCGTCACTTATTTTGGAGTGAATTCGTTTTTTTCCAAAATTGGTTCGATTCAGGCAGCTTTCCCCTAAATTAAACTGTGGAAATCTCCATTTGCTGCTTATATTTTATCATGGACTATACTTCCATCTCTCGCATCTCCACAATCGTCCAACTTAAAGAAGAAGAGGACCCCTCCCCACCCCCTAAATCCTCACGTCATCATCCCCACCCCGCCATCTAACATAGCCCTTTTATCTAATCTCGCCCCTCATGCCATCGGGACCAGGATTTGGGAATTAAAAATGCTCTCTTTCTGAGTGGTCTTTTATACACACATTATTTTTTTCTTCCCTCGCGCGTGAGAACGTAAGCTGGCACTACAGTGAGGAAATGGATCAAAGGGTTGATCTTCTGCCATGAGGGTGTTGGGTTCCGCTTTTATTTTTCATCTAAAGGGGGCGCTGGCAGAGATGAAAAACGATCGTATGCTTTCCCGACGAATAGACTTAAATGTGAAAAGACCTCGGGATCGCCACCTGGGTAGCGACGGCAGGGCACTGGGTGAGTGCAAGTACTCAGTGCGTCATGAATGATTTAACACTTCTGTTTTTGCACTTGACGATGTCGCACAGCGATGAAACTGGTTTTTACTAAAATCATAGGTGAAATTTACAAAGCTTTTTATTTAACATGCAACAATTTCACTAGGCCACGCCTCAAACCACCAAAATTTATACTAAATAGATTTTTAGATTTTTTTTAAACCTCAAATGTGTATATTGAGTGTTTTTTTAAAATATAATATAGTTGTTTTTGTTCAAACTGTATTTTTTTTAAATAACCGACAATTTTTTCGATTAATCGTTCTTTCTGACCAAATTTCGATTTTTGTTGAAAAGTCGAGCTTTACATATCGATTAAAAATATTTTTTTTGTTGAAAAATCGACTTGTTACAATGTCTGACATTTTTCCATCACTAATTCCGTACCCATTTTCAAGACTACTGATTAAAATTCGAATTTCGTTGAAGATCGGCATAAGAATGTAATTAAGCACTAAACAGGATCGGCATAAGATCAACGTAATGGTCGATCCCGGATTCTTATGGTGGGGGACCGTCGACTATTGAGGACTCAATCCATTTCAGAGTTCGATTTCAAGAGCTGCTGATCGAATAACCGGCATCTCTGTTGACATTTGTCTTTACAATTCGTATTTCTAAAGCCTCTTTCGTTAATCGATCCCAAAATTGATTGGATCGCCATAAAACTGTTTCCCGACCGGCTCGCAAACTCAAGAGAAGTTAATTCAGTACGGTGTTTGAGTTGCTTAGCGGATTTTGGGATCGCGTCATCAAGGATTCGATCGTTATCAAACTGAACAGGAACACTTTCAATCGCAATTTGGGTCACTCCTTGAGCAACATGAAAATGATCTTCCTCATTAGATCGTTTATGTCGCACCTGCAAATATAGTGAAGAGCTAAAATGCAGTTTCCGCATTACTCTGAAAAATATTTGTTCTGAATCGTGCAAGCAATCTAAGCCTATCACGTACTCACGAGTATATGATGCTTCAACTTGCCTTTCAATTTTGCCATTCCTAGATATTTTCAGAACTTGACTAAATATAGATAATCCATGTGATTATAATGTTCATTTTGTAGGAGCCTACTATAAAACAAGCATTTTTTGTATGATCTTAGGTTTTCCCAGCGTATCTGATGCAGAAAAGTTTTTTGGGTTTTCCACCGGTTGATGTTCTCCATGTCCCCTGCCGTTTCGAGCAGCGACTTATATATAAATTGTTTTTAGTACTCCAAAAAGAAAAAAGTACAGAATAGAATTGATTACATACAAAGGAGTAACTTTAGGTAGCCAATAAGGAGAACCTGTTTTATGGAACATAGAAACATTTTAGACACAGAATTTGAATTAAAGTAGGTACATACTTTAATTCAAATTCTGTTTTCTTTGATGTATTACATGGTATTACATCAAAGAAAAAATATCCTCCATACTTTGCATTGTAAATAACCAAGACTGTATATTTTTCATAATTGTGTTATTATTTTTTTATTTCAGACATGAATCAGGTAATACGTTATACACTTTTAGGCCTCTAAACAAGAAACAACGTTTTATATAGCGTAAGGTTAGGTCTAGGTAAAGAAATACGTGATCTTCGTAGGTTCTTGCTGTTCATCCTCAGGGGATCTTCTGAACTTGTATCTGAATTTGTATTTGTATTTGAATTTGAAAAAGCATTTGTACTTTACAATATTATACAGTTAGAATATGTGAGTGTTCCGTTTTAAATATTTATTTTTCCCTCTTTCAACTTGTTCCTATTTTTCCCCGGAGTATAAGGGGGGTAGAGTCTATAGTTTTCTCCTCCAACTGAACCCCTTTCTCCGAAATGCACTCCTCCCTCCAAGAAAAATCCTCCCCATCAACTGAAAATATGCCTGACAACAGTCTTGCACCACAAAGATATGCATATCCTCGGGCGTGGGAAACCAGAGGCTGAGGAAGTACTGAAGAATATAAGGAAAGCAAAGAGAGTGGTTGGAGTTGATAGCATTCCAGGCGAGTTTCTCCAGAGAATTGAAGAATTCAAGACTCGGAAAAAGTTTTTTTTGAAAGCAAGTTGCTAAATTCCGAGAGAAGTATAAATGGGTAAAGGACTTCGTGAAGACAGTTTTAATCCCCTTTCCAAAAGAAAAAAACGCAGAAGGCGTAGGAACGAGAAGAATAGAGAACAATTAATCTGATTCCCCACGCAGCCAAAGTTTCTCTGAGAATTATAGTTGAAAGAATAGTAGAAAAAGTTCAGAGCAAGCGAATTCCTTGGTGAATGCGATTTAGGGGTTGAGAAATTTAAGGGATCCAAGGCGTGGGTGTGATTGCAGAGATAAGGGCATTCTAACAAAGGAGCCTGGAGTATAACAGGCAGTGGCTTTGGTAGGCGGAACTTAAGGGTATTAAACCCCCTCAGAGTCAAGATGGACTTTCGATCACTCAACTCAAAACAATGGAATGCTAGTCGCCATCTTATAATGGCGATAAGCAGAGGGCAGGTGACGTCCCTAATTTGCTCTCAACGGTCTCAAAATATGAAGGGTTTAGAAAAATACTAGTGTTTGTCAAAAATGAAAGTTTTTCAAAAATTAAATAATAATACGCAAATAAGTTGAAATCATGCTTAAGGCTCCCAGTATGTGCCACTATCTGGCATTTCGAAGTGTAGCAATAGCAATAACCATTGTATTTCTAATTAGATAGACAATTTTGGAATCGGTTGCCATGGATACCTCGCAATCGACAAAAATTGACTTACACCGAAATGTCTCTCAGCCCTCCACATATAAAACGTCTCAAAGGTAGCGTGTTTTCGTTACACGTGGCTTGCATACGATTAGCGAGTGGTACAATATTATTGTATATTAGGGTACCAAGAAAAATCATTTAAGGGAAGCACAGTGAGCATTCATTGGTGAGTAAAGTTAAAATATTTTAATATACCGAATGTTTGGGAGGCTCGGATGTTATTACGGATGATATCGCAACCAAACTCAATACGGAACGTACGTTGCATAGTTACGACTGATTCAGACTTTAAAAACTGTGAAACACAAAAATCTCTTGTTCACTAGTCGCCATCTTTGCTACCAGCGCTTTCTAACAATTGTGGCGGAAACATCGCGGGCACATGCGCATTGTAGCCAGCAAAAAACAAAGCTGTTTGAGTTGATCTTCCATTTAACGTATCATTTATGCCTTAAAGCGTAATAAATGTTGTAAAGAGTTAAAACCCCGCTATTCATTTTGAAACACCCGGTATTGCATTTCAATTTTGTATGTGTCTAATTTCTCCTCCCAGGCTACGCATGTTGCATAGAAACAATAGACTCTGTCTTTGCAAACCGTAAAAACTAAAAAGCCCTCTGTTCACTAGTCGCTGTCTTTACCACTAGCGCTTTCTCACGGATGGCAGCGGAACTAACAAACAACAAACCATCTAATCCCAAGCATTTAACTTTCCCTTCCACGCATCGAACTATTACGCATTGCAAATATTTGCCAGAGCGCTCGAAGTGGGTGGACTACTTAAAAAATACGAGACCAACATTGAAACCCCAACTTCAATATATTTCAAGGGAAGTGTAAACAGTTGACAAATAAAATACTTGGAAAATATTTTACTGAATTTCAGATATTGAAATTTGTAAAAATAAAATATTTTTTTCTCTTTTAAGTGAGCTAAAAAAAGTAAGGGTATTAACATTGGAAAAATGACTTCTTAGTATTAAGGAAAAAGTCCCATCTAAGTAAACAAAATGGAAAAAATTCTTTCATCGTAGTCAGCCAATCAAACCCATTCCGTGATCTCGGATTTTGCTATCGCAATTTTAGTCACATTCGCAGAATCGGAAAATCTCTTTGTTAGCACCGAGAAAATATCACCAAATTTCGTCCCATTAACTTAATATTTAGAATAATATTAAACCATTCACAAGCCAACACCTTCATAACATCACGTAAACCATAGCAGACAGCATTACCACTACGATGATTGAAAGTTGCCATAGCAAGAAAGCTACGAGTACCGGGGTACAAGACATAAGATAGGCTTTGTCCAAGGCCTTCCCACAAATGCCTACCTACTCCCACATATCCACCGTGTCCTCCCACGCATCGAACTACAACCGCAAAGGACGCGAGGGAGGGCGGGGAAGGTATGGACCCCTCTTTTGAAATTACGGGTCACGCGTCGGCGTCGTCGACGCTTGACCTTTTAACGCCCGGGATGACACCGCCGTGTAGCGCCAACGGGATCGTGTTTTGGCCCCAGAACCTCCAAAGCTCCCCCATTCATTCATTCCTCGTTCGCAACTACTAGGTACAGCCATCAGTCACGTGACCTTAATGTCCGTCGCGTGCAACAATGGGTTGGAGGCGGAGCAACCGTTGTTACATCTGCTTTTGAACTAGGCATCAAATGGCTTGGCTTCAAGGACTCTTGTCGGTGCAAGTGCAACGTCTATAATTTTGGAGATTAGTGCAGATAGGTATATATGAAGGGGTGAGAAGCCAAGTGGTTCAAATGATTTTTTTGTTAGCAAAGTTAGGTACAGATAATAGGTAAAGAAAACAAACGAGATCAACTAGATATTTAGTAGTTCATTTGATTTTGCACTTAATGTCAGCACATATTATTCGTATCTTTTGGCCACCAATGTTTGGAAATTTCTTCTATCAATTCCTGTATACACCTACCCTAAATCTGTTTAGAGAAAAAATCACTTTCACCCCTTGGCTTCTCACCCCTCACTATTCCAAAACAATATTTTTACCCCACCAACCGTCATCAGCACTTATAAAATTATTAAATTCAAATTATAAAAATTTCACTTGAACCTCTTGGCTTCTGGGGTATTTTATTGGAAACATCATTTCATCCTTGAAAATTTTTTGAACCTACATACCCCTACATTTTTTTAAATAACTAAATTTATTGCAGCAATGAGACTTAGCAACAAAAAATTAAATAAATCAACATTCATCTCTGATGATGAGCGCCGAGGCGGAGCTTGAAACGTTGGCCGTAATGAAAGAATTAACCCGGTGGGAATTTTGAGAACAGTTTACCCACAAAGTTAGCCGGGTAAGCATCAAATCATATTACATACCCCAGGTTACATTTATCCTAAAATGACTCCAATTGAGATACCTACATAATTTCAATGCCAGAAATGTTTTGACAACCTTCCAAAGATATGACGTAAGAATTAGTCCTCATACTATAAACACACCATTCAATGTTGCAATTCAATCTTTTTCATTACATTGCCTAGCTCACTACCAACTCGCATGTCGAGTGACTTTCGAACAGCACGATATTCTATTTAAGGTATTTAAGAATTGAATTACGTGTGGTCTACTGGCTGCCTCATCCCGATTGAAAAGTGTTAATATCCCAAAGTCAGTTTAGTGCAAAACCAATTCTCAAAATGGAAAAATACGATTCCACTATAACAGATAGTCCTTCCTCGAGTTTATAGTCACAAAAAATTTACTCGGCTGGAAAAAGAAACGAGTAAATTACAGATAAAATGTCACTACTTTTAGCGCTCTTTCCACTCTGAATGACAATAAAAAGCACTTCTGTACTTGACAATGGAATAATGCTCGCTTAAGTCAATTCAAATTAGGCGAGAGGTAATCGAACGGATTAGCGTGTTTATTAAGGGGAGGATTAGAGCCGCTCGTGCGGCCTCGTTGCTATGGACCGTGTTTTCACAGTTGAACTAATCCGCCAGGGTTCTTCCTCGGCCCCATTACTGCGGTCCGCTCGATTCATTCGAAAAGGGAGGTCTTCGCATAGCTACACGAGCAGTTTCGACCATAATTGTGTGGAAATGAGGCACCATAATGAGATATCAGGGTGGCAACTTCTGGGAAGAGAATTCAGTGAGACCTCTCTTTTACGGACACTAACGGTCCCCAAAAATGTGTCCGTAAGTCGGAGGTGACGTAAAGAAAATTCATTTTTACGCTTATTATTACCCCGCAAGTACTATAGTGTACTTAGTGTAACTTTGTAGTGTTAGTTTTGTGGAACCAATTTACATTGAAACCTCCCATTTATGGACACCAACGGACCTTAAAAATTTGTCCATAAGAAGAGGAGTACGTAGGTGGGAGAAAAATAATTTTTACGTTTAATAACACTCCTCAAGTACTATAGTGTGGGAATTTAAGTCAGCTGAATGAAGTCAGAGGTGTCCATGAACAGAGGTTTCACTGTTTTGGGTGAGCTTCATAGACAATTATTTCAAGGCATGCCAAGTGTCTGTTGATTTCCAACTTCATTTCTTAGCTTCATAAGTAGATATTTAATAGAGAAAATGTCTCACAAAGCAGCGTACTATCTAGGCCAGGGGCGCAGCTAGGAATCAAGGCTGGGGGGGTTTTAGGCGCAACTAATACTTACGGGTGTGGGGGTATTGCATACCCACCAGGGTAAGTGGGAGTTGTGGGGGCCTTTCTCCAGAAAATTTTAAGATTAGTGCACTGAGAGAACAGGTTTGGATGCTACACCCTAAACCCTTTTGGGCGGGGAGGTTTGGATACGCCATCAAGAATCATGCGACATCAGAACTAACTCTTTGGATGTGAGAACCAAAGGCAAAGAATGTCACACCAAACACGTCCAGTCAACGTCCTTTGGGTGGGAGAACCAAAGTTATGGTTAGTGCACTCTACCGGTTTAGGTGCGAAATCTAAATCTATTGTTACGCGCTCTGGTGGCAATCTCATGAAGCTCTCTAGCACCCGCAGTTCTGTCTTCAGCCGTGGAAGCCGTAGACACGTGTGGACTTGTTGTGGGCAAAACGGGCGAACTCTGCTGCCGCTTGTGCTTCGTTGCTCTTGCTGCTCGAGATTATGGACGAGGGGACGGCGAATTTCTTATCGAAGGCTGGACTTGGAGCCTAAATCCATGTTTTCGCTGGTAAGTTGCGAGTTGTTGTTTATTCTCACGGCCATTTTGTGTTTATTCTCACCGCCATGTTGCATTAATTCTCATGCCCGCACTACCACCCTTTGCGTATGAGTTCTTCAGATTCCCATTGTTTATTATGTGCTATGTACTATGTGCTTATTAAAACAAAGTTCAAACTCTCAGATCATATTTTGTCGGAAGTGCTGCTGTGGTTACTAACACTGACCTTTATTTATTGAGGTTAAATTGTCTCACGTTTCTTGTATTTCCCGATGATATTTATAATATGTTGTGATTGTATTTTAATAATATTTTATGTTAATGGCATAGAATTTGATAATGATATTAATTCACTGTGTTTTGTGCACTTTTTATGATATTATAACGGTGGATCCATCGTGAGCCTTGCGGAGTAATCATCGAAAGCGTTGGCACGGAGGTTATTGACGAGGAAAGGAGAATGAACAAGAAGATATTGAGAAAAATTGTGTGTTTGGAGTGAATTTTATGTAACTGTGTGTTTATATATTGGAAATAAATGTTCTTTCTAGTGTTCTACAAATATGGATATTTATTCTTCCACCCGCGCATGTTACAATATGTTGAATTAAGTGATAATAGATATTATGATAACCACATAGCTAGATTTTCTCATTTTTTATTTGCACTGTCTTAGTGGCCTATTTCAAAATGTGTTAAAAAAGAACAATATTAAGGTGTAGTGGAATTGAAAAGGAGGGAGGAAGGGGTAGGGGCGCCATCTTTTGGGCAGGTGATCTAAAGTTTTCATTCGGCATCCAAACGTTGTTTTGATGAGCTACCCAACGCTTTGGTTCTCACACCCAAAGTACTCGTCCATCTTCTTTGGATGTAGCAACCAAAGGAGTAGTTGGAACATCCAACTCCTCATCACCCATTCCCTTTGGGTGACACAACCAAATGTATGGACAAGTCCTTTCCTTCACCTCAGCTTTGGGTGTGACACCCAAACCTACGATTCTCATATCCAAAGTGTTTTTTCAGTGTGGTTCAAAATGACTAGTTTTACCGCTTTGTGAGAGATATTTGATTAATCCTAACACTATTCTAGAAGTATCTAATACTAATCCATTAAGTAAAATGGATTAAACTTAAAAATTTCTCTGAGCTCTGGGGGGGATTTTATGCCCCAAAACCCCCCCTCGCTGCACCACTGATCTAGGCAAGCTGTTTTGGTCCGCTTTAGCACGATTTTTTTGTCAGCCACTTTACGCAATGTTTAGCTTCCGCGCTGGGACCGAGTTTAAAATGATCATGTAGATATCCTGCGTCGAACGCACCAAACCTTATCCCTGTAGCACTTGATACCACTGAGATAAACCCTAAAGTGTGACTGCGCTAAATGAAGATAAACTGACACGCCACAAACTTAACATATATAGAAGTATAGAAATGAAACACAACGCATTCGGTTAATAAAGGGGGAAAATGTTTTAAAAACAGGGATCTAAGCAGAGGGTTTTACACTAATTTTAACACATTTCATAAACGAAAAAAACTTCATTTATTTAAAAAATATTTTGCAAATTCATGATTTCCAATATTTTGTTTTCTTTTATGAAGGAAAATAATTGTTTTTATATTTCGGGGGGGTCCGGACCCCCCGGACCCCCCTGGCTACGCCACTGGAGTCTATGGTGAAAGTCACCAGTTCTAAAAGCCTAGAGATACTGTCTGCGGGTTCATGGTAGGGCGTGGAGGAAAGACGGTAAGAAGTAAGGAGAGTTTTATCCCGTAACTTCAAGTATTCGTTGCGCGAAGAATGGAATGAAAAAAGCCTGTCTTTGACCGGAATACAAGGAGGGAGATATGACAGGGGCGTCGGGGAGAGGAAAAGGAAAGAAGTTTGAGAGAAGGATACGTGAAGAATCCTGAAAATTCGGACGGGAGGAGATGACTAAAGTGGCGAGGTGATGATGACGGGACGACCTGGTCTGAAAGGGAGAATGTCGGAGAAAGAAAAGACGAGAAAGGTAAAAGAGGAAGGGAGGGAATTTTCGAACGGTAGCAATGCCGTGGAGAGAGAAAGATACGACCCCTGGCCAAAGAATGCAACGGTAGAGAGCAAGGGTGGATCCAGGATTTTTTTGTGGAAAATAGCAACAAATGATTAAAATGAAGTACGTCTTGGTGAAACGACTTAAAAATTTCAGTGTGGCCACTGTGTAACATTTAAGAATAAAAATTACCCACCCTAATGTATATAGGTTTTCCGAGGCAATTCATTTGTTTTTCAGGATGTTAAATATCGTATCAAAATATATAAAGGGCCTGACAGTCCAACAGTCTTATCATGCTTGATATTAAAAACAACATGCAACAATTACTGAACGAAATTTTCTCTTTATTTTGAATGAAAGTTTTAACATGAAAATATTAATAAGTTACACATATAATAACGACAGTTATCGATCCCCTTTCCTACTTAGGCGGAGATTTTTTTCTATCGATGACTAGCGAATGACCGGCTAATCTGTCTTCTTGACTTGGCCTCAAGGTTTAAATTACTGAGACTCTGAGATACACAAAACTGAACAAACGTAATGATGACCGTATTTAAATCCGCGCCTTGTCCATATCTTATGCGCCTAGGGGGCACGTGCCTCCCCATAAATCCGCGTAAGGCAGAGAGCAATCGACATGAACGGCATTCGTTGAAATAAATACCAGTAAAAAAATACAAGCGAATTAAATATTTATCCATTCATTTTATACAAAAGCATTCAGCTCAAGACGCTGTGTTAGTTTTTTTGGCCAAAAACATTATTTGTGCACATTATTTTTTGTTGGGACATCAAAACCTCTTCTGATTTATGTCTATAGACTTCATCCAATTTAATATTTTTGGTACCATCGTGCAGTGTCCTCTTCCTTCATATCTTGAGCATGTACTTGGAACATCTAGTTCGCTTGAGCTTCTAAGCTCATGATTTTCCCCCTTTTGATAATTTTAATTTCTCATACATTTATTGTAAGCATGCCATGGGGAGACAAAGATACGAAACCTGGCCGAAGAGTGCAATGGTAAAGAGCACTGCACCGGTAGAAATGAGGTCTTGGCGAAACAACTTGAAATTTCACTGTGTTCACTGTCGGAAAATTAAAAAAATCCCTAATATCCAGGAATTACACTATTTTTCCAGGCCCCTATCCACCCCTAAATATAATACTTTGCGTGCTATGGGTGAAATATTACGCCATCCATATTTTGAAAAAATCATAGTTTTCCATTTTTTAACACAGTGGTATTAACTTCCAAATAAAAAAATGAAAAGAACAAATCAAAATTCATTCTTTAAAAATGATACTTAAACCTACTCCTCGCGTGAAAGGTCGGTCGTTAAGAAATAACACTAAAGTATTGAAAATTCCCAGGATTGTGGTACAGGTCTACAGTACCTACTGTAGTCAACGGGGTAAGTGATACAAATTTTTGGCTAAATATTGCTCATGGGGTAGAAATAACTGATCATAGGAATAGTTACCAAGTAATTTTAATTCTGGCTATGAATGTCTTTCGGACTTCCCGTCGGGTTAGGCATTCCATTTTTGCCGACGTATCGACGAATTTCCTTTTCAATTTCTGAGGACGATGAAAAAGTATTGAATCGAAACGTCGGCATAAATGGAGTAGCTAACCCGGTGGGAATCCCGAGTGACACTCACAGCCACCATTGGGCGGGAAAGAATCAAATCCTTCTATTTTAACTTTGCGGGTAACATTTTTAGATTATGGAAACTTATCTAAACAGTCGACTAGACTCGATAAACCCTTGCGTATTCTATAAACGTGGTGGAAATGCGATATGTTCATGGTGAAATATGAACGACTAATGGTAATATCCACATTTTAATGTATAACTCTACTACCGACTATGGTTTCGACTCTATGTAATTTTCAAGGTTGAAAACGAAGGAATACTCTTCCTTGAAATTGATATAATGTCGTAATCGTGGTCAATAGTAGAGCCAAATAAAAGTGTGGAAATCACCATTTGTTGCTTATATTTTATCTGGGAAAATAAGCATAAATTTTCTTTCTGCTTTCCACTGTGTGTTTGCTTAAGGCACGGCGCAAAATTCAACCGATTGAGCTTGTCTTCGCAGGTCTAGTTAAATAACAATTTTCCAAGAAATTTCAATGAATCCACAAAGTTTTTCAAGAAAATTATTCCTGATTTTTTACGCAAGTGGAAACACTGAATTCGTAACTGAAGCGTTTTTCAAACCACAAGTATTTTCAAATATCTTACGGAATGTGGGAACGGGACAATAATTTACGTGGTGAGTACCTTAGGGGAAAGACCAAAATAGCTCGCTCTATCATAACACATGCCTCATATCACCCTCATCCTATCATAAATCACGCGCACGAAGCGCAAATATATTCCGACATACCAAGGAAGAAATTCATCATGAACATATCATTTGGCCAAGCCGGGATTAGAACCCGGTCCCACGATGCTGGTCACGATTTTTTCAAGGTGAATTTCATCCTTAGTGGACTTATACTTTTCTCTTAGATGAACCTGCTTCAAAATTCAATGACTCTTTCGTGGCCATACAGCCATAAATGGAAAATTCCAGAAAATACATTAGTATCTGGATTGCGAATCGCCCCATACCGCTCAGTGCAACGGTGACAGAGAGGATCGAAATTTCATGGAGAAATATCTTTCTCAAATTGATATAACTTTAAAATTATAATGAGGAAAGGGTGGCGAGAAGGCCAAATAAATGTATAACCGCGGGCACAACGAATATTTCTTCCGCTGAAATTTAAGAGCTGATACAACACAGAGACACCTGAATTTCTGGAAAAAAACGCACGAAATATTTTTCAAGAATATCATTTCATATTGAAATGCGTATTTTCGTTAATTAATTTCCTTCAAAATGCAATGACGGCAATACTATGCGGAATGCATATCCATCCTTATGTTAAAAAAAATGCATTGCAATCAATATACCAAAAAATATCCAAACGAACGACGCTTGTGGTTTTAGAGGGGGAATTTAAAATATTTGCGCTAAAAAGTATATTTATTGAACACGAATAGCTTTCCTATAAATAAAAAGCAGTGAAAAATACTAGCGAATGAAAATATTGCTCAAAATTCAGCATTATAACCAGATTGCTATTCCGAAGCGAAATGGTTTTCATGGAGATATTTCATGTACGCGAATTTAAACTGACCTTGCTTACTTCATCCCACAATTGAAAATAATAAAAAATCGATATCTAAATCCTTTCATTTAAATTATGAAACCGCTTACGAAGTTCTCCGCCTACCCGAAAAAAAGTGTAATTCGGGTAACTATGCTAAAACTCAAGGAATATAGATTTCATTCAATCGTGTCGTCAAATCATTTTTTCTTCATAATTTTCCATATCAAGAAGATGAACTTACACGAGAAAATAGGTAAATAAATGTTCTTATGAAAAAAATTTCGTACAAGTGGAGAATTCAGGTTATAAAGCTAAATTTCAAAGAATATTTAATTCGCTTGCAGCGCTTTCTCATTTTATTTCAAAAAAATTTCCATGTTCAATATATGAACGCACACGCATCCATGAAATATACCTGCGAAAACCGCTTCGCTTAGACATAACCATGGCCCTTGACATAACACTCAGATTATAATGCTAAATTTAGAGGGATTTTTAATTCGCTTGTATTTTTTACTGGTGTTTATTTCAAGGAATGCCGGTCAAGTTTAATAAATATACTTTTACGCCCAAATCTATGAAATTCCCCCCACAAAAACCGCAAGCGTCGTTCGTTCGTTAAAAAAATAAATAAAATAAACCCCACGGAGGTGAAAAAGCCGTGACGTAGGATGCTGGCAATGCAATAAATTCTTTGTTGGTTGTATCACGGGCGACCGCACCCTATAAATTCCAGAGTAGGGCGATCCTGAGGGGGTTTTATGCTCGACCCTACGAAAGGACCACGTAACGCGCGTGCCTCTGACCTAGAACAGCAGATTATCTGGGTGTGAGTGATACAGTGAGTGTGGGGCGATACCGCGCAGAATGCTGCTGATGCTGTGATACTCCCCACCAACCAAA
Organism: Ischnura elegans; assembly: GCF_921293095.1. Classification (NCBI taxonomy): domain Eukaryota; kingdom Metazoa; phylum Arthropoda; class Insecta; order Odonata; family Coenagrionidae; genus Ischnura; species Ischnura elegans. The sequence continues at coordinate 45,688,879 of NC_060255.1, forward strand.
CAAGACGATAGAACTGGCAAGCGGTTCACTAAATGATCGGCAGAGGCCACCGTCTCCTGGCGAAACCGAAGTATTGATTTTTTTTCGAGCCATCCCACCCTTACCGTTCCAGTGACCAACATCTCCGATAGCTGGCAGCACCTCACACGGGTAACAACTTTTGACTCCGAAAAACTGGGGGAGTTGTTAGATTCGCGGGGTATTCGAAATGGTAAGTAGCTCATCAGATTCCCTAAAATAAATGAGAAATAAAACTGCTAAAAATAAAAAATACTTTGTATTATTACACACTTTATTTCAAATAGTACGATCCGGGTTTCTGCATACCATGCTATCATCAGGTTGGAACAGTGGCGAAGTTAAATCCATTTTACTTAATTGCATTAATATTACTTATAGAATAGTGTAAGAATTTATAAAATATCCCTGAGAAAGCCGTAAAACTCACTATTTATCCTAAAATGTTTCTTGGGAGGGCCCCCGCTACTCCCGCTTACCCTGGCGGGTATGCCGTACCCCCAAACATCCCAGTATTAGTTCCGCCTAAAACCTCTCCCAGCCTTAATTCCTAGCTGCGCCCCTGGGTTGGAAGAGAGAACGCTAGAGAAGAGCAAAGTACGGGCGCGGAACTTCTTCTACTGAAGATGAAGTCGTGAAGATTGCATCGTCCTGATGATAGCATGATATGTAGAAACCCAGGTCGTACTATTTGAAATAATGTGTGGAACATAACAAAGTATTTTTTATTATTTTTAACGCGAAACAGTTCCACAAAGCAACTCCAGAGACCGTGTCTTACAGAAACAAAAATGTTTAAAATGCCTTAAAGATGCCAAGATCTGTCTCTGAATACACTTTTGGAATCCTCGGACTGTAGAATTTCACTCAAAAGCATAAAACTGATCATCATCATCATAAGTCAGCAATCCTAAGATTGGTTGGACGCAGATCTCCATTCCGGTATCCTATCGCTAGCCTTCCATTGGGACGTATTTCTTCTCTTTTACATCTTTTATAATCTGTCCTATGTAACTCATTCGGGGCCGTCCCTTGCCCTTCTTCCCTCCCCCTGTTCCCCTACGATTGTTGTCATTAGGCCATCATGTGTCATAATGTTGCCAACTATGTTGTCCCATCTTTTCATTAAGCTTTTTAAAAGACTTCTTTTTTCAACTCTTGACTTCTCTGCTTCTGTCAGAAACCAAGCCTCGCTCCCTTAGAGAGACATACTTGGTATTTATAATAATTTGAAAAAATATAAACCAAAATAATAAAAATAAAAATCTTATTATGGTGAGCCACTGATCTTCCCACATAATTCAGCCCTTTTAAAATATTTATCCATATATATCGTGTCAATTTTATTTCATTAATCGTAGCTTATAATTTCCTTCAAATAGCTCCCCCTAAAAGAGAGTAACTTCAGATTTTTTTAATGAGAAGAGTCTCGGACGCTGGACAAGAATAAAAATTCTAATGCGTAACCAGAACTTTCCATTGGTGTTCATTTGATGAAATCTGAGGGATGGAGGCGTAGAAAATCAACTTTCTTCCATTTTTCCTGTCAGATCGACCAGTTGGTGAAGGCAACCATTCTCTTCACATTTACTTCATAAAAACATATGCCATAGCCAATAATATTAATATTGGTTTATATAACTTGTAAGTGAGGAATGGAAAACGACAGCAACGGAGTAATTAAGGATAGAGGCCTTCGAAATGTGGTGCTACAGAAGAATGATGAGGATAAATGGATCGACCGAGTTAGTAATAAGGAAGCTCCAGTAGCGGATACAGAAAAAACCCAAGGGGGGACGCAAAAGATATCCTGAGTTACCTTTAATTTTATCCTAATAAAAAATAATCAAGTCACATGCAGAGTTTAAGAAAATTTAAATTAAATTTATTACACACATATAGAGGACAAGGCCATCTTATAATAAGAAAAGCTATAATTGTGGTTCTGCAATGCCTGTCAATACGGGCGGGCCCGCAAGGGGGGGGGCGCCATCTGCGCCCCCCATCTGTATCCGCCAATGGGAAGCCCTAAGAAGAATAGGAGAGAAGAAAAGTCTCATGAAAACCTTGATAAGAAGACTGAACAACTTTTTATGTCATATATTGAGACATGATGACATGATGAAAACAATCGTCGCGGGACAAGTAGATGGCAAGAATGGAAAAGGAAGACCTCGAACAAAATACATAGAACAGGTGAATAGGGAATCGAAAGAGAAGAAATACAACGATGTGAAAAGATTGGCTGATTGAGGAAGAGAATTGAGTTGAGAGCTGCGTCAAACCAATCTCAGGATTGCTGACCAGTGATGACGGAGATAACAATACGACCGCAAGACCAAAATAGAGGCATAGAAACAGCAGCAAAAGATGAAACGATTAAAGGAATACAGGTATAGAGTAAAAGGACAAAAGTTGGAACATTTTGAACTTCGGGAACAATACAAAATATGAGTGGATGTTAAGTAATATTAATTACATATTTGAATAACATTTGGATACACCAGAAAAGTTAGCAATCTTAAAATACCTTTCGTGATTAATTTTGTCGTCAGGGTCACTCGAACTGTAATAATGATATCTGTTCGGCTCCATACACTCCACAAGACTCCCAGGGATGAAGCCTTTGACTTGCCGAGGGGATCCATTACAATGACACGCCTGACCCACGTAGGAAGTTCCCAACACCTAAAATACGCCTTAGATGAGAAAAATTTAGTCACGGAACTCTCAGATCTATGTACGTAAAAGAGGATGTCTGTTTGTCTGACCGCTTTAAATTTCCATGCGACTGCACGAATTGCAACCAAAGTTAGTAAATATGTGCATCTTATGCTCCGGAACCTCATGGTGCTACTTTTGGCTGCGTCCGATGCGTCCTTTTTTATCGTTTTCTGATTGCCTAAACCTTGAAGTGCCCTCAGCGCCACCTAGCACCCATTCCTCACCCTCACCTTACACTCCCACCTTCCGATAACATCCCCATTCACTCTGCCATCTTAGTGCGCGCTGTGTACGAGGTGAAGACCGATTTGGCGACTTCCAGCTCCAATACTGCCTTTTCTCTCAACTTCAACTTTCACAGGTAAATGGCCCACGAGTAACCTTGTATCCGTTTAACCGTGCATTCAGACAAATCATGCTTTTTCTCACGTTATCTCATATTTTCTCATTGAGAGGCCAACATGACCATGAATTCCAAGTATTAAGTTTCCCTTTCCCTGGGTACAATCCCTTCCGAGCTACGCCGAGTGGCCGACTAGTATCTAATAAGTCACATTATAATGGTACACGTTGATGGCCACAAACTTGAGCAGATTCATGAATTGAACCGTTTGAGCATAACGTCAAAGGAAAACTAAAACAGAAGTAGGTTAGAATATAACGGCTAGAAAACTGCTTGCGAAAGGACGTTCATGGACATGGAATAGTTGACGAGTGGATCGTAGCGTAATAGTCACAGGGCCGATTCTAGGCATTTGTTCTAGTTTAAGCGGACTACATTTCGCCCCCCCCCCTCAAAAATAACCTTAGAGTTAGTAGGGATTCTCTGTGGAGACATTTTAAAATAAATACAAATGCTTTAGGAGTAAGGGTCGAGGCTTAAATATCAGCGATAAAATAAAACGTGCTTGTTCATATGTACTGAATGTGATATTTTTAGAGCTCAAAAATCAATTAAATATAAAAATTCAGAGCATAAAAATGTGAATAAAGCAATAAATACAGCACAAGTTGGCTCTCAAGAAATTCACCCATTTATTAACTCAACAAATTAAAACAAGCTCAAGAAGTTTATGCTTATAACAATAAAAAGAGATTTTTCTGGGAGTCTGTGTATCCATTTTACGATATATCCTTTCTTCTACAATAATTTTATGGACTAAATCAACCCTCAATCTTTAATCTCCTTGTTTGATTGGTACTGAACATTGGAATGAGCGGTTAGGCGCCCCCTTTTGCTTGCCGCCCTATACGGTCACGTACTTAGCTTACCGCTTAAACCGGCGAAGGCAATAGTTTACATAAAAGACTAAATATATCTGATACGGACCGAAGGCTTTTACGGAGCGGAAACGCGGACGCTGAGAAGACAGGACGAGATAATGCTCGAGGCAATTGAGATGAAGGCATGGAGGAGAATAGAAAAGGTGAGGTGGACAGAGAGGAAAATGAATTACGAAGCGCAAGACATGGCGGATTAAGAAGGTAAACTGCAACAGGAAATGAAGATGAGGCAGACGTTATGGATAGAGCCTGTTGGAGTAAGATAAATATTTATTTGCTCTTCGTACATTACCTCTAGAAACATCAATATTACGTTGCAACCAGCCCACAAAACCCAACAACCGTTCATAACCACCGCAACACACCGCAATATGTCAAACACTCGATTCGTCAAAAACTACTATGGGCGTACAAATAGCGTTACCCATATGTTAAGCAAATGAGGCTGGGAGCCGCTGGAAACACGGAGGCTGCGCGCTAGGCTTAGATTACTTGAGCAATTGAGAATGGATATCTTTAAGAGCGACACGGAGAACAAAATATTAGAACTGCACTATATTTCCAGGTCCGAAAGAAGCGATAAATTAAGAGAGATATTTTGCCAAACGGATAAGTAAGGGAATTCATTTTCCCCCGAATCAGAAAGGACTTTTTATAAACGTTAGTCGTAATTTTGTTTCATCATTTACTTTTTATATGTTTACGGCTGGTTTCCTAACATCCCCTGCCACACGCCCTATAAGGCGGCTTTCGGAGTAGAATGTAGATGGACGAGAATATGTACATGAAACACCATGCGCAACCACAGGCTCCCTCCACGATCCCTCCCCCGAACACTATGCAACCCACCCAACAATATATGCAAACCTCACTCTGCAACCCGGTTAACACATAAGCTAACCATAGGAACATCATGCATAATAATACATGCAATGGGCTTGCTCAGGTATTTTATTTTATTTTCGATTGCGATAGAACTTGTAAAATGAAGAGACAGAATCCAGAAGAATCCAGGAACATGGATATCGAAGTGGTCAGCGCAGGGGCCCGGAAAGCCGAAGGACCGTGGTTCGATTCCCGGTCCAGGGAAATTTTTGACTCGTGGAAATTCATGTATGGCATTCACCGCTGCTGCAGTTTTGGAAATATTACACGTTACCGCCATTCGCGGCTGTAGCGCAAGTTTGAGTCTCTCAACCAGTTGTGGCTTCTTTGAAGTCCTTTCCCCCTCGCGTTGCCGTCCTTGACGGACCGCGAGGGCCTAACATTTATTAATATGAGCCATGGTACAATTATAAAGGGAATTGAGGAACCTGAATAGCGTAGTGATCTGCGCAAAGGCCCGAAAATCCAAAGGTCCGTGGTTCGATTCCCGGCCCAGGGGATTTTATTCTAATAGCAATTTATGTGAAAAAGACCCATACTTTTCCGTTTAACGATTCTTTGCCTTTTTTCTTTACGATTGGCGGCGCCTACATCTTGAGCTACTCGAGTCGAAAAATTGCCGGACTTAACCCGTTCGCAGTTAAGTTGATGACGTCATGATGACGATGAAGGATGGGGTCTCTCGGAACGAATTAATGAGATGAAACTCCAATGACGTTACCCACTCATGAAAAGTGTGCAGTAACTTTCGCACTTTTTTTCATTTGAAAGTTAATGAAGTTTATGAGAAAATGGCTGAACGAGAAAGGCTTTTTTTCGTCGCCATTCATTTGTTTGAATCGAATTCTTTTAATGAATGAATATGTAGGATAAGTCTAACCAATTCAGGCGTGATGTAGAGGAATTTTGGTGCATTGAAATGGAAAATATTTGCATTTTTCTACAATTATATTGTCTTGTCCTATATGGACGGCTCGACAAGGTGTGACGCAACAATATAATGCGTACAACACTTCTAAAAAAATTGTAAATAAGTGCAACTATCTTTTATTTTTGACTTTGAAGGAATTGCAGGAACCACACCATTGTGAGGAGTTTATGAAAAAATAATAAAATATAAATAAAAAATATTTAACCTTTCTTCTTCCATGCAACCTAATACAACATATTAAGTATTCAGTATTTTATGATGAATTAGGTTATCCCAAAGAATATTCTCTTTCGGAGCGTACGAATGAATAAAACGAACAAAAATTTGAAAATATGAAACAAAAGGCAAACTAACTAAAATTAAGTATTATTTAAAATTTAAAGCAAATAAAGTATCAACACTGAACAATTCCAGGCATCAAAATGTCAAAACTAACAATCAATAATATTTTGTGCACAAAAAAAACAAAAAGGAAAACACCAAAAAGAATAAAAACACATCTCATTTATTTTGATGCAAATTGAACTGAAACAAAGGATAGAAATATCTAAAACTAAAAATAAAAAAACAACTAAGAAGTATAGGATGAATCCAAAAGAATATTTTCCGAAATTCGATGGCTAATGCTCTTTAATTAACTCCACCCTAGGGGTAAGGTTCTACCCTACCTGCCCAAAATAATACTACGGGTGAAACAGTTAGTTATTGACGAACTTATGACTCCCAACACGTATTCTCCATGCCGCTAATTACACTACCCCGGCAGCCTGACCTGGATGTGGGCCTCCAAAAGTTATCCACTCCGCACAACCAAAATTATATTCAGGCTGTATGCAAGTTAAACACAACCAGAAAAACAGTCCGTTGTGGACAAAAAGGTCTTAAAAGATAAACGAGGTTTATTTCAAGGGGAGCAACCAATCGTCCGCCGCTCATTTTACGAAGTTGCTTCACATATAATTAGCGTCTCTCTGATTTTTAACCAGTTTCATTGATAGCAGCGTAGTAATATCTTTGTGGGGAGCAATATCAATGCAAGGCTAGCTTAAGTATTTAAATAGGAGGGCACCCCATTATATTTCAGATTTAAAATAAATGTGAAATTCAAAAATTATGAAATAATTACGATAGTACTTTTCCTGAGTTAACATCAATTGGTAACTATTAAGCAACAGGTAGGTGCGGGTCCGTGGCAAGGAAAAAATGAGGAGGGATGTTAGAGTTCTGGGGAGGTTCATTTGGAGGAGGTACTCTTTAATACCTCTTTCACACGCATTTCGACAATTGAAACTCGATTTTCAATTCTAAGCGAAATCGATTTTCCTTCACTACATGCAACTCATCTCCTCAAAGATGTATTTTTTTCAAAACTCGGAAAAAAAATTACGAAGAAAAGATGATATGCAGAACAATTTGCGAAAATATACTATCAGTTCTGCTTATAATCGCATTGTTGGAGCGGAACTCCGCATTTTCTAGAACTATATTGTAAGCTATAAAAAATTCTTTCCAAACTTGGAATTGAAGTTAATCGGGAATTTGACATACGAAGGGCTGGTCGACTGAGGAAGGGGAGAGAAAATCGGTAACAAGGGGGACGATTGATCACGGCATCCCTTCTTATGTCAAAAGATGCAATAAGGTTTTCACAATAGTGGCACCCAAGCAAGAAAATCGTACAGCACTTACTTCGCAATTCGCAAATGTAACGGTTTACAAAAAGAAAATTGAATTCCAACTTCATCACCCGCATATTGGCAAATGTAACCCAATACAGGGAGGTAATCTTACTCCAGATTTTCCTCTGGAATGGAGAGAGAGAGTAGACAAAATTTGGCGCTCAGTGATGAAGTTTCGAATACATCACTCCCCTAAGTCTTACGATTACCGTCCACCTGCCTCTCTCAAAGTAAAATAAAGGGAGGGAGCACGTGCCCCGTACCCTCCCCCTAAATTTGCCTATGTTTGTGGCAACGGTTGGAGATAAATACGTTGTGGCAGACAGTTAAGACCAAAGATTCTCGTTAACACTGATAGCATTCTATTTGATGATTCGAAATTTAACCGTCGGTGGAATTTGATGACTCTCGAAGTATGTTGGGAGGAAGCGGCAGTCGACGTGGCCGTGGAAGAGAGGAAGAAACGTTTACCTTCCTTGGTGGTTGGAAATGGGACCAAAAAGACTACGCCGCGCCGATGGATCTGGATCCTTTTACACTATCCTTCCGAACTCCACGTTAGCTACAGAGAACTTTTTCATGGGAGCAAGGGAAGCAAAGAAAGATTTACTTATCGTTTTTATCGTCAAAAAATTGCCATTCCGTTATGGGAATTAAAAAAATGCGTGGATGACGGCGATTTTATTCAGAGTGTGGTTCGCGACACTTAAGTGCCAATTGGCGCAATCATAGAAGGTAAAAAAATAAAAATTATTTTGAAACGTGCGCACAGGCCCGGGGAGTGCGGTGGCTTTTAAAATTTAAAAGAAAACCGATTGAAAAACATATATAATTTACTAACAAAAAAGAACGGTCGTTAATCAATCCCCCTCGAATTGTGACCGGCACAAAGAAACCAACCAGATTCGAGAGACAGAGGCGTAGACACGATGTGTACGGGGGGCACGACCCCAGGATCAAGGGAATGGAACGGTAGAAAACATTTTTATCTCTAAAAATCACTTTCTATGCTATTTTGACACATAATAGTACACAATAGATGGGTCGTCGGGAAGCTGTTTTGCTAAAACATACCAGGCTATGAAATACATTTTGCAAAAATGAGGTTTTTTTAGAAATCTAATTACTGTAACCAATAACTTATACTCGAAGAACAAACTTAACTTTTACTCAAATAAAAGAAAAATGGAATATTAATTAATCACACTAGCTTATTGAAGGGTATTTTTCTGCTAAAATTGATTGGTTTGGGGGAGGGGGCACGTGCCCCCTGTACTCCCTCCTGGCTACGCCACTGTCGAGGGATAAGGGAAGATATGGAGTTTGAGTACGTTATTACCTTGGCAGCGGCGGTAGCGGTGGTCTTGGACAAGGTGCCGCGGGTCCGTCTCTCGGGAGCAGCTCTTGTGGCGTCGAACACTCGACGAGAGTCTCACCAAAACAAAAATGCCCAATGCTCGCGAGGCAACGCCCCCTTTTATATCGTGGGCCCATTTTCCCTCAGGTTTCATAGGCCTCAATTGACCGGTGTCTTGCCCGTTACTGTGGCGGTGGATTACAACCACGAACATTACTAAAGAGGACCTCAAGACCAGTGGCGCAGCGAGGGGAGGGTTTTGGGGGATAAAACCCTCCCAGAGCTCAGAAATTTTTTTAAGTTTAATCCATTTTACTTAATTGGATTAATATTACTTATAGATTATGTATAAAAAATAATAAAATATCCCTCCGAAAGCCGTAAAACTCACCATTTTGAACCATTTATCTTAAAAAAAAATTCTGGGGGAGGGCTCCCGCCCCTCCCGCTTCCCCTGGAAGGTATTTCGTACCCCCAAACTCCCCAGTATTAGTTGCGCCTAAAACACCCCTAGACTTAATTCCTAGCTGCGCCCCTCCTCGAGACATCCACTTACAATTAGTGTGTCGTCACCGACCGCGCATTCAAATGGGTTTACAAAATCACAACTCGCATCGCTGATAGACAAATTGATCCGAGTTTCACGGGAAAAGAAGGTATAATAAGGGGTTTTAACAGAAATATATATTCCTGATAGTGTGATCTATCAAATATATGATTTGTAAATGCTACTCCTCGCAAGTACAAACATTATTCTGCACAATATTTTTTTTAAGTGATCACATGGCACTCATCACCGCGCTGCTGACATTTTTAAAAGCCGATTAAAATGCGACTGAAGGGGCAACAGAAATCTGCCAAATATTATGCAGTCCCCTTGATTATAACACTCGCCAAACTGCTCTATACCGACTTTCTTAGAGTGAGGTACGGCTAAATTTTCAAGCGGCTCACAAAACTTCGGATTGGAAACTGATGAACGTGAAAGTTGAGCATGTTCCCCTAATTGCAAGAATAAGAACAAACCTCTTGACCAGGAAATTACCTCCTTCGTCAAGAGGGCATATAGAAGGTCTCTCAAGGGGACTGCATAGAATAGATTCCATCCCACAGAAGGCTGATTTCTATTGCCACTTCGGTCCCCTTTTTATCGGTTTTCAAAAATGTCCGCGGTGCGGTGATGAGTGCAATTCGATCCAATTTTTCCAATATTTTGCACTGCAATGCTTGTAATTGGGAACGGTGGCGTAACTATCGGGGAGGGATAGATCCCCCATAAAGCCTCAGAGAAATTTTAAAAAATATTTAAAACTATTGTCCAGTGTTGACATACAATAACAGAATCTGCTAAAAGTTAACTTTTAAAAAATGATGTACTTAAAATGTATTTCCAGGCATGTAATTTTTTTCAAAAATTTTCCCGGACCACCTGTTGCAAGGGGAGGGGGGTCGCCCCCAGGCCCTCCCATCTCCCCCAAAGCATATTCCTAGTTACGCCACTGATTGCGGGGAATATTATTTAAAAGTTATGAATTTGATAGAACACATTATCTTGTATATAAATTACGGTTAACACTCCTAATTATACCTTATTTCCCCGTGAAACTCGGATCCTATTTTTCGTCTGCAACGCGAGTGGCGACTTTTGTAAACCCATTTAAATGCACGGTGAGTGACAAATTTATAGGCCGACTTGAGGATCCTCTTCAGTAATATTCGTGAACGTTGTTCAAGTTCCCTCGCTAATCGCACGAATAAGTGCAACCACTTGATCAGGGAGTCATATCACTCGTCGTCACGGCATATAAAGGTAACAAGTCGAATATCTTCTAACTAGACAAGGAATCACTGAAGACATCAAGTCACTGAGGCGGAACATCCTGCAAGCCGCTCAGCGTCCGTGTGTTGCTTGGGATGGAGTAGAGTGTAGCGCGATCTCGAATTGCTTCAGGAGGGAGGGCTAGAAAAACAATAAAATGAATAAGTAATACGCAGGTTAAAAATCGCGCGCTGATAGCCACGGTTTCGATAGTGAACAATAAAAATTGTTTATCATCGCTAAAGGAAAGGTTTTGAGGGAAATGAAGCAAGATTGAGAGATTTACCCGATTTGCATCGTAAAGCTCACGGAACCGCTGCGATGACGCAACCCGCATATCACCTTTATGCACCGAAACCCCACACAGCGAATTCATGATCTTTCCTATCCCAACAAGTTCTTTGTATTGAGGTTTTACTATACTAGTTTCCAAATATCTTTGCGGTTGAGGGGGCAGGACAAGTGGGGGTGAGTGGAGGAAAAATTTCTCGGCACATGACTATCCCACATCTAATCAGATAAAAAAAGAGGTGGCTTAGGTCCATCAACATCCTACGCCGTGAGTCGGCTCAATAGGCGGGAGGTGTCAGGACACCAGCCGTTTACACATAAAAGCAAATACTCTAACGAAATTATGCCCCGCATTTTTATTCTTAGCAAGCATGTATTTTTATCGAGCAGGGGAAGGACGAATTCCCATACCTATCCGTTCAGTAAAATATCTCTCTTAATTTATCATTTCATGTTCTGTTCCAGTAGAGATCTAATATGATGTTCTCCTTGTCGCTCCCAGTAGGAGGAGTGAAACGTCGAGTAAAAATGTTTTCTACACAGCAATACCCGAAAACCACCACCAACATGATGTTCTCCATGTTGCTGGTAAAGATACCCATGGAATCAAGATATCCATGGAATCAGGAGTTGCGGTCCATAAGAGAGCTAAGGCAGCTGGATAAATAGGAGAGGAGAAGGGAGCTAGGTTCATGGCTAGACTGAATATTTATTGGCAGTGGCGCCGACTTCATGGGGCCTGAGGGGGCCCGAGCCCCCTCAAAAATTCATTATGGGTGTGAGGAAAAAATGTGTCACGCTTGTCAATCTTCCCCGGAGTGTCCAGATATCAAGATTCGAGTTATCAGGGCTCTAATGTTGATCATATGACTCTTCTAAAATGCTTAAAACACTTAAAACAATTATAAAATTTCCCGGGGCAAGATCCCCAGTTTGGGCGGCCCCCAATATTTTTTGTAGGTTGGCATCCCTGGTTATAGGTGTTTTGCAGAGTTGAAGGAGAAAATGATGCAATGTGAGAAAGGGAGCAGGGAGGTATGATAAATAACATTGGTAAATTGAGCTCCATAATAGCCTACCTCAACCATAAGATTATTGTAAAAGTATCATGGCTCATTTCTCCTGGGATAAGTTCTCAAAATGGCAAATGAAGTGCTACCTACACATTACGGAGCAACAAGTTGCCTGTGGAGACTTAAATACTAGAATAAATATCTAAGGCACTTCCATTCTAGTTTTCCTCATTTTTACTATCCATAAATGAGTGTTTACACTGCACATTAACCCATACAAGTAAATGTCTACATGTATGAATGCAAAAATGCACCATTTAACCACCCAACTTGTGTCACATGAACAGAAAATAGAGACCATTCTAATTTGGTTCATGCACTTTTAAATGATCCTTTCTGGTCCAACAAAATCATTCATACATTCACACATTAACTTGTACATGTTAATTTATCATGTAAATAGGCATTAACATCCTTCTCACTTCCTTGAACTGATTTCGATTAGGAAATACCCGTATGCAAATACATAAGTGCAGAGATGACTGAGAGAGAACCATTCTTGTACATATGATTCTCTTCTCCTAACTGCTCCCAAAGGTCCTATTTATATTCCTTAGATACTTTCCATACAGATGGACAAAATTTGCTAGCATTCCTCCCTTCATACTCAAATTCATCACTCTCCCTGGCTCTTCAGAGGTCACATTCTATTGATCAAAGATTCGATAATTGGGTGGCATAACTACTTACACCTTTCACTGCCAGCTCATTTTGAGTGGGATGTAGGAAGACTAATATGGCTATTTTCTAGATGTTTGCAATACTTCAGATTTTTAATTATTTCCATTGCTTTATTTTATTTAATAAATATGCATGCTCTCCCACTCCTCAAGACCTTTGGGTCTTACAATCATGGAAGTACATACATATTAAAGAAGTTGAATACAATTTTTAAAAAGGATAAAATAAAAATTTCACAATGCTACTGTATAACGATGAGTGCAGTTTTCTGGGTACTCCCGCCATGTTTGTCTGTTACAAGTTACAACAGTTTTAAAAGTCATTCTGCTTTCGTCTTCAGGTCGAAGCGTGTTATTTTGCCGCCAAATATAGTGTTTTCCATTGTTGCACTGATTGTCCTGCACTCTTCCGCGCATTACTGATGGGGTAGCCATAGTCTCTGTTGAAGTTTTCCATCTTGTGGATTTGCAAGGCCTCTCTAATCTATCTTAGATAGTGGCTCCCTTTTACCATTACCTTTTCACTTAAAAATCATTTGTATGACCTGCCTCACCCCATGCATGTTCTGCAATGGTCAGCAAGTTAAATTATTTCCGTTTTGCGGCTCTTGCATGCTCCTTAATGATTGCGGCCAATTCACTGCATATTTCTCCAACATACAACTTTAAAAAGGCTTTTATCAACTACAATGCTCCCATGGAAAATCGTATACAGGAGAAACATGCCGAGGATTGGCCATTGTCCAGGGAGGCAGAGCTTTAATTAAATCCATTTACCCTGAGCCACTTGGTATCTCAATGGTGTAAGGAGATGGTATTGTAGGTAAAAATGAAAAACTAATGACTTACAATTTTTTGCAAACATTTAATAGTGCATCTATTTCTTTCAAATTTTCAATAAATATGTAAGTACTCATCTTTTTTATTTATAAATATTTTGAATATTCAACGATCAAAAACTATACATATTTCAAACCCTATACAATTGGGTAGATATTGGCAGTGCTTCAGGTAACAACTGATGACAAACTATCATGAACCCTTTACATATGTATTTATAATATACACTCCAAAATTTCACACAAATTTTATTCATATGAAATCGCTCAGATGCTAATTGAGCATCAACTCCAGGACCAAGCTCAAAAAGTACTCAGGCATTTCTAGATCTCACATTGGCCAACTGGGTGAATGATTAGATTAGCTTTGCAAAGAACCCCCTAAGTGAGCTATTTTTTTCTTGTTGAATACACACAATTTCAATCAAAGATAAAAAAATAAGCTTGCATCATTGAGAATTATTTCATACAAACGAAATAAAATTTCTTCACTATGTGCTCTAGCTGTGATGATTTCCAACAAGTAAAAAGTGCACAATTGTCAAAATATATGCTAAACTGTTGGAGATCATAAGCAGGATTCATAGATTCATCTATAACAGCCTACTGTACGTAGTCCATTAGAAAATTATTTGAAAAAAAAACATGAGAATCTTATGCGCTTTATCAAAATTCTTAAATACAAGAATACTTCCGAACTTTCCCATCATAATTCCAAAAAGAAAGCTATAAATCCTCATTAATGGGAGAGGTATGACTGTGCAGTACATAATACCCTGTAAGTAGCTAGGGTTCATTACTTGGTCACACCACCTAGCAGATGACACTGACCAATGGCCTCTACCTGATATGGCTGCTGGGTTTTAGAACCATTGCCTTACGGAACTAGAGGTCACACCACCAACACATAATGTCACCTGGGAGATATGTACAAAACTTGGGCACAGTGGTATAGCAAACACAGGACAGACAAGGCAGTGCTCCAAAGCCTTAATGGTTGGAAAGCCTCCTGATAGACCCAAAAATTATAAAATTTTAGAAAATAAATATGATTTTTCATTGGCAAATTCTTGAGTGCTGAAAACAAAGGATGTGAATGGTTATTTCAGCAAATAAAGCTGAGTGTCAATAGTCTGGCATTCAATCAAGGGACAATTGAATTACTGATTTATCAGCCATCAGCATGTTCTCCCAAAACCTTCTTAACTTTTGTTTCCAACCTTCATAAATCATAACTTTAAGTTAAAGATAATTGATAGGTAATTTTACTATTGCAAGTCTGAAATTCTGGGATTATGATTCACCATGTACTGTTCCCTCAATTGTAACAGTGTTTTTAAAGAATGTGCTAAGCAGACATTATGATATTGGTTAAGTGGATGTAATGATAGTAAAGCTGACGTTATCATAGTTAAGCTGGTGTTATGATACTTAAGGGTCAGTGTTATGGACAAATATATTATTATAAATATGTGAAGTATGTACATATATGTAAAATATTGACAGGTAAGTGAAATAAAAAATTGTGCTTCGATAAAATAGGTACCAAAGATTAGAAGAAAGGCTCCAAGTTCAACAGATTTTCAAAGAAAATCCCTGCAATACAATCAATAAGTACCTTCGTCTTCCCGCTAGTGCTCACCAACCTATCAAATAATTCAGAACATATACATTATTCCAAATATTAGATGCATTCTCAGAAATCCAATATAAAGATAGTTTCTAAGTAGTGACGGAAGTTTTGCCAGCACAGTATGCAACAAACTAGAAGCCAGGAAGTGACTTCCTCCTAAAGACACCACCATGAACTCTAGCAAATCTGTTGTCTAGCTTAAACAATGCATGTAATGGTACCCAAAGAATGCATCCTATTAAAAAAATTTTGCACCACCTTTGATATTGCATTGAATTTGAAGGTAAAAATTATTCTGTATCCACCTCGTAACTCCTACCAATTAAGCATTAGTAAAATCTCCAGCAAAATTTCTTGCCACTTCAGCCACTGTACTGAGCAGATTTGGACTGTGAAAGCCAAACCAATGAGTGATGAATAAAAGCATATACTCTCACTAACCTCAACCAGTCAGTAAAAAAATATTTTTTGCGGAATCCCCATTCCTTAGAAAAAATATTTTCAACAACGCAAGAGATCATTAGATTTAAGTAACTTTTAGAGAAAGATAAATCACATATTTTTACAGTCCTAGCATATTTCTTTACATTCATGGGTCCCTAGCAGAAAAGGCACCTGAATCAATTTATCAAAAGTAATTTAGATGGAAGATATGTACAGAATTAAAGCAGGAGCTAACATGAAAAAATTTCTCCTTGAAAATGATGCCGGAAGTTAACCAGCTTAATAAAATAGATTATTCTACCCTGCTTCACAAAGCCAATCCAATCAAGGAACCATGCCAGACAACCATCAATGTTATAACACTGATTTCAAAAGAAAAATTCATCCAACAAAACTTGGCAAGAACCACAACTAATCACTCTTCCAAGTTGTTTATGCCATTGTTACCAACATATCGATGCCTCCACTGAAAAAATGCTCAACAATCGCCCAACTAGTCAAATCCACTCATCTGGTACTACTAGGGCTACTAGATGGGTGGATTTGATTCGGTGGGTGATTTTTGAGCATTTGTACAGTGGAAGTATCGATATTTGACCAATTTCCATACATTTATGTACTTATGAGTAGACAGTGAGCCATCAAAGAACATTACAAAGCAAAAACAAGAGGTAAAACTGGAAAATATGACTATATGAAATAAATAATCATCAAGGAATACTTCTCACCAGATAAACACATAAATGAAAAATTTTTGAAGCTGCAAAACTGTAATATGTCAACCAAACATTTCTTTCTTCAATTTTTCTTCATTCAATAAGCCAACCAAAAAATAATAAATTATTACAATATACAATGTATACTAAGAAGGACGCTCAGATAAATAGAGGATCTTTCAAACATAGGAGATATTTCTGACATAAGCCTTTTCATAAAATAGAAATAAGAGACTGGCAAATGAGAGTCTAATATGGAACAGCATTGCATGTTGCGGGGTCCTAGGCAAATTAAAGATGCTGGCAATCTAATGAAGTTACTGGAGATAAGGAATAGGAAATTTGTGTCAATGAAAAGGCAAACAAGCAAGGAATTGAGGATGATATATAGAAAAGTGCCGGAGGAGATCAGAATAACGCACAGATGGAATTTAAAGCAGCTTATGGAGGGTGGAGAAGTTTTGATTGAGATTGAGTGGAGAATAATTAACATGATTGGAAAATGTAAATGGAATATTAAAAAAAATTAAGCATGATACTAAGAAGAAAAGCTGCAGCTTTCATTAGAGGCTCTTAACATACACCATTAAAGGTCCACAATAGCATGGACCTTCATTCACAAACACTGTAGTCCGAAGTCAAGCAGTGGACACCTACTATTACTTTTGACCTCAGGTAAAAGAATAGCCTGAGCAGTTCTTGGTGCTCACTGTCTTCAGTGCATTTTTATGGAAAGACATCATCGTCTACCATTGGAAAATCAAATCTTTAATTTCCTGCAATTTCAGAGACCATTCTATAGACTACATATGGGCAGGCCCGTTGCTAGCTGATCTGGCGCCCGGGGCGAACTGGGATCGTGCCCCCCCCCCGCCCCATAACATTGATATATCTGCAATCGGGAGAGTTGAAAATATAATTGAAAACATTTTTTTGTAATAAAGATATTTTATCGATTATGAAAGTAAAACATACAAGGATATTTTTAAAAAAAATTTCGGCGGCGAACACAGTGCGCCCCCAACTTGCTGCGCCCAGGGCAAAATGCCCTGGTTGCCCCGCCCTCGCGACGGGCCTGCATATGGGAGGAGTTTAAATCCCAAAAGAGTGATTTGTGGAACATAACTTTTCATTGGATGAATTTCTCTTAAATACCATATGAGGGGGACCTGGAAAAACAAGAAAGGGGTGGTGCTGTCATTCGTACACATACTCGTATGTACGTAGACATAATTCCTCCAAATGGTGACAGTAGAGGTCTTTATGACACAACTCAAATAAGCTTAAAAAGATATAGCCTCGAGTGACTTTTCCTTGCCTCTGAGAATGAAGAAAAATCTAAAAGGGAAGAATTGTAATGATGCAAAGACAGTAAAAATAGCTATGCAAAGGGCACTGGATGATATCAAATTTGAATAGATCCAAATTTGCTTCAAACGGTGGGAAAAAAGAATTGACAAGTGCATCACACCTGATGGAGAGCTCTATGAAGGTTACTAAAGAAATTAAGTAAAAACAGGGTTAAAAACAATTTTTACAACAAAACTTTTGTTATACTTGGGTCCCCACTCACACATTCCTGATAATGCCTAATCTTATGAAGGTAAACCTCTCCTTGGATGTCTACAAGAAAGACAGAAGACTCAAAACTTTCGTGCCAGCGAGCACTATGTATCGCTAACCGTAGCCAAGTCTTCAAGGGTCAGTGGCCCAGCCGAGTCGACTGGATAACCATTCAGCTGGCTCTCACGCTCAATCGTATCATCAGATTGTCCCCCATCAGTCACCTCACGCTCGCTCGTCCTTACAGACACCCCTTCCTGCAACTCATCACTCCCGTCCTCCCTCAACATCGCCCACGTTGTCGTCTCCGCCGCCGGAGGGGGAAAGGTCCCTTCTCCCACCAGAGGGGGAGGCCACCCGTCCATCATCGTACCCTTCCATCCCTCCGGAGGCGTCCCGAGGCTCCTCGTCACCCCTAACCTCGCCCTCCTCGGAGATATACTGTCCCTGTTCGTACTGCTGACCACTGGGAGACTGAGGATAGGGTTGCTGCTGATCGGTGGGGGACCGGGGAGGTGGGGAAGGGGTAGGAGAGCGATCCCTGATTGGTTGGGAGGCTGCTGCGTGGGTTTCGTCTTCGAGGGTTTCCTCTTCTTCCATTCCATCATTGGTGGCTTCTCTGTGATGCCGAGTTCCTTGAACATATGGTCCCTCTCCTTCAGGAGCTTGCTCTGATTGGTAAGGAGTTTGTAGATCTGTGGAATTTCATGAGATGCATTACAATTGTGAACAAAAATGTTGGCGGAAGCAAAAAACTTATTTATAACAGAAGAGTTGGTTCCACCTTTTCGTCTGTTCAAATTCTAGTTTGGTTCCTGACATCAGTTCTCAGATTTAGGTCTTAATCTAGTGTTTCATTTTCATAATTTGATTGTTAACAGACATTAATGACTTTCACTGGAGTATTGTGAAAACTCCCTAAGATAACACAACAAGTCATTTCACTGTGATTGGATTCACAACAGCGCCTAATTTAAATTATGTTATATTACTTGTGCTGAGGATAAGTTTTCAAATTGAGTTTAAAATATTTATTTCTGTAAAGATTCCTATCCTATGCAATAGAACTAGTAAAACTGAGGACTGAAGGGGCAAACCGATCCACCCCTATTAAAATTTAGCATATTAATTCATGTTATCTGTTCATCTTTTTCTCCAAAAAAAAAGGAACAATATAATGAGGTTCAAGGCTTACAGATATCTATGATATTTTCATGGTTGCATTACCTTCATCTTGCAATGAGTGGCATTAGTCTTGTGAGAATGCTTTGCAGGGGAGTGTACTATAAATATAATTATATATTTCTCTTGAGGCATAGGTCTGCAAAAGAAACATTACAGTATGCCAACATTTCGAAAATTTATTGTCCTTCCTTAGAGCTTAACTGAAATAATATGTAGTCTTTTGTTATAGAGCACAATAGGACATAACAATCCAATGTACTGCACACACCCTAAATATAAACCAAAATTTGCTGTGAGGAACTTGAAACTACGTCACAACAAAAAGTGGCAGGCACCAATGTAAAAATTACTTTTTGAAAATATTCGCTCCTCTGCAGCCTGTCTAAAATAAGGAAGCAGTATGATATACATAGGTAAAAGGCTTACATGAGTGAATATAGTATGTATTTGGTAGATGACAGGGAGTCTTTTACTTGGTTTTAGAGACAGTTTTCCCATTACTTAGAGAATGAAGCTAAAGCAGAGAAACCATTGTCATCTAATAAACAACCATGGAAATATATTTTCATAAGAAAATATAACCCAGCCTATAAATCTCAGGATAACGGCATTATCCAATCAGATAGCCTATACACATTCCATCTGCATGACAAAATTCTCCAGGAAGCCATATATGTATACTCATCAATTCAGTCATCTTGCTATTGGAAGTGAAAAATCACAACTGAATTTCTGATTTCTAGGGTTATTTTCTACTTTAATTCATTTCTCAAGGGAAAGTAAATAATCTTGGTTGCATGACTGGGCTATACCAGTATCTATCTCTGTATTGGCCTAGGGTACTACAAAAAGGTTCAGCAGATTAGTGAACTGATTTCTCAATGCTTGTCTAAGGTACGAGTAACTACCCACATACGTATACTCATGCATACTATACACGTATACGTATAGTGGCATAACTATAGGGGGAGATATTACATATATAATATCACGGCAGTGAGACATAACACTGAACACCGACCAGTAACTGACCCCGGACTCCCTGTTTCCAGGGGAGGGCTCCCCCCAACCCACCCCATCCCCATAAGACATATTCCTAGTTACACCACTGTCACAGATACTGTAACAGATCCACAACAATGGTATCATCAACTGAGTCCTTTGATCAATCAATATATTCCACTTAGGACAAAATTTAATTTTAGCCAAAGAAACTTACATTTTAAATGTCCTACCCGAGCATGGTAGCCTAGCGGCCCCTGATTGAAATATGCCAGGTTAAAATCCTGGATGAAACCTCCAAATTAAAAAATCCTCCAAATATGAATTGGTCCAGGGAAAGAAACTGCTCTCCGTAATCTCCATATGTGGTATTCACGCACCTGTAGCTAAGTATGAGGTGAGCTCTACCTTTACCAATTCCAACCAGTCCTTGCATTGAATCACTAAGAGGATAATTTTCATGTATGATTAAAAGCTTTCTCAACAAACAGAATAAATGAACTTTTCTCGGGTTTCTGCATGGGCAAGAAATTGTAAGAGTGCCGACGTTTAGGGTTCCTTCTCGTCACCTATTCTCTAGGCTACTGAATAAATATATGAAATGACCCTTGAAGCTCAGCTTCACCAGGGGTGGGATTGATCCAGTCCTGATTGATGAAGCATAGGACTGTGGACCAGTGTAGACTTAGCTCTGGCAATCATAATTCTTCTCAGAGTTCGATTCCAAGACCTGCTGATCAAATATCCAGTATCTCTGTTGAAATTTTTATTTTCCAATCTTATCTTTATATAGCATCTGCTTACTAAAATATTAGAGTTTTATGGTGACCAAACCAATTTTGGGATCAATAAACTACTCTGGTGTCATCCCATCTTATTTTACGTTCTTAACCCAGGCTATGCTCAACTAAGAAAATTTTCATATTGGTTGGTACATATATACCTGATCCCAATGAATAAATTCATCTATTCCACACAACAGGGTCACTGAAGTAGATATAAATGCTTACTGCATACCTACACAAACTGAGAAGATACATATATTCTATGGCTTCCAGGGAATTCTTCCATTTTAAAGCATGTTCATATGCTCAGCTAATTCCTAACCCACCCGTAAGGTGGAGCAAATTCTAAGGGCTCTCTTAAGCTAGAATGGTGATTCTTTCCCAGCTTCTCAAACAGTGGATGATTGAACGGCATCAAATTTACACTTTTTATGATGAATGAAACTTCATTGTACCCAAGTGGGCAGAATGGGTCATAAAATTAAAAATTCCCTTGATACCCAAGTGATAACTAAAAATTCAGTTTTTCGTGGATTTACATTGATAGATGTCATGCCAACAATTCCAATAGCTATGAGTTTTGAGAATTAAATTGAGTAAATAAAGGTTTAACATCTTCTAAATACATATAGCAGCCATTAAAACTGAATGATATTAAATACGGAGAATCATCGAGTCCCAAAAAATGAAAACTGTATATGTGCTTTTTATTCACTTCTTTCATTTTTTCATACTTTATTGATTACATCTAGCAAAAAGTCCCACATTGATGTGATTGGCTCCGGTAGATGCAGTGAAGAGAAATAATCTGTCTATGTAACATGATATGTATAATAGGCATCTTGCTTTTGTAGCCAGCCTAAATCCGCATATAAATCTAAGAAGGCCAAAGCATGAGCCTTGATATTTTCTTTGCAAATAGGGTGGTTTCCTATTATTTTTTTATTGCTTAAATCGAAAGATTATTACTCCTGGAATACGTATTTCATGCTTTTAGATTTTTAAATGACGATATCTATTTTTTGCAATTAAATGAAAAGTGAAAAATTTCAAGCGCGCGAAAACGTGACGCGTAACTATGAATGCCGGGAAATCTCTCCGTGTGGCGTATTTCTGGTTCCCGCTGCCGCCCTGTGAGGTGACCTTGAGGCGAGTTGAGCGCTGATACGACGCAGGCTGCTAGCGGGTAGCTGAGTACCCTGCTGGCTGGTAGCGCTTGGCTTAAATAAGGATTATTAATACCTTATCAAATGAAGAAAACTTTCCGAACTTAGCCAGTTTTAATAAGTGATTATTAAGACATGTTTCCCTGAGCTCTGCGCCTCATGCATGCATTGGTAACCTCAGACGATGTATAACTCCTATCCTCTCGTATAGAAACTAGGTCCCTGTGACGTCATGTGGAGTGGCATCGCATGGGCGCCAATCTGGCCCTTTTCAAATGAGGATAAAAATGGACCATAGCCATTTGTCTAAACCGGTCTTTCTAAAACAAAATAATTTGTATATTATGAATGCAGTAATGGTGGGTAACGAATCGCCATCAATGCCTTTCGTTTTCTTTGATGAAGGAAACTACCCTATTGAAAACCAAAAATTAAAAGTTAAAGTTTACAGGCAATTCATAAAGCCAAATCATTTCATAGACTTGTGAAAGTAAAATGTGATCGTTCTTCCACAGCTATTACTAGAGTCCTCCTTCTACCATGGGTTTTACTGTATCTCCTTAGTTTTCTGTTTTCTCACTGTCTCCCTGCTGTTCATCTGTTTCCCATCCATTTCTCAAACATGCCATATACTCCCCCTCCTATTCCTCAAATGAAAAAATGTTATGTCGTAATTTAATGTGTCTCTTGTACAAGATGATGACTCTTTGAGGCTAAACGCATCGCTCGTATAAAAATAATTTTGGATAAGTGCAACTACCTTTTATTTCAATTTACAAATCCATGAGGAAATTCATTTTACATTTTAAATGGATTAATTTGTTGACTGCAAAGCATTTCTAGTAGTAGCAGAGGAATTGGAATTTATTTGGGTGGTTCCTTATGCTCCTCTTGGATGAACCCTCAAACTGGGCAGTAGTGCAATATTTTCTTAAGAAATCTAATGCCAAAATAATGCATGCACGAGCTATTAGAAACCTGTAAGACCTAAAACACAACTCCTATGCTGAATATCATGACCACAAAAATTTTGAAGATTATGAAAAACTTTTCTGAAACAAAGTTCTGATGTAAAAGGAACTGTATTCATATGAAAATGATTGCTAAATTTTTCAAGCAGTTCTTGCAAAAGTGTATTGATTGCATGAGCATGGTTCCTGGCCAATATTTCTAACTTAGCCATGGCATCGCCAATATCCGTAAGTTTCACAGATATTAGATTGACTGAAAGAATAGTCAAAATGGATCTTTCATTACCTAACACTCTTGATTCATTGTTGGCATACTGAATCATACATGAGTCCACTCAGTGAACACAACCAATCAGTAAAGGATGGATCTATCTTCACTTATAAGTACTCTAATAAATTTAAAATAGAATCAATTAAACACCTATTAGATAAATTGAAAATAGTAAAACAAAGACATCAATAAGACTGGCATTTCCATACTAAAAAAGAGAATTTAACTTCATGGATGACATTACACCATACCTTCTCCAGTAAAGAGTTGATTTGTATGGATTTTTTATTTTTAATAAGAGCTATAGTGAATCATGATCTTAGACATACTACATATATGGTTACTTAGGCATGCTCTGCAAAAGTTTCAGCATAAAGCTTTCATTGCTCCAAGGGATTTACACCATGCGTTCACTTCATTGCATATGCCCACTTATTTTATCCTTTTTTTTATTTTTTTTATTTTGACGGCACATATTTTACAATTCCTGAGTAAAAACTCTTTGCTCAGAAGAGTCGATTTTTGTCTTCCATTGCACAAACATCATGTTTCCTAAGCCACCATTCTCTAGGGAGGAAAGGATAAGCTTTGGCAGTCCTTACATCCATTAAAAACTAAATGACTTTGGAAACTGGACTCCATCCCAGTGTTGCTAGAAAAAAATTATTGAGGATTCATTTGAAGAGAGTGTGAATTTCGTGCATTTTATGTGTAATGTGATTTGGTGAAAAATTTTCTGGAAATCCATTATTACAAATCAAGATGAAAATGTCTTTTAAAGATGAGTTTCTGTAATAAATGCTCCTCTTAAATTAAGCTCAATTTGTTTGAGTTTTTCCTGTGTGGTTGTATACTACTGGAATGCAGTCCACCTGAGTACCAGCTGGCATCACCAGGTCTTAGATGACTTGCATAGATGCTTTTCAGCATACTAGGCTTGTCAGAAGTGAGCTGATTGGTTGGATAGGTATTTTACGTTACGCAAGGAAAAGAATTCCTACTTATCAACACAGGTGAAACTGCAGTACAAAGAATTGAATCAATATATGCACCCATCAAATGGCACTCATTTGACGAACTTAGAAACCTTCACAAAAATTTCTCACCTTTATTGAGGATTAGAGATTATAGAGTTACATAATCATCCTTAAAGCTTATGACACTAACGAGAGTTCTCTTTAAGTACTAATCTTGTAATTATACTCAAAAGTTGTCCGTTGATATGAAAATGAATGTATACACTTCATTCATAAATGAATCCAGAAAAGCCAAACAATAATTTTGGTAAAATCATATTTAACGTGGAAACAGAAAGCAATGGGTCAACGATGCAGAGAGGGGCAAGGCCTTATGATCTAACGAAAAGTTAAGTGTTCCTTGAGTCACAATCTAAAATACTGGAGACTAATATCAAGGTCATATTGTTCTCCAGAAAGAGCCTTATTCTCAGGAAAAGAAAATTTTAAAAATCAACATATCTCACCAGCATGAAAGTGTTGAAGGCTAAAACTTTTGGTACCGCATGCCATTATCAAAAGTACGTATATGAAAGGGTGTATGACATTTTATGCCTCAGAATCTTGATTCAACCAACATTCACCCTACTGGAGAAGTATTATAGTGATCTCTTAAGATAATATCCTCCCATTTACCAAATAACTGGAATTTTTTTGTTGAGAATATTGTAAAAAAAATTCATGCTGGACAAATCAGCCATGGTTATGCCACTCTTTTCATATTATTTCCACAAAGTTTTACCTTTTCTTTCTTGTGCCTCTAATGAGGCTTCCAGTTTGTCATTTAAGTCATCTACTTTACTTTGTAGCCCAACCATTTCTTTCCTGCAAGAGAAAGCGTTGAAATGTTATGCACTCCAGCAGACAGCAGGAGACCCACATAAACAACAGGAATATTTGACTGGTTAAATCAATGACCAATTAGCCTCATGACTCCACCATCAGGAGTTCCAAAACATGAACAAAGACAATCTTTGGATTTGGTTTCATAATTCTTATTCAAAAACTATAAAACACATCAATGGAGCAGGCCTCGTGAATGCCCTCAAAAACACGCCAAAATAAAATTGAAATTACTTACATACAATGAACCAAGAGTACTACTGCCCTATCTAAAATGAGACACTTGCAAAGTCAAATCAATGAGTAATATGAATACACCAATACTAAACTGGTTGGAAGTCAAACACTTCAAAAAGGCATTGGTTGCTGCAGAAGCAGTTTTATGTGCTTTTCTTGGAGAGTAAAAAGGCAGTTAAATACTTTTCAGGGTGCCTGAAGAGTATATATCACCTCTAAACAAACTACAGCTTGCCAATGTTGCTTAGATCTGACAATGTGTGAAACAACCAAGCTAGAGGTGAACTTTAAAGGGATCATGCCCAAACTTAATTTTAAGAAGATAGATTTCCAAACAACTTTTTGACTTAAAAGCTTCATTTAAAATCTTAGGTGATAACATCCATACATTGACTTACTGAAATCAAAAAAAGGATATTCAAGTATATTTTATGGAATGTAAGTGATCTAATTCTGTAATGGGAAACTCACTAAATACAGGGCAGCAGATACAAAAACTTCAGGATACTGGTATATTGACTATGTTGCATCCAAACAATCGATGCTTCCAACAACACCAAACAATCGATGGGAAACAGACCCCTCCCTTAGGCCTAAACATAGAAATTTGGACTTGTTCCCCGTTTAGCAGGCCCATCACTAATTCAGCCACAATGGAAAATACTTTATACATACACTTATTGATGGCAGGCCAATTGATTATAACCAGACAAAAATCATCCACCAAAATCATCAGGGTGATTCATTCAGCTCAGAAGTCTACATTAGCATATGGATACAGCTCAAACTATTAATACGAGGGAATGAATTTCCACCTAGCTATTCAAGATGCATCAGATAATGTAAAAATGTTAATTTTTACATATTTGGGAATGGTAAAATTTTCTCTTTCAAGATTAATTTATAATGAATTTCTACACAGTGAATTAGAGCAATTGAATCTTTGGTACAACAATATGTTTAAGTACATATTACCATGAATATAGTTTGCTTACTTTTTCAGAATCAAATAACATTAAATGCACAGCTGCATTTAATAATATAGAGAAAATGGCAAAAAAGGGAAAACTTAACCATTAAACAACTGCAATATATAAATTTTCACAAAATGGTAAACACAGCTTTTCATGTACCTAACTGATATATTTTTATGTTATGCAATGTATTCAAATTAACTATGTATTGTATGTAAAAGTAAAATAAATTTTTCCTCTCCCTAAAGAGCAAATTGAAATGCAAAAATTGAGACAATCGATCTGAAAAAATCAATCACCCTAATATTTTGGCTGTCTAACTGGTCAATGCATATCAATTTCTCTGCAGGCACACAAGACAAAAACAAAGAACACAAATCAACAGTAAAAACAGCTAAAAACACTCATAAAAAACATGTTTCCATGCCCTGGCACCACCATCACCTGCAACAAATGCACTTCCCTGACCTGTTCGGAACTCTCTCTCTCATGTAACTCCATCTCCTCCAACCTCTGTGACATTTGATTGTACAGCGCTGTGTGCTCCAGACATTGCGCTTGCAATGACTCCGAAACGCGCCAGATACTTTTGAGTTTCTCAGCCAAAAGGCTATTGTCATTCCTCAGATTGGCCCTTTCGCTCCTAGAAGTGGATGTTCAAAATAAAAAAAGCAAAAATCGAACACAGGAGGCAAAAGTAAACTGACTTTCAAAAAACAAAATGTTTACATCTCAAAATATCACCAAAAAAACTAAAAAACACAAAAAATTAAAAATTCAAACTTCTCCTTAATCAAATAAATAACAAGACAAAACTTTGTACTCTTCCGCACTTTAAGTTTTTACAAAACAACAGAAATGTGTTCCTCCATGAAATTAAAAAAAATGTGGTACCTTTTCACAATTCAGTACAGCTGGAAGGTATTAATGTTCTTTTTCACATTTATCAGAGAATACAGAATGAAGCAAGCCAGAGCATTCAATCACTGCAATTAGTGGTTATTCTGCAACTTCACCTTGCAGATTTTCATAGAATTTATCCAAACTAAACCCCCTCAAATAATTATTGAAGTCACTAAAATTGAAACTTTGATTTCAACAATATTATCTTAACATTTCTGACTGCTAACAAGACAGAAATAGGCACTGCATAGCTATTTTATCTCAGTGAGGGTTATATATGCATGATTTACTGGTATAAAGACTTTAAGACACTATGGAGACAATTTTTTTAGCTGAATTGACTTAAAATAGAAACTAGGGTTGTGTAATAAACATGGTACATACATCTTTCCTCAGGTTAAACTCACAATCAGTAGCTCTAGAGATTCAATTTTGACTGAAAATAAGGAACACCATGACAGCCACTACACTAGATAAGAAAACTCCTGCGACTACCATTAATAGCTTTCAGGCAAACTGGAACTGATAATAAAGTTTAAACTTTCCCAGCTGCTTATAGAATTTATGGCATCAATTTGCACAAATATCTTTCCATTTTTATTGGAATACATGAAAGTATGAGAGAGAGATTAAAATTGACCAAACGAGTGACAATGCATCAAGTAAGAGAAGAGAGAAAGTTATGTCTTGCCATTTCTGTGTAAACAACCAAGAAATTAAATCTGTCCAAAATGTGGCATTTGTCAATTCTGCCATGAGAACTGCAGTGAAATTCACATTAATTATGACAGGAAAATTTTCCCCACAACTGGGAATCAAAATACAGACTTTGTCTTCCCGATACCATACAAATTAAGGAAACTGGATAGTGTATTGGTCAATGCAGTGAACCAGAAAGTAAAAGGTCTGAGGTTTGATTCATGGCCGAGGAGAATTTATCTCCATGACAATTAATGCATCAAACATTGATTTTACTGTTTCCATCTCAAACTATTTCATCACACATCCTTACCAAGAATGAACCAGCTCTGAAGGTACCTACTTCACCTTATGTATGAGAATTTTACTTTAGAGCCCAAAAAATATAGAATGTATTAGATTTCTAAAAATAAAAATGGAAAATGTCAGCTCAATCAAAATGAAAATAATAAGAAGAAAGGTATATCTTGCGTGTACACAGAAAAACATATAAACTGATGAAACTCTTCATACCTACCAAAAAATCTTCACATCTCATGTAACTTATCTCTTCCCAAATAACAGTATTAACACAAATAGAACACAGATATTCATTCACTCAAAACTAGATTAAAGAGGTATGAGAAAAATTTTGGTTTATTTCTACTGAAAAAATTCCATTACAGAGAAATTGAGACACCATCAAGAGAATTAGGACACTTATTCAATAACAATAAGCTTCGAATGAGAAAAAGATCATTCTCCATGCATGGAAACTAAGCTAAAGCTATATCCTTTCTACAGCATATGCTCCAAAGAAAGAATTCCTAAGATGGCAAATAGAGATCACACTAATGCAAGAGGCAACTATTCTTCGGCCATTATTGGAAGCTATTTGAGAGGCATGGCCACTATCTAATCAGTAAATATGTAGCCTCTTGGCTGCCCATGGACAAAATAAGAGTAAGGAGTGAGGATAGCTTCCACAACCCTTCCACTTTCTAGTCCTAATGTCAGCCAATAAGAAGGGATTTTTTCCACTGAATGCAGGGGACAGATCTGCCCTCCAAAATAAATGCAAAGAAAACTTCAAAAATGCACTCCCCTCCAATTGAACACCTACCCCAAACTTTCCGGCTACACCCTAGCAATACCAGGATGCACAAAAATCCAGATTACATACCGAGTATGAGGGTCATGACTGATTACGTAGGACCATGCCTCCTCTGTAGTTTTCACATCATGGCCTCAGTCTACGTACACAATATCAACTCTGATGCTTGGTCCATAGCATGAACTCGGAGTTCAAAAAAAGGCATCTTGATTGCGAGAAAAAACTAAAAGATGCCAAGCTGAAAGTCACTAACCTTTTCGGTTTAGTAACTCCTTTTCGTGAAACTTTGACAGTTACATTTACTTTGACTTTTTTAGGCTGCTGTAGGGGAGGGAGAAGGGGCTGACCTGTTGCCCCATCGATCCCAACTTGTGGATCCCTGGTGGAAAACATCAGGGTCAGAGCAAGCAAGGTCAGTGCCACGAATCACAAAACTGCCTGACCACTGGGTACATCCAACAAGAATCCATTGCGATGGAACGGTAACGTGAGCATGACTAGATGATGCCTTTTTCCAGCAGAACCAAAAATTGATCATATGTTAATTACGGCATGATATGGAGGGAATTCTTAATAGTGTTTAAATAAAAACTTAGCAAAATTTTTTTCACTGAATTCCTTGTCACACAACATACTTTATTGTATTAAACAATAAACCACTGTATTGTATTTCAGAATGTCGCATAACACAATGCAACGAATTGTGCTTCAAATAATTTCTGTCAGCATAATTTTGCATTGTCTAATTTAAGCCTAATTAATATATGAGAGTAAAATGATGAAAGCACCATTAGCAAGGGGTTTACATAAATGAGAATAACCAAGTAGTCCTACAATTTTTCATGGAGGAAGATGAAGATGAAAATCAAATCAATTTTTTTTAATTTGTCATAGATCAATTAATCATAGGCAATGCCATCTTTCTAGTTCTTGAGAAATATTAATTTATTTTTGTAACTAATGGCTATGCTAATTTGAGTTAACTCTTCTTCAGATGGCACAGAACTAGCAGATGCTTTTCTCAAGATCATAACTGAAAAGTCACATCAAGTTATGTCATGTTAAACAGTTAGGAATAAGGCTTAAGTCATTCCACAATTAACTGAATTAAAAACAACAGAGTCTGAAAGTGCAACCCTTGACACCAAAATTGATGGATTGAAATTTTTATGGCCAAGCTCACAGTTACCCCTGTACATATATCAGTAAAGGCATCATCTAGGCATAGTCTCCAAAACATGAAGGATTCAACCAGTTCCATAAATTTATTTCAACTTTACACCACAGCAACTAATATTTTTTTTAAGAAGAGGTTTTCCCCAAAGAGAAACCAATCATACATTTTATGCTTCATAGGGTAAAATTTGACTTGACACCATGATTTACAAGTTCAAGCCATATCACAATAAAAAAAACTTGAAGTAACATTGTTAAATAATTCCAATGAGAGGATTTTTGGATTGTTATTACATCTGATAACTCCAATGTAAAAAAAATTAGATAGGCAAGAAACACCAATGGAAAACCTCTAACCTAGCGTTAGAATTGTCTCAACGGAAATCAAATAATTCCATTGTTCCAGACACTTTGTCTGCATACGATCACAAAAATTTTGAGTCAATTTTGGAGAATAAAATCATCAAAACACTGGATCACATCTTTTATGAGATCATATTCCACAATAATACTCTCCTAAGCTATTTCAGACGTAAAATTTTATAATTTGGATAGTTAAATTTTGTAAAAAAGGAAGAGCAAAGACCAAATATGACTGTCTTTTAATCAATTCTGTTGAGGGATTGCTCGGCATAATTTTCCTCCCCATAGCAAATCTTAATCCCTTTACAATGATTTCATAAAAAGTCAGTTTCACAAGCTGATGAGTATTAAGTGCACATGTTGATGCATTCAGAGGCATTATATTTTGCTCAATTTATGAGAAACAACACAAAATGCTGAGGGCACAAAAGCATTATGTGACTCAATGGCAGTCAATATGGTTAGCATGCATTTCATAACTAACTGATGTTTGAAATAATTTAAAAAGTATGGCAACATTTTTATGATTCCAGTACATCAGGATTTTGAAAACAAAAATGCAACTTTTGCCTGCACTCAAGAGACCAAAACAAAGAAATATTTTATTAAAAACAGACACTTTGTTACTTCTATAATATTGTGGAAGTAACAAAGTGTCAGTTATTGATAATATGGAACCCTTCCACAACGTACAAGCTTCAAGTTTCGATTTGAAGAAATATTTAAAAGAGAATTTTCATTGCCAATTTCAATCTTAAACTAAATTACACTAAAATCATTCATATTTTGATGTCATTCTATGAAAAAAATGGAAGATTTTGTCTAATTTAATAAAACTCTAAGCTTTGATTTCAAACGCTCATAATAAATTACTAAAAGAAATCTTTCTCATAATTCCACCTTTCAACAAAGTTAATAAGAACATCCTGAGAATAGCCAGAAATGGCGGCAGGAATTACATCTTATGCTTTTCTAAAAATCTCCTCTTTTCACACGAAAAAGTTTTCAAATTTACTAATGTAAAATAAACGTGAGGATATTATGCAGGCAAACTTTCAGATTTAGTCTAAAATATTCGAATGTTTGCTGAACACTATCAGGACTGACTTAAGTATGTACATCAATTCATAAATATTTCACTCTCATTCAAATGATGCTCAAATTAATTATAACGACAAAGTACTTAGCAATGCAAAAACTTAGTAATTATTTTATGCTACTGCAGCCACATTTCATAGATTCACCTTCAGAGTTAATTGACTGCTCAGGCATCAAGACTTTAAACTGTGAAAGCCGTTGGTTCCCTACATCGACCATTAAATACCACTGTTATAATATAACAAAAATCAAGACAAAGCCAACAGTGAAAATAGCAAAGTTTGCAAGTAAGCATTTACTTCTCAAAATTGTGTAAAAACAATCACTTTAATAAAAAAGAAACCAAAGGAAAATGTTCAAAAGCAGAAGTGCAAGCAATTCCAAGACAATATTTTTATTCAAGTGGCTTTCAACGTCACAGTAAAGCAGAGTGCAGACAGTGCACCGCTGGTATCATATTTCTTGGCCAAACCGTCTCTTTCCAATGTTGACTCTGTGTTCAAAATTTCTTTACTGTATAATGGAATGTTTGACTGAGAATCACTAGTTGCATCACTATCATAAAGAGATTATCAATAATTGTATAAATCATCAGGATCATCTTACTTGTGTCTGGCAGACGCATCTTCCAGCTTCTGGGTTAGTAAATGACACTCATCTTTCAGTTTAGCCACCACTTGGTTCTGTGATTGAATCATGCCTTCAAGTTCACTGACAGTCTGTACTGAAACAGGATTAACACAAATCCTAAGCATCTCGTTCAAAGTTCAAAACTGGCAAAAGGCCATGGAACAAGATTGATGGTGATGAACAAAATTAAATCTGTTTCCCTATTTCTCTAACATCAAAGCTACAGAAATGGTAATGCAACACCAGACTAGCCTTCCAAATCAATATATTAAAATAAACATTTAGGACAGTGTACCCAGAATTTCTCCGATATTTTAAGCATCTGCAAGGCTCTTATTAAAACATCTCATTTGCTAATAGGAATGGATGAATTTTCCCACAGAAGGATCAGGTGGTTTTTCTAATGTGTTTACGATTTGGAAGAAATTTTCGAAGTTTCAAATGGGAGGATAACTGATGAACAAAATGAAATCTGTTTCCCTATTGACTATAACTAATTGATAATTATAATAAGAATTATGTAGCATAAACAGGGTTCAAATATGGATTGAATTTTTCTTTTAAGGGTTTGTTAGCACTGACAAATATTTTTCTCAGAAAGTCAAATTTCAAATATGATTCTACAAAACCTTCAAGAATCAAGATACATCACTCCATGTAGATACATATATGTACATGACAGTCATGTTAATTCCTTCACCAAAGTTTTAATAGTAATATTTAAGGGCAACTATTTTTCTATTGAAAAAAATTAGAATGTAATGGAATTCCTGAAATGTGGGGCACAAAAATGATAATGAACTGACTTCAATGAGCAAAGGAGTGAAAAATCCATCACATGCACTTTTGCATCTTATGCTAAATGAACAGGCAAATTATGCAGCAAAAAATATTATCATGAAATGTACGAATACCTTAGGACTAAATAAATTATCTGAAACCACACTTCAGGATATTGCACCTTAAGGCTAGTTCGAATTACCACTTCAGTCGATCACTTAAAAAGAAATAAGATAGGAAATTCCGCATATAAGGGCAAGCCAGCTGGAAGATGTGGCACATATCAGACATCTTAAGGAGAATCAGATACAAATCATATGCCTGCTGCAAACAGATTTTAGAGGAATGGTCACTATGAGCAAGCCACTTTGATACTATGAAAAGGTATGATAGAATGTTCATATATGAATAAGACTCAGGATAAATATTCCTTTCTTGGTATAGGTATTCATGATAAGTTTGTCCATCACACAACTTATGCATGAATTGAAGCTACCAAACCATGTACTCAATGCTACAATATCAAAACAACTTTAAACACAGAGAATAAGTTTCACACATAAAATGCAAAGCATTGGCCAAAGCTACAGAAAAACAGGAATATCATCAGCTAGATGAGTGTATAACAGATGAATAACAAATAAAGATACTCTACAAGGGAGCAAATTATTTTTAATTGGTGCTAGTAATTTGCATACATGTGAGCAAATATGGAAAAATCAAACTAAACATGAATCATGCAATCCTTGTGAAGGCTTTGAGGCATGATGATTTTAAGCTTCACATCTTTCAGATTTTTTACGCAGAGGATCAAAGTTTCTGGGATGATGGTTACACGGACAATGCAGAAAGCTTCTTCTCATTCAATGAACATGAAGAAGGTGATTGAAATGGCCGACAAACTAATTCCCAGAAGTGTTGACCTACACAAAGCATAAATCCAAAGACCTGAATCTTCATCAATCATGCACATCAATTCCATGAAAAAATAAAGCATCCCCATATGTAAACCTCAATTCCATTCCTTTCATCAGAAATTGTTTCAAGTGACCTGGCGGTTGAAAATTTGGTAATCCTTGGTATGACCCAGTTTTATCCTTTTCAGGAAGGGAAAAGGTCGAATAGGCAAGATGGGAGAGGGAAAAAAAGAGGTAAGGAAAATATGAGCCCAAAGTAGGAGAGGAAAAACAAGTAGCTGCCATTTCTTGAAAGTTGAAATGCTCTCAGGTAAAGGTTATTGGAGAGCAGACTAGGTGACAAGCGATGTGGGAGAAGATCTTTACAGGAAAGACACAAAGGCAAGATTGAGGAGAGAGAAAGGAAGATAATATCAAACTAAGCACAAATCATACAATCCTTTTGAACTCTTAGAGGCATGGCAAAGTTAAGCTACACTTCTTTCAGAGTTCTTACTCAGAGAATTATTCATTCAGAGCTAAATTTTTAATTAATTTAAAAAATTTGGTTCATAGAAGGGTAGGAAAAGTTACTTTGAAAAAAAAATACTCATAAAGCCATCCTTGCATAAGGTTAAAGTAAAATAAACTCAAAAATTACTGCCCACTTTTCATGAGTTGGTGACATCATTTGTATGCTGGTACATCAACTCATTCAGGGATAACCACACATTGAGGGAATGAATCGTTAACATGAGTGTAGACAGCAACAAACCACGCACAGCTTATATGTATATGGAGGAGAGAAGCACCTCAGAGGTGTTGCCTTATAAGCAGTAGGGTACGATATTAACTTTTATGTGAAAGTTTTAAAGTCATTAATTCGCTGCAAATACCTCATCAAAAAATGGAAAAATATGGGTATCTATACTATTCAATCTCCATGACATAAACATTAAAAAAATTGGAGAAGGAGCCAATTTCCCCAAATAAATTCTTATTGGAAACCTGGAGGCTAACTGGCTGGGCTCATACTTTACCATCCTAGCTGCCAGGTTATTTGAAACGAATATGAAAAATCATAATAGCATAGCAAGTAACAATAGCTGAATTAAATTTGTGAGACAAGCACTATTCAGACAGACATATCACATTCCAATCGACAGTAAACATTGGTGCAGTCATTAGTCAAATATTAGTATGGATATGATCCTCAAAAAGATGAGAAGATAACACAAAAACTTATTCACAAAAATCAGGGATAATAGTTCACTCATAAAATAGCACCATTGCACCAAATTTCACAGATGACAGCAGCAGCTTATGATATATGTTCACTCAACGATTATAGCAGCAAGCAAAACCATTCTCTAGCAGGATTTAATAAAAAGTAAATCCCAAGCATTTAGTTATCTGAAAAGAATGGAAACAGGCTATAGTGAAGAACTTCATTTTAAAGAGTACTAGCAAATCAGGGTATTCCTCCAAGTCCAAATACTAAGATCAGTAACCACCAATGGTAATGACAAACTATTACTGATTCCACATGGTACATTTGGAAGCAGATATCCTTTAAGTTTCTTGATTTCAATGCTTAAATAGTCTCACTTCAACAATAGAATATGCACTCAATGTAAGAACATAGTATGCACAAGGAATTATAGTACGTTCACTTTTGAACACTCACTTTTAAATGAAAAATCAGTAAACATTATGGGATGATTAGGAATTTGATGGGAAGTCAAATGAAAACCTTAAATGCATTATGAAGGTGCTATATGCAAATTCATTGCTCTGAAAGTTGATTCAAATCCATTCCTGTAAAAGATCATGTGTAATCCTTAAATGACCAAGTCATTCTAATGAGTCAATCCATGAGCCGGAGCAAGGAAAATTGCTCCAATAGCATCAAACACAAGAGAAGAAAAGGAAATGAACATTCTGTTACCTTTAAATGAACAAGTGAAATCCACAAATAAATTTCTACCAGCACCATGACTCCATGCGGTATGATATCTGCTTTTGATAGCAAGAATAATATTAATGGTAGCATAATTTCATATTATGATAGTTGCCAGTTACTGATGCAATACATTTAGATAATGAGCTTTGTGCTTTGACTTTATGAGGCTAACATAGCATTTCAAGCAATGTATCATGAGGGAAAATCACCAAGTGACAATGAAGATAAAACAACTGAAAACATTAGTTATAGTTTTTCATTTCCTATTTTATACACTGATTCCCACTTTTTTTCAGGTGCATGTTATGTAAGCACTACACCAAAGAAATCTAAAACTGAAATATAGGAAAGAAAAGTTCACTTCTTTCAGAGTTCTTACTCTGAGAACCATTCACTCAGAACCAAATTCACAATACGTTTTAAAAATTTGGTTCATCGAGGGGTAGGAAAAGTTACTTTGAAAAAAAATACTCATTCAGCCATCCTCGCATTAACAAGGAGACTTTGCCTAACTGATGTCAAGAAAGAAGATGAAACCCTTGTTATTCGAAAGTAGACACTTAGATAGGAATACAGTTGAAGGGTTTTGTCCAAATACGCCCGGGTTTGAGAGAAAAAAGCATTTAAAAATTGAAAAATATGGCCACGTTGAATTTAAGTTTAAAAATTTCGTTAATTGTTTAAAAGCGATTTGGCCGAGCGGTAGCGTACCGCGCTTCTGATGTGAAAGTCCAGGGTTCGAGACTCGGTGAGAGCAAATTTTTTCCAGTCCGCCACCTCCTCCATTTTTTGTAATCCGTTCCATCCTCATCTAATTTGTTCATTTAGGACGTTTTACATTTTTTTTTTACTTGACTGTTGTTTGAGAATAAGCCCTAAACTGACATTTTTGTCGCTAGCTAACCCTTACTTCGAATTAATCTTTCCGTGCCAAGATTCATGAAAGCAGGAGTGGTAAAACTGTGGTGCTGGCTTCGAAGTGAAGGGAACTCATTTCCAAAGCAAAAGATTACAAACATATTGTCTCCGGAGAGTTTCCTCGGTTACATACGGGAGAAATATATAAAATCAGGGGGAACGAAACTCGAAAAGCTTGAAATGATCGACAGATGGGTATACGATCACTTTGTCGAAGCCAGGAACAGCAATGAGCCTCTGATGACTCGGACTTTACAAGAATAAGCTATTTATGCGTGATTTCAGCACATATCTCCAGGATTTGAATTCCCTGCTGGTGCTTCATGGGTTCCATCTTTTAAGAAGAGACACCGAATCGTGCAACGTAAATTAACAAAATACGTATCAGCGGGCGAGCAAGCGTGTGCTGAAGAAATATTGCAATCGGCAATGACGTTTCAGAAGCAAACAAAAAGCCCAATCTCCAAATGTAATAGATTTCGTAATTAATACAGATCAGACCGGGTGTCCGTAGAGGTGGATATAAAGAGAATGCGATCAAGAAAGGGAGAATATTGTTCAGGTTGCTCTTTGGAGCGTGATCAAAGTAATACACTCATATACAGCGCAGGAAAGGTGCTTCCTAAAGTTTTTATTGTGCTTATCAGAACCTGGAGGTGATTTTGGTCCGCAAGTGAGCGAAGAAACTGGAGAGTGAAATTTTAAATGTTTCTGTTGTGTATTCTAAATTTGGAAAACTTACGACCGGGTTGTATTTCAAATTAAAAAAAAATATTCTCCGGCCATGTGTTAAAAACAATACATTTTTATTGCTCATTGATTTGTGGGGACAAAAAAATAGTGCCAATTATGATGAACTATTTATCGACGAGGAATGAGAACTGATGTACAGCGTAAAAACTATACCACCGAAGTGCACATCCGTAAGCCAACCGTGCGATGTATATTTTTACAGGAAAGTAAAGCAGTTTATTGCACGAAACCAGAACTGCACCTTCCTCCTTCAAGGGAAAAGAGAGATATTCTCATATGAGGATGGAATAAAAATCCATTCAATCGTGCATCATCAGTTGTCCTAACCAGCGTTCAATGATATGCTGAGGTATGCATGATATGCCTCAAAGTTAGAAGAGAATTGAATTGTTTAAAAAAGTTAAGGGGAATATGTTTCCTTGAAGATATAAAGAAACACAATGGCGAATGCTCAGGTAGCAGATTTATAGAAAGAGCATGGTGCTTTTCAATCAATTGCTTTTCTTGTTTTATTACAATTATCATCCAAATTACTGTAAAGAGGCGAAGTAATAAATAAATAATGAAAAATCGGAGAAGGTAGTGGCAATTGCTGATTATTCAATTTTACATATTTGTGCTTTATATTATGAAGGTATTTCCTCCAATTCATGGTCCTTTACGCGACAGAGATTTCTCGTGGGCATAAAATCTAATGAAAGCAAGAGAAAACCGAATAATATCGTGCTATGGGAAAAAGCAAAAGAAGTGTAGGAAAATGGGAGTCTGGGGAGGCCATGAAAAAAGAAAAGGGAAGGGACGAGCCGACAAGTTAAACTAAAAACAGTACTATCATATCGACATCGACCTCAACAGGTTCAGGCCATGAACCAATTTTAAGTTGGCCGAGTAGTACATTCCAGGTAATTAAAAGTTCACATGTAGCGACAATTCGTTCCCCAGCTTATACAGCTTGTTTAAAATCTCTAGGCACCTATATACGCGGGAATAAGGACTCTGACAATGCGAGGAGAGTAATTTTGTGGGAGGAAAGCATACCTCGCACATCGATCGGTTAGGGCAAGAGGAGTAGGGAATAATGGTCGGCAGGGTGCCCAAAAATGGCTTTATGGAGACTTACTATTCCAACGAAAAATATAGATGGTACTTCAACCTCCTATCCAGGTTACTATGTGTTGAAAAAACTTCGTTCTAATCGTCTAGCCCTTCAACTATTCGGGTGTTGAGGACAAAATTTCTTTCTTACTTTCCAAAATCCTATAATACACAAAAATTTTAGCCTTTTAACTTTGAACTCAATATCCCCGGTAAATCAAATTCGCTTGAATAGGTTCTTGGCAACAAAATACATGCGGCAAAAGTTATTCAGCAAAATAAATTAAGTTATAAGGGCATTTCCTGACGATTACCAAGGTAAAAAAATAGACTACAGGAGAGCAACAACAGTCAGAAGAGCAATAGTGACGTTTAGCACTTGGAATACTCCAAAGTGATCATATAGGTAGACGAGTGAAAATTGTTGTATATTCTAAATACTACAACAGCAGGAACCTGGGAGACTCTCCGGAGACAATATGTTTGAAATCTTTTGCTTTGGAAATGAGTTCCCTTCACTTCGAAGCCAGCACCACAGTTTTACCACTCCTGCTTTCATGAATCTTGGCACGGAAAGATTAATTCGAAGTAAGGGTTAGCTAGCGACAAAAATGTCAGTTTAGGGCTTATTCTCAAACAACAGTCAAGTAAAAAAAAAATGTAAAACGTCCTAAATGAACAAATTAGATGAGGATGGAACGGATTACAAAAAATGGAGGAGGTGGCGGACTGGAAAAAATTTGCTCTCACCGAGTCTCGAACCCTGGACTTTCACATCAGAAGCGCGGTACGCTACCGCTCGGCCAAATCGCTTTTAAACAATTAACGAAATTTTTAAAGTTAAATTCAACGTGGCCATATTTTTCAATTTTTAAATGCTTTTTTCTCTCAAACCCGGGCGTATTTGGACAAAACCCTTCAACTGTATTCCTATCTAAGTGTCTACTTTCGAATAAAAAAGGTTTCATCTTCTTTCTTGACATCAGTTAGGCAAAGTCTCCTTGTAAGTTAAAATAAAATAAACCCAAGTTTCATGAGCTGGTGGCATCATCTGTATCATTTGTAATGTGAAAACTTTCACAGGAAGTTTATGCCAAAGAAAATATCCCATTGTTCGTGTGTTAATTGTTGGTTCATAGAATTATATATGACATGACTTTTTTTTGGCTGGATGTTCATAGTTCATAGAGAACCAAGCCAGCACAAGGGATAAGACTTTTGAGTGACACAGAGATCTAGAGAGGACAGCATAGGGAGTCGAGAATTCAGGATCAAATTTGGGGGGGGGGGGGAGTCATGACCTGACAATGAATCTGGG
Organism: Ischnura elegans; assembly: GCF_921293095.1. Taxonomy (NCBI): domain Eukaryota; kingdom Metazoa; phylum Arthropoda; class Insecta; order Odonata; family Coenagrionidae; genus Ischnura; species Ischnura elegans. The sequence goes on from NC_060255.1 coordinate 45,728,950, forward strand.
GAGGGAGTACCCCCTAGGAGAGAGGGGCTTCCTCCCATGCAAATATTTTTAAAATATCCATTTTTTACGCAATTTGGAACATAAAATTTCATTTTTATTCTTAACAACAACTGAAATTGAACAATTTTAGGCATTTAAAGATAAAAAACTATTAAATTAATCAAAATTTAAAATTTCTGATAAAAATTGGGGGTGGAGGGGTCACGACCACCGGGACTCTCCTCTAAATCTGCCCCTGACTGACATTTTTAAAACAATAATCCACGCATAAGACTTGTATGGGCTTATTTTATATATACTTTATAACACACACATCTGGCGTATGAAAGTGGAGCAGTATATATGTACCCCTTAAGTCACAGATGAATACAAATATGTATAAATTTCAATACTTATAATGCCCAAACACATAATTTGAACAATAAGTTTACAAAAATACACACAGCAAACACATGCAACACAGAATTTAGGAAAATATGCAGACAAGAGATTTACTATTCTCAATGAATGACAACCATGAATATTTAGAGAAATGGCTTCTTCTTTGGCTTCACTCATGTTACAGAGGTCTTGAGATTCTATTACCATAAACATCTCAATTTCCATTTCATTCAAAAGAGCAGACACATCATCCACTCCATGCATAAAAAAGATGTAGCCAATAACTCATTTCTAATAATTAGGTACTTTTCAAAGAAAAGGTGATTTCCATTACGTAAAAATAAAAAGGAGAAAGCTGATTTCCAACTAAATACATATGCTCTCAATCTACAGGCGTAATGTCTACACACAGCAAATAATCACACTAAATTTTTCTATTCATAAAGGGGTGAAGTTACACATGCATTCCAAAGAAAAAAATTGACAACTTAGTGCTTCTAATTTTTACAAAACTAGACTAAAAATAAAATGATAGATTCATGGCTAACTCACCATGCTTGTTCTCCATCTCCTGAATCATAGCTGTCACTTCCTTCTCCCGCTTCTCGGCCGCGCTGCTGTCCTCTGAATAGCCCTTATCAGGACCAGAACGTGACATCTTAGCCAAGCTCAGCTGAAATAAACAGTTTTTAATAACTAACATATTTTAAAAAATTGGAAATTTACCGTATTTCTCCGAATATAGTCCCCCTCTGAATATAGTCCCCCTCTGAATATAGTCCCCCCCTAATTTTGAGAATTCAGTTTTGGGAACAGTTAAAAAAATGCGTTTGAACATAGTCCCCCCCCCCTTTACTTTTACCATGGGCATTTTTGGATAAAAAGGGGGGACTATATTCAGACATATACGGTGTTCAAAAAATCTACAATAACACTGAAATTAATGATCACTGATTAAACCCACTTCACCCACTGAGAGACATGCACTTAGAATTCACCCACTCTCGACCAGCCTTTACCACCATGATTTTTTAGGACAAGCCAGCATTTTATTTCATTCGAATGTGAGACGGTTTCCAATAAAGTCAAATTTCACCCAAATTGATATTAATGCAATGTTTACCTAAGATTTGCTATTTGATTGGCAAACCACAAATGAAGCATACTCAGAAAATTATTTGAATATGCGCTGTCTTATCCTTAATTCTTTGAGAACATTTTTTAAAAGTAAAAATTCAAAGTGGTCCAAAAACCTGTAGAGGCTGTACAAAGTGCTCTCGTGTTTCCAGCGAGTCAACTATGTACAACGCTTCAAGGTTCATCACGTTCCTCATCTTCACTATATTTCAAGTGTGCTCTTATTATGTATGTATTTGGACATCATTCCCTGAAGACAAGGTACGTGACTTACCTCAAAATGTTGGACATAATGAACTCTATAAACCAGCTGGAAATCCAAGAGCACTTTACCTGGTCGATTTGCTAGAAAAGCACCAGATCATTCTTTAGATGACATTTAAAGGAGAGTGGGGACAAGTTTGACTTGTTAGCAGTCTGATGGAGGCTCAGGAAATATTTTTGGTGAATTTTTAATTCTTTAAGATCCAAGCGACATATATGTACGTCCCAAAATTTTGAAATTCTCTCAAAATTAAATTAGAAGGTGCATGATTGTAAGAATTGGTTCTATTGGAGAAGAGGCTATTGGCTTCTAGTTTTAAATTCTTTTTGAGATATACTTTAGATATTGCACTCTCCACATAGTTAAGAACTTTCACTTGAAATGCTGTTTAAGTAGTGGAAATTTGATAGTTTATAAAAAATCAATGAGAAGGTCAATTATATCAAGACTTTCGGATTATCCTTTATGTGTACCTAGCCTGTGAAGTTAGTGAGAAAAACTCTGTATATATGCTTTAGTTTTCACAAAATTAGTGTTTTTATGTCATGGGACACACATGTCCATATGGACCACGAGGGAGTGAGAACTGTTATTACTTCATATCCCAGACTGTATATCAGAAACTATTAGATATATCGCTTTCATATAAATGTTTTTGGAATTTACGCATTCATAATAGCCTAAAAACGTATTATGTTATGCAATCTAATGGCTGCATTCTTTATGGGCCTTAAAGGGTTAATCATTTTTCAATGAAGTCTCTTCAATTCTAGGCAGTTTTTTAATGATTTGATCCCTCTTAAGGGAGTAACCCACAACAGTCATTAAAGAAGAAAAGATAACCATTTTTAGAAGTAAAGCATCACTTTTATGTAATCTTTTTCTAAAAAATCACTAAATTTTTAGCCATACATATACAAAATTAATTTTGATTAGGCGTATGCATACATATGTACTAAGAAATGTGCTTAGCATCTCCTTCCTAGAATCATGTATGTCAGATAGCCACAAATTAGCTAGCTGCATAATGGCAGTGTACTGGTTCCGTGTCCTGCACAGTTATCCACAAGTGCACATCACTATTAAAATTTCACCATGGAAAAATCATCCACCAAGTGTTGGACGTTTTTGGATTTACATTTTTACAACAATAGAGAGATCAATTTTCTAATATATATTTCAAGAAGCATTGCGGAGAGGTACCTAAGCTAAATGTTAACATGAAACTTGATACACAGATGTTGTGCTGAATGTCTAAATCAACCTCATAATTGCTACGGCAGAGGCCAACGCATATGATTTAATGCCTGAGAAATGTTCGTAACATTAGATATGTATGGCTTGACAGAAAATAAATGGTTCAAAATAGCATAATGTTTACGCCATGAGTAATGAAATAAGATTTGATGCTTTCCCAGCAAATAATGTGGGTAAACTTTTCTCAGGATTATCATCGGGTTAAATACTCCATTTTAGCCACCACTTCAAGCTGACTCTTGGGGCTCATATTCAGGGCTGGTGAATGTTATTTTATTATAATGAACCCTGAATCACAGCTTGAAATGTCAGCTAAAATGGAGTTTTTAACCCAGAGAGAATCCAAAGGAAAGTTGACCCATGTCAGTGATGATTTTCACTTGATAAGACCTATTTATCAGGCGAAATAAATGGCCAAGAAAAGAGTGGATCACATGGTCTGCAATCTCAAACCTCTCTTTGCAATGCTGAAATCTGCTCTGACAGTCTCAAGCACTCTTCCCGGCTTCGGAGGAGTTCGCTCTCAGTCCGTTCCAAACGCTGACGCAAGGCACCTACTTCAGCTCCGAGCCTGGACGCCTCTGCCCTCGCCTCCCTCTCACTCCTCTCCGCTGCAAACTTTGCACCCGATGCCTCCTGCTCAACAACACCACGAGCTGACGCAGCAGAGGAAAGCTCTGCTTGCAGGTGGGCTGTCAGCAAAATGGACACAAAACATAATTTTTAAGTATTGTGATGATGGTGAAAAGTTCAACTTTGGTAAAGGGTTTGAACAGTTTCGATTATACAAGCTAATATATAAAAAATTATAAAGCCCTCAAGGTATGAAATAAATGTAGTGAAATATGGAGAGGATTTACAGATTTTTTTTTTATAGTGACATATCTCTAACAATAACAACTTACATAAAAAATAATCACATACAACTGCACGGAGCATCTCCTTAACACTAGAACCACCAAATTATTAAAGACAGATTCATTAGGCAACATAAGCAACAAAGGCTCAGAATAAGGGCACAAGTGATAAAGTATATAACACCATCACTGTGTTTAAGTCACAGCAGCATCCACAGCATGCTGATGCAGACAGGGAGCAATATAGCTCTGTACCAAGTATGTATGGCATGTACATGGAGAACTCATGTAGTTACAGTAGAAGAGACATGATGCTACTTTGTTTTGTGTTGCTTGTCTTCCACCATCAAGGCAATGGTTAATATATGCAGTAGACTGATACTTTCTCTCATACATACATACGTATCTGGGAGGAGTTCAACCATATTTTGCATTCAGTTGCACGCCTCTAATATGCATTGGTACCTACTATACATCACCGCAGTCCAGCCTCATTTTAAGAAATTCATCTGCTACATAGGACTAATTGTGAAGTCAATTCCATTGTATGTTGAATCAGCATTATTTATGGATGATGAATGTGCGAAACGAACATCAGCACATTGAAATTTTGTAATTTAAAATAATTTGTTTAATTGTCAAATAACGTGTACCACTATATAATTGATAGCATATTACACAAGTGGAAACAAACTCAGGGAAATTTTTAAATGAACATTTAAAAAATCAGTTCAAATCGTAAGCCAAATCTATCGAAAGTCAAACGTACTGTAAAGCAGGGGTCTAATGTACTGGTATCATGAAAACAATAATGTAAGCCCAAGTTTCATAGCAATCTCACCAATTTTAGCTTGCAGCTCTCTCTGCAACTCATCGCCTGAAGAAGCACGGAGGGACAGCTCCCTCCTGGCATCAGCCTCTGACCTCCGCTGCCTTTCCAATTCCAGAGTGACCCTAGCTGTCTCCTCCCTAGCATTCAATAGCTCGTTATTCAATTGTTCTATCTGGAAAAAATAACCACTCTTGATGACTTCTCTCTTCAAAAAGAAATAAATAATATTTTTTTTAATTATTCATATGGTGATACATAATAATTAGACAAAACAAGTAGGACAGAAAAAACTGATTGTTGACGAGTTGACTTTGTGGAAGTCCATGGATATTATTATGTAATTGATATGCAGTAGTATTTCTCCACACTTTTTTTTATTCTTTCTCGACCGGTTTCAATGCTTACGCATCATTAAGAGACAGCTCTCGATATTGATGTGTAAGCATTGGTACCGGTCGGAAAAGAATAAAAATAAGTGTGGAAAAATACTACTGCTGTTTCAATTATCAACAGGACAAAAGAAATAAAGGCTCTGTGAGTGGCAATCCTGATCTCAGATATCTTCAGGCACTGTTATGGAAAAAATGCCACAGAAGTCCTGGAAGAACCAGTTTAAGTTTAGGAAGGAGAAAAGAATCCAAAATCATAATGCAACAAGAGAACAAACAAAAGAAATAAAACTAAAATATGGCTAGGATGTTAATGCCTCTTAAGAAGATTTTGAGAAGGTGCAGGCACACATTCTTGCAGACTCAAGATATAATATAGAAATCATAAATGAGATAAGGTAATAGAGGATATCCTAAAAAGTATTTTTTTCATTTGAAATTGTAAGAATACCTGAGCTATGAATCGCCGCTCAACAGCACTCCTCTCTTCTGCAACCTTGCGAGCCTGATCCTGAATTGTGTCACGCAGGCGTTGATGCTGACGATCCAGTTCATCCTTCAATCTGTGAACCTCCAGCTCTGCCTGAAAGTACAAGAAAGAGCATGGTGAATGTCATGCACCCTGAAAACCAATTCATTTTTGGATACTTAGGTGAACATCATACACCCCCAAAACTCTATACCAATTCATTTTTGGATATTTAAAATGGTGAACACTTGTAAAATAGAAGATGAAAGATGAGGTAAAGTGTTAAAAAACCTGGGAAGGGATGGAATCTCCAACCAAAACAACACATAGCACTCTTTAATAAACTCATATGCTTTCCCAATGATTTTGGCAAGTAAGTGGGCTTCCTTGGGAAGAATATTGGGTATTGCAGAAAATGGGGCCAAGTATAGGCGAGCATCAGTGACGTCATGGCAAAATTAGCAATACCGGAATGCACTTTCCTTAACTTTCTTTAGAAGTGAAATATTACTATGCTGTGTACTTTTATTACAAGTCATTATTTACATTTTATTACTAAATATTATGGTTTGGCTACAAATGTATAAATTAGAAATTTTGAGACAAAAATTTGATAAAATGTGACTATTATTTCTTTTGATAACCAGTGCCGGAATGGCATTCTGGCACCATGACACCACTGGTGAGCATTCATATGAAAAACAGGACAGACTGTGGAAACAAGATTTGAATAACATAAGTACCAACTTCATCTTTGGCAACCAGAAAAATCAGTCATAAAGGAGCAATGAACACAGGATCAAATCTGATCTAAGTTCATTACTTGTTCACTCCTTTGTTTAATGGGACTGGGTGATGAGAGAAGTAATTGAAATTAAGACAGAATTGAGAAACTTCAACTATGACATAGTACATGTCTCCTAGGCAACAAATGTAGACCACTGATGAGAGAACTAAAGAAGTCAAGCACTTTCTATCAGAATCTTACAGCAGCCAAGCTGACAGATAAAAAAAAGGATCCTCTGAGTATTCTGCCCAGAAGATGAATCTCAATTAGAGATTCGAAATGTTGGCCGTCAGGTGCAGCAGTAATCCATTTCCAGAAAAGGCACAAACTCACACCGATAGTTTTCCAGTTAGCTAAGAAGATAACATCCAACAAGGGAGGCTCCTAAGGCATTACAAGATGTTCTATTCTCATACATAAGAATGGGGTCATATAGGCTCTATCCCAAACACTCATTCAATTATTCCTGACAACAAAATTTACGTAGATTTGAATGGAAAAATCTCCACCTTATAAATGTATGGTAACACATTCAGCCCTAAATTAACCAAAAGTATTAACTGAGTCATACTCAGTCAAGTACATTGACACTTCCTTGAACACGAGGGTCAAATTCCACAACTACATCCGTGTACCACATTGCTTGTCACCGGATCACAGAGGGCATCAGCCTTGTGGAAAAATGCTGTGGATTTATAAAATATAGGCATCGATAGATGAAACTTCTTCAATGATATTCCCATTATGAAAGTGAAATACATATTTATTTCGAATCAATCCACCCTCAGATAGTTGATAGGATAGATAAAAGAAAACACTTCTAGCAGTATATCTCAATAAATATGCATAAATGCATGGCTTTTAATAGGAAGAAATTAATTTTAAAAGACAATCAGGGTGGGATGATTTTGCAACTGATCCAGTGCTTAAATCACCAAGCAAAAATCAAACAAAAATCACTCATGCATAACGGAAACTACATACACCATTTCATTCATTACCTGATTCTTCTCGAACTGGGCTTGTTCTAAACTATCTTGGGCCCTCTTAACTTTATGTGAAGCGGATGATTCACTCTCTCGTAGCTGGGTCATAACTGCTTGCAGTTTGGCTATATTCTCTCGGAGCTCTCCCTTTTCTCTACAATACATATGAAATATGCATATTAAATTTAGACATATGTATAGCACATTCTATGTATATTGAAAAAAATGGCTAAATTGTTTTGAGAAACAGTAAATGAGCATGAACAAATTTTTATTCCAAATGATGACATATATGTATGTAGTGTTTTGAAAATCATTGGTGTGATACCAATAATTTGCATAATTTAGGCAGTATCCCACATTCAGTGTTTACAGTTAAGATTGTTCCACCTAAAACTATAGCAGATTATTTCCAATAAGAATGAGATTTTTCTCCAAGTTTCCAGTTCTCCACAGGGCTTGCAATAGAAACAACTTCAAAAAGCACCATAGGAAGTCCATTAACAATTTCAAATACCGAGGCCAGGAAACCCTGGGTGACTCAATGTCAATGGCATAAGGGGTAAGGTCTGGGGGGTCCTGACTTCCCCTCTAACCTCCGAAATAAAAAAAATAATTACTTTGCTTAGTAAAAGAAAACAAAACATTGAAAAATCATAAATTCACCAAAGATTTCTATGACAAATGAAGGTTTTTTTTATTATGAAGAGTGTTAAAATTAGTTTAAAACCTTCTACTGAGTACCCTGTTTTTCAAAAATTTTCCCCCTGCTGATTTTGGACCTTCCCTCCCCGAATGAAATTCCTGGCTACCCCACAGCTCAATGTAAACAAAAATGACTTCAAAGTTGTATCATTTCCCATTTAGAATAAGCAATTTTAAATTGCACAATTAACATTTTAACTGTAACAAAGATAAGGGTGTTATTTAGAACTCTCCATGTTATTCTTTGAATCACATACAATTCACATTAGAATTTTGGGGATTTGAGGGGGGTTGGCAAATTCAATGGCCTATCCCTTATTAAAGCATAATTTGGAATCTAATTTAAATAATAGAGGTATACAGTAGACTCTCAATTTTAACGTTAGATAACGAAGTTCGCATAAACATTTCTTTTAGGAATAATCGCAAAAAAATTGTCAAAATTTCTTGTCTCTTCAATATCTGGTATTTAAAGTCGATTAATTTATGCCCAAATACATAACAAGAAGAACATTTGTTTGATTTTATCAATATAAGAATGTGGTATGGTGCAATCGAGGGTAGATATCTTCCCAAACACATTGAGTCCTCGGCTTATGAACAAGATGCTTTCCAAGACCTTGTTCGTAAGTTGATAAACCTATGCAAGGCACCGAAACGAGCAGTTATCCTGCAGAATGCAACATCGCATTACTACTGCGCCTTAACTCACGATTGTGATGCGCTAATCTAGCTGTACTTGCTATGCAGCTGGAGCCGAAAAAAATCGTAATCCGCGGGAAGGTAGAATGGCAAGACACAGATCAGTTCCTGCTTCACAATGGATTAAATAGTACTTTGTTCAGATTTTGCCCAAAGTGCGAGTTCCTCTACCCCACACCACGTTGCATCGGCCAACTCCAAAGGCGGCAAATTTAAAAATTAAGCACAAGTCACAAGGAGAACTTAAACATAGAGCAATGATTATAAGGTATCGTCGTGTATATCCTCCTAAATGCCATTGCTTAATCATGGAGCTTCGTATTAAGTCTTTTTGTAACCACTGAGACCCGGACTGAGGTTCGTAATGTCGTAAATAAGAATATTTCATAATTAAGTTTCTTTTAGTATAGATTGGATTGGCCTTCCAGGACCAACAATTTGCTTCGTAATAATGTTGTTCGTATAAACGAGGGTCTACTGCATAGTGATTCGGAGGTGATGCCAGAGAAAACAAGGTTTAATTAACAATAGAGAGAAAGTGAACCAATGAGGGGACAATTGAAGCCTCACCTAAAGTGAAATTGCCAAAAAAACATGTATGTATTACTTAAGGAGCCAATTCACATTTTTAGAGTAAATGCTACATTTAGATATACAAGCACCTTCTCAGTGTATCAATTTCAGCTCGTAATGCCTCCATGTCAGGAGTAGAAGTAGAACTTGAAGACTGACTGGACGGAATGTGTGCAAGTTGCTTCTTCAATGCTTCACATTCTACTTTGGACTTGTCGAGATCAATCTTTGCTTGTGAGAGCTGAGCTTCAAGTTCAGTGATACGAGACTCAAAAACTATACTAGGACCTTCAAGTCGACGTGTCTTAGGGGTCGGCTTACTCTCATCCCTGACCTTCTTCTCTCCCTGCAAAGGAATTGCAAAAGGAAAGAGCCTGATAAGAATTTAAAATCGGAAGAATTGGGCCATTTTTATCTTTTCACACATGTAAAACAAAATTTTACAACAAATAATGAATGAATCTAGATCCTTCATCATCAAGATAGCATGCAAGCTTATAACTAACTAGCCACTACATCAACACAGACTAATGGAGGAAATATTTGTTTCAACTGGTGAGAAACAGACCTCAACTTCCAAGAAAAATTTTGGAGGGTTCCTCAGAGGAGGAGTACATTTTGGTAAAGGGTTCATTTGGAGGCGGTACAATTAAAACATAAGAATCTCCTGGACACTTGAGGGGGTTTTGAACCTCCTGACCTAAACCACCTGCAACAGCCTTGTAGATTTTTGCATTAAAATTTAATTTTTAACAGAAAAAAATTATACAGAAAGTAACTTAATTCTGTCCTGCTTTAATCAGCTCATATACTGACTCATATATATGACTGACATGTATCCCGGTGGAGATATTTGGAGTTTTGATAACAAGTAACACATAATGTATCTTGAGAATTGGAGATAGTTATGGTATGATGCAATAAGAAATTTTTCTGAGCTCTATACAATACACACACATGCAAGCCATAAATAGAAAATACCATTTAAGAAACTAAAAATACATGGAAAAAATTGAAAGGAATGAATGGTAAATAAAACCTATACTAACTATTCAAAGCACATCAAATTAAGAGTATCACAAAGTGTAACGCAATTTCATTGCCCTCAAAAATTTCACAAAGTCTAAACTATGAAAAGCAAAAATTAAAATAAAAGATATTACCTTCATAGTGCTCATGTCCTTCTCATCACCTAAATCGTCATCACCATCATCATCAAAATCCTCTTCCTCGGTGTCCAAATAATCGAACATGGACTTCATCAATCCTGATTTCTGCTTATCATGAAGATCCTCATTTTCAGCGATCACCTCCTTCACCTTACCCAGGAGATTAGAGAGTTCATCCTGAATAACAAATAAATATACATGATCTCACAGCCAGAATAATTAATGGAGCAAAATCCAACTATGCGCATGCAAATTTGCAAAATACATAGTAATCAAATTACAAATACCAGAACAAACATAAAAGAACACTGATGTGAAGGTGTTATCACAGATACATGATAACATTGTACATATTTTGTTCCAGGGAGATTGCTCGTTCTTATAACATATTTGGTTTATCTGCCTAGTGAGAGGAGGGCTTCGTACCAAATCTCTGAACATAAAATGAGGACTTCCTCGGGGTGCCTTTCATTAATTCGTACTTACAATTTTCAGAGTCGTTTACTTTTGCCTGCTCCCTGTATCTGGTGGTTAGTAGGTGATTGTCTGTGGTGTTGCTCAAAACAGGATCCTACACAGGTTCCTCGCCAGTTTTTACATCAGTACTTGTCTCATTTCTCTTTCTGTCTTTCTCTCTCACTACTCACTTCTTTTTTCAACCTTAAGTGTTTCAGTTTGTGGGTTTTGTTTAACATAATGCCGTCTGGTCAATCAAGCACATTCTGAATTGGTATCCGAGGGTCTTCCTTTGCACTATTCTAAATTCTGTCCCACCATGATTTTGTTCACTAAGATTCAAATATTCAATTATTAGCTAAGTTTTATCGTATTAAGGGTCTTTTTTTACACCTTCCTTTCCTCTTTCTATCTACAAAGCAGATAAATTTGGAGAGCAACAAAAACCTTTCCTTGCTCATTAGATTGAGAAAAAATGGAATTTCTAATACATTTTTTCCACAAAAATACATTCGGAAGATTGATTTCTTAATTATTCCCATCAATATGAGCAAGCCTAAAAATATTCTTATTTCCTCCAGAGTTGTGGGACCTCACTTTTGAAAGAACGATTATTTTTTTCCTCCGTAATTTTCTTCGTAAATTTTCAAGAAATGGTGCTTATTAGTGGTTTGTCTCAGTCACTGTAATTGTAATTATTTCATCGTTAAAATGGGAACTCAAAATATGCTATGGGATCATCTTTACACGATACTAGTGAATTTGTTCCTGAACTAAATCACACACCAAGGCTAGAGGTGCACCTTCACTGCCAATCTCTTCCCAATTATTTTCTTGAAAATTCACAGAAAAATGAGATGGTATAAATCTTTGAACATGGAGTCAAGGGAGTGTCCAATTGAAACCTCTGAATTGGTATCAGAACATTCTGCACTCTTTTCTTCCAGAACGTCAAGCATATGCTCATCGGGCTACTCACGAGAGATGGAAGTCATGGTCAACTAACGAGGGGTTCAAATACAGAAGGGACCCAAGGCCGAAAAAAAATAAAACGACCAAAGCAAATGTAGGCGTGAAAAAATCCCAACCCTACGCTTTGAACGTCGTAAATTTGACACCAGATGCTGACAGGTCTTTGAGGTTCTAAGAAGCATTTGATGACAATGCCTAGAGAGTCCATGCCTTCACTACTATTGCCACAATGGAAGAGAAAGGAAAAAATGAGGCAGAAAAACAGATGATAATGAACCACAGAGGAAAGCATTCTGCACACACCACACAACACACAATAGCTAAGACAGCACAAAAATCATAGCACAAGCGGAAGAATATCTTCCATGAGCATCCACCAGATGCTACTCTTAGAGGAAGCATCCTGGCATCAGCTGGAAAAAATATTTTTTTAAATACGAGCACATAAATAAAGGCAATGAAGAGGCACAGAACGAAAGTAGGCAATATGTCTCACACATACATACTTACTAAAAGTACATATATGGAAGCTTAAGAGATAGGAATTTTTAATGAAAGATTCGGATGCCTGTGGTGCATCGTGTACGCTTGAGGCATGGCATTCAGATGATATAGATGGCGCATCGCAAACACTGAGAGTAGAACCACGGGCAGTTAAAGTCCATGCTTCAGTGGTTAAAAATTTGCCTCCATAGGAATCGTGACAAATAATTTTTTTTAAATCAACAAACCCTGCAATATTGAGACTCCTTCTCCAGTTGATCTATGTACTCTTCCTGACGCTGAATGAAGGCCATGAGCTCCGGAGGAGGTTGTTGGCTTTCTGTCGGAATAGCTCCCTGCTGCTGTCCATCACCAGATGCAACTCCAAGTCCTAATCGTGCTGCCGTCGCCTTGTATGGTGAGGCTGGTGCCACATAAGGTCGTGATGAGCCATATAGGGATGGCCTCGTGAGATGTGATGTCGTTCTGCCAGCAGATCTCTCACTCTGCACAGCCGAGAAGTCTGTCTCATCCCCACTGTCATCTCCTTTCTTGCCATGAGATGACTAAGAAAAAGAGAGCGTCAGTATCAAAATATGATCAATAAATTGACCCCTCAAATCTTTCAAAGTGGTTCACAAGGAGGTGGTGGTACCACATTAATTTAACGTTCCTATTTACTCATCTGGAACTGATCTTAACATTCAATGATTTTATAATAAAAATACTGACAAGAATTTGGCTCTACACTCTACCCCTGAAGACAATGCCAGACAGCCTTCGAAACATTGGAACCAATTACTCAAAACCACACCCAGTGGGAAACCTGAGAATTACTCCTTCATGCAATTAATCTATTTTGATTCAGATACTAAAATTTTCACAGAAAGATACAAACTTCTTTCACCAAATCAATGGCATCACCAGGATATACTTCAGAGCCCCTAAGATTACTCCCTGTGTCTGGCCCTGCCCTCTGGGAATAAATTACTAATACCTTCAAAACAAAGGTGAATGCTTCCCTGATCCCATTAGCAATTTCCATTCAATAATAATAATGTATGGTCCCATTTATTTTTTTTTAATTTTCCACCATTAAGAAATCAAAAGGAGTACTATACTTAAAATTTAAATTTCAGAAGGCATAGTAAAAGGAATTAAATTGTCTTTGAATAAGGTTTAGAAAAAACTTTAGTTTAACATGAATGTTACTCTACACTCTCTAGACACATATAAATGCCCCGAAATCTTGAACATCCATTCTTTGGTTGGTTATCACTGCTCTTACAATCACATATATTAAATAATCAATTCATCACTCGGCATAGATTAAGTTTTCATGAATGAAAGCTCATAGAATGAATTACAACAAAATAGACATGAACCGTATTTCCCAGCCCAAAAGCCACCCTTTTTTCACTCCCAAATGTGCTGTAAAATCAGTCAGCATCTTATGGGCTCGAACAATGCAAGCTGCTTCCCTCAGAATATGATTGTCTTTTTTACAATTATCATTTACTACTGTGTTTTGAGTCAAATGCAAAATATTCTGCTAATTCTGATACAGTAGTTCCTTCAAAAAATTACAAATAAAAGGTTTTGTTATGTGGTAAATCTATGCCACCCAGTATGGCAGTTTGCTGCACTCTCCATTAACGTATTTTTTTAAAATGTGACCCGAATAATCAGTGTGTCTTATGTGCCGGGATAAACAGTGCAGTGGGAATAGATAGGGATTCTAATGTTAAAAAAAACTTCACTCCAGAATACCTGATGACGGGGAAAAGTATGAACATTGTATGAAACTCTGGACGGAGTAGGCTGATGAACAATGGACGGTGGAGCATACGACTCTGCCAATAGGTAACGTAAACGTGACACAGCCTCACGATATGCAACATCAGTATAGTCAGGGTTAGTCCTTCTCCTTAAACCACTCTGGTCCATCCTATGTGGCCATGCAGAAGCTGATCGCCTAAAGAAAAGATACATACTTTACTTATTTGGGGCAGCATAACATATTGCAAATGTGTAATAACATGAAAACAAAAGTTAATGCTGCCAATGAAAATGTAATGGGTTCACTCAACAAATCTGTAGCATATCACAACCAACATACTCAGCATGTGGTTTTGGTATGACTTAAATAAAGCTTCCAGCAAAAGAGGAGAGACATTACTTATCAATTTAAAAGATAAAGAAAATATTCAAAAACATTATTAAGAATGAGCATCATATTGTAAGCACGAGAATTTGCTGTTAAGGAAGCTTTAAACTCAGTTAAAATTTGTAACTAATTGAAAGAAAAGTTTAAGATAACATGTATGGATGAGAGGATAAAAGCACAATGACCTAAGAGAGGAAACCAAAAACAGAAATTTTCCAAGTCAGCATTTGACAGGCTGACACCCAAAATTTGCCACAGCTGATGCATAGCACTGGACAAATGAAATGAACCACCTGTATTGAAAGGTGGAAGTTATCTCAAAAGCATCCCTTGGAACTTGGCATCCACTCCACTTTGGTACATTCTGCTAAGGCAATAAGCATGTTCCTTTGGACATAGAATGGCTGAGAATGGGCAGGCTTGGAAGCTTAAGGGCAATATAATTTTCTTTCTTGTATTCCTTTCACACTACAATTGCCACTGTTTCTTATGGCTCTGAAAACAGTAAACTGACTCCAATTAATCACATTAACGTTAATCAAAAAATCAGAGTAATCGCCATTTGAAAAGGATATTGATAAAAATTATGAATAGTTAGCTGCTAAAATGCATTTTCTAATAAGTAGAAATTATAGTGGAGGTGGTCAGACTTCTCTCATCCCTCCTCTGTCTCACAGCCTATTGCCAAGGAAGATTCAAGTGTAGGGACAGTGAGGACAGGGTGGGTTGTGAATAGCTGATCGCTAGGTGGCCCAAGCAAGCAAAAGTTAGTTTTGTAGACATCTCAAATACAAGGAATTGCTAAAATTAGTCCTTGAATGTCAATAAAAAATCTGAGTAATTGCCTTTATATAAGAAAGATGCCAAAAGTAATGATTGGCTGCAACATTTCGTATTCTAAAAAGTAAAAATGGTAGTGGAGGAGGTCAGATAACTCAGGTTCCACCCCCACCTATTGTAATGGAACATTCGAGGATAGGGATTGTAAGGACCAAGTGGATTGCAACTGCCTGACCGTGGGGTGGTTCCAGCAACCAAAAAGTTTGTTTCATAGAACTCTCAAAATACATGGAATTGCCAAAATTTATCATTGAATATCAATAAAAAACCATAGTAATCGCCATTTGATGAGGATAATGGCCAAAGCAAGATTAGCTGCTATGTTGCACATTCTTAAAAGCAAAAATTACAGTGGAGATGGTCAAATTTCTCAGGTCCCACCCTCACCACAGAGCCTATTGTTGTGGAAGATTGCAGATATTATAGGGGTAGGATAGGTGAAAACTGGCTGACCATGGGATGGCCTCCATGTTAACATCACCTACCAGAAATCCTGATCAGAGGAAATGAAAGGCAGGAAATTATTATTACCCTAAAGAGTACAATCATTTCTAATTACAGCACAAGACAGAAACTTACACAAAGTTGATCAAGTGATTCATTGACCAAGTTAACTTTCAGGACAATCAAGAATTCTGAAATTAATTATAATTAAAATTAAGAGGGAGTGGAAATCATTTCTTTTTCCTGAAAATTTCCAGTAAAGCATAGCAGTTTCAGCGATACTTTGGGTGCAGCATAATTTTTGCCATCGTAATGGAAGTTTGCATTTCTATTTAAGTTTCTTCCTCAAGGGCATGCAACAATGCAGCCATTTCAAATCTTACTATTTAAATATCACCAATGCCTGTTGTGCCAGCCGAGCTACTCTCCATTGATAGAGGGGGCCTATCTCAAAGTACTTTCCTACTGCCATATAGTATAACAGTAGTAAAAACAGGTCGAGTTATCACGAATGAGCCTTTATGAAATAACTTGTGAATGATAGAAATGGTGAGTGTGAAATTTTGAATTTATGGTATTGCTCAGATATATCAGCTGATATAAATCAATGATAATGCAAAAATATTAAAGACCACATCAGAATCCATAATCAATTACTGGAAAACATTCCTTTAGCTAGACACTTTTCAAATGAAGAAAATACAAAATAAGGCTCTAAAAACACCAAGAACTTGAGTGCAATAATACCACTACTAATAACAGCTGGTATATAGAATTATAATTTTAAGCTTTTACCTGGGCTACAACTCAGAGCTCATAATCTGACTTCTTAATGGAAGACCAACAAGAAAGGTGACACACAGGACATCTTCAGAAGATTTTAAAATTCAGACAGAAATGACCGATTCCGGCGATAAAACACTGTATTATTAGTCTTGCTTAGCATGCAAAATCATGGAGGATAAAGGTGTATTTAATATTTTCCCTAAGTTACCCATGGGCAGCAGTGACATCATTCTCCACACACATTTAAACATCAATGTCGTAAATCTGAGCCATTACGACCATCGCTGTCAAAATATCCCAAAGGCTTAAGGCGGCTCGGGGCCAACAGGTTCCTATTCACACTTTCCTCTCGGGAAAACCCGACTCGTTTCAAGGTCAGCTCAGGAAACTCAGGTCATATAAGATGCGACACCTTGAGAGACGCGCAGTTGTCGTGCAGCCTACGGGAACGCTACTCTACCGAAGGTAACATCCATAGTTCATCAACCGTATTCAAGGTAAGTCTAAATTGATATTCGAATCGTAGAGTTAGTTGGAAGTCCCAAATATTCCGTTTACCGGGAGTGTTACTTAGATACTTCATTGCTTCCCAGATGGAAATACGAGTTTTCCTGATTACGCTGCTAGTCGCGGTTATTCTCAGCGCTATGTTCGTCATGACTTCATCTCAGAACCTGCCATGTGCCAGATGTGCTACGGCCTCAAATGAGACACAACAGTGGTGCTGCAGAAATTGGTCTAGTTGCTGCTGAAACAGGAGTGCGAGAATATGGTGTCCTGAGGAAACATGCGATTTTAGAGTGCCAAATCTACATCAATGACTGAGGTTAACGCTGACATTGCATGCAGCCCGTGTATCGGTTCTGAATACTTGAAATCCACACACAAAGACATAAAAACATTTGTATCACAAGGCAAATAAATAAGGCTTTAATGTGATGTCCCTGTGCTCCATTCATTACTCACTCCCACGACGCCTGTCAAAGTCTCTTTTCCGTATTTTCAGTTTCACAGGTTGGACGAGAGGCTAACAGCTGATTCCATGAATGGCCACTCCTGAGGTTCATCTTTTGTGCATCATACATTTGGGGCTTTTTTCAGATCCAGAACGAAAATTTTCCAGATGAAAATACAAGAAAGTAGCACGGTAGCACCTTGATTCATACAAGCACATAATTCAAATTTCAATGTACCTCTGATAGGTGCTGCGCTCTAGCGCCGCGATTACAAACAAATAAAACGTGTGACAATCGATTCAGTGACGAAAAGCTTGTCAGTTCATAACAAAGGGAGGGGAGAAAACAACCTAAGCTGCGGGAATTCCTTAGCTGTCAACGTAAGTAACCCAAATTTTATTGAATGAATGCATGCATTTTTTTATAATACTTGTATACTGTGATAATATTGACGCGAATACGTCGATATGTCTTGGTTTCGTTTATTTCTTTGCGTAAATAACGTGATTTTCCTGCGGATGACACACGATCGAGTGCTTAGAAATGTTTTGAGGATGATGTAAAACTATTGTAAGTCATGTACCATCTGGATAAACATCGCCTTTCATGTACTGTGTTGCGTAGTATCAATGCCATCGTGTTGTTCTCGTACCGATCTTGGAATCGCATATTTTCCCGGATAAAACAACTTGATTTGGCGTTGGATTTGGATGTTTTGCCGTGGGGTCGTCGATAAAGTTGTGAAACATAGTTGGGAAATCTTTGCGAATAAGTTTTAGATCTCTCTGAACATGTGATTCGATGCATGCCTGGTATTCTTACATGAGTGTGGATACTGTAGTAATGACCTATAATATGCACCACAAGTTAATTAGTCTCATTTATTTCTACTAATGCATCCCCTGTGCGATCCAGTCTTTCTATAACGAAGTCATGGGGTTGCTTCTAAGGTAGCAAGACGTCTAGAAGTACCTCGTATAGCTTAATGTGCTCATCTAGTTAAATATTCTTCCATGTTATTATGTATGTCTGGGACGTATTTCAACCCCTGGGGAATTGTAAACTCAGTTTTCTATATTAACGTTGTTGTTGCTGTCAGTGCTCCAGTTTTAAATCCCAATATACTTGTTGTTTTAGATGAATGTACTCCCTCAATGTTTTTTTTTTTTAATTTCTGAGGTATTTTAAATAGTCTACATATTGGTCGTACGTGGTGAAACCTTTGGAGTAAATTGGGGAAAGCAGCAATTCGTACTTGTCAGGTGTGTTTTTCGAACAATGAATGTAATATGCAATGTATGGGCGTATATATTATCCGCGAATTCTTCGGTATGATTTTCGCCATCGCACCTGCCGGTTCGGTCCTGGAAGAACAGGTGCGCTGGCATTGGGGTTGTGTTTTCTTCTCCTTTACGTTTACATGTAGTGGGGCTATGGAACACAGACTTGGGAATTTTTTATCATTTAATTGCGTATTTGAGCAATTATGTTTAGTTTCTCCGTCTATAAACAACAGGAAAAAAATTGTTTGCGCCGATCGAGTACGTTACCTGTTTATTTTACCGTATTTATTCCATTTGGTCGCCTTAAGTGTGGTTACCGTATGTGAAGAAATTTACTAGTGCTGAAGTGGATCCACTCATTCAATGTCAAGCGTACTATTTGTGATGTATTCGACAGTACTGACAGTACTCGATAAGGTGTTGCACGGCGGGTGGTTGAATCCGATGCATCTGGAGTCAGCTGAATATGCTTAGGTGAAGTATCTCTGACGGTTTTTCCCTTATCTACCAGGAGAGACAAACATTGGCATTGCAGTGAGTGATAGTGTTGTACGTCGTGATTGATGCTTCCCTTCGATTTAATGCGGCGCCACGCGCCAGAGTTTATCGTTCGCTGGATCGCTTGGGCACGGAGGTCAGTCGCTTTGATAAAACCGGAAAATTTATTGGTCGCGCTGCAGAGATGGAAAGTGAAAGTGAAATACTTCGTTGCTGAATGTTTGCATTTATTTCGGGTATGCCGGTGGTCAGGAATGGG
Organism: Ischnura elegans; assembly: GCF_921293095.1. Taxonomy (NCBI): domain Eukaryota; kingdom Metazoa; phylum Arthropoda; class Insecta; order Odonata; family Coenagrionidae; genus Ischnura; species Ischnura elegans. The sequence continues at coordinate 45,748,603 of NC_060255.1, forward strand.
ATCTATCCAATGTAGGTGTTTTGGCACTGATTTGACGCGCAGAGGGAGGGTGGATCAAATACCTGTTTTAGGGGATATGAAAATGTGTGCTGTAGTCAGGGATGCCGACTTACAAAAAATATTAGGGGGGCCCAAATCGGGGATCTTGCCCCGGGAAATTTTATAAGTAGTGAGTTTTAAATTTTTTAAGAATTTTAGAAGAGTCATATGATCAACATTATAGAACCCTGATAACACAAATCTCGATATCTGGACACTCCGGGGAAAATCGACAAGCCTGACACATTTTTTCCTCATACCCATAACGAATTTTTGAGGGGACTCGGGCCCCCTCAGGCCCCACTCGGCGCCACTGGCTGTAGCTGTTGCTGTGGAGTTGAATCCACGAATATTAAATTATCATTTATGCTGGTGAACTTTGGAATAATTAATTGACAACTGCATATGAATGTTGGCGAGCAGTGGTGGAATCTTCCAGCCATTATCATAGCTATCCTATTGAAGCGAGTCTGAAAAACTAAGCAGCTTTCAATATTGATGATTGTGAAGATATTGGTTGTTGACAACTGAGTTTGCAAAGACTCATATGCTCTGATTTTTCTGAATGGATTACACAGGTCAACAGTGGTTTTGGTGCCGGAGCTTTTAAAGCTGATTTCAAGTACAAATGGGGTGCTGAATGCAAATATGATATTAGTTTTTTCCTATCAGCTCTAGTTTTCAAGATACAGATATGTCGTTACTTGCATAAAAAATGTTCAATATGATGATTTGGGATAATTTCATAAATGATAAAACTCACAAAGTAGAAAGACTTGAGTTATTAATAGGAATTTTAAATCGCCTACAATTACAATAGTTTTACAATACAATTGAATACAAATAGTAACATTTTTTACTGAAATAAAACACTTTAAAGAAAAAATGGACGTAAAAACATCACTCAACACTTCGGAAGCTTCTTTTGCACGATTTTCTTTCGTGCACTTTGTTAAACAGTCTCGTTTTAAGCACCAGCAGTGATCTGCTATCATATGGTTATCCCATCTTCCTTAGTTGTGATCTTCCATTGTTTTGATTTCCTGGTAAAATCGTTCACCTTGTTTTTCACTTGTGTTGCCTAAATTTTCAGGACAACAGTCTAAGTGACTGTGTAGGTAGTGAACTTTAATGCTCATATTACATCCAAGTGATTTAAAGTTAGTGAGCATATAGTTTACAGGCTCGAGAGAATTCTCTCGTTTGTGATTTCCCAGAAAAATTTTTATTACCTCAACAAACGAAAGTCAATTGTTTTTTTCAATCTCATTCATTGAATTGACAAAAGGAGGATCCTTTGTAAGTTTTCTGATTTGTGACCCATCAAAAATACCAGCTTTAAGTTTTTCTATACTTATCTGCGGAATTTTTATTCTTATGTAGCCGAAGCATGGTTCATCCTTTTCAAGAGCCTTTACAAATTGCTTCATTAGGCCTAGTTTAACATGAAGGGGCGGTAAGGTGATTTTTTCCCATTCAACAAAAGACTCAGCAATAATGTTTTTACCCAACAATTAAGTATTCTCTCTTTGACCACTTCTTCTTAATCCAGTGGTTTGTTTGTCCCTTCTAGCACAGAGGCACAAGAAACTAGGATATTTTGTGTTGCTAAATTGCTGCCCAAGAAGAAAGTTCACCATTTTTAAATCTACACAAATCACCTAGCGATATCCCTGGTATTTTATCTTCTGTAAGACCAATACTGTTGTATCATATTCTTCTTTCATTTCAGTTGAATGAGCGATTGGTATTGAGCCATACTTACTAACATTGTGAAGAACACATTTTAAACTATGCTTGGAGCTATCAATTAACAAACGCCAATCACCAGCTTCATATTTGCGGTAGCCGGATTCCTTTCAGAAGACCTCTAACGTCTAAACAAAATGTAAGATTGTCTTCATGAGTAAAGAAGGGTAGCAGATCCTTTTCCCTTGAGCGATAAAAATTCATTTTTGTACCTTGTTCCATTAAATTCCTTTCATGCATCCTTCAAGTTAGTAGTTCAGATGCTTCCTTCGATAAGTTCAATTCTCCAACAAGGTCGCTTAGTTCATCTTGATTAAATAGTTGAGGATTTGTTGATACTGCCTCGTAGTCGCTGTCACTATTGTCAATAGAATCAGGAATAGCTCATATTCATCCTCACATACATATGGTAATGTCTGAAATATTAGGATCGGGATTTCTTCTGAATGGGGTACCGGGCGTCTAGCTGAAGGCAAATCTGGATATTTCCACTCGTAGCGATTGTTTCGATTAATTCCCGAAACATTTACCATGCAAAAATAACAGTCGTCAATATGGTTTGTAGGTTCTCTCCAAACCATTGTCACACCAAACTTTAAATTTTCCTGTAGTCCACTACCGCTGATGTTTTGTACATGTTTTACACACAACATGCGGTGCCCAATTTTTACCTTGGTAACCAAGCTGAACCCCAAAATATCCCAGGTATGTACGTTTCACAAAGTCTGTAATGTTTTTCCTATTATTTTTTACACATAACATATAACATATTCCCCACAAATGTAACAAAACACATCACAATGATTTGCACAGCTTCTTTGAATTGAGCTCATTTTTAGAGGTTGCTTTACAAAAACTTTGAGAATTTGACCATTTGTTTTCAGGAATCCCCTTACCCCTTACTTACTCCCGCCTCTCCATTTTTAAAGACACGCTCTTTTTTTACCCTATCCCCCCTATTTTACTCTTCTCCATTTTTCTGTGATTCTTCCCACGTGTCGTTATTCTACAGTTATGACTAGGGTCCTTTTCCACCGTGGGTTTCCCACATCCCTTAGTTGTATATTTTCCCACTGTTTCCACTCTGTACGCCTGTCTCCCCCTTCTTCAAACATACCAAATCCTCCCCAACCCCTTCCTCAAAGGTATAAAGGCGATATTCAAAGTTAATACTGCAGAGTGGTTAAGAATTAGTTCATTTATAGATTGATTTAAATTTGAAAAATATTTTCTGAAACATATCAAATATTTAAAAGAATCTAATCATAAAATGTGCCGTATCTAAAAAAGTAGAGCTGTTACATAAAAACGGATATCATATTTGGATTCAGCACCACACATATCGGTAATATCAGCTCTAAAACTCCCGGCACCGAAAAAAAAATGTTTTTTTGTTGGCCTGTGTTATGATCATCTAATGGTGAAAATATTATCTAACGGAATTAGTGGTTTGATAACTGACTAAGCCTCAGAGAATATGCGATATCAAGGAATATCTGTCGTAACGAATAATTATTGTAGTCTTTTTTTCGAACACTAATATGGTCGTTACAAAAAAGAATTTCCTGTATGTTTAAACGTTTAAGCATCATTAAATCCTTGGTTCACTGCGAAATATTATAAATTGGTGATTGCGCACAGTATTTTAATGAGCGATGATAATGGAATCTCGAGATTCTTGTAGTTAGTCATCATTTAAAAAGATGGGAAGAGCAGTGGCGCAGCTAGAAATTAACCCGGGGGGGGGGGGGGGGGGTTTATGTGCAACTAATACCGGGGTGTGTGGGTGCGAGATTAATAAATAGTGGAATTTCAGGATAAATAGTTCAAAATGGTGAGTTTTACGGCTTTCTGAGGGATATTTTATTAATCCTTCCACTATTCTATGAGTAATATCAATCCAATTAAGTAAAATGGATTAAACTTAAAAATTTCTCTGCGTTCTGGGGGGGGTTTTAACCCCCAAAACTCCTCCCCCCCTCGCTGCGCCACTGAGAAAGAGAACAGAAGTTCGATGGAATGGGTGAAGTTACTGTGTGGATTTTCGCTTCATATCCAATGACGCATTCTTAATCAAATCATTTTTTACTTATTTCATGATTTCATTAAGACAAGTTACGCAGTTACAATTTTCGATGCGCTGATTCCACCGCCGTTAATTGGTCTATCCTATTGACTCGTGAAAATAAACGAACAATAAGTTGGCAGGAACTTAGGGAAGTGCCGGGCTGATAAACGTGATTTGAAATAAAATATTTCGGTGAGTAACCTCTTGGAGGTATTAATGAAGTTTCTTGCAGTCCCTTTTCATAATCTTATCTGGATTCAATCACCTTTTGTTGTAATTAATGCAACTGATAGCTAGATCGAGAGCTTTATTTGGTTTGGTCTAACTTCCACCAATTGAAGCCTGAATCTATTGAACTTATGATATTAAGTCTCGACCCTTATTCCTAAAGTATTTTTTATATTTAAAATGTATCCAGAGAGAATACCTACTACCTCTCAGGTTATTTTCGGGGCTGGGGCAGTGGCGGATACAGAGAAAATTCAAGGGGGGGGGGGGCGCAAAAGACATCTTGAGTTACCTTTACTTTTATCGCAATAAAAAATAATCAAGTCACATGCAGAGCTTCAGAAGTTTTAACTAAAGTGATTTAACACACATTCAAGACAATGCCATCTTATGATATAAAAAAGTTAAAATTATGGTTCTGCTATGTTTGGCAATACGGGTGGCCCCGCAAAGGGGGGGCGCGCGCCCCCTGCGCCCCCCATCTGTATCCGCCACTGGGCTGGGGGCGGAGTATTTTTCGCTTACTCTAGAAAAATATTTAGAATCGGCCCTGGGTATACCCACCGGAAATTCTTTTCCCTTCTATCTATTACAGAGCCATGACTTGATACCTTTACTGCGTACCTTGACTAAGTCCCATTATTCAGTGCCAATCTAAAGACAGGGGGACGTACCACAGCCCTAACTTTGTATTGAAATGATGCCGTTTGCAAGAAAAAGCGTACCACTAAAGATTCTTATGGAGCACTCTGAGGGAATAAATACAAGAGCCCAGGGGCGGATCCAGGATTTCTTTCTGGGAGGGGCACAAGCAAGGCCGTATCCAGGATTTTGTTCAGGGGGGGGCACAAGGATACCTTGTTATACAAAACGAACGAAATTATAATGGGACCGTATTAAAAATCTATCATATTTTTAAGGATCTGGGGGGGGGGGGCACGTGCCCCCGTGCCCCCCCCCCCTGGATCCGCCTATGCAAGAGCCCTCATGATGGGTGCGCAGTAACAAAAAACCAAGGCCAACATTGAAACGCTAACTTTAATATTACTTCGAGAAATGGAAAAAAATTAAGTACTTAGATATCTACCTACTTAAAAAATATTATATTTTTAATAGTCCCGATATTTATTCCTCTTTTTGAGTATTCAATTTAATGAAAGTGATGTTTAATTAATTCGCGAAAAAAGCATGTCATGGTAGAAATGTAGCTGCAATATAAAAGTTACTTTGCCTTTCCTGAAGTTATACTTTCACTCTCTCGTTAACGTATGTTGCTCTAGAATCCATATCTCATGCCCGTAGAGACAGCTTTAGGGGTATCATGTAAATGTTAAACTTCCAAATATGAACTATGTATGGCGTGGTGGCTAGTGTTGGCTCCCCGCGCTATACGTCCGGGTTCAAATCCCGGCATTGCTTTGTGTGGGGAACTCTCGTACCTCACTCCGTCCGTCGGAGGGGACCAAATATCATTAACACGAATGTTATCCGCATAAAATCGTTTCAGGCTTAAGTATGTGGGAGTTCGATGTATCCAGAATAAACACACAAATGGTAATTCCCACACTTTAATTTAAAACCCTACTACCAACCATGGCTTCAACATATAATGTCATTTTCTAGGTCACACTTGGAAATTACCATATGTGTTTTTATCATGGATAAACACGAATATTGCAAAAGAGGATCCTCAAGTTGGCTTCTAAATGTGTTTTCACCCACCGCGCATTTAAATTGGTTTACAAAATTCTCCACTCACATCGCTGATGGACACTTTGATCCGAGTTTCGAGGGAAACATCGTATAATTAGGGGTGTTAACCAAAAGCTATATACAAAATTATGTGATCCATCAAATTCATAATTAAAATGCGACCTACGCGGCAAAACAACAACCTTCTATGAGATGGAAGAATTTCGAAGGCGATAGAACAAGTTCTGTTTGGGGGCGAGGGGTTGTCGAAGTAGGTACCTTGCGAGATAAAGGGAGGATGTTGGGGGGTTTGCCCAGGGGGATGAAAAGAAACCGGATTTATGGTCGGAGTGAACTGGGGTAGGCGGTGTGTCGAACTAAAGAAAGAAATCAAACCCGAGGATAGGGGTATTTGTCCATGAACTCGAATATCCAAGTGCTTTAACTAGCCCAATGTGAGCCAACATCAAAAGTTTTACTCGCTCTCGCTGTGTGGCGGGCTCTGTCAGTGGCGTAGTCACGGGGGAATTGTTTTCTGGGTTAAAACCCCCTTGTGCCTCTGAAGCTTTTACTTCATCCAATTTATATACTTTCTTTTAATAAGTAATCGTACAAAATTAATGTTTTTGACTCCTAAAAATCGCGTTTTCAACATCAAAAATTCCAAAATTTTTGGGGAGGACTCCCGGTCCCATCTTAGCCCTGGGGTATTTTCCATACACCCCAGAAGATTCCCGAAACCTCCGGTAAACCAATTCAAAACCCTGGCTACTCTACCGGCTCTTTACATAATTATATGTGTATAAATATATATATATTTATATGATGGAAATGATATTAATATATTTGATTTTTTCCTGGTCTTGACGTCTTTGTTTCATATCGATTCATTGTCGTGGGGCATAGGTATTGAAAAATTGTAAATGCAAATTTTATGCGTTTTTTTACAATTTTTGTGTGCAGGTTGTTCCTGAAGGATCGATTTTTTTCTGTGATATCTATCCTTGGCGTGATTTAAAATAGAGAATTTTGTGTAGCGAAAATTTTTCCTAGGGTTACAGATGAGTTTAGTGTGGGTATTTTCTATGACTTTATGTCGTATACCGTATCGTTTATCCTAAACGTTTGTATGAGTCAGTCAGTCGATAATCGGAAGTGAGTTTTATAGTATATAGGTATCCTCAAATGGAAAGCGTTTGCAGTACTAAGTATACTACGTTAGTCCGAAATACCTTACCGCAGTATATTTTCATGTGAAATACCTTGCCTGTCTCGTTATCACTCCAATAAAGTGTCAGAATTTGTTTTGAGATTTCGTGGATCATTTCAAATAATATTTAAAGCAAATACCCAATGTGTTGGTATGGGATGTTCTGCATGAGAAAAATAGGCTGGCATTCGTCCAAAAGTCTGTATTATTTATATGTAGTAGTATAGAGTAAGGATATATATACTTACTCAATGGTAGTAGTCATACCTTCTGGTACCATGAAATCAAAATTATCCCTGGCAATTTGACCCGTAAATATTTGCTATTGCAAAACTGTTGTAATGTGTTGGTTCCTAATTAATCATTTTTCTTTTAATAAACATGCACGTATGCATTCTATCCTACATATTTTACCGCCCTTTGATTAAAGGGAATTTTGATATTCATCTATGATTCTACTCTAAAATTTTTGTGAAATTTCTCAATGAGAATTTTCCTGTATCGACAGATATCATAATGTCATCAGTTAACTTTTTTTTACTAAGAAATTGGTTTAAAAAGATTTTCTCCTCATCTCATGGGTATTTTCACTGATGTTGGAATCTCGGCGACTCGAGTCTAACGACACTTGGCATTCGTATCCAAAGATTTCGTTCGAAAACTCGAATGAAAATAACCGTGTAAATTTATAGAATTTTCTAATACATATTTGAAAAAAAAATCTCCAATTCACTGACTGAGTTGTTCTCGGCAGCATGTAAAATTTTGGAATTTACGTGCGTCAAACGAGCATCTAAATTTAAAAGCACTGCATGAAACAAATGGCATTGTACGCAGTAACGAGCACGGGTGCAAAGTTAGCTACTCCAAGGATGAAGTTCGCCGTGAAGAAATATTTTCCTTAGCCAGGATTCGAACCCGGATCCCCCGATTGCCGGTCAGGACTATAATAAGGAGATCCGGGTTCCAATCCCGGTTAAGCCAAATATTTATTCATGGCGAACTTCATCCATGATCTTCAACACTTTCAACCTTTCGGATTTGATACATTCCTCCATAAAGAATGGAAGGCTTTACATATCAAGCGTGAACTTGTGGATAGTGTTATACTAAAACAATACTGTAGAATTTGTCTAGTTTTAACTGTCTCAAATTCACCATTTACATACGTTACCCCAGGGCTCTCTCTAAGGCGCTATCCGCCCATTTGTTAACCTTGTTTTCTTCAGTCTACTATGAAAAGATCCTCCAGTTTTTTTGTGAGATCGCCGTGTGCTTTTCAGTCTGGAGATTTTGCGATATTCTGTGTAAAGGAACTTATCTTGATTTCCCAAGGGCCCTCATCTCTTTTCTTCGGCGCCATTTTTTCCCTTCCTCATCCGTCTTGTTAATCTATTTTTTTCAGCTTTCTGTCGTCTCATTTCAAAGCTCCGGCACAATTTTTTTCGATGCTCACACCGTAAATAAGGGCTGTCCTTTCTAAGTTTAGTATTTATTGCCAGGCATCCATTTCGGAGAATTTCAGATCGGGGTGTGCAGGTGTTCCGTTTTGGGACGATCGGTCAAAAATCGAATTTCGGGTTATTTTTTCCTTCCGCTCCGGAAGCTTTCGTATTTCAGGAAGACCTTAAGCAGTATGGCGAATAGGTGAATAATTTTGCTATTGAAATATGTTCATCCCAACCTTTCAATACTGGTGGATATATGTATTCTTTTAGCAAAATCCGGCAATGTCCTGGCTGTGAATTTTTATTTCCCTAGGTCTATGTTCTACAATCGTAGAAGGACAGGTGAAAGGCAAGAAGGGCAAGGGATAGCCCCGAATGAGTTACATAGGACAGGTAATGCAGGATTTGAAAGATAATAAATACATCGCTTTGAAAAATCTAACGTATAGGAGAGAAAAATGGAGAATTACGTCAAACCAATCTTAAGATTGTCGACTAATGATGATGAAGTCTATATTATGTAGTAAACATCGAAAAAAGTATAGTTATATATCATTCGGAATGGAAATGGTATTAATATATTTGAGTTTTTTTCCATCTCTTGACCTCTATGTTTCATATTGATTCAGTGTCCTGCAGCATGTTGTCATGGAGGGCTTGAAGATTGTAAATGCAAATTTTTGCCAACATTTCGGTGTATTTATACACCTTCATCAGGCCCGTGAACGAGTATGAGTACATAACTTTGATATATGAAAGACTTTAAAGGTTATAACAATGTTTTTACTATAGTAAAATAAAAGGAATAAAATTGTAAATTAATTAAAAAGAAGAGAGTAGATTTACGACATACGTTTTTTTGCAGTTATTTGGATTTTTTATTAATAGTTACTAAGGTTATAAAATGGTGCAAAAGAGAATAAATACCTTATTTTGACAAGGCTAACGGATTGTAGCGCGGAATCGAGAGCTGCGTCAAACCAATCTTAGGATGACTTATGGTGACCCTATTCACATTAAAATGCTGAGGAAATTTTTGTGTTTAACCTGTTGTTTGCCGTTTGTGTTCTCCGCAGAGAGAAAATGCGTTCATAGACATGGCTTAGTTTTGATGGAATATTTTAAAACATTTTTTGTTGTTGTTGGTTGTGTGTATTCGAAATTACTTTGTGTTGCAGATGTGCGTCTCATGGGTCTGTAAAGTTGTGATCGAGTATCCAGAATGGTCTTTACCGCTGAGGACGTTGTTTTGATGGCTGAATTATTTAATCGAAATTGGTTGCTTATTGGGTATCAAGGACAGCGTGGCGGGGTTCTTCATCATCAATCTGTTGAGGGAATAAACGCAATGCATTTACTTAAATGCCTCGGGAATATCAATGGAATTTTTCCGTCCGCTTCCGTTGTCTGATCAAACCAAGCTCATTGCTTATTCAGGGTGACCGGGAAAGCCGGAATAATCGGGAAATATTCGTGATTTTTTTGTACCTGTAATTATGCATTGATTATTCATGATTTGCTCCGACCTGGAATTTCAAAATCTTTTATTTCAAATTCATTCACATAAAATTGAAATAATAAAATATTTATCTCAAAAGATATAAGACGATAGATAGGTACTGCGTTTTTTCCAGCCTTTATATCAACTCACCAACCTGTCTGTTTGTTTGTCTGTTTGTCTGGTACAAATCTTGTAACTCAAATTTGACTCACTTCCTGTGAAGCAAAAACGCTGAAATTTTGCACACTTCTTCATTTCCGATGACAATACATGAAAATATAACTTTTTCTCTCCAACCCCCTTTAACCACCCCCCAGTCAACCTATAGCCCCCCAAAACATGTTTTTGATCTAAGAAGTTCCAAATGGTCGATTTTCGTGTTTTGCGACCACAGTAAAAGTTATCCACCATAAAATTTCCCATCTTTTGACACCCATAAAATCTCACCATATTCACCACAACTCAACATATTCACCACAAATCTTACAAATTTTGCTCATCCCCTGTAATCTAAATATAAAGGCTGGTTTTTTAAAAAAATTTTTTTATAAGAGCTTATTTGTACCTGTAATTATGCATTGATTACTCATGATTTGCTCCGACCTGGAATTTCAAAATCTTTTATTTCAAATTCATTCACATAAAATTGAAATAATAAAATATTTATCTCAAAAGATATAAGACGATAGATAGGTACTGCGTTTTTTTTAAATGAAGTGCGAACTGCCGAAGCAGCGCTTCAACAATGGTTTTTCGTTTCTTTTTCAGTGACCAGACAGGGCATTTAGACCGTTCGCGACCTCATCCGTTCAAGTATTCAAGGAAATAGACTTGGAGAAAGAAGTAATTAGAATTGTAAATGCTTGATAGGAGAACCTTTTTTTATGGACGGAGGAGGTTTTTATCATCATTGATAATTTAATCGCGAATATGTTTCGTAGTATGAAATTCTCTTATTTTATCAATGAGGCCTGGGACGCTAACGTAATTCACGAAAAGCTAGGTTTACAAACTTTCCGGAGTCTGGATTTTTACGTCAGCTTCACACAATGTGTATGCGGAAGTATGAATTGCAAGCCATGTGAACTAGTGAAGGATTACTGAATGGATACATGGGTGACGAGTAACTGGATTATATATCCCGCTATTGTTACTTGAGACGGTGACGCGGGTTAGATATGTGGAATTAATATTGCGGTCGTTGCGGTCATATCTTAGCGCGATTTCTCCTCTTGATAGTGGTGCTTTTTCTCATTCTTTTATTCTTCTGCTTTCATTTATCCAGCCATTGGCTTGGGTAGCCCGTGTATTGTTGCTCTACAGAGCTATAATAACGTGTCTTTATCTACATTATTCCCCGCGACCCATCTCATTGAAATTTGGTGGGAAGTGTGAGAATTCCTCTTTTATGATATTTAATCCCCTCCGACGGACGGAGTGCTGTAGGAGCATTCCCTCCACATACCGATGACAGGATTTGAACCCAGAACTATTGCGCGGGAAGCCAACGCTAGCCACCTCACCTACCTCCTGCCATCTCTGCTTCGGCCATACCTTCCACAAAAAACGAGTTGTTTGTATCTCAGTGACCAGGCCATTTAGACCATTCGCGTCCCTTTTCGTTCAAGTATTCAAAGAATTAGGTCTACATTGCGGAAGAAGTAATTAAAATGATAACTGCTAGATAGGAAAGCCTTATTACGGTTTTTATCATAATAGAAAATGTGCCATAAAGTGTTTCTTTTACTTGTTTAGGGATTACTCCACGAGATAAGATTCTTAGTATTTTAAATCTCTTATTTCATCTATGAGGCGATAATGTAATTCACGAAAAGATAATAGATGCAACTGATTGCAAGGACTTGACGAAATATTAGATTAGTATTTTCTCTACTTTAAAAGTTTACTGTCTTCTTAGGCCTTCACCTCTCAGCAATCATTTTCTCCTTCTCGGCAATTATTTTCCACTTATTTCTACGAATTTTCCGTGAAAATTATTGTTTTAAAGTCGAAACTCTGGTCTTAAATCATTAATTTTATGTTTTGAATAGGTAGGTACAATGTAGGAAATTAATTTGGGAAAGGAATTCAATTTTAATTTAATTGGTGAAATCTTGGCATTAAGTACGTATTTGATTTCAAATCTTCTCTTGCAATGGACCATCGCGAAATGAAAATACGCTCCATCATACAATGTATGAATTCCGTTCTCATTCTTTGCTTCAGTGTCCTTTTCACGTCTCTTGGGTTTGCACTTAGCGGTTTACTCGCGCTCATGTTTCTCCTCCCGCGTTACCGCATGAAACCGTAGGTGCCACCGCACGGCAAGGACATAATCGCCAAGCATTATCGGTGAGCTGAAAGTTTTGAAGCGCTATGGAGTGTATGAATGGGCGCCACGTAAACCGCGAATGGACCACTACTCCCTTTCGCATGGGGAAGTTACCTTGCCTCTTAATTTCGCTGAGCAACCCTAAGAAATGGGTTGGCTTCAACCGTCCTTAGCCTCAAACACAGCGTAACCAAAGGGTTTAAAACTTGAGAAGAGTGTATTAGTGTTCGCAGCAACTTTAAACTGCTGTAAGTAATTTCTATTGAAATTATATCATAGCAAGAAACATAGTAAATTACATCGGCAGTCATGCAAACTATCTTAAATCCTCTAAAATCTATTTCGAGGTTGAGGTACGGTGCAGCAATCAATTGTGAAAAGTTTTCAGCTATCAGTCTGGGACATATTCAGGCAAGCTGCATCAAGTTGCGAACGGTACGTTATACCACCCTTGCCAATTCATAAACTCCGCTAGTTAAGGTATTTTAACGTTCCCACGTTCACGTTTGGGTGAAGTAGGTTACGTTTTCGTGAAATTAATATGTTAATATCTCCTTCCTTCTAGATTTTCACTTCATTTGTTCGCTTGAGTACGAATGTTTCGCTGGTTTTTATTATCAGTTTGTTTAGGATGAAGGAACCTTGTTCAGATATTTGTCAGCTTAGTGTTGGAAAAATGTCACTCCTTTTTTTAAAGCAGCGTTCCCAAAATGCCGAACCGCGGTCCTTTTCTGAACCACGTCAATATCTACAGGGCTGTCTAACGCTGGTGACGAAGTTAGCTAAGATACGACGATGAATTAGGCCGAGGTAGCTGTCAAAAATATCGCGGTAGCGACAGGGGAGTAGATGTGGAATGACGATTTTGAAGATAGCGAACCAGTCTCAAAGCAGCGTTATCTGAACTCTTGTGTAAGGTCAGGTAAGAGTTTTTTCTCAATGCTGCTCAACCCGCGAGTATTTCCTAAAATTACAATTTCTACGTCTACATACCACCATGTAAGCCACCTCAATAGGTAACCCATTAGCTAGTATATTTAAGAAAGTTCCTGCCTTAGGTGATGGTTTGGAACATCATGAAAGTTTTTTTAAACCCTATGCTAATTTTCTAAGCTATCAGCAGCGAAATGTTGAACTCAGTCGTATGTAAATTTACCTAAGAAATGCTTGGAGTGCCGTTTTGATGGAACGTCTCCATTAATGGTTGTAAAGTAAAAAATACAATTATACCCGACCGCCATATACCTCTATATGCTCACATGAAATAGGCATTCGATAGCGCTTTTTAAAGATACGGTGGCTGCAGTAAGGGTCTCTTGCGTATCGCATTTTTGTGCTTGCGATACGCAGTAAAACCTCTTCCATATTTGTTTTGCCTCTTCCATCAAGTGCTCGGTCAGGCTGAATAAGTTTTCACTTCAAAAAGGGTAAGGTGCCACCGCTCTTACCTGAAGCCCTTGGCTTTCCTCCCGCGTCCCGCGCCATCCGACGCTCCCATGGTGTAGGACCGGGGTCTCAGGAGCGAGGGACCTCCGAGGATCCGTGGTCTTGTGGACGAGGAAGCCGCCGAAGGGGTCCCCGCTCCCCCTGACGACGAAACGCCATACCTCGTCCTCCTCCCTAGCATCTCCAGCGGAAGACCCTTGTGGTGATAGCCGTCTTCGTTGTGTGGGGACTCCCTTCCTGGTTGTCCCCGGTTAACCTTCTCTTATCTTCCGCGAAAGTCGGGGTTCGTGTCTCCCGGTCTGTCCCGTTCAGGGTTCGGAGGGATACAGGTTCTCTTCTGTAGGTTTTCTCATGGAGTGCCCTTATTGTGGTGGCGGCTTAGGGATCCTTCTTCGCTTTTAGCGCGGACTCCCTTCCTGGCTGTCCCCGGTAAATCTTCCTTTTATCTTCCGCGAAAGTCGGGCGACGTGTCTCCCGGTCTATCCCGTTCAAGTTTCGGTGGGATATTGGCTCTCCTCTGCACGCTTTCTCATGGAGGTCTCTCGGGGATTGTCCGTGTTTGCGGCCTAGTTTTCCATCAGGGTTTTGCTGGGACTCCCTTCCTGGCGATCCTCAGGGAAACCCTCCCTTATCTCGCGAGGAAGTCGGGCAAGGTCTCTCTCCCGGCTTTTTGTCCGTCCCGTTCAGGGTTCGGTGGGATAGTAGCTCTTCTCTGTGGGTTTTCCTTCGGGAGGAATTGTAGTGGATCGATGTGTTGGTCCGTGCCAGCCTTCGGCGTCCCTGCGTGATGCCCTCTCGTACCGCACCTCCAGTATCCCTCCTCCCCACTCCACTCTGCCCCGTCTTCCCCCTTCCTCCCCCTCCATCTCCAAAACTCTTTCGCGATCTCTTTTTACTCCCTTAAATTCTCCCTAAATATCCCTTGTCCCCTCCCCCTCCACCATGCGTGTCGGAAGGAAGTCGTCTACTTCCTTTCTTTCTTTTCTTTCCTCCTCCTCATGGGATGCTCCGTGTTCCGCCGTGATTGCAATCGTTATATTATGATATTTTTTGGAGGCTTGTGTGTTTTACTCAATGTTGGAAATTCCTTTACGATTCTTTTCGGAGAAGGTCGTAGCGGTGACTCGACGTGAACAGTGTTGGAGAGGGTCCTATAAACTTCATTGAACTATTGAATTTAAGAAATTTCCTGGCCTTGCTGATATTTTGGAATACGAAGTAACAGTTATTTTTATTTTTTGATCCAATGCTAATTTTCGTTGTTAAAGGCAGCGAAGTATTGAACCCTAATTGAAAAAGAAAGTCTACCTGCGGGATGCTTTGGTGTCGTCTTGATGGGACGTTTCCATTGATGGTTGTCAATGTGAAATTACAATTATTGTCCACCACTATATCCTCTGGTCATATAAATTAGTCATTCTCTAACGATTCTACAGAAATCTTTCCCTCCTCATCCTCGACCTAGTAATAACTTTTTTACGAGGGAAGAGTGGGTGGCAAGGGGATGACCACGGGGTGGTCCTCAGATATTCGATGGAAATCCTACGGGAGATTGTGGTGGGTTATTTCGCACAATACACTGTCTGCTTCCCCCATTGTGTGTGCCTTTCCTACCCTTCTCCCTACGAATCTCATTCTTAACTTGATTTGTTGTTATTATTTCGTAATATTCCCAATGCAGTCTTTCCTGTCCTTTTTTCTCCCCCTTAAGCACCCCAAATGATGTTTTGTGTTAAGGCTTTCGGAAACTCTAAAGAATGTACTGCCTATATTTAACAACGATTTACCTATAGAAGTATTTTATTTTTAAACTGCCGATTGGAGTTATGACGGTGGATAGTACCCTATTATTTTTGCATTTGTATAAATGACATACATGGATTGTTGTAGAAATATCCCTGAATGCTGAATTGGCAAATATCTTAATCCACTGGGTGTCATTGGGAGTATATTAGGTGGAATCAATTTAATTCCAATCTATATAATCATAGTCGACCCTATTATGGTTTTGCCATTTTTTGTCAACTCCTGTGGTGAAACTGTAATTCTCCTACCCGTGAGGGGAGTGACTAAAATTTTCCAAAGAAGGTACTTTAAATTTACGAATCAGGAATGCAAGTGAGCTAAGTTTCATCGCATTAAAAGGCGCGTTAGAATAAAACACATTTGTAATTGTTTACGATATAAACAATCAAATATTTAAAATATTTGGGGTATTGCATATCTTAACTTCATTGTATGGATGGGAGTGAAGGTATATATTGTGGCAGCGTTTTTCCAGTCATGAAATTTGAATTACAAGTTTTTTAAATGCTTTTTTTTTTGTATAAGGTGTGTTTAACCTCGCATAAAAGTTGGTACAACAACAATACCTTCCACGCGTTCCAGTATCTTGGAGTTATTCTGAAGAATGTCGCCAGAATTAGTGATCCCTTCTCTGCTATTGGCTGGAGGAGCATGTTTTATGGCCTTCTTCCGTGCTTTCCTGGTGAAATATGCTTGTTTTTCCGTGGGATCCCATGCAGCCGCTATCTCCTTGGGGCGCGGCACATTTTCTTATCCTTACGTTTCTCTCTTTTGCCTTTCATGATTCTTTTGCCTAGAATTGCGGCCTGTTTTTAATGCATATTACTTGCTGCATTCTTTTAGTAGGTATATATACCAGGACGGTGTTTTTTTTTCGCAGGTGACCTAACAATTTTTTGAGATATTCCTACGGCGAAATAGGCGTAAGTTTAGTGCCCCGCATTGTGGGGCGGGTTTAGTGGTTATTTTATGTCGCTAGCACAGTGAATATACTCCCTGGTGGCCAACCTTTAATTTTCCCTATGTTCGTTGTGAAGTATTTTTTATTGTTTTCGAAGCCATAGGACAGGTGCGAAAAGGTTGGTTTAAATAACGTATATACTATTTATTTCACTAGCATAATTGACTATAGCTCAATAAGAAAGCGAGGAAATATATGTTTATTTTTATTTTTCAAAAAGGTCCTTCGAAATTGGCTAAAAAACTACTTCGAAATAGGCTCAGAAAGAGCCCGTTGCGTTCCTCGGTTATAATTATCTTTTCAATTCGCGCCGAGAAAAAAATGGTGAGATTGGTCACCCCAGTGACTCGCCTTGCTTTCTTGGATGTGACTATAGGGACTGCAATGGAAAGGTCCAAGTCCATACATTCGATTCACGGAGTAATTTTAAGTCTTCCTGCACTGGATCCCAAATGCTCGCTGTATATTCAAGGTATGGACGGACGAGTACGAAATAGCACCTGTCTTCTATTTTCTCGTCCGAAAATTTTCTCACAATACGCTTTACGAATCCTAGCTTCTTTAGGGCTTTGCCGCAAATATTTCTTTTGTGTGTTCCCCACTATAGGTTCATTGTTATTGTAACTCTTAGATTCTTCACTTTATCTGTCGCATTTATATTTACGCCATCCTCAGCCTGTACATGGGGATAGTTAGAAGATCTCCGCAAGAAATGTGCCGCCGTATATTTGATCAGATTAAGTTCGAGTCTCCACTCTTGGCTCCACTCATGAACGGTGTTTAAATCCGATGATGGAATTTCAAAGTCAGAGTGATCACTAATTTTGAGATAGATGACAGCGTCGTCTGCAAATGAACGTATTTTACTGCTAATTGCACGGCATAGCTCATTTATATATGTATATAATGAACAAAAGGGGGTCGATCACGCTTCCTTGTTGGACACCTGAAGTCACATTAACTACATCGCAGCTCATTCCGTCAAGAATCACTTTTTGCCTACGATCACTCTGAAAGTGGCATATCCAATTGACTAGTGTTTCGTTTAGTCCGCATGGTAGTAATTTGTATAAAAGGTTTTTGTGGGATACCCTGTCAGAGTTTTCTTAAATCCATAAATCTATTGCGCTGACTTGTCTTTTCGATTCGCCAGATTTGAGAACGTCGTGAAGGAAAAGCGCGACCTGTGTTTCGCATGATCCATCTTTCCGGAGATACCCGGAGTATTGATGCTCTAATTATGTTGCTGGCTCAATCTGTGTATCCTGATAACGATGACAGACCACTTTTTCGTAACCTTGGTGGTTACAAACAGTAATACCCGGTAAGAAACTCATGTCCCCTTCACTATCGAATTACGCTTGGAAAACTCACGATTTTTCATCCTGTATTGTAATATTGCTCGATGTGACCATTTTTCATTGGGATGGATGGTAATCTATCGGAATGCACACCCTTACCTCGGTCTTCGAATGACGTGCATCTCATCGTGGCGTTTTTATTTCAACCTCAACAAGTGATCCCTTTCTCACGTGGGGAGAAAGTTTTGCCTTTGCTTGTGTGTGCGTGTGTATTCGGCGATAATGCATCGCGTGCCGTGCTCCATGAGTTTTCGATCGCTACGCCCTCGATCGGTAAACGTTCGACGCGTTGTTCCGAAATATAGACGGAATCTCACTGGCTTTGTGGAAGAGACCAATTTTTTCTCCCTCAACCCCTTCAGGGAAAGAAATTTCCCACAGTCTTCCACTCATTGTTTTCCCTCCGTTGAAGTAAAGGTGAAAGTTATTGGCTCTGGTGAGTTCGGTCTCATGGTAGCCTACGACGGATATTGCGATCGACTTTTATTGTCCCGGTTGGGTTTGCGTTTAGAATTTCTTTTTTTTATCACATTACCGATCGTCGGTAATATGATAGTGATCGCCTAACAATACTAAGATGACTTACAATTTCAATGATAAACTATCAGCGCTGCAGATTGTAACCCACTCCCGGTGCAGTTTTTCTTTCTTATTTAAAGCAAAATTCAATAAACCATCGCTATTACGTTAGCACTTTAAAAGCTTGCCTTATTGCCGAAGGGATTAATGGCTATTATTATACTAGGCATGAATGAAAACACTTTATTCAATCATTTAGATAGTTTAACGCTCTCTTTTAATGAGAAATTAACTTTTGTATAAGTAGCACCAATATGGATTATCGGATTTGTAAATATATATTGAGCCTAATTTAATCCGTAGATATGTATTGTTACATGCTATTTTATTATGATTTGTCTACTACTAATTATAATTACGAATTTGTTTTCGGATTTTATTCGTGGTAGTTTGGTTACAGAATATTTATATTTAGATTAGTAACAAAATGCTTTTTATCGCACTTTTTGTCATTGCATATTGCTGATCATGGGAGATTAAATACGCACCCAAATGGCTTCAACTATGTCAAAGTATGCAATATCAATAACTGTCCATTAAATTATTCTACCGATATCAGAAAAAGTACTGAAAAATTCTGTTACTAGTGCTATTTCTTCAACAGTCATGGCGATAACAATGATGTTTAATTTAACTTATTTATAATCTATACAGCGTCATGAATTTAGAGCAAGAAAATGATGAATAACTAGGTTTTTTCGTTCTGTAATACATTTTGTTTTTAATATTCTCCTTTTCTTTCGTCCGTAGTATGGCGTGGACCTTGATATTCTCGTGCTTCGTTATATGAAAATATACCGACTGGCATCGTGCAAAAAGTATCTTATTCCCTTTTCCTTTGAGTGACAACTATTTTTTGTTATTCTTTCAGTGAAGAAGTCTTTATTTATCATTTGGCTTCTATGTACGGATTCGAATGCCCGATCGTAACATATCCCTTCACTCTAGAATACTTGGTACATTCTACCAAGATTGTTTTCTCTAAACCGAGGTTAGTGTTCAAGGATTTGTCTGAGCATTTATTTAGAATAAGTGAGGAACATAACTTAAAACAAAATAGGCACATAAATAGGAATGATGATCCTTACGATTCTGTTCTATTCAATTCAATGTGCAAGTCCTGACTTGAGTTAGAGGCTTGATTTAAAAAAAATCGTGGTTGAAGATAAGGATTCAGATAGTTTACATATGGCTGATCACACATAAGATCGACATATTGAGCAAAACTGGAATACTTTATAATTCGTAAAATTATATTAGTGTAAATTTTTAAAGTGTAATTTGTGGAAAAAGTCCTGACGTATAAGACAACCCTTAGATATTTACTCCGATATTTTCATTAATGCTGTAATCCATTAATGAACATTTTCCTACCTTTTTGCGGAGGAGATCATTGATTCGTTGTAACCTTGTAACGAACCGCTAAATTCCAATATCCGTCTCATGTCACGAGTGGAGTGGCTCAGCGAATCATCTTCTCTCCGTGTGTCTCTTCCCATTGGATGAACTGCCGCTTCGCCAAAAATCAAAATCCCTGTCTTTCCTTCCATCTGTGCTCTGTTTATTTGCCCTTCCTCTTCTTGCCTCCTTTCCTCACCTGTCGGAATGCCAACGCCCACTTTCTATGTTTTGTTTATTTTTCCGTCCTTGTCAAACTCACTTTCTCTCGAGAAAAAGGTTTGCCAAACGTTTGAAGCCTTGTCGAGTTCTGGCGAGATGGAAACCTCGTGCATGTCCCTCATCTCTATGGTATTCTTTTTTCTCTCTGAGTGTGTTGCTTGGAATTTCTGGCTGAAATTGTTGTCGATGTTCGATGTGCATGCTGTATGCGAAACCGAAACGGAATATATATTAAAAAATGAAGATTTAAAAAACACTCTCTTTCCGAAAGCAGCATTAAATGCATTGAAAAGTAAATCAATATGCTTTTCGTCACACGGAGAATGAGGCGTGGGTATTGAATTGGTTTATTAGAAATTATTGTAGAAGATCCTGATATATGTGAACAAGGATTGGTACCCATACTTTATTCTCTAAGTGATGAAGAGCTTATTTTCTATTTTTATTACAGTTTATAATGTTTATTGTAAAGCATTTATAAAGTCTAAATAAAAGTGTTTTTTATCTTCCTTTAGTTTATTTTTATTTTCTTCTTTTGGTAAAGTACAAATGTGAATTTTATATTAATTTCACAATCCATTCAATGTTATTGTCATAATTTTATTTAAAAGTGAGGCCTATAATGCTACCAAAAACTTCCTCATATATGCTGCGAAATAGCAAAGCATAAAACGATTGAAGACGCGTTAATTCAGCTTGTTAATAAATTATAATTATAATTTATTATTAATATAAATTGTAATAAATAATTTAAAATTATAAGAACACTATACTAATTTTCCAGAATTTGAACTTATAATATTCTGGTCGCCTGGTAGACGTGTTTATCGTCGAGCCAGATGACACCTACTTTTGTTATGAAGAATGAAATGATTTATACCTGTTGTGCTTTGTAAACTGAGCTTTCGCGGCCATTACTAGGTGCATCATCAGGCGATGAAGATTCGTACCGAGATGCCGAGGGTTCGAGTCCCACCTTGGCATTTGCGTTCTAAATGTTTCATTTGAATTTTCTGTCAAAGTATATTTCAGTGGTTGTAATTAAGGGCTTTGTGATCATGAGCGACATTATTATGATTACAGGACATATAGTGTAGTTAATGTATTCTTTGTACTAATAATTTAATATTGTTCCACCTTAGCAGTGGCGCAGAGAGGGGGGTTTTGGCGGATAAAATCCCCCCCAGAACTCAGACAAATTTTAAAATTTAATCCATTTTACTTAATTGGATAAATATTACTTATAGAATAGTGGATTAACAAAATATCCCCCAGAAAGCCGTAAAACTCACCATTTTCAACACTTTATCTTAAAAAAATATCTGGGGAGGGCACCCGCACCTCCCGTATTCCATATCCCCAGTATTAAGTGGCTGCTATAACCCCCCTAGCCTTAACTGCTAGCTGCGTACCTGAACCTTAGAGCCAACCGGATCGCCACCTTCATGGAAATGACTTGATTTTACGTTAATTTCGGCATTTGTATGCTAGTAACTCAAACATTAGTAGTGTCGTGTCTACATTTAATATTCATTAATATGGTTCTAATGGCATGTGGAACATTAGATCATTTTTGTCAAAATAACGTGTATATTCGAGTTAAAATAAGTATTTCTTCTAAGAAAAGTAATGCCATATCATCATCATCATTAGTCAACAATCCTAAGATTGGTTTGACGCAGCTCTCCATTTCTCTCTCCTATCCGCTAATCTCTTCATAGCTACATATTTATTCTCTTTTACATCCTTTATAACCTGTCCGATATAACTCATTCGGGGCCGTCCCTTGCCCTTTTTCCCTTCCACTTGTCCTTCAACGATTGTCTTCATCAGACCATCGTGCCTCAAAATGTGGCCAACTAAGTTGTCCCTTCTTCTGCTTAATGTTTTTAGGAGGCTTCTCTTTTCTCCTACTCTCCTTAGCACTTCCTGGTTACTCACATGGCCAATCCATTTTATCTTCATCATTAGTGTACTTAAACGGATTTTTAGAGTCAATTTCCATGAATTACAGATTGGTAAATCTATTTTTTTGTGTCCTTCAGTCGGTGAAATAAGTTCACATTCGTGAAAATGACACGCAATTCGTTTCCCGCTCCCATAGCGTGGAGACCTGGCTAGCATAAGCATTTCGTTCTTGCTGAGACAGTCTTCTTTTTCCTAGGCGCCAATCTTTCTCCGTTTGGATCGGATTGGGAATGTTTGTGTTCCTACATATCTCAAATCGCCCGCTAGCATACGCAACGAATCAAAATGTAATAGAGGGGATGGATTCCCACTACTTCATGATGAATATCTCGATTTGTGGAGAAATCAAGGAGATTGCGTGACTAGGAGTAGTTCCAAATGCGTGCCATGCGTTGCAGGGAGTTGAATGTATTCAAGACGGAAAACGTAGCTTATGGGCGTGGAGAATATGGGAGTCACGGCGAGAGGATTTCACGACGAAGGGGAAAGCATGGTCGGTATATGGATGGAAAATTGCCGGTCTAAATCGATTTTTCCAGAAGTCGATTTTGTGTCGAAATGAAAGGATCGACTTTTCAAAAAAATCGTAATTTGAACCAAAATATCGATTAATCGATAAAAATCGACATTTCTCATTTTAAATGTTTATTGTTCATTCGAAAAACGTTCAAAATACACAATTGAGTTGTAGATTACTTGTAAAATTACTTAGAAAAGATACTTGAATTAGTAGCAGTATAAATTTACAAATACACGCCTATTAAAGTTTTTGGGGTCATAGCTTGGATCCTTTCGGCTTCCCTAAACTTTTTAGGAAAGATCAACTGAGTGAGATGCTTTCTCGATGACTGAGGTCGTGTGACTTTCCAATTTTACCGGCTTTAGATAATAGTCTTTCTCATGGGACGGATGACGTTATCATGGGCATGTGGTAGTGACGCTGCTGACATTGAACGTAATGGTCAAGATCGAAGTTGGAAAATCGATTTTGGATCGAAACTTGAAGATGATGACCCGATCTAGATTTCCTATTGAAAATCGAATTTTGATTTGAATTGAAATTGACTTTTCCATCTCTAGGTGGGTAGAGAGTTTGGGTGCTGAACGAATGATTCAAAGCAGTTGATCTCGGGTGAAGCCTCCGCGCTTCCACACTCGGTAATTAAAGAAACTGGTACCCAAATTGGTACCCATTTGTGGAATTTAAAAGCTTGTAAGACGGCTATGGTTCGAGTGGGTAGAAATTTAAATGTCATGATGAAAACGAAAAGATTTGTCCTTTTTATAGAAATTGCACAGTGTAAAGATACAATGCACAGTGTCTTTTTGCTACAGCTTTAGTTTCTTCCCTCTTAAGGATGGCGAAAACAACAGCAAAAGTAAGCAAACTGTTCCAAAATAACAGCTGTTACTAATACTTCCAAGACTTTTACCACGAATTCACACGCTTGTGGCTTGGTCAGGGGTGAGATCTACTCTAGCTTATCGTAATCAACTTATGAGTTTCATTGCCGGGAAATGGATGAGGTAAAACTTTACGAGGAATCTATCGAAGCAGCTGCGTGTTTAAATTTTACCTTTAGAAGGGGTAGATGGGTTAAATCAATGAAAGATAATGTTGATTTATTTCAGATGAGGACACTCCGTGATTTTTCAGGAATGACCCTCCAAAATAGTTAGGAAGTGGTATTGCAATAGTAGATGGATACGAAGTATTCCGATAACTCTAAACCATTGGCGGTGGAATTATACGACATAAATTTTCTTAATTTAGGGAAGAGGCCGATGTTCTCTTTACCCCTCCCTTATATTTGCCAAGATTTCAAATGAATATTCTAACAGGAGTCGAAGATGTGAAAAACGAAATCAAAAGTGGTGAATGCGAATATTTTTGTGGAAATCGATGAGGGAAGATTTCTGATGTTGGACCGTTTCCCAATATGCCTTTTCAAATTCTGGCTTCTGATGACAGTATTCAGTCATTAGACATTTGAAATTGTTTTCCATCGTGCTTTAATTAATAATATAAATTCCCACAGCTGGAAGATATTTTTAAATTTATTAATAGATGGCGTTAGTTTCTTCTAGAACATTTCACGCTGCAAGTTGAAAGGAAGACATTCTGACGGAGTTATGGGGTGTGGGTGAGAAGTTATTTTCCGTCGAACATAAAGGGTGGAGAAATATTATGTGACGACAATTTAACTCCTGGATAGCTAATGCCAGTTGGAACAAAAATTAAAAATGATGTTTGGGTCGAAAACGCACCATTTTAAAACTAAAGAAACTTTGAACCAAGTGCTCCGATTGGCCGCTAGCTTGCCCTGTTGGTGGATGCTCTGGACAAATCATGACTCCGAATGCTTTGCCTGCATCTGTCTTTGCCGTTGTCCTGTGCATCCGGCTACAGGGCAAAGTGGCAGACAATCGGAGCGCTTGGCTCAGTTTCTGTAGTTAAAAGTGGTTTGTTTTCGACCCAAATATCATGAGTAATTTTGGTTCCGAATGGCATCAGCTATCTAAGGTTAAAATTTCGTGACATTACTTTTCTTTACCCTGCTTGAAATCACGTTAAATATGCCTGACCGCAATTCCTAACATACCTCTTGTCGAGCGCATTCCTCGTAACTTCCTCCCACAGCCTTCGAGGACGAATCTCTTTCGTTTTCCCCGGGATCGTGTCGCTCTTGTTCCCCTTCAGGCGCGTATACCATGTTCTGTCCTTAAAATAGAATACAATGGTCCTTGTTTTCATGGAGGATCTTATATGGATGTATGCATTTCAACGACCTCACGCTGCTTTTATACTGGCGTCATGCGGATATTTATTACCCCGTGTTGTTTTTCCTTACGTTTTTCTTACTCCATTTATGTCTTCAGCTGGGTATACTTCCGACCCCTTTGCATTCCTTCCAAGTTTTTCAATGGCCCGTATTTTAATGAAAATTATGGTATCCTCTTCCATTACGATCGTCAATGTCATCCAATAACTCTATCTATTTGTCTATTTTAAATGATTATGAAAACTTTGCTGCTGAAATTATTTTATAATTCGATACATACAATTTTCCTTGTCGTTTTTCACTTGTGAAGGCTTCATTTGTGGAGACTTCCACATTTTGATATCCGCGTCTCTTATTTTTCTCTTTGGTAAAATGTTTTAATCTTTGTGAGGTTTTGCTTCGTAGAATTCCAAATCAGGAATTATTTATTAAACTAGAATATTTCATGTGTTATTTCGACCTTAAGTAGGCGTATTTCCTCTTTTTTTTTAACGATATTACAAGGTCTATATTCTATTCCGTCTTGGAAATAATATCCAATATAATCAATTTATCTATTTACATACGTTGGACCTTTAAAGTTAGTTTTGGTGATTTTCGGGATGCTTCTGTTATTGCTGATGGAAATGTTTGGCTACCTCTTGAACGAGAAGTTCAGAAGTGGCTAGGATAACCTTTCATCCTATTTATCCACGATGCAGGAAATGAGTATATTCCTTCTTTAATCATATCAGGGCTCGATACTGGATAGTATCTGCATCTAAATTTTTATTTAGACGTAACTGTTTCCTGAAAATTAAAAAAAATTAAATTTGTATTTTCCTTACAATAATCTCCCACTAAAATTCCAGATTTTTCCTCGATAATTGCGCGAAAGTATCGCATCCGGTACTGATTTTATTGGGAGTGAATTATATCGAAAATACTTATGAAGGTTTTGTGTTTACTGGTGTTGCAAAAACTATAGTCTCCATTCAATTTTTGCAAGAATCATTCGCAGCCTGATTCCTTTTTGAACCAGCACTTTCTCTACCCAAATTTCTCTCCTTTCAGTGAATGTGCCTCCTTCCCAAAACCTTTCTACTTCATAGTCAATTGCAAAGGTACTTCACATTTTTGCCCCCACTCCTCCACATAACAATCTCATAATGTCTTAACCTGTGTCAAATGTTCACCAATGAAAACTCGCCGTCAAGTGGTTTTTACTGTGTGTTAACCCAAAATTTCTTCGTGGACCATTTTGGCATTACGTTCCAAATTTGGCTGTGAATGTCTCTCGGGGTTTCCATCAAATTAGTCACTCAATTTCTTTCGGCGTGTCGATGAAATACTTTCAAATCGTCCTCAGGGCTGGTTAATGAAAGCTCGCTGAGGACGATGACAAAGTATATTATCAACCGGCCCTGAGGTCGATCAAAAAGTACTTCTTCGAAACGCCGCGCCGGCTGGTAATGAGTGCATAACCAGTTAGGAAACCAGAGAGAGATTCGCAACCACCATTCGCCGGGAAAGAATCTTACACTTCTTGTCGTTCCAACTTTCATTAGCGTTATTTTTTAGATAATTTCAACAATGCCATTGCCAGATAGTTTCAGTCCACGACCTAGGTTTCAATTCCATTTCTTCAGCTACTATTGTGACGTGGGATGTGTTCTTTCGGATGACGTGGGATAAGGAAGTAAGATTCAAGAAAACACGTGGAGAGAATTTCAAAGTTGGCAGGCAGAGTTTCTTCCTCTTTTTCGTGGAAATCCCGTCTCCCAACTTTTCTGTCCTCGTCGTAAGTTTTATTCCTCGCAGCCCGAAGTTACAAAGTTGTTACAAGTACCTTTCTTCCGCAACTGTTAAAGAATGAAAGAAGAATATGGTATGATATATTGAAGGTGCTCCCATAGCTTATCTTCATGCTGTGTTGTCCAGGTCAGTGAGGCCCAGCCTACGCAGAGTTCCAATGAAAAGCAGGTCTGAGGTGCGAGTAAATAAACTTGAGGCCAAAAGCATTTAGGATTGGGTATTCATCACGTGCGGAATGAAACAAGTACCGGTACGTTTTAAATTGCGGTACACATAAATTAAAGTATGCACTAATTTTTCGGAAGGTTTACATAAATAGTATTTCTTGTCCATACGGTCTCTTTAAGTACTCTAGGTATATTTATGTTCACATCGATGGTGGTGCTACTCCGTTTTAAGTATGTATAGGTTAATTTGCTATAGCTACATCCACAGGTTTATGGTGGACCCTATTTTAATGTCCTCGGTATCGAAACTAAATGGTCACCACGTTCACAATGGTGCGGCGGAATTTCATTATGCGCGGTACTGACTGAAATGTGGTATATCCCCTTTTTCTTTGGTGATGGCAGTCTTCGCGAGCAAATGCGTGTTTTAATCAAATTCAAATATTCGTATCCATTTCTACCTATTTCTCCATTTCTGTCTAGTTACGCCGTTTATGTACATATCTATCAATTCCTATCCATATCCCACCATTTCTGTCCATTATTTAACCATTTCTCAACAAATCGTTGTTTCAGGCGTGACTTCATGGAGTGGACTTGACGTAATGAAATAAATATCACACACATACATCTATTTAGAATTGTTGGCGCTTTGCATTTCATTATTTCTCAACAAGCTTACACAATTTATTTAATTTACTATCAAAGTTTTCTTGTCAAAAAAGTTATGTGTTTCTGGTCTTCTAAGTTATACTTCTGTATTTTCTTGTAAGCTCTCATTTTTTCTCTTATTGTAC
The DNA here is from genome assembly GCF_921293095.1 of Ischnura elegans. Taxonomy (NCBI): domain Eukaryota; kingdom Metazoa; phylum Arthropoda; class Insecta; order Odonata; family Coenagrionidae; genus Ischnura; species Ischnura elegans. Next base: position 45,776,152 of record NC_060255.1, read on the forward strand.
TTACATTTTCTTCACATGATATGTTTTTTTGCCTCGTGTCATATTTATTGACGCATTTATAATGTATAAAAAAATAAATATTTTTTTTGACTAGCATCACATTTAAATTTAAGGGTCATAGCTTTACTGGTATTAAACACTGAAGCTACTTAAAACTCCTTCATTTTTGTAATCAAGGTTGTAAATTTTAGTCATTTTGGACTAATAAATTTATCATTATTATTTCTCATAGTTACATACCCCATGGTATTTCATTATAGTGACGGTTTTATTCAGTGGCGTAGCTAGGAATACGCTTTTGGGAGTTAAGAGGGACATAGGGGAACGACACCCCCACGCAACGGGGTGGGGTCCCCCCCGGAAAAAAATTTTGAAAAATGACATGCCTGGAAATACATTTCACATCATTTTGGCACTTGAAATTTGGGTTTTGGTCGTAATTCTGCGAGAAATCATCACAGCAGGGAAAACATTAGTTTACTATAAAATTTGTCTGAGGCTTTGGGGCGGTGGGCTCCATCATCCTCATCCCCACCCCCATATTTACGCCACTGGTTTTATTCTCCTGCGACTGCGCTCTTTCGTTGCGTTATACTGTGCAAAATCGTCCTCCGAGCCGGGGATAGATGTTAGGGAATCCGCGTAGCTGGTTCGGACTAGAGGAAGGGGGCATTTTCAGGAGAATTTTTTTTGCGAGCTAAAACGGAAGATGGCCCCGCGGCGTATGCGAAGAGGCGCGCGAGGAGGATATCCAGGGCCGGCCCGTGCCACGCACCTTACCCTCACATCCACCCACCCGCGAGGAATACTGGGCCTACACTCTCTCCCCCAACCCCTTCTCTCCGCGGTGCCAGGCTCCAAGAGGGATGGAAGCTCTCCCCCACAAATGAAGCGATGAATTTTACGAGGTTCATCTCCATTTATTACTCGTCTTTATTATTTTTATTATTTATCTTCACGTGATGCATGCAATCCTTCAAGTGTAAGGCTACGCCCCCCCCTTTCCATTTTTTTCTATTTTATGGTCTAATTCATTCTCACCTTCTTCGATGTTTTGTTTCAAAATAATTGCTTGGAAAATTGCTTTGAACACTGCACTGACGGTGCTGAGCTTCATCATTATTTAGGTTAACAATCCTAAGATTGGTATGTCGGAGTTCTTTACTCAGTGCTCCCATAAACTATTTTTTTCTCGTTTAGACTCGTATTTCTTTTCCTTTGTATTCTCAATAATTTCATCTCATACAAGACTTTTCTCACTTTATCTCTGTGTCCTTTATTTTATCCGTTATCATCCGAGAATTATTTAGTGCCTTATTTAACGCTTCAGCATCCTTCTGTTGCACTATATTTAAAATATTCCATTCGATTTCCCTATTTTATGTATCTCCCATTTTGCATCTTTTACAAAGATATTTATTTAGAAATTAAGGAAGTGTTTTGAGTTATTCGGAAAGTCATTCGCGCCAATAATTGTTTATTGAAATATTAATCTTGAATAAGATTAAAGATTGTACGTTTTTGTCATCGCATCTTATATTATATTAGGCAAAAGCTTTTCTAGTTATCAACCTATAAATGATTATCTACGTTAATTTTTTTAAATGAATGTCATGTACTTACATATTTTTCTCATCTGTCTCCGGAAATATTCTCTCAGTGTCCGGCCTCTCTGAAAACCATTTCTTATCGTAAATGATGTAAGGGGGTGATGAAGTTGAGGCCATAGCTTAGCTATGAGCTCGGAAACTCGAGACCATTAGAGCGAATCAAATATTTATGCCGTGCCGAGAAAGACAGGGTAGCTTCAACCCAACCTCAAGCTCTCGTTTGTGCCATGTTTACACGGTATCGCTACCGAATAGTGAGGTTAGAACGAGATGAGGATACGAACCTGATTTCCTCCTAGAGTGGTACGAACTAGGGTTTGGAAAATCAATTTCAATTTTAATCGAAAATCATTATCTCACTCCGATTTTCGATTCAAGTTATTTCCAGTTTTAAAAATTATGAATCGACCAAAATCGACTTGTCAATCGATTTGCGATTTTTATATTGCTACAGAAGTTTGCCGTTTCGCTTTGCTTACTTTTTCGTCGTGCAATTTCTCTCGTAATAGATTTTCTAATGCACTATTTTTTAACCTTCTTTAAGGATAAGTCCGTGGAAAGGAAGAAGTATATACTTAGTTATTAAATTTTGTTTTCGTATATATGCCCGCGTTTTATAATTATTAGTGACATGCTGTCAGCTAACCTAAAGTTAGCGGGGATCATTGAATTTTCTTAATTATTATAATCTTCCCTCGTAATTTTATCTCATTTAAATTTACATGCTCAGATGCATTGTCTTAGTCGGAGAATGATGATCTTCCCCTCATTATTTACATTTTAATTTGTTTGCGAATAACAACTCTTTGAAAATTTATATATATCATGCATTTTTATTTCAGCATAGGTCGCCGCATATTCCTTGTTAGTATTTTTCAATCATTAGAATAAAATTATTCTTAGTTGTAGAATTTGTCGCCGTCGTATTCTTCATATATTTGGTAAATAAATTAGAAAAAATACTTTTAAAAAGTTTTTTTATGCTTTACGCTAAAAATTATAATTTTTTCTCTTTAGTTCGTTATTGATTTCGTAAATTGTTCCGCCTAGGGAATAATAGAGGCCAGTACTGTACATAGATTTCTTTAGACGTTTGAAAATTTTGTTAACATTGTTCTGTTGGTTGTTTTGACCAGCATGAAGGTCATGACCTGGGTGCTGGGAGTATGGAATACCCCCGGGAGAGAGGGGCGTTTTTACAGTAGGGAGTGCTACACTACCCCCTACCTCTGTCCGTGATCACGATACTATGCTTGCATTTTATTAATTTTTAAAAAGTGATAATCATTTCTCGTGCAAAATTTGTGCTAAAAAATTATGAGCGGCGTATCACTATTACCCGGTGATTACAATACATTGATGCGTATGTATTTACGTGAGGTAAACCCAATCCGATGGGTGGCATGCCGTGTGGAAATGGTCCCTTGTTTCGTTCGCCATGTTTATCGATCTCCTCGATTTTACGACACCATTCATGGAAGATGGAAATTTTTAGTGCCTCTCATCTTCGTGGACGGAAATGTTGTCCCCAACGTTGGGTGCCTTATTTTCTTCCGAATTAGAGCCTTCTGTGTTGGTTTCCTCGTTCGATTTGTATGGGTGTCACGAGTTTGGTGTAACAGTTGGCGACCCAACAGGAATGAGGAAAGTGCCTCCCTAGGATATACAGGGTGTTACAAAAAGGTAATCACAAATTTCAGGACAGATTCCTCACTGCTATCGACGCAAAAAAGGTGGAACGCTGAACTTTGAGCATTTGTATAAAATCCTGGCGAAGCTCCATAAGGTCGCCTCATGTGTCGTGCTACTCATTGTTTATTCTACTACTACAATGAATGATTAAACATTGTTTAAACGTTAATTTTTAGCTTCTACGTTCGTCTCGTCACGGGAAAAAATATTTGATCGGTGCATTTCATTGTATTTTTTATGGAGAGAACGACATCTTCGCATTATAAACGGCTTTTTAAATTAAATTTTAACAATTCTACGATTTTTTTTAATGGCCCAAAGATATATTTCAATTTCCGAGGCGTAGAAAACAAAATAAATATCGAAGTTACATTTGCTATGAGTAAAAAAATGCTATTTCTAAAATTTTCATATAAGGAAATGTTCATATTTTTCCTCGTACTTAAATAAACCGCAAAGACGAAAATCATCCCGTGGCAATGCATTCTACCAACACGATGAATTTTTGTCTTTTTGGAAACTCTTTCTTCCCATCTTACATTTCATCATCTCCTTCTCAGTAATCAGGGAAAGTACACAAGTATAAATCGCACCAGCATAACACAATTAGCTTTTTTTGGCAGTGCATAATCAATATGCCCTTCGTGAGCATTGATAAATGTATCAACCCATCGTCGCGACGGGTGACACAGTATAATTATCACCGCGGCTAGTTTCGATATAGTTAAATTTTTCTTTATACTTACATTACTCAACTAGACGACCCGTGGTGCCAAGGATAATTTACGTCCTTGTTCTCTCTTGTGTCATTTATCTCAAAGTTAATTCTAAATATTCATCCCTCTCCTATTTTAATTCGGCCATTGGTCCTCCTAATTATCTTTGATTCAAATTTCCCAAGGACTTCTTCATTTTTAAGTCGATAAGGTTCACGTTTCAGCCCCGTTTGTTACTACCAGTCGTATCACATTATAGTGAATATTCAATTCGGTGTTCATCGGCTGCACGTTTGATCTCAGGGTAGGTACATAAATATGCTTAGTTAGGCTTTGTTAACTTCGGCTAGTTTATGGTTGGTCTCATCAGACATTAAATGTGTATAACCATTGATATTACCCGATGGATGCTTTCGATAAATATTTTTGTGCGTAACATACAACATTGGGTATGCCATATCCAAATTTATATGTATTAAGTTTATATTGTTCGCCGAAGACCACTAAGAGTGGGTTACTTACATAAGTAATCAGCCCTCGTATTGGTTTGGGTCAGGTGCTTTTTATCCTTATTTTTGCGTTCTTGGCCTTTGCATTCTGAAACCCAGCAACTTCTAACGAGTGTTTTATATGTAGGTTCGAATATTTTCACGGCGTTGATTAGATCGTCTCTGAATTTTCTTCGGATTCACACCGTGTCCGTTGGCTTTGATGACAACAGTTTCGCTAATGTCGCAGTCCGCGTCTTCAGGTCGTAGGTGATGAAACATGGATAACTGCTGCCTTTTAAAAGCCTTCTCATCTGCTCTCATGGTGCTGCTCTCATTAGTCAGTGGTTAGAGAACTCTGTTCCATGCATTTTTTTGGTGGTAGCCTTGATCTCTGTTGAGGATTTCCGGCGTTTTCACTACCTCAATAGCTTCTCTGATCAGGCGAGGGTAGTATTTGTTCTCCTCAGCTATTATTTTGTCGTTTTCAAAGAGTATGTTATGTCCAGGTTCGCTCCATGCATGCTCGGATATGGCTGACAGTTGGTACTGCTTGTCTTATCTTACGTCCTTCCAGGAAGTCGGCCGCTTTCGGAATCCTCTTGATTGCCAATAAGACGCTGAGGTGCTATTGAGTCGAGGAAAGTGGCTCCTTGAGGACTTCTGGCTCTAACCGGCACCCTCTTTCCCCAGCTCTTGCCTCTGCGACTGAGCGTCATGTTGCATTTCCCGTGGGGGCTCGTTTCCAGGGAAAATAATGGCCCAAGCTCGATCCAGGGTTTACGCCTTATTACCATGAAAACGCAACCCACGTTCCCCTCCCTCTTACCTAAATCTTCTTGGAGGATATTTCACGCAAATCGTGTTATAGTACAGTTTGCTCTGGGATTAATCCACGAAATCAAGTGTGCATGTCCCCGATCAGAGCCAATCAATGGAAGGACGTAAATGTATGGTATGAGAAATTCAATACTCTGGGTTCAGAACCTTGAAGTGCAAAACATCCATATTGCAAGACATGTAGGCATGGCGTGAGTGTAAAGCTGAGCGCAATTGAAAGAGGTTATCTTGAATTTAGGGAAATTAAATTATAAATTCATAATTAAATTATTTATACGATGTATTGACACACTTTTTATAAACTTGTTTAGTCTTTTTATTGTATATTTTTCCAAGCGGGTTATATTTTAATGAAACCCATATATTTCTGCTTGTTCTCAATTGCAATTTTACTGGCATTCTAACATTTCTGTGGTGTCATAGTGTCATATTCTAACATTTTCTGTCGTGTCTTGTTAAAGTTGACGCAGAAACTTGGCATTGTTAATTATCTTTTAGTGTGAGTAGCACTAAGGAAGCGCACTTGCGGGCCTTTGGAGCTTGTAGCTTGTGTATATTTTTTAAAGGAATATGGTGTATATATCCCGTTTGTCAGGTGCCACACTGTAGAGGAATATGCCATAAGTAATACATGCGTTGATGAAGAAACGTGTCCTCTTTGAGTTATATTTTTTCAGGTTTTCATGTGATAAATGCAGCTTGTGAGTTGGAAATCAGTAGGCGAAGAAGAATTATTACCGCAGAAAATACTACGGGTGGAGGTTTTCCCTGAGAAGGTGCTCTTTGGAGTCGTTCTATTCTTATAGTAGATTCTCTAGGAAAATGGAATTCTCTCTTTGGTGCAATTTGGCGAAATTTTGGATTCAGTGCATGTTTTTCAGTACTCTCGACAGCCGTCTTGAACGAGCACAAAGTCACGAAGCGGAAATCATCTCGATATTTTATTCTTTTACGAAATATATTCGGCTGAGGGAAGGAACTACTGCACATTTATGACCTCGAGTCTCCAGTTATTTTTATTTCATGCCGTCAGAATTTTGATGGAATTCCGGGGGTGGGTGATAAAACTACTTTTTTTGTTCATTGTTATCACGAAAGGCGTAAATTTTTCCATCAATGTCGATTGTTTTACCTCCTGATATTATTAAAATACAAATTTATTGGTTTTGTGTGATTGATCGAGTGAGTGTCTTGGTATGACGTAGGATAGACTGGGGTACGTTTACGCGAGTTTTTTTTCAATGAATTTTCTAATTTTTATATTCTAACTTAGGAAATTCTAGATATTGTGGTTTTATAAAGCAGTTAAAGGGTCAACATTTTTTGTACATTACTATACAGAGTACATTTTAGAAAATTAGTTTTTTTAGCGTAATGTTATACCATCAGTAAAATAAAGAAAATTTATAATAGGCTGACAATGAATATCAAATTTAAGCTGAACAGGTATGAAGACTGAAGTATATTATTGTAAGCCATGGGAAGCGAATCTTTTTCTCAATTAAACAATAAATTATGATTTAACAAACTAAATATTCTGAAAATACCTAAAAGGTTTGTGACAGAACAAAGCGAAAAAGCTCCATGAGCACGTTTACGCGGTAAGAACGTGTCTTAAAAGTGCCCCTATGTCAATATGTAAACGTACCCCGTCGCTATGTTTGGATTCATTTTTAACGCGCAACAAAAATTAAAAACAATTTTGTTCTTAGTAATGCATTTCCCGAAAAACAATAAAATTTTATTGCTGTTAATACTGTTCGTATATTTGTTTATCCATAACTAAGTATTATTGGTTCATAATAAGTTAGTATGTTCAAATAAGAATTTACTCACCTAGACAGAAAACATGTTATCCTCTCCACTTGCTGAACAGATCGAAAATTGACCTCGAATGACGCTCAAAATCTTGTGAGAACACCCCATAGCGAGCATCATTAATATGTTATGAGTGGTAGCGCGTCAGTAATAATTAGTTTCGGAAAAAGTGCACTGCGTAAACGTGCCTCATGCACAAACGTACTCCGGTCTACCCTACTTCTTTTTATATTGCGTTTCCAATACGGCTCTATTAATTTATATCCATCAGTTTTATTTGTCGGCGTGTAGCTGAAAAAAATCCTTTTTCCCTCAGTTCCCTTTGTCTCCCTATGTCTGATGTGTTATTCCCCTCTTTCCCATTGCCCATTCCTTATTTTCATATTATGCTCCATGGAAATAGTTTTCCGTGAAGGTCCGAAGCTTTGCTCACTGTTTGTGTTGCTGCATCTTATCGACTGTTTTCTTCAAGCCTCACTATCTATGATCTGAAGCTCAGTATACTTTCTATCATAGAGGCTTGCGATTTGTGTTCATAAAGCTCTATATCTATCTCTCTATCTCCTGAACATGCTCAAGCCTGTCTTCTGATAGATATTCCAAGAGAATCGGGTTGATTTTGTCGCTAGTGTTGACTTCTCGCTCCGTGGTCCCGGATTCAAATCCAAGCGGAAAATTTTCAGATGCGGCTCACTCGATCCCAGCTTGAGTATTTTGTGGAGGCCACTTCAAGTGAAGCACTCTGTCTGTCGGATGTAACTTTATACTGCAGTTTTCAGGGGTGGATTCAGCATCAAATTTGGGGGGGCGGGTCATTATCTGGGTCCGGGTAGTACGGATTACCCCCTGGGAGAGAGGGGCGTTCACCCTTGTAAAATTTTTAAAATCCTCATTTTTTATGCATTTTTGAACCTTAAACTTCCTTTTTATTCTTAAAAACAGATTAAATTGAACAATTTTATGCATTTTTAAGATACAAAAATTTAAAAAGTTTTAAAAAATTTGGGGGGGTTCATGACCCCTGTGGCTACCCTCCCTAAATCCGTCCTTGACCGCGGTCCCCATTGCCTTTGGATAGTAACAAGGTAATGCCGATACCAGGTTTCCCTCCTTCCTTCTTCCACACCATACCTTATGGTGCAAATGACTTCAGCTGTCGGTCGCCTCCTCAAATCCCGTACGTATGATATCCCAAAATTTTTCTCTCTTTCACATCTGCTTTGGAACTTTTTCATCTTTCTCTACATTCGTATTACCTCCTTCATTAATCTCACCTTCTCCATTCTCCTCTCTACCCACGTGTCAAACGTCTCAGTAGTATCCATGTTCTCATCCCGCGCGGTTAACGCTTCTGTACCATGAAACGCGCCCTGATATTGATTTATGCCTTCGCCGCTGTTGTTTTCAACTCGAGATAATCCTCTATAAATCTATCATGCCACTGAGTATCTCTTTTACCTCAAAATATGCATATTATCAGAAGAATCCATATATTCATGTGAACTGCTTCCCGGATTATAATATTAGGGTAAGGTGACTTTCCATTAACCCATTTCCACACGAGTTTTTACGGTGATTAAATATTTGGTGCTTTCCCGGCGATTGCGTGAAGAGTTCTCGGGATCGCCACCGGGTCAGCAACAGCATTTCTGCCGACGCGACGTTTCCATTTCCGACTCGGCAATCGTGCTCAGGGCTATGAGAAGGCCTCAGGACTATGAGAGGATGAGTGCTATCAATCCTCACTCATAGCCCTGATGACGATGGTCGAGTCGGACATCGAAACGTCGGCAGAAATTCAGTTCCTGCCCCGGTGGTGATCCCGAGAACTGTTATAAGGTTGATTACAATTGATACACCATAAATAGCTTTACCCGATGGCTAACCGTAGAAGATTTTATCTATAGTGTTCGCAGGCAAAGCCCTTTTCGATCGTGGTCCCGTCGAAGACGATCTTTCATCTTTTACGGTTGTTGATGTGTGCATTGATTTTCTGTTCCCTTATTTTCTATTGCCGATTTGCACTCTCAGAAATTTCAATTTTTATTATATCCTCTGACTTTTTTCTTACCATGTCTATATTTTCTTTCTGTTGGATTTTATTTTATATCGGAACGTATATCCGTTCCTATTTACTAAGCTCTTGAAAGAGCGGCTATCATCTTCCACCGCTCTCCCAACAATTTCCCAAACAAAACCACCAAACATTCAGAAACTCAAAACGCAAATAAATAAGGATAAGATTGCTCGTAGAGGAAAACGAAACCTAAATACAGTAAATCCCAAAAGTTAAGTGAAACGGGCAAATATCAAGCTTTAAATTATTCAGTTGATGATGCAACGTATTCTTTGCCGAATGTGTATATTTACAGCGAACTTTTTCCCGGATATTAATCCGAATATAAAGTGACTTTCCGTAAACCCATTTCCAAAGGAGTTGAAGCAGTGCAGTGATTTGTTGATGCGTCGTGAATTGAATTACTCTTCGCCACATTAATGTTCATTTTTCATCCCCTAACCATTCTTCATTGCCAGGATGCCATGGATTAGTGCGATCCTTCAACTTTTTGCAATGAATCATTTCATCCTTGATTTCATAACTAACGTGGAACATGATGCTCATTCTAATGGAAGAGTCCGCCGCTGTCTGGTGGTCAAACGGCGAGCGACTGAAGGCTTTTGCAAGGAAGGCAGATTTATTCATTTGCGTCGGCAGTGTTAGAGTGTATTACTTGTTTCACCATGCATATTCACGTGCTAGTGGTAATCACTTTAAAAATAGCTGCGAAAATCGTAGTTTTGCTGGAATAATGTAGGATCCTCTGCAATATTCCTCCACATTTAAACGTTTGTGATGGTTTATATACAGTCTACTTGGCTAATATTGTGTAAATAATTGTGATAATGCCCAACATACAAAATATTTCTGTGTCGTATACCTTGTTTATGTGTTGAACGCCATGGACTTAGCATAAAATGCGTATTGAAGCTTGATTTCTGTTGCCACTTCAATTGCTTTTTGAGCAGATTTCAAAATTGTCCGCAGCGCGGTAACGAGTGCGGAGCAATCACTTTTCCCGATATTTTGCCGTATAGTATTTGCAGATGCGAGGAATGGGATTGAAAAGTTATGAATTTGCTATCAACTTTACATCATTAAGAATATATATTTTCATTTACAACCTGGTTAATAAAAACGATTTTAATTTTTCCTTGTGAATAATATTCAGGTATTTCTCTAGGGCTCTATTCCAGGGCTATGCTGTCGTATTGACCGGCGTTTCGGAAAACGTATTTTTTTCCATTCTCGAGTATATTAATATCTCAATGTCGGGTTTCACACTGAACTGAATGGATCGTTTGACGAGTATAACAATAAAGCTCAGGTGTCGTTTGATTGGCTGATGTTCATTCGAAATATTTTATGTACTCTGGTTACGTTTTTCATGCAATTGATTAAATGTTTCCAGATTTGCTTGGATAAAAGCCAGTATCACGATTGAAATTTTTTGGATTGAGGCGGATCTCGATGGCCTCATTGATAATGCGCTCCTAGCGTTGTGAGTGCAAAGAAATTTTTCATCTCCCCATATAATGGCATGTACTCGCTTCAAACTTGAGCTATCTTCTTGAAATTTCCTTGGTATTTTGACTTCAGAGAGGTGTTCTAGACTTAATCTGATGGAACTCAAACTTATTACCTAGTCCTTAGTATTTAATATTTCTAAATTAGTAGTTAATATTTGAGATTTATCAAACGAGAACTTCGAAAAAGTACCTTCTATAAGATTGCGTAATCTCACCTATATTGAGATTAATTATTTCAGACAATTATTATTGCACATTCTCCAAGAAAAATCGTTTTCATGGCAACTAGAAAGTGCATATAAATAAATGTTTGCGTTTCCATAGGTCAGTAGCTAAGGAGTTGCGACCCTATGTTTATGGACAAAGAATGCTACCACCTCGTGAAATATTGCGGATTCCTTCTGAAGCACGCTGTATAGAGTGGACATATGCCTGCATCTCAGTTTAAAAGATTTTTACCTCATCATCCTCTCAGATGTAAAACTTTTTATATTTGAGTTACCATGCATAGGTTCGCGAAGGTCTCGTGTATACGTAATTAAAGTTTCAAGATGATAACTGCGAGGAATGCCTCAAGATAAAACGAAACATACGACCGATTTGGAGGGTATGATGCATATTTTTAAGTCCCATTTCGCCGAGATGTATGCGTGCCCTCCAGGCGCCCTTGAAAAGTAACAGAGACCCGTTTACCCCTTAAGCAACGATCCTGATTAATGCTGATCCGCTGTCGACGGGATAATGGCCGCGTGATATCTCCTCTGTCGTTCGCTTGTGCTTCGAAAGTGTCAGATGAAGGACTAATTTTGTCTGATTAAGGAACCAGATATTCTGGGAGGCAGTTAATTCTTCTTTGGGTAATTTTGAAAACTACCTTAACAACAAATCCTGCTTAGCTCTCTGCTCTTTTTTTTTACTTCTGCTTTAACTTACTTCGTAGCGTGTTATACATCATTTTAACTCTCATCAACTCACCAATCGGCGCGAATTGTTCGGTATTATTACTCCACGACCTAATTTGAAGGTTCTTCGTTATGGCCGCAAGTGGCGGAGGAAATAGTCGGCCAGTCGTCTTCTCTCATATCGATCAAAGTCTTCCAATTCCACAGTCGGAGGAGACAGGTAGGTAACTTTGGAGGGCTTTCAGTTCTTATTTACCGCGCCGGAAAGTTTTTATATGATTGATTAAGCCGTCAGTTGCTTCTGTTGCCTACCTCCCTCCTGGGCCTGGAATCCTCTCTGCGGTCGATCGTGTGGTCGAGGCCAAATTATGGCGACTCGCATTTTAGTGGAGGGATCTTCGAGAGCGAAACTTTGGCGAATAATATGCTGGGATATCTCAGAATCGTCTGCGCGTTTGCGAATTTCTACGAAATTTAGGCTATTGAGTGTGATTGAATAATCATTTTGTATAAACAGCGCCCGGCAGTTGTTTTAGTGGGTTTTGTTTTAAACCCTAATTACGCCATCTTTTGCGTTGTGATTATCCATTCATGGCAGACGAAGACTACCATGTACTTAAACGAATATATGTATAGGCTCCTATATTCAGGATGGTGAAATAATTTGTCACGAAATTTAAACCCTGGATAGCTGATGCCAGTAGGAACAAAAATTATCAGTATTTTTTCAGTCGGCAATGCAACGTTTTTAAACTACAGAAATTGTGTGCCTAGCGCTCTGATTAACCGCGAGTTTGCTATGTTGCCGCGCCACCACTGAGCGAGCGAGTTGCCTTGGATACATCGCCATCTCCGGTAGGCAAAGACTTCGAGTATAATGAGTTGACTGGAGAATCCGGCAACAAGGCAAACTCGCGGCCAATCGGAGCGCATGACACCAAGTTTCTGTAGTTTGTAAATGTAGCGTTCTCGACTTAAACATCATTAGTATTTTGGTTTCTACTGGTATCAGCTATTATGGGCTAAACTTTCGCGACACAATTTTTCTCCAAAATGTATTTCCTCGTTGAGGTTCCAGTATCAACCAGAATCACTAAAGTCACTCTGTTGTGGACTCGCTTACTAATTTTCATTGGATATTGTGATTGATATTGAAAAATAATAAGATCCATATTTGTGCGTTTCTCCATCGATCGTGTAATTATCTACTATTGCACAATCAATAGCTTTGGTCTTTTGCGTCACTTGGATGAGTTAGGAAGAAACAGCGGAGAGAAACCCGGCGTCAGATTTAGCCTGCCCTTAGCGAAAGGGGCCAGAGGACCACGGCTAAAACGTTCCATCCGACGGATGGGAGTTCTGTTCGTGGATTGTTCCCCACACAATGCTAAAAAAGGGGATCCGGCTGTCTCTGAAAAATATTCGCTACCGTCGGGGTTTGAATGAGGATCAATGAATAGGCAGGCGAACTCTAGCCTTCGCACTTCCCCAAATCCCTGTAATACTTTCATGATGATACGTGTATGACATTGGAATTTGTCAGTTCCCTAATTGTATGGGAAATCACCTGGTTGTGTCATTCATTATTACCAAGTTCAAAACTAAGTACGCTTTCAATCCTGTTTAAGTCGGTACATCACCTAGTTCTCCAATTTTTATTGGCGATTGTGGTAGATAATGAAAAATAAAAGGATACGTATTTGTAGTTTTATCGATCAGTCCTCCTATGATGATACCTACTTTATCTTCAGCTTAAGATAATGCATGTATCATTGGAACTGGGGTCGAATAAGTATTTATTTTTTTTTTTGAAAATTGTCCCTAAATTTATTCCAGCTAGTACAAATTGGTCTCGATTTTGCGAGATTCCTCGAATAAATTACTTAGGCTTCCTACATTATCACTCGGTGAATCTTTCAGCTGAGATGTGATTCTGAAACGAATCCATTGACTTAACAGTTCAGGTACGCAGGTTACAATGTTGTTATGAACTGCGTAATCTTGTCTCTGGTGTGAAAAACATCTCAAACTCGCCATCTCTCCTCCTTTCATCGCTTTTAGCCGCAGGGATTCTCTTCTTTAATCCCCTCACTGTTTTCCTTCCAGCTCCGGGAACTCATTATGTCTGGGGGCTTTCCCCAGGTATGCGCTCGCTTAAATGCTTTATAGTCTTCTTTTTTTTACGCTTGGTTTCGTTTATTTTTCTACACAGGCGCTGCTCGCGCCTTTCGTTGTTGTTTTGTCTTTTTTGTCATCCCCGCCATCTTCCTTCCAACTCCTCCGCTAACGAGCTCATTAGAAGCTATCCGTAGCAGGCGGCGCGCGTAACGGCGCCTGTAGGACCTGCGAAGGACGTCCCCCATGCCGACTACGGCGTCGTATTCTTCTTTTTCTTTTTTTGCTGTTTTTTTTACTTCTCCCCAAGCTCCCTGGAGACGAGGCGAGGTACTCGACGTTTTTCCTTCTTTCCGCACTCCGTCGCGTGGCGCTGCTGTCGTTTTTTTCTTCTGTCTTTCATGCACTCCATTGCGTTTTCACCCCTCTCTTCATCATCATCTCCATATTCTAGTGTTGTTTTTCATTCTCTTCCTCCTCCGTCGTCCTTGTGAGTCTGGAGGACCCTCCCGCTTTCACGTGCTGCATCTCTAATGCACCTGATTACTTTCTAGTCGAAAAAAACAAAAGGTGGAAAGCGCATCTAGGGTGGCAAGATTTTTCTGGAATGTGCAGCGTGGAATGCGCGTATGCATGCCTTACCCCTCATCCTTGCCTCTTGAGAGGAGCGTGGCATGGAGTGTTTCAGATTAAGCCTGAATCACACACGATCATTTTCCATGTCCCTCGGAGTGGTAGTTCCAGCGATAGGTTTTCAGGGACCAGAAGAGTGATCTCATGACTCATCATTTTCTGAATCATAACCGTCCCTTTTTCCGTCACATTCCGTATTTACAACTGTCAGTCCATTAAAAGCAAAGCGTGGCGTTACAATCGCTGCTAGCGGCCGTACGTGAATTGGATGAAGGTCGGTGCCAGCGATATCTACATCTAAATAATACCCCGCAAGCCTCCTAAAAGGCGTGTGGCAGGAGGTGTTGGGACACCAGCCGTTAGCACATAAGAATGGAGTGCTCTAACGAAGTTAGGACTAGCATTTATTAAAGGCCTTTATGGTTCAGGGGAAAAACGAATTCCCATATCTATCTCTTCGGCAAAACATCTCTCTTAATTTATCGCTTGTATCGGACCTGGAAATACAGTGGGGCTCCAGTGGCGCCGACTCCATGGGGCCTGAGGGGGCCCGAGCCCCCCCAAAAAATCGTTGTTGGTGTGAGAAAAAAATGTGTCAGGCTTGTTGATTTTCCCCGGAGTGTTCGGATATCGAGATTCGAGTTATCAGGGTTCTAATGTTGATCATATGACTCATCTAAAATGCTTAAAAAACTTAAAACTCACTTCTTATAAAATATCCCCGGGCAATATCCCCGGTTTTGGCCCCCCCAATATTTTTTGTAAGTCGGCGCGCCTGTGGGGCTCTAATATAATGTTCTCGGTGTCGCTCTTAAAGATAACCATTCTCAATTGCTCAAGCAATCTAAGCCATGCGCGCAGCCTCCGAGTCTCCAACGGCTCCCAACCTAATTCACTTAACATCTGGGTTACGCTGTCTGTACGCCCGTAACAGTGTTTGACGAACCGCGTAGCCTTCCTTTGTATTTTATTCAGCTCTCGGATTAAGTCTTTCTGCGCCGGATCCCATATGCTCGCTGCATATTCAAGGTGCGGTCGGGCGAGAGCGAAATAGCACCTTTCTTCCACTTTCTCATCCTAAATTCTTCAGGGCTATGCCGCAAATTTTCCTTATATGTGTTCCCCACGAGAGGTTCGAGGTTATCGTTATTCTCTCAGGTACTTCACTTTGTCTGTTGTCTTTATGCTAGTACCATCCACGGCATAAACATGATACTGTCAGCGATGGAAAGAGGGACGTGCCGAGTGATGGAAAAAGGTATGGAGATCCCATTGCCACGAGCCATTGCGGAAAATGATCGCGAGAAACAGTCATTTTTTCCGCTATCATTGGGAAGATCGCTGAAGCTGTCCCTAGAAAGAATTGGAATAAATTTTCGACTGAGTCAGGCTTTAACCCTTCTTGCTCATCGCGCCGTTGCGATGAGCAAGAAAGGTTAAAATCTGAATCAGGTAGTTCACGGTATAAAGTAAGGTAGAATCGCGGTAGTTCCTAGACTGGCTATAGTTTTGATCAATTTTGGGGTAAATGTGATGATAATTCAATATGGAGTATCCTCTCTGGAGATATTTTAATAGAATGTTTTAACTTTTAAATTACTTTTTCAGAGCTACAGCTAGGCCTCCCTCAATACGCCTATCCATTTTATTCTCCATTGTCTCCTTCTATCATGTAAACGACATATAATAAGAGGTAAAGAGAAGGAAATGTAATGGCAAAATAACCACCCCAGCATCCAAAATTTTCATGAGGTGTCATGGGATGCTTGCCATAGACCACTTGCGTCATATGCCTCATGAGTCGAACTGCCTATGAGCCACCAGAAAAAAAAACTAGTTGAAAACAATCTCGTGAATTGGCTCCCCTGGTAGATTACCATGTAACGTCAATGTAGTCACGGACGCAGATGCAAAGTAACCCTCGTATTTAGTGATGGATGATGCTTCATTATATTTTTCCCTTCATTTGCTGTCTTCTCGGAAAATGGGTGTTGGTAACGATGTAGACCTGAAAATTCTTAATTTGTACTTTTTTTGCAGCTTAAAAAACGGTAATGGCTTAATATTACCTAAAATTTATTATTTATTTTACATATTCACAGCTTTGACTGAACAAAAAGTTATATTTTTCTGTAAACTCTTACATTTACTCCTTGTTTTGAAATTTGGCTGTTCTTTACAGAACTTTCCTTTTGACTAGGGCTATCCAGCTTTTTTCAAACATGTGCCTGTTGTAGGAAACAATATTTCATTTATTGTTGCCTTATTGCTATTATAATTCGGATTACGAAGGCAGTATGGAATCACTTACTTAATCCTTAGCACTACAGCTGTGGTAGGACCTTGATTTCTCCGACATTGATGGACCATTTGCTACGATACTTTGCCTTTCTTCTCCATCTCTTTACTACCTTCTTCTAGAGTTATCCTCTGCGATACCCAGCGATATTTTCCTAGATCTTCCTACCAATCTTCTCCCACATTTTCTTCCTAATTAAGTTTCGTAGCCTCTCTTCCCTCAGGCACTCTCCCTGTATGACGTAGCCACCTTAACCTCGTACTCTTTATTTCTTTCATCATATTTTGGTGGTTTTAGGCTTCTTTTTTCTCCTTATCATTCCTTATCCTCCTCTGCCCCCCTCATTCTCTGCGACAAACATCTTTCTTAAAAATTCATTCATCTTCATCTAACAATTTCTATTTAAGACCGTACAGTTCGAATTCAATGATACAACTGTACGGAAATTGGATTGAAAAATGAAAAATAGGCGTCAAAGCCTAGAAGGAGGTCGCGGAATAGGCGGCTGTGTTTACGGAAAGCAAGGACTTGGCAACCAAACCGCGCGCACGTTTGGATGAAGGAGATTTGCTCGGTATTTTAGTCAGCAAATGGAGACGAGAGGTCGGTCCACAAGTTCGGAACCACCCGAGAGAGAGAGAGAGGAGCGTTACCCTAACAGCAAGGGAGAATAGCGGTGTTTACTTAGTTAGTTGTCGGTCGCAGAATCCCGAGGACGAAGGAAGAAAAGAGGCAGGTGCCAGCCACGGAATAAAAAAAGTAATTAAATAAACCGGGTACGAAACACGTTTTCGTGGATTACCACCGCGAAGAAGGAAAGGAAACGACATGAGAACGGCACAGAAATTGAGGATAATGAATCCCGTATGTGTTTTAGCAAATTTTATGAGCTTTAGTCCCCAAGGTTTTTCTTTCGGTTTTAATGTAGCGTTAATCGGCTTAAATACAATTGAGAGAGCACGAAAACAAAATTACCAAATAACTTTCCCATCAAGGCCATTTTGAGCACTTATTGACTCAACTAATAATGCAGTATTTAGCAATCTTCCCCAAAATATCAATACTGGGTGTGAAGGCAGAGCAACTTTGGGCGGTATCGCTTTATATAGTCCGTTTTATGAAGTGGTTCCTGCAAAAACAAATTTTAAACAATGAGGTCGACGACCGATTTCTTATCACTGTCGATTGTGGTGGAGTCTGAAATATGGTGACCCGTATTTTTCTGTCTTTCAAACTCCAGTCTACTTCTCAATCCATTCGCGGCGCGAAATTGACAGCCTTGACCCTGACCTAGATAAGTTGATGACGTCACGGGATCTTGCCAAATGGGCTGTGGCTTCTGCTTTACGTTCGAGTGCTTTGCGTGGTTCGTTGTTGCTTATCTCGAGTGAGCGATTCCTTCACTCAATGAGCGGTTCTCCTTGAACAGTTTAATGAATCGGTTCCCTAGTGACGTCGCTAACTCATGACAAGAGGGCGACAACTTACGCTTTCTTTGTTATTATACGTATTATGGAAAGGCTGAATGAGGAAGTTTTTTTTTTGATCGACATTTCTTTCCCTTCAATCTATCGATTCCTATTAGTGAGTTGTAAATTTGGATGAATGCCCCATTGAGAACATCGCAAGTACGCAGCGAGTTTAATTTCCATAGTTTTTACTTGCACTTTGAATGATTTAAATAGCACTTTGAATGATTTTACATTATGCATGTTTAATGGCATAATTTCACCCTTTATATATGAAAAAAGTAACTCAAATAGTAGACTAGCTCTACAATAAAGAGAAGTTTTGTTGCAATTAGAAGATTATTGCTGCTATTCGTCCTTAAATAGGCTATGTCAGCAGCAATAGACGCTAACAGTTGAAATAGGCATTTTTTCGCAGTAAATAATGGCCTTAATTTCTCCTAAAATGATGGCAAATGAACGTACAGCATCATTAAGTAAACCTGAGTAAAATAAGCTCTTATAAAAATTTTTTTTTAAAAAACCAGCCTTTATATTTAGATTGCAGGGACGAAAATCGACCATTTGGAACTTCTTAGATCAAAAACATGTTTTGGGGGGCTATAGGTTGACTGGGGGGTGGTTAAAGGGGGGTTGGAGAGAAAAAGTTATATTTTCATGTATTGTCATCGGAAATGAAGAAGTGTGCAAAATTTCAGCGTTTTTGCTTCACAGGAAGTGAGTCAAATTTGAGTTACAAGATTTGTACCAGACAAACAGACAAACAAACAGACAGGTTGGTGAGTTGATATAAAGGCTGGAATAAAAAATGGATATTTTTGTCAATGCCCTCATCTTATTCATGATTTGGTAGATTTAATTGCCTCGCGTTTACATTTCACATACTGCTATATTTTCTGAGAATGCCTAATAAACTTGTAGTAATTTTATTAGTGTGTACCATTATATATTACCCACTATGTTCAGTTTTTTTTCTTTCCTCTCCTGACGAGTCAGTCGCAATTTGTACGTGAAAAATAATCGTGCGAGTCAGGCTTAGCTCCACGTTTTCGATCGTAGGGGAACGAAGGGAAAAAGAGATAACTCCCATCAACGGAGTAAAATAAAACTGCTGAATAAACCAGGGACAGATTTTTTTCAGATCCCCACAGCGTGACGGGACGCAAAATTACTCTCTTTCAATGGGTCTCCGTGATTTCTTTTCACTCTTGACGCCTTTTTTTTAAATTCCGCGGAATGGAATGTAAGGATCGCAGCATCGTGAATTGCGCCAGTGTGAACCAGGTAAACGCGGATTCGCTCTCACGTGTCCTCACGGTGCGTCGGCTGCTGTGGTAAGTGCCTTCACCTAGGCGTACACGTGGAAACATAAAGATGGTCGAGTTCTCTGGAATTGAGCTATTTATTTCTAATGTTCGGAACTGTTTAGAGGCGTTAATAGTTCTGCATTTCGCCGCACACGTGTCGTGTTGCGAAATATAGGTTCAAAATCGCTTGAATACCCTTTTTAAATGTTTAATTATTAAAATATTTCTAGTTTTGACATGGGAGATCGTGTAAACTCGTGTAGACTCCTGATCGTAAGGTCCCGGGAGCAAATCCCGGTTGGGGACGTCTGTAACTTAGTCCGAAGTGAGCTCTTACCTCACCTATCCAAATAAACTTTCGACTTGAATACCCTGAGTGGTAGCAATGCTAGCATGGCAGAGTGTTAATATATATTAACAAAAAGGTTCAAATATGGAAGGAGACAACTTGTTACCCTCAGTTATTCCGGCAAAAACCACGATTTTCCCTGTGTTTTTCTAAGTAGTTCAGTCAATCACGTGGGAAGAGAAAGAAGAATCAAGGCAAATGATCGCAGCGAATCGTCCAGCATTGTCGCAGAAAACAAGGTCCTACGAGAGCTACTATTTTTTAAATTCCAATAAATTTTATCAGCCCTTGAATCGAGTTGTGTTTTATTTAATAGTTCAGTCACTCAGTGATTCAACCCGAAGAAAAGTGTTTATATTTATATAGGTTGGGGTAAAGCTAACCTTGGACTAAGCCGCGGGTGTGTACGAATTTCACGCATTTAGGGTAGCGGGGCCTATTTCGTTCCTTGCGCTACCTTGCACTTCGCGCATTTTCGTGAGGTCATGTCCGTAGGCTTCACCCAGAATTTGAACCCGTTTCGATAAGTAGCGTATCTCACAACCCACTTGGGCTCCACGCTTCCGTTTAGAAGTTAATTTTCTTAGAATTTGTTTTCGTATGAATTATCAGCATTAGAAATTTTGTTCCCGAATGAGAGCGTGAATCACCCTTTGTCTATCTATCTAACTATAACTATTCAAATTAATTGAGAGGTAAGGAAAGAAAGGGATAGGAACATACAATAGAAAAAGGACGATGACAACGGTGCTGTGGTGCATGGAAAAAGCCAGAAATTGGAGGGTAAAAATGCTACCTGACTTGAGAGAGAATGTCTGTTTGCCTGTCGGCTATTTGTTTCCACACGTCTGCATGGATTGCGACCAAAGTTAGTACACACATGTATCTTACGTTTCCGAAGCTTGTAGTGCTACTTCCGGTTGCATAGGACGCGCCCTTTGCGTAGTTTTATCGTTACCGTTTGTTATAGTCACGTCATGCAACTTCTGCGGGAGGATCGCCTGAGAGGTAAACACCCCGCTCGTCACTGTGAAAGGGATAACATAACTCTTAGGATACAACCACTTGCTATTAATCCTTTCGGTGCAAATCTTTTTACTGGGGTATGCATTCGCACGATGAATTTGGTCAACACACGATCGGGTACTAATAAAGATCGAAATTTTGGAGAGCGTTACGAGCTAATCCCGTGCGCGGTGTGGGGAATTTTTTTTTTTTTCATTTTTTGCTGTTCAGCGTCTTTCACTCACCGTCTTACTTAATTTGAGTCAACCTTGGGGTGCTCTAGGTGGGGGGCGACTGTTAACATACCTGCTTTGTTCCTTTACCTACAAAATCTGCTATTTAACCGTGAATTCGAAGTTCCAAGTTTCCCACTTCTAGGTACTGTCTTTCCCGAGCAACGCCGGGTAGCCTGCTAGTTAAGGTTTCTTGGTAGGATAACTTTTACTAAAACCACTTGTATTTTTAAATAAAGCGACCCTCGTTTCGATGAATAATCATCATAATCAGGCGTAAATAATTTGATAATGATTATTAGTCGAAATCTTATCATCATCGTGGGAAACGCACGGATCGATCGAAGACGTGGTTTCTTCGCTCATAACCCGTTCCCTAAAGGTGAATTGACATCAGCGTAAGCATTTACGATGGCTTTCTAGATTAAATTATTTATGACTGATGATGAAAATTATTCATAGAAAACCGGGTCGCTTTATGTAAAAAAGAAGTAGTATATGTAAAAGTTATTCAGCCGAGAAACCTTATAACGGAATACCACCCAGTTAAAAATGGATTAGGCCTGCTAGTTATTTGATGAAAAAGTCTAGTTTTCCTGCGAACAAATCCATCACGTTTCAACGTGGTGATTTTGCCGAGCCCCCTTGTTAGGTATAAGCACCCTGAAGAGTACATATGCGTGTTATGGTCTTTCAGCGCCCCCTCCTGCTCTTCCTTCCCCTTTCGCTGTTATCCCTTTTTAAGAACCCTTCCTCCTCCTCGGAATCGCGTCGCCAGTGCCAAGTCTTGCCCATTATTCTTCCACAATCCCTCCCATTACCCGAAATCTCCTCTTAATGTCGTGGTAAGACCAAAAAAAGGTATTCTTTTCGACGTCGTTTTGGGAGACCTTCCAGCTTTGTCGCGTCTTTTTCAAGTCCCACTTGCTCTGCGTTGCTTCGTTTGAATGGTTGAACTTCACTCCAGGTAATCCACTCCCGCTCGTGATGTATCTGACTAGGTGGTATATTATTGCAGTAAACTAATGCCTACCTCCTCTTCTCTTCTCTTGTTTTCAACCTTTGAGCTAATAGTTTCCTATTATTTTTTTATTGCCTAAATCGAAAGATTATTACTCCTGGTGTACGTATTTCACGCTTTTAGATTTTCAAAAGACGATATCTATTTTTCGCGATTTAAATAAAAGTGAAAATTTTCAAGCGCGCGAAAACGCGACGGCTAAGTATGAATGCTGGGAAAACTCCGTTTGACGTCGTTCTGGTTCCCGCTGTCGCAAGTGAGGTGACCTTAGGGCGAAGCTTTGAGCGCTGATACGACGCAGGATGCTAGCAGGTAGCAGAGTACCCTGCTAGCTGGTAGCGATTGGCTTAAATAAGGATTATTAATACCTTATCAAACGAAGAGAACTTTCTGACCTCAGCCAGTTTTAATAGGTGATTATTAAGGCATGTTGCCCGGAGCTCTGTGCCTCATGCATGCATTGGTAATCTCAGACGATGTAAAACTCCTATCTACTCGTATATAAACTAGGCCCCTGTGACGTCACGTGGAGTGGCATCGCATGGGCGCCAATCTGGCCTTTTTTCAAATGAGGATAAAATTGACCATTGCCATTCGTGTGAACCGGTATTTCTAAAACCAAATAATTTGTATATTATGAATACACTAATGGTGGGTAACGAATCGCAATCAATGCCTTTCGTTTTCTTTGATGAAGGAAACTACCCTATTGCATCGGATTCCTCCATAATTTTATTTCCTGTACTGGCAGGGATGCCGACTTACGAAAAATATTCGGGGGGCCCAAGCTGGGGATCTTGCCCCGGGAAATTTTATAAGTGGTGAGTTTTAAGTTTTTTAAGCATTTTAGAAGAGTCATATGATCAACATTAGAACCCTGATAACTCGAATTTTGATATCTAGGCACTCCAGGGAAAATCTACAAGCCTGACACATTTTGTTCTCACACCCATAACGAATTTTTGAGGAGGCTCGAGCCCCCTCAGGCCCCATGGAGTCGGCGCCACAGTGTACTGGTCTGTTTACCTCTTTGTAGAGTGTGTAACCCACACCCTCTTCTCCTTGTATGACTTGTTACAATATGTACATAAATACATCGACCTCTATATTCTTATCCGGGAATGGTACCCTTAATAGCAGTTATTAGTACTCCTCGTGCCGAAGAATGTGTCCAATATATCCACCCACGCGTCAGGTATCTCCGATAAGTGGGATATTTCTTAAATTTTTGAGCACTGTTTGTGGGCTATCTAATTAAATAATTCTAAGTATCCACTTTTGTTACCTTAACTCAAATGCTTGTAGCCTCTCTTTCATATCCCAGAATAGGCTTAAATTTACTATTAGTCTCAAAGTGATAATCTAAGCATCTATGCGACATCATTGACAGGTGGAGAGTAGCCTGTATTTTTCCGAAAGTTCGAATTTGTCCTTTTTCTTCGAAAGCAAAATTTGACGGCACGATCCTTTGAATCTGCATCCTTTGGTTAGGAATATAGCTTGCTGACCGATGTAATTCCGATGTCACTCTTGATTTAGGTAAATGATATTTCTAGTGTCGAATTTTCACATCCCGATGAATAAATTTTACTGCCGTTCTTGATTTTACCATGGACGTGGAAGGAGCATGACGTCAAGCGAAGTATATGTGGATCCCGTTCTGTATGTTAAATCCAAACGGTACCGTTAGCACCGTGCATTTTAATTTGCCTTTTTACTAATAATTAATTGGTAACAGCGGAGGATAACATGGGATTTTAGGTTTGCGATCTCAGTTCAATGATTCAAACGCCGATATTCAATGCTTTGAAATCCGCCACTTTTTGGTCACAAAGCCCGTGGTATCATCACGTACAGCCTATGCTCTGAGCTTTGCAAAGAGCCATCTAAAATATTACTCTACAGTGTCCTTGGGGTATGGGTGGTCAGAAAGGAAGACCCTGAATATGTTACTTAGGGGCAAGTTATTATGTGGTCATATCACGCTATCTAGAACAGTCGTATATTGTCTTTTGTCGCTACGAATCACTTACCTAAGTCATACGTATTTTAATGTCCAGGGAATACATAGTAGGAGCAATGTCTCAACATTTGTTAAATCTTTATGTAGCTGCAGGTGAAATTT
This sequence comes from Ischnura elegans, assembly GCF_921293095.1. Classification (NCBI taxonomy): domain Eukaryota; kingdom Metazoa; phylum Arthropoda; class Insecta; order Odonata; family Coenagrionidae; genus Ischnura; species Ischnura elegans. Next base: position 45,800,362 of record NC_060255.1, read on the forward strand.
TCAAATTTGAGATGGTGGTAAATTTTAAATTAGTAGAAGCGATTCTGCATCTCTACGTATAAGTATTAAAAAGCTAAATTCTATTGCAATGAGTCAATCTGGAAAAACAAATCTATTTCTATCGTACTAAAGTTATTAGTAAATTCCACAAATTCACGCCCGAGACATCAGAATAAAGGTAAAATCTGAGAAGAGTCTTCGCTTATATTCTCTGTAGTTATCAAGATAACAGCTCAAGGCTGAAATGAGTACTTTTTCACGGAAGGAAAATGCATCACTCCCTCTTTCGGTGACTCACCGGTAGTTTTCCGTGACGTTGTAATTATTTAAACTTCATCTGTCAACCTGAAATTTTCAGTCTTCAGTAAACAAACCCTTTTCAACGCTTGCCAGAATCTCGAATGGGAAATATTGCCGCTGTATTTTCTCAGATGTAAACCTTATGCATTTGAGATTCAGGATTATGTGGATGAAAGTCCTCTCGTTATACCGCGGAAATTTGGAGGTGATTAGGAAGTATTACAACTAGTAAAACGTTTCGAAAGAAAACAAAATACGGCCGGTCGAGAGGGAATTAATGCTCATCTTAAAAATTTGAACGTGAAGATATACGCATGCATGGAAAGGTTAGCTGATAAGAGAGCGTCGAAAGATCAGTATTCGGATTGTTGACTGATGACAAAAATAAACGGTCGCGCACCGTTGCGTTTTGTTTCACTCGCGGAAGGTGGCGCCCCCACGTAGGACGCATCTCCGACCTCTCCAAGATATCAAAAGTTAAGAAATGCGTGTTAATGGTTTGCTGGTAAAGAAGCATCGACAGATCTATCTTCGCATTGTTGACTTATGACTGGATGTATACTTCTATTATATTTTATCTGTCTTATTTCATCATGAACTTATACTTTCCCCTACACATTGTTGCGAGTTTACACAGAATTAAGTGCTCGACACTTGTGAATCATAACAGCATTTTATTTAATACACTCAAACGAACGATGTCTTATAAGAACTCATTAACTTCAATGCAACGAATCAATATAAACAACAGCCCGCAACCTAGCGACGCCCACATCACACAGGCGCCGCTACAATATTAAGATTTGTCGTAAAATTTTGCTTCTAACGGATGCCGTCTCAACATCGTCTTGTTACAAACAGCTTCTCTAGCTCGAAAAAACCGTATTCTCCACAAGAGCCCATGCTAAATTATCCCTATGTTACCGCTAGGGATGGACGGATCCAGGATTTTTTTCGGATCCGGAATCGGATCGGATTCGGATCCTTGATTTTCGTAGCCGGATCTTTCGGATCGGATATTTCCGGAACCAAATGCATTTTCAAGTTCCTGAAGCTGAGATTCCCCCGATGATGTCTTGGGAAGAGTCACACTATGTGCCAGTCGTATTTTGCTATTTTTATTTTCCACGGCTGAAATTCTCCTACGTAACCTCTGTGAGAGCTTGAAAACAAAACGGTTCATGCGTAGGACAAGAATCGCATGCGACGGCGCATTCGAAGATATAATCGGAACTATTTCCACCCTTATGGGCATTCACTGAAGCTATCATTCAAAATTTCGGATCCACATCCGATGTCTTCCGCGACTTTGGATCCGATGTATCCGATGAAGGGTAATATCCGCGGATATCAGATCCGACCATCCCTAGTTACCGCCAAATATCTCAAAAATGGCACATGGGAATCCCTTTTTCTTTGTGTCATTGAAAGTGCGTCTTTCAAAGAATATATAACCAAAGTTTCATTAAATTCTTGTTACTTTTACCGTTGTGCTACTTACCTATATCTACCTTAAACGGTCGCGAACCGTTTTTTTTTTTTTTACTTCACTCGCGAAGAAGGCGCCCCCGCGTAGTACGCATCTCCGACCTCTCTCTCTTCCTCCTTCCGCCATGGCCGTACTATTTCAGGGCGGGGTCGTGTCACGGGTTGGCGGCAAGGGGGCACTGCGGCGGCCAGGCATTGATCCTCCTTCCTTCCGTCCTAGGGTTCCTCCCTCTTCTCTCTCTCCCTCCCTCCCGACTTCTGCCGGGGAGAGAGGTTACTGCGGAGGAATGTGTTTTGCCTTCCCCCTTCCCTTTTAGGGGTCCTCCCTACACCCGCGACCTCTTGACCCCTGGGTTTTGAGAAAAATTGAGATCTACGTCTACGAGTTACTTCCCTTGTGCCCAACCAAGGGAGTACGAGGCAATTATCTATAACAACATCTGTGCTTGTTAAATCTTATTTTCACTATTGGTATTATGGTACCTTATTGCCAATATTTCCATAAAACTTTACCTCGGGGTATGGAACGACGTTGTAAAAAATATAGTTTCATTTATTTTTCCGAGCTTTTGTGTTTTCGGTAGAACTGATGACCTATTCATTTAAAATTGCCGCTAAGAAATGATGCAGGAGACCTAAGCGCCAGAAAAATTGCTAATTTTTAAGTATATTTAATAGCCAATACACGTGAGAAACATTTCAGTCTGTATTTCTTCCAGCGAAGGTTTACATGCATGATATCTGATATTTTAATTAGTGCATAATAGTGACGTTATGGCAAAATTAGCAGTGACGGAACTCGCTTCCCATAACTTTTTTTACAGGTGATTTTGAGACAACAAAATTGATACAAGTGTTATTTGACTATTATGACTTTTATTAACCAGTGCCGGAACGGCGTGTAGTGGAAAGTTGGGACTAAGTGTGTGTTTTGGATCGCGCGGTCTTAACATAGCCATAATAGGAAACTGAAGCATTCGAGAGCGAGCTACGTTGGAATTGTCATTAAATCATCGTTTTGTGTTAACCCCAGTCTTTCTGTAAACACTTGATCTAATTTTATAAGTAAAAAGTCGATTAATTTACTCGGCATTTGAAACCCTAGCCTATGCAAAACCTTTGCGATGTCTGTCGTCAGCATTCATGTCACGAATATCTGATTATAATGTGTCCTCTCTTGGCCTTGCCTATTGCCCCTGGAAATCTTTTATATTTATAATGCTCCCATCTTGGGGAGAGACCCTCAATAATTTTCCATTATCATATGAATGGGCTATCGGTCGCTATCCTCAATCCTAGTTTGGATTTAGTCAGAACCACGACTTAAGCCTCCGTATTTTTTTTTTAACTCCTTGATTTTACTCTCAAATATTAGGTTATGAGTACCTCGCCTTACATCGACGTTTTTTCCTATCAAGGGTTAAAAAATAATCCTTGGAAAAGAAGTAGCAGTCTATTTATTATATTTAAGCTTGGCTGTTCACGTATGGTTTGACGTTCGTAGTCGGCATGTGAGCTCCATCGTTCGACCAAGCTCCTTAGGATGTGGGGCTCATCATAGAGACCAATATTAAAAGAGGTTTCATCAGTCTTGCTCGAAAAGGCGTTTTCGGTCTTTTTTCGTAACGCAATTCCGTTTATAACTCGAAATCTATTTATTGACAATTCGGACATAGCTTAAGTTTCTGATCGGCTGATCCCGTCGTTTTAAAACTGCGATTTTATTTATTTCGAGTTGAAATTCCGTTCTCATTGTTGTTAATGTTCACGAAGAAGAAGAATTTATCAAGCTTTGGACTAAAATAAATGTTTAAGGCTTTATTCGGCTCTTTTTATCATTAGTTAAAACATGATTTTTAATCTAGTTGATAGACATAGAAAACATATAAAATATAGGTGTGAACGAGTCATTCAGAGAACAAAATGCAACTGTTAAGTAACAACTCTGTACCCTGGTTTCACCATTTTAATTTTTGAGTACCCTTTTGATATTTTCCCCTTGGTACGGTCACCTACAGAAGATGCAAGTGCATCTCCGTAACCCAGAGAACATTTACAGTACGCATCAGTGCTGTTTCTAAAGTTTCATTTCCCCGTATTTCATCCTCCAATTTCTGCAAATCCAGTGAAAGGGCCCAGGAAAGATTCCTCCCATCAGGAGAGTATCTGCTCGGAAAGGGTGGGCGCTTTGCGAGTCTGCCTAACAAATTGAAATGAAAAGGCGAGTTGCCGATTTGGACTGGTCCGAACTCTTCTCTCACTCTCTCCATTCAAATTTGAACTCTGAGTATTTTGGGGTTTTCATTTCTCTTTTATTGAAGCAAGTTTTGGTGGAGAGGTTGACTTTTTTATTTTCTCCTTTATGAATATCGCTTAATACTTTAACCGCAGAATCTTTTGCATAGCATTACTGGCGGCGGAGCTATTTTGGTCCCGTTTAATGTTTTATATTTTCCTCTCTTTTAAATTTTTTTGGCTGTTCTCTTTATTTACACTTTGGGATTAACAAAGTAATTGCCTTAGTGCGCCATTTATTTTTCACATAAAATATTTTTAAATTTTTGTTACCCCGTGATGAAGAATATTGTATTCTTCCGTTTACTGCTCAGATAAAAGGATAGTTTTAAATGTATTTTGCGGAAATATTCTGCTGTGGTTAGACATTCGCTTAAAAAAAAAGATAAGGTCTACCACAGCAGAGGTCAAGGTTACGTTTACTACAGCAAATGGTGAAGGTGAAGAAGAGTATTCATAAGCTCCTTTCACGTATTTTTGAAAAAATAAAATCCATACAAAAATAAAATTCACAATAACACTCATTTAAGTTCTTTTTTAAAAGACTCTCTTGTGAGTTTGCTTCAGCCAAAAAGCGGGACTGCGGTTGGGGAGCGACCTCTTTTAGGTTTGTGAATCCAGAGGCGAGGGAAACCACTCATCGGCTGTGTTGGCGTTGAAGGTTGCGATTTAAAAGGAGAAAGCTGGCGTGCACCAATGTAAGAAGCGGAGTGTCTTTTTTTATTTAAAATGGTCTTCGTTTTCTTTCTGTCCTCGCCACTGTGTCCTCTCTGGTATGATATGGAAGTCTTGACCTTGGAGTGTTGCATTGGTATTCATGCCTTCCTTCTCATTTTTATTATCATGTTTCCTGTCTTTTTTTATGCTTCTCTCGGACATGTTTTGATCTGCGTCGGGTCTCTCTTTTTATTGATAATTATCAATTTTAATGCTCCTTTGTTTTGTATTATGTGACTTCTCACTGTACATTTTCTTTCCAGGTTGGAGGATATGATCCCTTAGGATGCCGCACAGCCTCACAGTTGGCCTAAATGATTTATGTAAGTGTCTTAACTTGTTTGTCACTCCTTATGGACATTTATATGCCCGATGCAAAATACTTGTAACGAGGCTGTTACTCAAGTCTCTATTGCATATGAATTTATCGAAGTAATATAATTTTACTATCTAAAAGAATGTCTGGATTACATTTTTTTGTCTCGAGACTGTTATTCAACTCCCTTTTGTATATTACCTTATTCAAACAATTTGATTTTACTCTCCGTAATGATATACATGGTGGAGAAAAATAGGGTCACAAAAATTTTAACCCTGGATAGCTGATACCAGTAGAAAACAAAATTACCAATAATTTTAAGGTCGAAAACGCACGATTTTTAAACTACTGGTTACTAAACTACAGCAATTTTAGCCCCCCAAGCGCCCCAATAGGGTGGTATCCTTTTATTTCTTTATTGCCTAAATCGAAAGATTATTACTCCTGGAGTACGTATTTTACGCTTTTAGATTTTTAAATGACAATATCTATTTTTCGCGATTAAATGAAAAGTGAAAATTTTCAAGCGCGCGAAAATGCGACGGCTAAGTATGAATGCTGGGAAAACTCCGTGTGACGTCGTTCTGGTTCCCGCCGCAAGTGAGGTGACCTTGGGGCGAGGCTTTGAGCGCTGATACGAAGCAGGATGCTAGCAGGTTGCAGAGTACCCTGCTAGCTGGTAGCGATTGGCTTAAATAAGGATTATTAATACCTTATCAAACGACCTAATCCAGTTTTAATAGGCGGGCGATTATTAAGAGATGTTTCCCTGAGCTCTGTGCCTCATGCATGCATTGGTAATCTCAGACGATGTAAAACTCCAATCTGCTCGTATAGAAACTAGGTCCCTGTGACGTCACGTGGAGTGGCATCGCATGGGCGCCAATCTGGCTTTTTTCAAATGAGGATAAAAGTGGTCATTGCCATTCGTCTAAACCGGTATTTCTAAAACCAAATAATTTATGTATTATGAATAATTTAATGGTGGGTAACGAATCGCAATCAATGCCTTTCGTTTTCTTTGATGAAGGAAGCCACCCTATTGGCCGCGAGTTTGCCCTGTTGTCGGATGCTCCAGACATCTCTCTCCAGACATGCTCCAGACTTAGAATGCTTTGCCCGCCGGAGATCGCGATGCATCCGGGATACATAGCGAAATATAGAAAGATAGATAAAATCATTGGAGTAGTAAAAAATTCTACTTAGAATGCATGCTTGCATTGTTCGTAGTAAAAGTTTACAAATGCTCGCACATAAAAGTTTTGGGATCACCGCTTGGAACCAGTTGTCTTCGCTAAAAAAAATTATGAAAGTTAGATTTATTGATATGATTTCTTGATTATATCTATTTTGGTCTCTCGTTGCCACAACTACTTCACACTGAGGCAGAAGTTTAGAGTGAATAAAACGAGTACGAATCCGTGCAGGAATCACTTCGCCTTGTTATTAGACTCGGTTCCATTTTAATTTTATTATTAAAATGGTCCTCATATGGTTTTTATAGTATATGAGTATTACTTAGAAGTGTGAGATTTACGCAGTTATACAATGGTGCGTTATCGATCTAAACATCATTGGTATTTTAGTTCCTACTAGTATCAGCTATTCAAGATTAAATTTTCGTACCGCGATATTTTCCACCCTGTATACTTAGCTTAAATTTTTTGCCATTTGGTCTACGTTTACGTTTTTAGTTTTGTTCATGGAATATTAGTGTTTTTTGCGATCGAATCGTAATCTTCATTGAATATTATCTCTTATATTCATGTCATGTTATCAATTTTTACTCACCGTGTGCCTGTTTTGGCCTGCTAAACAGATCCTGAAAACTAGTAGTTCTCAAGGCTGGCGGCACTGGGAACTTCGCACCCAAAGGGGGTGATGCCCCAGGCTTTGGGGAGGGGGAAAGCCAAGTGGGCGGTAGTGGGTCGCCGGAGGGTCCAGACTGGTGACAGAAAAAAGTCGAGTCGATTTTTCGAGTATTCGATTTGTCATCGAAATGAAAAGCACTACTTTTCTATAAAAATCGAAATTTGAACCAAAATATGGATTGATCGAAAAAATCGACTGTTCTTTGTTAAAAAAGAACAGTTTATACAAAAACATGTTTAATATCTATTCGAAAAACACAAAAAAGTTTTATATAGTGAAAAAAATCTACTTAGGGTGCATGCTTGCATTGTTTGTAGCAAAAACTTTATTATATAAAAAAAAGTTTGTATCAAAAAATGCATACAGATTTAAGTTTAAGGATCTCCGCTTGGAAATAATTGTCTTCACTGATTTTTTAAAGAAATATTAACTAATGCATATGCTTTCTTGATGATTGATGTCGTGCCTTTCAAATTTTACCGGCCTAAGAGTCAAAGTCTTTAACATGGGACAAATGATGCTATCATAGGCCGGAAGTGAAGCTGCTGAGATCAAACGAAAAGGTCAAGGTTGAAGTTGAAAAAGGCTATCTGATTATTAGATTCGGTTTCTTTATACTTTAATCAGTACAATGCTCCTGATTGGGTTGTTTAATCTATGAATCTGTTTATTTTAAAGTTATCAATTTTGGGGAGGTGAGTAATGGTTTATGGATCCAAGGGACCGGTGGCTTGAAAAAGTTTGGGGACAGTGCTGTAAACGATAGGAAATATGTTTAACACGATGTAAGTTCTTCGTTGTTTCCGTTCCATTGAAAATAACCGGGCTTTTTCGTTGATGACAAATATAAAAGGCAACAACACGGAGAAAAATGTCCGATGTCATATCCGCCCTCAAATGTCCCTCTATGAATGACTACATATCCCATATGGTTATAATTTTAAGTCCAAGTTGAAGGGCACAAATAGTACACTACTTTCAGGCATTTGGGATTACAGTCCAAGTCTCTTCTATAAGACTTTTCATTGTCTTAATCTCCTTCCTATCAGGTTGGGAATGAGAACTCTTAATGTATTTTTGTTCAATTTGCAAATTTAAAAAATACAGAAAATGCAAAAGTCTTATTAAATTCGCAACAGCGAATCATCAATTCGCAATTTTTATTTTTACCATACCACCACAGGCAGCACATATTGGCCATCTTATATCGGGGTGTTCAACAAATTTAACTTCTGCACGTGTACGAATAACCATGCTCTGAATAGGCATAATCTACCCAGGCCGGACTCTAACCCGTGACTTCTTGTTTGTCAGGCGAAGACTTTAACTCTCCGTCACCGTAGTTCTATCGTAGTTCGTATTATCAATTGTCTATTGTTATGTCAAATTGATTGTTTTAAGTTTCACTTTCACACACACAAAATTTTAAGCCGCCAAGCCAAGCCCTTGCGATAATCAAAATTAAATATTTCTCTAAACTGGCTGGTTGGGGCGAGTCAAGGACTCACCGCCTATTTTTCGTGAACGGTCCCGTTTAGTGAGGAGACCCCGTCGTTTTCTTCGTCGCCTTTAAGCCTTTCATTGCTCTCGTTCACGTAAAAATTTCCTAGTTTCCCTCTTTTCGTCATTCTGTTGTTGTTTTTTTTCGAGTGGGAGTGTCGTGTGGGGTGGAGTCGGAGAGACCGGTGTCACCGTCGCCGTCTTCTCATCCTTCCTGCCATTGTCACGTGACGTGTCCCCTTCCTCTCTCTCTGTCTCGTAACTCCGTGCGCACTAGACTTTAATCTGCTCCTCCTCTCTTCCCACCGTGGCTGGCACGGTACCTCTGTTCGCCTCAGTTCCCCGTGAATCGCAGCTCATCTGTACTCCGCAATTTTTGCTTATATTTCCACCTACGCATCTCCAGCTTGGCTTCAATCTTTAAAATTGCTTACGGTGTAAATTGGATACGCAATGGGGGGGCTAATGCCCTCTCTAGTCCCTCTCCGGATCTACCACTGGATTGTAGCATATCAAAAGCGTGTAAAATAGGCCCTAAGTTTCGAGGTTATTTGTATTTCAATTCGTTAAGGTAGGTAAATATATAGGAAATTATAACTAAATACTTTTGTACCATGTGGCAACCCCTCACTGGCACTGGCACCTAGTAGGAATGACTTACGCAAAGGCCCCACACCCGCTTGGAACAAACACCTGCTGGTCATTTGCGGAATACAGATGTAGTGGACCTTTTTTTCGTCATTTTTGATGGTCATATAAAGTGCGGAATACGTATGCTACCGGGAATCGCACCCAGAATAAAATCGTGAGGCGAATCATCGACACGCCGTGGTTCTTAAGCCACCAAAAAATCGGGATTAGTGGGAGTTACACCCCACAGAAAACGGGTAGTTCATGAAATATTTTGAAAAATATCAAGCCTATATATATGCATTTTACATCATTTTAGCACTAAAAATTCAACTTTAAGCAGATGCAGTTATTATATATCAAATCCAGGTAAGATTTTTAAATAATTTTTTGATTTCTCTGAGGTTTTAGCTCTCAACCCACTCCACTTGACCCCCCCAGTTACGCCACTGACTGACCGAGCCAAAAACTAAAATTAAATTTCTCACTCAACTGTCAGGGAAGTTTTAATTAGTGGAACAGTTAAACTTCTAAATTACCTACAAAGTCTCACTATGTCGCACACCTAGCATAAATTTCACCTTACGCACACCGCCCACACATGCTCAAACAACCAGCTTCTGGTCTTTTGCGGAATACAAATGTACGGATTGGTGGAACTTTTTTCGCCCTTTTGTGATTGTCATAAAAGGTGCGGAATTACGATGCGACCAGGAATCGAACCCAGAAGCCGCCAGAAAAGGATAGCAATGGTTTGAGAAAAAAACCTTTCTCTCCCTAAAGCCACAATGAAGAGTATTGTACCTCTAGATGCTATTAGGAATAGCATCAGCTGTGATGTATTTTTTGCTTTTGAGTCCGATTATTTCCGTGAAAAAGCTGTACCACTCGTATTTTTCCAGCTGTATAACACGCTTATTTGCGGCCGCAAAAATATACGCGAGCATCTTGCTCTGTCAGTGATTCAACCCGGTTGTTTTTGATCGGTGAAGGTAGATCTTACCCAAGAATAATCCACGGGCGCGTGAATTTAAAGCTTTCAGAGTAGAACAGCATTTCCTTTTCCTGGTGTCTGCTATCTAAAAATGCTATATCCATGCATTTTAGAGTAAACCACGGTGACCTCTTAAATTTTGAGGGTTCTTCTTCTAGCCCGGGGGTGGGCAACCTACTGAGGAGGAAGAGCCAAAAGTTATGCAACCAGCTTGGCGGGTACATTTCAACATTGCTTTAATTTGACTGCCGGCAATGTATTTAGTATAGTGAATCTTTAATCCTTCGTACATTCATGGTTTTTATTGTTTGCAATATTATTTTTTTGAGTTTTGAAAATAGAAAATATAATTATTATTTTTTGCGCATGGAACTAAAAGGCCGCAATTTGACATCGAAAGAGCCGCACGTGGCTCGCGAGCCGTAGGTTCCCGACCCTTAGACTAGCCGATTACTTGTTAACAAGGGCGGATCCAGGATTTTTTCTGGGGGCACCAGGGTCTGACAGGCAAACGGTCATCTCGTATTTGGGATTGAACACACTATGCAACAACTACTCTACGAAATATGCTCTTACATTTAATATAAAAGTTATTTATGTATATATTTATTACTTTTATATTAAAATATAAAATTTATTAATATTTGTGTTAAAAATCTCGTCTAACTTTTGAGCGTCTGGGGTGGGGGCACGTGCTCCCAAACCCCCTTAATCCGCCTCTGCTCGATAATGATTGTGAAGAAATAATAGGATTTTTTCTGTTGATGATTGCTTCATTAGTGGAAAATGATTTTACTTTTACGACGTCATACATATTTCTGTAAATCCGCAGCATTACGCTTGCCACTATGTAATCTATTTCTCGTTCTTCATATCGATAGTTAAATGAAGTGTGATCCACGAAATGAAATAAAATTACAAACGTGATCAGGAAAGTGCTGGTAGATAGGTGATGTAATGTACACTCATGTTCGGGCATGCAAAGACATAAATGTTTAAGGAAGGAATTCGCAGCGAAAAAAATCAGTTGACTCGACCGGGATTCGAGCCTGGAAATCAGGAGATCGGGGATTAGATTTTTAACGTCCACAAAGCTATTAAGCTGTTATTTTAATGCCAATGCATAGGGCATGAAAAGGCACGAAACGCAACATTTATATTATAGGGGTCTACAATACAGGCTCTCCAGCCTTCTTTGGAGGAATAGAAACTAGTTTCCTTCATTAGTCTTATCATCCTAGGGAGACATTGTTTTACAAACATTTAATGTGAAAAATGTCTGCATTGCCACGTTTTGCCTGGACACCTTTTCGTCTTCGGTGGCCATGGTAGTTTCACGCTATTGGATGAAGAAAAAACTACGCATGTATATTTTGAGTGTAAATGATAACATTTTAAATTTTTTCCGTCTTTTTTGTAAGCTTTCAGATCTGTTTGTAGCCTGTAATGAGGTCTTCTAGCTTATACCATGGCGCACACTAGTTCCAAATCTCAAGAAAATTCATCTGTCCCGTTAGATGGGTTATGTTTTGTCTTTTTCGTGGCGTTTTTTAACTAATTATTTTCTTTTCTCTTTGAAGATACATAGCTTAACTTTTCCAATTTTGGATTGTCAAATGTTCACAGGGGTCTTCTCTGTGTATTGTGAACACTTCAAGACGGTAGCTATGCTTTTAAACAAGTAATACGCAACGAAAAATACATACTTTGAGCCATTAACCTGTTGGTTTTTGGTTAGTGTGCGGTATCAATGTCGAAGTTCTCCGATAATCGAGCGTACCAATCCATTGTGTAAGTGACGCCCTTACTGCTATGGTGAATGTGTTGATCATGATATTGCCGATCTTATTGTTACTGGCCACTTTTTAAAGCTTCAGAAAGGTTATGGAGTTTTGATCGTAGGTAGTATAAAAAACATTAAAATTACCGTAAACGCATCGTTCTTAAATGCGAACAACATCAGGGCTTTAGGTTCTAAAAGTTGTGTCCCGGTGAAAATTTTAAGATGGTAGCGAAAGAAATGAACAAGTTTATACAAGTAAATACACCTTTATACAACTATTTTGTTCGACCTGTATACTGCATATTTAGTTTCACATGGATACAAGTTTTTGAAAATGAAAGCCTCCGATACTGAATACCTGATGTTTTTCGTATTTAGGACCGAGAAGTTGACGTTAAGTTGAATGTTTTTTTTTATATTAGCCACGACTAAAAACTCCATAGCCTTTCTGAAGCATGATATGTTCGTGACGTATCGCTTCTTGTCGTCGGACGGAAGTAAATAGATGGAGTTTGCGCATGTTTTGTATTTGAATATATGCTTGTTTCATTTCTACCACGCATACTCTTATGCTTTGGACTTCGGCTCTCATTAAAAATCTCACGTACTCACTCGAGTCCACCCTGAGGCAAACCGATGTGCGGAGTCTTTCATAATGAGTCCTGGGAAAATATGTAGGTCATTCCATTGAAAAATTTGTGCTTAGCGAAAAATATATGCCCTTACTTGCCATTATTGGTTTTTTCCTGCGACGATGTTACGTTCCGAGTGTGTATGGACCCTAATTGAATAACTAATTGTGATTCTTTAGCCTTCAATTAAAGGGGTCATAATTTCAAATCTGCAGATGGGTGTAGCTGCGATCCTGTCTCTCACCTTTCATGGTATGAAGTGCGTGATATTTTCCTATTTTCTCGTTTTTGCTCGTGTCCTGAGAGTTCACTTGAAGACGGTATCATAAATTACAACTCCCGCAGCCTTATATCAATGAAGGGAAATTACATATTTTGCTTAGTTAGGTACTCTTATGAAGTGGGACAGGTTTTCTTTCGCTGGGATTAAAAAGTCTAAATCATCAATGGTAACCAGATTTTAACCTATTTTAATACGTTTTTATAAACTCGCTTTGTTTTTTATCATTTTGCCCGGATCAAACCTTGCAACTTAATTTTAACCCATTCTCCGATTAAATGTCAAGCTGATATTTACAGGATAACTCTGAACCAGATGGCAATATAATGTTCTAACTCTTTAATTAAGATTTTAACTGTATTTTGATTGTTATGCAGAGTTTAAAACTAAATATGAAGATTAGTTTAAAAAATAGCCACTAAAATCCGATGGCGGTGCTGCGATCATGTAAAAGGAACGAGGATGATAGAGAGTCATAACAACAAATTTGTTTACATTAAAGTTAGTTTGCGATAAAAAGTTGTTTTTTTGTAAAAATTTATCTTTACTTTGTTTTCTAAAAAATTTAGAATGGATTTGATTCCTACCTTCTTTCAACCTGCATTTACCCCCCATTAGAGTCAAGCCCTTTTAGTATTTCCGACTATTTTATCTAATGATTTTTCAGCAACTGCATTCTGGTTGTCTTTTTCTGGTATTTCAAATATCTTATTAGACGTTCCCTTTTCTTCTTTATTCTTGTGAGAGTTTTGTGTTATTCTACTTTGATAGGCATTTAAGTTTTACGCTGTGAAATTGAAACTTGAAGCTTGTACCTGATGGAAGGCCTTTTAAAAAAAAAAGTACTGAAAATATTCACTGTAATTACTTGCTAATGGTGTAACAGCCGAAACCGGTCTCTTTTTAAATAAAATATATTGTGGAAGTAACAAAGTGTCTGTTATTGATAATATTTTACGATGTGATCAATTCACTAGATTTGTATCATCGTCCTGTTGCAAACTTACCAATAAGTTTCCTTTTTTCCTCTCTGCCATATTTATCCTCTGTTTCTACCCAGCGTTCCTCCGTGACTAATTTCAAATACTTAGTAAAGTACACTATTCAAATACGCGGGTAAATGAAAACTACCTCACCACCGGACTTTGTAACGAGTACATAGGTTGGGCATTAAGGCGACTTTGCTTACCATTAGCTAAATATAGCTTTGCTGTTCCTACAGAAATGAAAGAATTTCCTATAATTAAGAATATTCCGCGGATTTTTTCCGTAGATCCTCACCACCGGACTCGCACAATATGATGCCGATTGGATAGCTGGATTTTCGAAAACGGTCTCATTAAATCCCAAAATCATCTAATATGCAGCGCCCTAAATCTTTCGCTAGGATTATTTCGCTTGTATTAGTGTATGCTGACTTCAGGGACGATCCAGAAGTAGGTAATAATCCTCTTTGCCTTTGTTGAGTAATTTTGCGATGCACTTGCTTTCGCTCTATCGATCCCTCTCTACTTTACACCGCACTGCGTGACATCGATCGATGGTCCCTCTTCTCACTCTACAGCCTTCTTGAAACTTTGTCACGTGATTCTCGACGGATCAGAGCATAAAACATTCAAAAGTATCGCGTGATACGATGTTGGTGAATTAAGAAATCCTATGGTGGTCACACCGCTTTGATCAACAGTGTCCTCCAGTTGGGTCTTTGTGTCGTCTTTCACTAAAGCTGTACCTCATAAAAGCAGTGGCGGATTTTGTTGGGGCATAGGGGTCATGACCCCCCCGAAATTATATCAATGAATCATATAAAATTTATTTTTATTTATGTAATTGTTTTTTATCCTTAATTGTCAAAAATTGTTCACTTTCATCTGTTGTAAGGAATAAAAATGAAATTTTAGGCTCCAAAGATTGAAAAAAATTAAATCTGTTTTAAAATATTTTACACGGGAAGGACGCCCCACTTCTCCGAGGGGTATTCCATACTCCCCGATCCCTAGTCAAGAACCCCCCTATATTTGATGCTAAATCCGCTCATGCCTAAAATAAATTAATGATATCCTCCAAAGGTCAGCGGAAACCTGAAAATGAAAAATCTATTATAATGAGTGCAATACTTGGTGGCCCTCACCCCCCTCTTCAAAATTCTTGTATCTCCTTTTTCATTTATGTGCAATTAAATTCTTTCTATATATTTTATTTAATTTTTGTAAAGAAATTGTAACAATCTTTCGTGCCCTCATGTATCAATTGGTTGTATTGACTCTTAGCCATGAAGAAGATATATGAAATATATCGGAAAGTTGGCAAACAATTTTGCATTACAGTCTCAGACCTGTACTCCTAGGCGTTATTCATCATTAAGTAATTGAGATCCAGAAAAATAAGTCGATTTAATATTGATTAATTTAATCGTCCCTAGTTATCTATTGTCAAATGCTATTTTATTTTGATTTGTGTACTATTAATTTGAATTGCGATTTTATTTCGTATTTTATTTATGTTATTTTAGTGACAATACCCTTCAACCGAAAGTGGATCTCGAAATTTGATCGATACTAGAAGCTTGAACGCGATGGAAGGGCTCCATACTAGCAATGATAACTCTTCGTGGCTTCCACAATTTTAATAGACATAACAATCGGTTTCGGCTTTCAAGCCAGAATTAAGTATATTAAAAATACCTTTGCTGATTCTTTATATAGTACTTGATAATGGCTTGACAGCTTTGATTTTTTTATATTTTTTATGATATTTATTTATTTATTAATATCATGATACCTTTGTTTATTGTTTATGACACTTAATAATGACTTGATAACCGATCCGATCGCAATTTTTTTAATAAATCGTGGAGTTTTATCAATGTTAATTTGGATCTCGAAATTTAGGAGTTGTATGTAATGGAGTTATGGAGTCATGCAGTTTTAAGGAGTCAAGCCTTTCCAGCCACGAATCGCGCTGGCGGTTGAGGGGCTGTTTTACTTTCTTCTCGGCTCTTACCCGACCCCTTGATATTTCCTCACCTCTCCTCTTTCGCGCCCTTGATTGGTCCATCCACCGTCGGAAATTTCGTTCCCCGTCGATGGCTCTGTTTAGGAGATGTCTCGCCTTTCACTTCCTTCGAGTGACCTCTTCCAGTGCCCTCTTCTCCCACGCTTTGCCTTCTCAGACGACGCTGAGCCGCCTCCGCTGCTCAGAATCCAACCCCTTTCACTCTGAATCCTTAACCGGTGTGTCTCAAGTATGAGTTACATTCCTCACGAGAGATTGCGTCCTCGAAAGCCTCGCGTCATCGGGGCATGGGCGGAATTTTTTTTGGGGGGAGGTGTGGAGGGGTATCTTAACTATACCGGAACTAGTCACGGTGAAAACTTTACGGAGTCATCCGCAATGCACAAATAGTACGAAAATTTCACAGAGAAAAAATCTTTAAATGAATGGTAGTCGCTTTTTTTCACAATAATTTAATGCGTAGGATCCGTTTCGGCTTACATCGCCATCATCTGGGGCAAGACCTTGGTAAAATTCAAGCCATCACCTGGTACAAGACTTGTTGAAAGTGCCGAAACGCGTCGTACGAATTAATGTATCGCGGAAAAGTGCAACTACATTTTATTTCAATTCGTCGAAATTCAGTTATATCACTCCTGAATCAGTTGAACGTATTCGGAGAAAAAAATCCTTCGCCTTGACTGGAATTCGAAGCCGAATTTCCGGATTTCCGGTCGAGTGCTTTAGCTAGTTAAGCTACTGAGGCTTCTTTCCCGTATGTGGAAATTTGTGGACTATACCGGACAAGATGGTCAGGACCGCTGAGCATATTATGCGACTAGCGGTCCGATTCGTGCGCATGGCGCCACAACCGAAGAGCAAAGTCCGAACTTTAAACATAAGCAATAAGAGGTGATTGCTCTTGACTAATTTAATTATACCGGGATTAGCCGCGGTGAAAAATGTACGGAGTAACTGCAATGCACAATTTGTGCGAGGTAGCCGGGGGTTGCCCCCCCCCCCCACCCCCAACTTAAATGGTAAAAAATGGAAAAATGTACGGGACCTATTCAAGTACCTACAATGAAAATAAAAACTAGATTTCAACATATACATTCAAGTAGAATGAAAACAAATACATCAAAAGTTCAAATAAATTTTAGTCTTAGATAGTACTTAAAATGCTGTTTGCGGGACTTAATATAAAAAAATTTTCCAGGGAAGGCCCCGCCGACCCTCCTATCCTCTATTTTCTCTGGGGGTTATTCCACAACCCCTAAACCTCCGGCAGGATTGCTACCCCTCCAAAGTGAAACTTCTTAAATCCGTCCATGCATCAGCCCTAAACAACGATGAAGCTTGGAGCCTAGAGTAGCTATACTAGAACGAAATCTCATTAAATGCACATCAGTAAATTTGTTGCGTAGGGCCTCTAGCCTTAACTTTCTACAGGTCATTTTCACGGGGCACATAATTGCACAATTTTACGTGTGTACGAAGTCGCAGTCAAAATTGCATTGTGTAAAGCGGCGCATTGCTAGAACTCATACGAGAATGCATGGAGGTGAGATGGAAAAATAGCCCCTGTACTAGTTTCTTTATTGAATTCGCGCAATTGCACGCCATAATGAGAAATTAATTCAGTTCTAAACCTACGAAATTACGTGCCCCGTGAAAAACGGCCTTGCGAAACCGAAGTTAGTTTTTAATTTACAAGTCGGGGATTGGGTTGATGTGATGGCTAGAGTGCTTCCCAGTATATGGTTCTGGGTTCAAATCCCGGCGGTGGCGGAGATTTTTCATAGAGGACCCGATTGCTGCTAAAGAAGACCATCTGTTAGCAATAATGTGCTAATCCTTGACCCTATCCTCTTCGAATTTAAGTATACCGGGACTAGCCACGGTGATAACTTTACGGGAGTCACCCGCAATGCACAATTGTGCGAAAAATCCACAGGGAAAAAATCATTCGCCTTGACCGAGATTCGAACCCGGATCCCTCGAAATCGAGGGATCCGGGTTCGAATCCCGGTCAAGGCGAATGATTTTTTCCCTGTGGATTTTTCGCACCTATCCTCTTCGATTTATTTTCTTAATATCGTGCTCTCCTATCCTCCATTTTTTCTGTGGTTATTTTTAGATGGAATGGCTGGTAATGAAATGATATGTGTAGTTTGTAATCAACATAGAACAGTGAAATAAAAAGTAATAATTATTTCGTATCGTGAAGTATCTAGTTAAATACATCGAGAACGCAGTTATCGCTACTCGTATTAAATCATTTTATTACCTCGAATTCATCATATTCAATGAAACAATAGTTCTTTATGTGCTTTATGGATGTTTTATCATTTCAAAATATTTATATTGGTCCCCGAAATAGTGCTGAAATCACAGAAATCTGATGACGAGCTACACGCGTCATAGCGCGATTAGGCATTGGATGTTCATGACGAGCTAGACTCGTCATTTAGGCGCAAAGGGTTAAGATCATATCCCTCTGTTTCCCTGATTCTCTTTTCGAAACTACCCCATCTTAATTCTTGTGGTACACCTTTTTATTACTAAAAAGGAAACTAAACTTCTTTTACGAGGCACCTATTCAAATCCCCGAATAGTTTACGACGCAGTTACGACGGTGTTTTTTTTCGGGGACCGTTTGCTACGAGGGCTCAAGAGATTCGATTTCGGTCTTTTAAACAAATCTCTCCTTATAACAGAGCTAATACTTACTGTTTTTTTATCTATATACTTAATACCTGCAGTGTGTGCAAACTGGCTGTAGTGGTTGCGTCACATCGACCGAAGAGCTACGAAAAAAATCTTCTTCCCCATGTTAATTACGAAGAAGCAAGTTTTCTTTTCTTGTTTTTCTTTTCCTTCGTTCTTTTTTTTTGTTCCGTCATTGAGGTAGGCGTCTTTTGTGTCGGCTTGTGGTGGAAACCTTGGTTTAATGAACCTCGAAGGACTTATTTTTTCATAGTCCTTCGTTTTCACGAGAGATGGCACGACATCCCCACGACCCCGAAACAGGAAGCGTCGATAATCCTTTGCCATTTTGCCCTTTTCTCCGTATTCTCTTTCGCTGTCCTTATCACTTAGAAAACTCTCTTGTATACAGTGTGTTTCAGGAGGAATCTGCAATGCTTTTGGAGATATTAAAGCGGACAATTGTAAACATTGTTTGTCCATAATCATGGGATCGCTACTCATTAGCTAGTTAGCTATGGCAACAGGAACATTTTTCTGCATGCACTTTGCAGTTACCACGAAACGGTTTTCTTGGATATCCAGCCTTTTCGACGTTTTATTTAATACTCCGGATTTTTTAGGGCGTTACATTGCTAAGGTCGACCGAAAATTTGCTATCATAATTGTCAGAAACAATCTTCAAGCTTAAATAACAAAAGCTTTGAGAGAGTATCAAAATTGTATTTGCGCAATCTCACTAATTTTGAGATTAATTGATTCAGACAGTTATGATACACATTTGCGTCCAAAGAAATCCAAGCGGTGATCCCGAAACTGCGCGTGCATTTGTAAATTTTTCCTGCTAATAACTCATTTTTTCTGCTACTCAAATGTGTATTTTTATGTTTTCTCGATTGGATAAAAAACACGTTTTTTGTAAAAACTACTTTTTAAAGGACCGTCGATGTTTTCGATAAATACATCTTTCGGTGCAAATTTTGATTTTTGCTGAAAGTTCGAGGTTTTCATTTCAATTAAAAATCGATTGGTCAGAAAATCGACTTCGACCGACATCTTTCCATCAGTACTTCCGAGTCTCTTTGGTGGTAATGATATCCCTTCTATTCTTTCGTCCTTGCTGGTCACCTTTTACCTTCGTATCATAGGGCTTCGAAATTTGTTTAATTAATTGTCTAAACTTAATTATTTACCTCCATATGCCTTTGGAACTCTCGATTCCTGTTGGTCTATTCATTAATCGTGGTTATATTTTCGACTTAATGGCACTTTAATCGCACGAGCATGCTGAGGATAATGATGAAATGGGTATATGACTTAAGGTCCGTTAGGCAATACCTAGTACGGAAGTAATGGCTTGAATTATTCTAACTTGTGGTATATTTTTTAAAAATAACTTTCAGTGACGATTCGCTGCTCTAATTCAATATTAAAAATAAAAGTAACGGTAATTAGGATACGCCGTTTATAGAATGAATGCCCAGTGTTAATTATCATAAGGTCCTATATAATTAGGTGGGAAATATATCAAAAATGACCTGCGCCTAAGTATTTTAGCTCACTTTAGTGCCAATTGAATTCAGCGCACCTCGACTTTTATTGCCGAATTTATGTGAGGCTAGCGTAAAAAATTTTGCGCGAAGGACCTTCGTTCCATTTTTATGGTGACTCTTATATCAAGGAATTAGTATCACCTTTCGTTAAGAACGAAATTAATTTTGACGGCATAACAAAGCTACTTGCATTTCTTCTCAAATTCATTCTCAAATTTTTCTGTTATGAGTCCATTACAATTAGCACGTTTTTAAATATATGGCCGAAATTATGATGAAGAAAGGCTGAGGTTTTCATGGGCTATGGGTATGGTATAGCTATGGGTATTGTGAGGAAATATGTCGATATTTTCATGAAAATGAAATTCCTGTTGAAACGTTTTTCCTCAGTTTAATCTCGAGAGTAAACATGAACGAAAGGGATAATCGGCTAATGCACAATATCTACGTCTACATACTACCCCGTAATCAATGAAGGTTGGACGAAAGTTAGCGATTATAATTTTAATTATTTTTTTTCTTTTCTTGACCTCGTTTAATATATGGTATAATATTTCTTGGAGTTTAGGTCAATATAAACCTAAAATCCAAGAAATAATATTTCATCGATTATAATTTTCTGATTTTATAATCTTTAAGCTTAATTAAGCGAGAGTTTTCAGCGAGTACCAACGATACGATTGCGCAATCTCACCCATTTTGTGATGAATTTTATCAGGCAATTATATTGGCACATTTTCGTCCAACCTTAATTATTTATGTCCTTAAATATGCAGTGTATTAAATAAATAGTCGAAAAGGCTGATTACTAAGAAAAACCGTTTTTATGTTAACTTCGACGTGCATCCAATAAATGTTTGCGTTGCCATAACTCAGTAACCAAGGTGTTGTGCTCCTGTGTTTATGGACCAAAAATGCTAAAAAAAAGTGTCCCTCCTACCACCCCCAAAAGTATTGCAATTTCCTCCTGAAACACCCTGTTTTGTATGACGTCAAAATTTCGTTGTTCTCGAGTTGGTCGACTATTGCTTTACTCATAACGAAGCGATGCCTTAAACTTGCTTTCGGAAAAAAGGGGGCTTCGGTTATTGGACTCTTGCATGTTGATAAGACTGATTGCGATGCATATGCCTACCTTTTTTTATTCCCATTAACGTCTCGTCAGTGAACTATGATGACGGGCGCTTCGAATGGAGCCGTCAGTAGCGCTGTATGTACGTCCCCGATCGGTGGGTATGAATGTATTTATTTGCTCGTTAGCGACTCATGTGACACGCTGGGTTTTCCACGCGAGAGGCCCATCATCATCAATATCTTCGTCGTCGCTATTCTTCTTTTTCTCCTTAAGCTCGCTGCCTCAAGGTCATCCATCTCCGCCCGCGTAGCTATGCTTTTCCTCTTCCTGGCATTACTCCCGAGTATGGCGTGCCTTTTCTCGTGCAAATGCCTACTGGTTGTGTTTCGCGCGAACCATTCATTACGTGCATTTTGATTGAAAATGAAAAAAGATCCTACTTAATAAGCAGATCTTAAATATTTTGTTGATTGAGTCATATCTGTTGCTATATTAATTCAATGTTATTGTCATCATCATCATAACTCAACATTCTTAAGATTGGTTTTCGCACCTCTCAAATCCGCTCTCCTATCTGCTAACCTTTTCTCATTGACGTATTTCTTATCTTTTACATCCTTGATAACCTCTTGGTAGCTTACTATGTAATAATCCTCTGTGTAACTCATCCCGGGCCTTTTTTCCCTTCCATCTGCCCATGCACAATTGTTTCCATTTGGCCATCATGCTGTGGCATTACGTTGTCATATCTTGGCAATTCATAACGTAAGCCCTTTCTGGAATTAGGAGTGTTTTCGGAGGGTGGGGTACCAGAAATTTCTGGGGGGGTCACACCAGAAAATGCCACAATGCCTCATAATGTGGTCAGGTTTGTACATCAAAATCGTCTGCGTGATCGGATAAAATTCGTCCGAAGCCCTACCTTTTATGCCAACGGCCACATCACGTTGATCACACCGGTTCTCGTCCGATCACCGAAGTTAAGCAATGTCGAGCCCGGATAGTACTTGGATGGGTGACCGCCTGGGAACACCGGGTGCTGTTGGTATTCAATTTTTTTAGTTCAAAATTTTCATCTTCATAGTACAACGATTTGAAGATTGGATTGACGCAGCTCACCATAAGAACACGAACTGCGTGTAGGTCAAAACACAAACGTACTAACCGTTTTCTCTCTTCGAAAAGCAGGAATTTAAGCAGGTGTGGGCCATCCACCTGTTTGTTTAGCTCCTAAATCTCGCTGAAACTCTTTTGGGCCGGTGACAAAACTTTTTTTTTTTCAACTCGACCCGCGATAAAAGGCTGCGCATCCGTGGGCGTGCCAGATGTTATCCTCTTGTCCGTGCTCCTTCTTACGAGCGCGGTATCAAGGCGGAAGGTTGTGATGTTCTTTTGTTTCCCTTCCCTTCATTCAGTGTTGTTACGTCTCGTATCCAGAGCCCACTTTAAAAGGAAGTGGATTCCTTTTTGGAAATGCAGATGGGAGCTCGCCGAAATGGTGGAGTATCTCTTTAAGAAGCGGCGGAGTGTTTTTTCCCCAGGAAACGTCATTCTTTGGCGGAAAACCGGAGCTAGAGTTGGAAGAAGTCTTGCTTATCGCAAACCCCATTGCTGTCTCTAGTGATGGCCGGTAGTTTAGTTAATAATTCTATAAATTATTACCGCTAACAGTTACATTTTGGGTGTATCCTTCTTGTATTTTTATTTTTCAAATAGTTATTTATTGCATAAAAGATACAGTTTCCGGCGTAATTAGTTAGAAATATTTTATATATAGAGTAATGAAAGCACTTGCTTTTCCACTGTTCTTTAATTATACAGACCCAGTGTTCGGCGGAATGCCATTTTCAATGCCTCGAAATCGGCGTAATGTGCCGAAACCTTAGTCGGTACAAATAAAGAAGTTTGGAAATAGACAGGTGCTTTCTTTTTGTTAAATATTTTATTGTGGTCTGTCTGTTAATCATTTCGATCAATGGTTTCATTCCATCACTCTTTCCCATCATAAGAATTCATGAACCTTTTCAATCGAATCGAACTTTTTTATCGAATACAGCCTAATTTGTTTGAGATTCGAAGTACCTATCCGATTTGAAGAAGTTTAAATTAGACATCTCCAAAGTAGTAAAAATTTATTTTTTAGCATTTGGAATAGGGTTAATTAATATTCTAATGGAACGATCTTAAAGTTCGAAATCCGTGCGGGGGTTACCAGAAAAGTGTTTTCGCTTTATAATCACGTTCAGTCATCGTCATCATATTCATTAGCCATCATTAATCAGCAATCCTAAGATTGGCTGGACGCGGCTCTCCATTCCTCTCTCCTATCCGCTAGCCTTTTCATAGCTACGTGATTAGTTTCTTTTACTTCCTTTATAGCCTGTTCTATGTAACTCATTCGTGGCCGTCCCTTGTCTTTCTTCCCTTCCACTTGACCTTCTACGATTGTTTTCATAAGGCCTTCATGTCTCACAATGTGGCCGACTAAGTTATCGCGTCTTCTCCTGAAGGTTTTTAGAACACTTCTCTTTTCTCCCACCCTTCTTAGCACTTCCTTATTAATTACACGGTCTATCCATTTTATATGGGTGTAATATTCTTCGCCATAGAGTCATCATGATACATATTTTACTGAATACAAAAATGGTTTTAAAACAAATAATTTCATGAAAATTTGTGATTAAAATCATGTTTTATAAACTTAAATTTTTCTTTTGTGAAAATGACACTACGTATGTAGTATTGGCGCAGAAAATCTGATGATTTTCTCCCTCCAGAATCATCCCTATTAAGTATACCGACAAATTTGTCGCGTTGCGTCATCCCGTTTAAGTGCTCAATTTTGGGAGCATAACTCTCTTTTATGGATCCTTTTTTTATTATCACTTTTGCATACAAGGCTTGGTTTTTAAGAGGCGTAATTTTCTCCCCACGAGTCATGGTCTTACGGAGAAAATTACGAAAATTACCACTTGTGGAGAAAACAGCGCGCGATTGCCTACGTGGAGATCATTTCGACTAGGCATCTTGGAATCTTTCCCCTCTCTTCTTCGTTCAATTTTTTTTCACATTCGACATTGTATTGGAATGGTGGGAGGATAAAATTCTTGGTCTCCTAAAAAAATGATATAATAGCTGGAGATGCGGCAGAGAAATGCGAAGTATGGCCTAAGGGTGCAGTCACGTGACCATATTGTGTGGAAGACGCTGTGGCGTAGGCTTATTACTCGTATTGATTCGGCGTCGTAAGGCGTGTAAGCAGTATGCTTCAATGCGGGTCTTGAGCTTACTGGAGCAGTGATACTGGGTCATTGATTATCGTGGAGTTTTTCGTAGTCAATTTCATCCATTTTGGGATAAATTTTCTGTCTTGGGAAAGGAAGGGAATATCAGTTGGCACTTCAGGTGCTCGCGGACCGAGAGCTTTCATATTTTTCAGTGAAAACGAGGGAAACATGAATTATTATTTTGGATAACCTCTTACAATAAATTTTTTCTTAAACTATATTTCTCGTGGTATTTATGGGCCTAGCAACCCATTTAGCGTAATTTATTAGCATTGCATCGGTAACAAAGTATATCAGTTTAATTGTGAATTATAAAATGATTATCTAAATCTAAACCTTGTGTCATATGTGGAAACTATGGGATATACTTATGATGAACTACAAATAAACCGTAGATGGTATATGTCTCAAAAGTCTCTATTCAATATTATCAATAACATTCACTTGTTACTTCCACAAAATATTTATAAAAGTTTCTATGACCGGTATCGGCTGTTACACCATTATCAAATACAGAAAATAGTTGACAATGGTGTAACAGCCGAAACCGGTGATAGAAATTTTTATAAATATTTTTTGGAAGTAACAAAGTGTCTGTTATTGATATTATGGAGCCCTTCCACCACGTCCAGGCTTCAAGTTTCGATTTAATAGTGTCTATTTGAGTTTTTGAACTGAAGAAATTCAATTCGTGTGTGGATTAAAGAGAAAAAATGTATTTGGTTGCGATCACATGCTTTAATATATTAAGAAGTGTATAATTCAACGAATGAATGATTTCAAGTTCTTAAGCGCGCTAATATTTTTGTCTGCATAATCTGCATGTATAATCCATGCCTTCCAGGATTCTAGGATGAAGCTTGATGTGGTAGGTACTTCGTTGACTCTTGATCAAAGTGGCTAGTGCTTACATATCATAAAGGTTACTTTATTAATGCAACAATCTAAGGCTAATTGATATGAAATAGGGATTTTTTCGATTTAAAGGTTCATGGGTGAATTTGGTCTCTGGCTGAAGCTGTCGAAAATTGCGAACCGAAACCGTAAGTCAAATGCAGGCCCGTTTTCATTTCAACCCGTCTGTTATGCTTGGCCACCCTCTAGAGAGATGTTTGACCTCGTTATATTGAAAATAATATTAAATGATGGCTATTTTTTATGGTTGCAGATGATCTTCTGATGTGCGCTATCTGCCATCACATTTTTGCTGGTATTAGTTAAACCTCCTCTCTACAATTGGGCTCTGAATTGCGAAGCACACATTAATTATCTACTGTTTACATTTTTCTTTTGAAACCCTCCATCATATATCTGTTCCCTTGGCATTTGTATCCCACGAAATAGTTTCATATCCATATCCCAGCGCTTTGTTTTCCAATTGCCTCTTATTTTGTAAACTGGTTACAATCATATTTCTATGTAGTATTTCATCGTTGGCCCATTTCCAAGTGCGTTCAAGACACTTTTTATGCTTTCTAACTGGTAAATACATAAAATAGTTTTTTTTAAGTGGATTGAGAATTTTTTTAAATATGAAGAGCATAATTTTGAGAAGTATTAAGGGTATGATTTTTTATATTTTTATCGTAGATGTGATACATTTTCAGCAGATATATTAGTGCAAATTTACCCGAAATATTTATATTAATTCCTTAATGGGCGTTCCTTAATTTTGGTGTTATAATGTCGTCGATGAAAATAGGAGTTGTATTTAACCCATGCTGTAAGGAATAATTTTTATTTTGTTACGAATTATTATAAGTGTTTTAATAATTATCATTTTTATCTTTGGACTTTACTGAGAGAGAATTCGATCCCCGATTTTGGTGTTGAAGTCGGCCTACACACACCAAGTTAATGAATGTATTTTATTTCACTCGATCGTATCCCTATAAATGTATTGAAATATTTTTTGTCACTTTATCGATGCGAAAACCAGCAATCACGCGTTTTAAGGCGCACTTTTTGCGTACATGGCGTTGTGCTTGCTATTACGGAAATTTTAGAAAGTTGTCCCTATGTTTTATGATTACTGCTCTAATCATTCCATTTATGCATTTTCTCTGCGTATTAAATCGAAAATATTTTGCTGTTTCAACCGTGGAAAGGGAGCCGTAAAATTTTGTCTTCATTAAAAATATGCATAATGGAGGGATTAGTTATATGATTAGCGATTAAAAGTGTTATTGCCTCTAGTGTAAAGTCTCCGTTTCAGGCAACAACTCGGACATCAAGAGGTGGAAAATTTATCGTTTTATCTGTCGGAATATTTTAAGACAGTGGTCCTTTTTCGGCCACGGAAGAGAAATGGGCAACTTTCGTGTATTCTCTTTTTCTCTTAAGCCATCAGAGAGCAAAATTCGATGTATCAGAGAATTGTAAATGGGGTCTATCTATCGGACGAATCAACTTGAGGCATAAATAACGTTCATTGTAATATAATAGTAAAAATAATATATTTATTGCTCCTTAAACAATTTAAAAGTTTATATATAATCGATACAAAACCAATATTGAGCTTTTCTTCTGACTTTCTCTTTGGGCACTTCTCTTGCCTCCCGTGATCATTATAGTTTATGAATACTATACGTTGATTGTATCCCAACCTTGTACCAGGAGCTCTACCGTCTGTTCAGGACTACTAAAAACCCGTCATTTAACTAACTCCGTCGACTTTAATTTCTACGTTATTTTTTAAATCACTCAAAGGAAGAGATACTGTAGTTAAGTTTTATTGCCATTTGCATATTAATATTTTGGGGTTTGTATAGTTTGTTTGAAAATGGAGTCTTGTAATTACAGTGATAAAGTCCGAATTTTAGTATTCATCTTGTATATGCACGGGCGAGTATTGCAATGAGAATCTGTTGAAATGTGAGAATTTTTAAATTCGTTGTCAGCGAGGAAAGCGGAAATATTTGGATAAAAAATTTGATTGCGCACAGTAGGAAGTCGCAGTTTAGATTGTTACTGAAAATCTCGTTTGCTTCATTTCTCGATGTACCTGCTTAGTGAATGAGTCGTAGTGCTACTTAAGTGTTGCGAATCTGTTGCAGTAACTTGGATGGAAGTCGTCCACTAAAGTCAGTTTTATAACTCCTCGATCATAGGTATAGTATTTTGCATTTTAGAAATATAATCAGGCGGCACAAAAATTCCGTGGAAGACAGTAAATAAAATAATTCCCAAGATTTAATAAAGGTATTTAAGAACTCACGGTTCAAATTTGTTTCAAATTCAAAGGTTAGATTCAGTTTCTTCGCGCTATTTTTGTGAGTATTATCTCATTTTAACACTTAATACTCAAGGGAAATTCCGTACTAATCCTGCCTGCTGACCTGGAAATTGTCTTCGAAATTCATATCGAAAAAAATAATCATGTAATGGTAAATGATAAATAACTAACAAAATCAAGTCAAGTAAAGGAATCAAGAAAAACGTACACATGCAAGTAATCTTCTTAAAATTTGCTGCACTTTAGTTAGTATACATGCTCGTGTTGCCTAGAGCGTCATGACATTTCCGACAGCCGTTACATTTTATATTTTTCGTAACATATTTGTCTCGAAAGCACTGTTTTCGGACATCAACGGCAGGGCATGTTTGAAACCAAGGCATATAAAGCAAGAAATAATCCGAGATCTGAGGGTGGAAATGATAATGAGGTCCTGAAAGATTTATCTTCTTATCGCCAGTACAGTGATATCAATCCAATATTTGAGGTACTGAGGTTGTTTTATCTCGAATACTTAACATTTCTCTCGCCGGCATCGGATTTAGCATGAAAAATTATATGCAAACATGGTAGCTGATTATTTCAGAGTTTCCAATAAAAGCTTTTTCGTTCTTTATCATTACAGCTCTAATTACGTTTTTGTGTCCTACCATTTATGTTTTATGATTCTTTCCGTTTGTTCATAGCTTCGTATTTGGTGAATTCCTAACATAAATTTTAAATTCAATGTAAGTCTATCAGAAACGTTCTAATTCAATTTTTAAACTCGGAGCACTGATAAAATGTGCTGTCAATAATTCACGGTTTCGCCTCCAGAAAACTTATATCAACCTTACGGGGGCCACAAATTCTTTTACGACTCTTCGACATGTGATCTAGTCATTGCAAGGTAAAGCATTCTTGTCCTTTTTTATACCCTACGCCAGTCTGCCCCCATTTGCTTTAACTGGGTGCTTTGCACATTTTTATAAGAAGGTGTATTCATTTTCTTTTTTTTCACTCCATTGAAAATATCGGTGGGAGATCCTCGTCCCGTGAACGTGGATCAATACAAGGTTATCGGTTTCTAGAATGACATCAAGTGCATCTCTCGATGGATGAGGCCATTTTAGTTCGAGAGCTCCGGAAATAACGAAAACACGATATTTTTAGTGCACCGAAGGTAAGGGGTTGCATTCAGAGCCTTCACCGAGAAAGCCGACCTATTTTCTCGTGTTTAGATCACGGAAGCGATTCCCCCCCTCCCGTCTCTTTATTTTTTTCAAGAGTCTTTTATGGGCCCACGAGGCTCGGAAAACATCAACGAGGTAAAAATCAGTTTAAAGGTTGTTGAAACGGCCACAGCGACGTTCCAGCGAAGAAAGAAATAAAAAAAGGATGAAATTGTTTTTTACATATCGATGGCTAAGTTCTAACAACACGTATCTAAAAAAATGCAACTTTTCAGGAGAGCAAAAAAAACGATTTATTTTTTTCTTATTCAACGCTAAAATTACGGACAAAAAAATCATAAAACTGAAAAATAAGCATACACTTGGCAACAAAGAGTTGTTTTTTGTTTGAATTCCATTTTTTAATGTTATTAAACTTTGTTTAAGATACCTGTGTCAAATCGGCCAAATTTTGAGGTACGTGTAGTTAGAATTTAGCCATTAATATGTTTCATTTTAATCAAGTTTTGCTGCTTTATTTATTACATTATAAGCCACTGAAATAAAACTATTCATGCTGCTCTTAACTGAATCACTAACCACTCCTAACCGGCGCTTCCGGGCCGTTAAGTGGCCCATACAAGGTCGTGTGCTACTCGTTTGTACAATATTTGATGAAAAGTCCTCGTGTGTGGAGTATAACGTGCGCCGCACGACGAATTTGAAATCTGGACTAGTTAGAAACTTTCTGGTCTAACATTTACATAATTTTAGAAGGGAATGTTTTTCGAGCGATACACACGTAACTTAATAGGTTACTCAAGTAATTCTTCATCTCTCATACCGGATAAATTTTTTGTGCGTTGTAAGAGATGCTTAGATGTTCTTTGGTTAACCCCTAATTTTCGCGTTCAATTAGGAAATTACGGATTTTGCGCCCGCTGTGTCGAGTACCACTGCAGCACGCTGGTCCGAGGGGTCGCCATAACTCATTCGACACTCAAGGGTCCCATTGTGCTCTTAGGAATTCCTGGAATTCAGACCGCTAGATAACGTCCAGGAATCCTCGGCATGTGGATCTACCTAAAACAGAAGCTGGGATAAATTTACTGGTGATTCTGGTAATAATATGTGATGGTTCTAATGACTCAAGATTAACGCGGTGCATTCCGGCAGAACATAATAATTTGCTGTAGTTAAGCAGATCAGCTGAAGATGAATGTCTTCGAATACGAATTTGGTGTTATTACCTTCTTCTACGAAGGTTCTAGCTCAATGCCATATAAAATAGTAGTAGTATTAGTTAAACTCACCTATTCTTAACTCTGAGATAACATAAGATTAACGAGTAAGAATAACGTTATATTAGCATAAGAATAACATTAGGCCATAAATCGAAGGAACTTGAAGCAATAGATAGTTACGCTGCAAAACGTTCAATAACCAAGATATCAATGCGAACGGCACTGCGAAAGTTCAAGGAAAAAGTACTCGTTTAATTACACGAAGAAATTCCGAAGTCTTTTTGTAGAAGCTTCAGGGAAAATCCTCAACCGTAGATTCGTTATTTGAAAAAGATGGTAAACTTGTCGCCGAAAATATTGACAAAGCTAACACGCGAAAATCCCACTTCGAAAGTGTGTACACTACTGACGATACTGAATTTAAATAAAACATCCCATGTAGTGAGGAACCGATGGAATAAATCTATATTCAACGCGATGGGATGACTAAACAACTTCAATCGATAAAGAATAGTAAATCTCCGGGTCCGAAGGGAATGCCCGCGCTTGTCCTCAAGGAGTTAGCGCTAAAGATCGCACCTTACTTAGAGATAATATTCATCAATTCAAAAACAGAGGCTAGGATGAAGATCGCTGGACTACTGCTCGGTATTCTATCTCTACCCTTGTTTATTCGTTCTCGTACACTCCAATCTCCTCGGGTTTTTTTCCGTCCACCCACCCACTCCCTCTGTCTCTCCCTCTTGACCATTTTTTCCTCCTGCAAGTCCTTCCCCGAACTGCTGCTAATTCTATCTTCACTCCTTCCTCAATTACCCTTTCCGGGACTTCTCTCCCCTACGTCCTCGCTCCTTACTCCACCTCTTTATTGCTATAATGAGGTCTCTCTTTCACCCTGCCCTTTTTTATTCTTCTCCTTTGGCCTTCCCGTTTCTTCGGTTCTTTTACCTCTGTCGTTCTTCTACAGCTATTACTATATGGCAATATGTAAAGAGGGAGTGAAGTAGGAATTTGACCATATATTTTCTGGAAGGGGATCTTGAGGGAAGGAGAATGGGTGACAAAAAACTGTTCTTCGATTAGCATATTCATATCAGTTTTTACAATATCAATTTGTTCTCTTGCCGTGTTCCCTTATTTTCAATACGTACAATGTCTGGATGGAAATTACAAGAACAAGAAGTCTGTAGTGTTTGTCAAAAATTTTTGTCTCCTCCCAGTGACGTTCTTCTAAAGCTATTACCAGAGTCCTCCTCCTACCCCGGGTTTTTCCTATCTCTTTAGTTGCCTGTTGTCACACTGTTTCCCCACTGTACATCTGTTTTACACCCCTTTTCTCAAACTTGTCAAATTCTCTCCCACCACTTCCTTAAATGTAAACATGTGATGTTCTCATTTACAGTGGTGTGTGGTACTAGATGATGTTTTTGCGAGTCGAAACGCGTCGTACGCGTTAAAATTATTGTGGAAAAGTGCAACCACCTTGTACAAGGTGTGATCAAAAAAATATCGGACTGATTTTATAACTTGCTTATCTTGACGGATACAGCTTAATCTAACTTGTCACCCTCAAAGTACATACCTTGGCTTACGACGCACCTTTGCCTAACGTTTCTTCCAGCTCACGAACCCTGCCTGGTATGCCGCCTAAGTTTTACTCTTCAGGTCCACCGTACAGTTAGTTTTAGTGTCCACAATAGAGTTGAATCGGTGCCCTTTCAAGGGTGATTTTTAAATTTGGAAACAAAAAAGTCCGATGGAGCCACGTCTGAAGAGTAAGGTGGTGGATCACGGAAGTTCTGGTTTTGGCGAAAAGCTCTGTCAAGATCAGCGTGTGAGCCAGCGCGTTATCACGAGGAACGAATTTTGATGCGACGCGCGCCATGCCCAAAAATATCTATCGATATTGTCTGACAGGATCCAAAACTTATGTTTACTTCTTCGGCTACCTCCCTGACATTTAAACGGCGATTTTTCCACGCCAAATCGTTCACCAATTTGACATGGTTGTGGTCTTTCGATGTGGAAGGCCACTTCGTTCGCGAATCTTCATCTGCCGAGGTTCTGCCGGATTGAAAACGACTGTACCACTCTAAATGCTGTATTTAACTCATAACTTCATTATCAAAGGCTTACTGAATCATTCCAAATGTCTCTGTAGCACTTTTGCCAAGTTTGAAACAAAATTTCATGCACACACGCTGTTCCTCTGACTCCGTAATTGCTGCCGTTGCACGCGGCGGTGAAAAGGGTAAGAGATATACCTCTGGTGCTGACTAACTACTCAACGTAAAAAAACGCAACACCTCTCGTTTAAGTCGTCAGATGTGTCGCAATATGGCGCACTTCGTTTTGTTTCGATCCGTTGAACGGTTTGCGCAGTATAAAATCAGTCCGGTCTTTTTTATCACAACTTGTATTTCAACATGTCGAACTTCCACTGTATAATATACAGTGTATTGCGCTTGTATCGGTTGAATTCATTCGCGGCTATATTCTTTCGTGCATTTTAATTTTTATCTCCCCATCTTCTACTTTCCTGTTTTCCTCGACTACTTGCGAACTTTTACCGCATTTATTCTCCGTCTCTCGACATTCTCATCTCTCCGTCAGTGCGTCTCCTCACTGACATCACGAACTAAAGGTAAATATGTAGAGGTTTATTATAGAATATTGGTGCTGTTTCAGTAATCCATAGAAAGATTGTATGGGAAAGGGTGGCGGAGATTTTTCAGATGCCCAGCTTGAATGCCTTGAGGAGGGCGCTTCAAGTTCAGCACACCCTCCGTAATATATATTCACATAATCCCATTCAAATGGAGCGAAAAACTGTTAGGAAACGAGGTAATTTTATTTATTTATTTATTTCTCACATCCCCCGTAAACAGCACATGACGGCCTTTTACAACGAGGGTTTCCAATATTAACAAATTACAACACAAATATCCATGCCCTGGATAGGGATCACCTACCCAGGCGGGATTCGAACCCACGACCTACGGTTTGGCAGGCGAGGACTTTACCCCACCGCCACCGAGGCCGGCATTTTTATTCATTTTGCCTAAAATCAGTTTGAAAATAACCTTACCCTCGTTGAAGTTAAGTACCCATATTCCAACAGTGTGGCATTTTAGCTCCTTTGCTAGGATTAACTGAATAGTTGACGAGGAAACGAAGGGAGAATTTGGATTGATTTCGTGATCGAATCGAGAGGAATAGCATATTTTCTCGATATGTCAATTGCATACAGGCTTTACTTCGGTATGAAAATCTTAGAAATTTTACTCCAAAGACAGAGAATAATCATACTTCTCTTGAAGTATGGGGAAACCCTGAGCAGAATGGGGTGTCAAGTACTAAACATTAAAAAACAAGCACAGAACGGTTTAAGAATATTTTGTCACCTTTTTCGCAGACTCTGAAATGTATTGAACACAAAAATACAATAATACAGTGGAAAATCTCAATTACATATGTTTTCCCTAAATCAAAAAATATGTCAGCCCCGTTCTGCCCCAGGTATGGGGCGGAATGGGGTAATGTGAAAATGAATTACAAAAACAAATTCAGTATGTGACACAAAAGAAAAACTCAACTTGTATGTTTTTGTATTTTAATTTGAATGTATTTTTAGGTGCAGTACATATTTACTTAGTCTTTTATGAAGCTTAATAATAACATTCACTCACAAATACAGAGTCATCTGCTCCGCTGAAACCACCCCGTTCTACTGTTTCCCCCACCCCCGTTCTACTGTTCACCCCCGCTCTACCCGTGTTCCCCGATAAGCTTCTGGTTTGTGAGGAAGTTTTGGGCATATTAACGGCAAAACAGATATTCAGACGAATTATGAAATTCTTGGAAATTTAATGGCAATAATCGGATTAAATATTGAGGAACTCTTCCCGGGCTAAGGAGATTCGGGCTAACGTTAAGCCAACAGCCATTATCCTTTCAGGCACAGACTCTCGTCTCTGTTTTATTTTAAAGCGTCAATTTACCAAGAATTATGTTGAAGCACCTGGTACATTTTCAACGTATATCACCACTTGAGATCATCACTGGTTATGAGCTACGGAAATTAGTCAAATATATCTCTCATCGAATTGCCGTTACAGACTTTCTGGGTTGGTAATTTTTAAGCATTTGAGTGTTTTATAGGAGGGGCGATTTGATATTAATTTGCCCTTGTGTTATTCACTACCAATCTTAACCTTACAGAAACCCTTTATTGATTTTATTGCATATAAGAATATGTCCTATGCTGCTGGCTTTATGTACGCACGTTTGTGATTAGAGATCCCGAGAAAATGACATTCACACGTGCGTCTGCTAATCGCTGCTTCGGTCTATATCGGTCAGTTATCTTTGGGTGTTGATTATTCTTAATAAATACTTCCATCTGTTGATGAATGTTTGAGTTTTAGTATGTCATCTTTTTTTTCATTTTCGACGCTTCATAAACTTATATTATCATCTTCCGGTCTTTAAATAAAACCAAAAAACGTAAAAAAAATACGGGCAACAGGTATATTTCACATTTAACACAAATTAGTAAATGAGACTAGAGCATAAATTTTATATTATTAACTTTACGGAAAAAAACAGTGAAATTGTGATTTCCAAAGTTTTATTTAAGTACACCCCGTAATGAGTTATTACAAAGGAAAGAAAAAAATGTCTTCACAAACTATAAAATATTTCAAAACTTACTCGCCAATTGAAGCTAAAATAGTAATTATCACGGCGTTAATTTTTAAAATATTCCTGTCATTAAATCCTATACTAGGTATCATGATGAATTAATGAGTTTTCCATGCAGTTAAAGATGTAACCCCGTGAGAGAAGGGCATTCTTCGAATTTGGGGATGAGAAGCTGAGCTGCAGATTTAAACGGACGTTTATGTATGGCAAAATGAAGTTTTGGAGAGCAAACATAGGGTGGTTATTCATTAGAGCCAATCGTAAAGAGCCACGCAGAACCATTCCGTTGGCTTAAGGGGCTAAGAGGGAGATTACCACTTCATATCGAGCAAACAGCGGCGAGGAGGTGGGAGACGAAGAAATGCTCGAATATACAAAAACTCCTGAACTTCAGAAAGCACATAGAGATGAAAGTAAATTTATGGGAGTTGGCATTTCGTAGAAACAAACGGTAGCGACGGAATTTCTTAATAATTCCACCGTGTTATTCATTTTAATCCAAGAAAAGTTTTTTTCTTTACTTTTATAGGATTTCTTTTGAGGAAATGAATGAACACGACACCCGAAATATGTTATGTTTATATTATATATTTTATAATATTAGTTTGCATATTTTGTTTTTAGTTTTCAATCCAACAGCAGGGTGAAAGTTTAAAAAAGGGAAAAAATTGTGTGTAGCTCGGGCCAAATTGAAATTCGAAATTTGGGATTATTTGTTAATGGGTGAGTCAACCGTTAACCGAGACGAAAGTCTGGAAAGGTGTACAATACCGAATATTTGGGCATGCATATTTCATGTATTATTTGTATTGTGAGGTTTTGAAAGCATTATTATTATGGTCTGTATTATCATAATTATTACTATTAAATTATTAGCTTAGACATGGTTTTCGCGGGTTGCTTTGAAACCTCTCGATCCAATCATCATAATTTCGGGCGTAAGAAATCATTATTTAAAACAATTTGGGTATTGTTTAGCTCGCATCTGAAATTCAGTCATCTCATTGTCTAGAAAATCATTGTAAAGTGACTTGCGCTAGCCTAGTAGTTGATCTGAATAGGATGAACTGATGAAAGGATCATAAAGGTGTAATGTACTAGTTCAACTTTTTTATACCTCAGTTCATTTTTGAAAGAGGAAAACATTGTTTTTACTATAGTTACTGGCAGAGGTGAAATTTAAAAATGAATCTATTTTTTTGCCAATGTTTTATAAAATTCACTAGTTTTTGTAAACACCCAACACCTTGCTCATAGGGTCTTTGTAATAACCAGAAATTGTCATTGACGTCCTTATGGAGGCTGAGAATGCTTGTCCAACATATTGGACCCCGGGTCTGAAAGATTGAAGAATAGGTTAGGGAAGAGTCCGACCGGGAGTGAAGCGCTTTGCGGTACCTGAATTTGGGGACTGAAGAGGGACAAGAAGAGACTGGAGGCGTTCGATATGTGATTGTAGGGGAGAATGGAGGTGAAGTGGACGGAGAGGAACGAGGAAGTGCTGGACATAGTCCTTGAGGAGAGGAACCCTCTAAAAGAGACCGTCGCGAATGGGCGGTCTGGGGGTGTACCCCCTCCAAAATTCTTGGTAGATAAAGGCTTAGGCGTACCCCCCTCAGTTGACCCCTGAAAGATACATCACTCTCCAAGTGAACGCCGGTACAATGTTCTGGCTTCGGTCTTGCTTCTGGATTAGATACAGAAGAGACGAGAATTTATGCAGCGACTGCTGACGGAGGAGGGTTAGTTTGCAAGAATTTAAATCGTTAGCTTCATAAAAAGAAAGACCTACGTTTGATTGATATGTATCAAACATTAGAGAATGTGATAGAAGACATATATTTAAATGAAGGCATTTTGCCATTGATTCTACCGGGATTAGGCCTTAGAGTTTGTCAATCATAGCAGCGAAGGAGGAAAACTCAACTAAGATAAAGTTTGATAAATATGACATACTTTTTCATAGATATTACGATGGAAAACGCAGTACAGTACAATGAAAAAAATCAAATAAAGCAGGCAAGCATTTTTTTTCGATACATTTGAAGCTCTCTCAGGTAGTCACGTACTTCCTTTCCAAATAAGGTTTTTATAGGGGTTTTTGGGTAAGTTAGAATGAATAATGCTGGGTTAGTTTTCCTGACTTTGGTGGAGGCGGTCCTCGCCTGCGAAACCGAAGCTCGCGGGATCGAGTCCCGCCTCGGTAGGTTTCCCCTATTCAGGGCATGGGCATTTTTGATCTTCCTACGTTATAATTGGTCACGTAATTAGATTTTCCCGTTGAAAAAGCCTTAAATGCTCTGTTTTCGGGCTGATGAAGATAAATGATCAGAGAGAGGGAGAAAGAAAATAGGATTTATAGATAGAATGTAAGGGAAATGCTCACTAGAAATCTGAAGGTGAACCTTCCAACAGACAAGAGCCTTTGGATTCACCTAATGCTCCAAAATTGGTTTATTATGTATGATATTTAAAAGGCTTAAATTGCTTAAGGAGCAATGAATGTAACATTATTTTTATAAAAAAGTAATTATTCGTCTATTATTTCGAGGTCGGCTCTCGGTAACCTGGTGTTTCGTGATGTTCATGCTCGTGTGAATTTTCTCAGTAACTTCTTGAAAACGTGCCCTGATGGGTATGTTTTAGGAAAGGGATATAGGGTCTCGAGGTGGAAAGGAAGGGAAAGAAAAGTAAACGAAAGGGAGCAAACATTCGGGAGAGGGTTTTTCACCTGACGCTCCTCCCGTCCACTTTTTGTATCACCCACCGAAGGAGAGCCTAGTTCGGAGAAAGCGGCTGGGAACGAAAATATTGGCGCTGTCAACACAAAAGGAAATTCGGATCTCGCTCAGAGTTCTGGCGACCATGGCAAAAGCGAAAATGGCTCTGAGCGGTTAGGGAAGGCGGAGAGTAAATGCGAATTTACTTCCTTGGAATGGTGTAGTTAAGTGAGAAAATTCAAAAATGTGCTTATTTTGGTTTCGACAGGCAAGAAAAATCATTCCAGACGTTTGCAACACCGCTGTAAACACATTCCATGTTGAAGTAATAATTCTCGGGCTTTAATAAGCAAAATAAAATACCGAAATTTTTCGCGCTTTCGAACAGCACCGAGAATAATTTAGCTCCAGATTCTATTGGAAAAAATTATATCCTTGAAGATAAGGAGTCAAAATAGCAATAGTGGGCTGGAAACAAGTACTGCCCGAATACTTTTTGAACCTACTGTATAGCTAACAGTCGAGAGGCTGGTATGCGTCCTCTTTTCAAGTGGGCATAAACGTGGATATGATATCGACGCGGTAGCGATGCGATGGTATGGGTCAACCTGAGAGCATTCTAGGGAGAGAGTGGAATGGTGGAGATATGCTGGAAAAAGGGAGAGTCCCTCAATGACGTCATCGGCCGTAATCCTGCCGTTTTACGACCCTTGGAATAGCGAAACGGAAACAAGAATGAGCGTGGATACGAAAGAGAGACACGGAGTAGGAATGTCGATCAGCATGCTGGACACGAACGGTAGAGCAGGAAGTGGAGGAGCGCATTTTTAACGTGAGGGTCAAGCCATCACCCGAATGTAATCTGGAAAAAATCGGATTCAGGCTGGAAACGTCTATGATCGTCTTCACTACATCGATCTCTGGTAATATGGATAGTTTGAGGTGTGACTTCGTGAAATTGTTTCATGTTGAATAAAAAAACCTTATAGATTTCACATAAATAATTTTAATATCAACCAGTTTCGTCGCTATGCGATATCATCAAATAAAGAAAAAGCATGATATTATTACTCCGAGTTAGTAGGGGTGGAAGACTGGCCAAGTTTGAGAAGCTAGGAATGAGGGTATGGTAGTCTTTAAGTCATACAATGCTTAAGTAATACACAGTACATACCCTCCTACCTGGCTTCCCCACCTTGGGCAGCCTTCCACCCTTACTGAACCTGTGCGTATATGGTCATCCTTTTCCTTATTTCCTTGCACCTGACGATGTCGCACACCGACGTAACTAGTCGATATTAAAATTATTTGTGTGAAATCTACAAGGATATTTTTTATTCCATATCAGGCGTTCACTCTTGACCTTCAGGCGGTCTATCTAACTCATAGATTGAGTCTATCCAACTAGGATATCAAATAAAGAGCCGTATGAATTCAAAATACATTCCAACTCACACGATGTTATAATGGATTAATTGGATCTTCAAGTAACTCTTCCCACTGGGGGTTTGCTTTACATTGATCGGTATCTTTCCGTTCGGTTCTCATTCCAAGGTGTTTATTTCGATTGATTGCTACTTGATTGGGATTTTATTTGTTTGAAATTTTTTAATCCAACTACTCACGACGACGTCTCTAATCGTCGATAGAATGAAAATTTTTAACGCATAAAATTCCGATCGCGTTGCTAACCAATGGGAATCAACCGATTGAAATTAAAAACCAATCAGAATTATTCCTGTCATTGTGAATCTGGGTAAGAGTACTGAAAGATCCATTATACAGTATAATATGGAGAATGGTGGAATGTATTCATCATTCATGTGGCCCTGAATTTAGCATGCCTACGTCATAGACTCAATTTCTAATTTGGATAAAACCCCTGCAGCAGAGATCTGAATGAACAACTAAAGGTCGAAGTTATAGGTTAATGAGCATTAGGACGTCGTGTCAGCATGTAATATGGGCATAAAATTATCGATAACTATTATTTGTGCGGGTTGCATGTATTTGCTTCGGGGACTACATGCGCGCCTGATTTACTATTTTTACTTCGTGTAAAAAGGGGAAAAAATCGGGATCTCTGAGAAGGAACTGAGTCAATTGTTGTGCCTGAAAGTTGATTTTAATTTTGCTTTTTAAAAATGTTTATAATGTTTCATTAAAAAAATAACTGCGATCCATGGCATAATTGTCCCATTTCAACTCACTATACTGTTTTAGTCGATATACAGTCCTGCCTCTAATACCCTTCATTAAATATGGAAACGGTAACGTAATTGTGATCTCCTTATTTTCCAAAGAAGCGTCTTCATTTTTTTCTATCCTCTTGCGGTGAAGTCGAGAAATTCATAAATTACACTTTTCGTTGTGATGAAAGGATTTTCAAAGCAGGATTATCAAAAAACTTATTCTAAAGTCGTCCTTCTCGAAACGATTTCAACATTTAATTCACCTCATACCACGATACACCTTGCTCCCATGCCATTCTTAATGGTATCCTACAAAGTTGGTTAAAAATCATATGCGGTTGTTGAAGGTGTATCCCCGGCACTGGATCCCGACGGTCGTCGTCAAAAACGTGCGGATACGGGATAGCATTAATTTTCGTGACCCGTGAAGGGATAACGATGAGGCAAAAGAGAGCGTGCTGTGAAACTGTATTGTTAATATTTTTCGGGCAAAATTCATCCTTCTAGTCTGCTGACAATCACGTTACGCTATTATGGAATCCATCCCTCTCTCTCCGTATCCGTTACCGAAGTTCATTTCCAGCGGTGGCGTTTGTGATTAACGAAAAAGAGATGGCTTTTTCTTCCTCTACTCCGCCGAGAGAGGCAGCCGCGAAACGTTTTTCTTTTGTATGCCGCCGACGAGAAGTGAGTCGCCACGCGGTTACTCTTGACTTCCGCGGCGGGCTCGTTGGCTTATTTTTTTTCACGCTCATACTTTTCGATCGTCCACATCATAAGTCAGCTCAAGGTTGTTTTGTAGGTGATAAGTTTCAGCACTACATTCGCACTCAACGGTTATGAAAAAAATTATGTAATACCAACTACTGAAGGAGTACCTTACTACGTAAAATGCATCAATATTCTCAAACAGAGTTGTCTAGTAATAACACACTGGTCTTAAATGCGACTAATTACTCCTGTTACGTTTCTTCTTTATGTAATATTACACAATAGAAAAAAATTTATCCTCCCTGTTATAGAAAATATATTTCGCATCCTTGATAAATCCTCTAGGAAAATATGTGCTTTATTATACTTTACTTATACCTGTGACCACTCAAATTCATGTCAATTTTTGGCCTAGCAAACAAGCTGTCTCCAGACTCCTCTGTCCTCCGCCATGTCAACCTCTCTCTCAAGTCCTCTCATGTCTTTAACCACTTGGTTATTCCATCTTAGCCATGGTCTTCCCCGTGGGCGCCTTCCTTCTGGTTGACCTCTTCAGAATCTTCTTATGATTTCATCCTCCTCCTTTCTTCTTGACCAACATGACCAACGCACCTAAATCTCCTACTACTACTATTATTATCACAGCCACAATATCTAGTCTTATGTACAGGTTCCTGAGCTCTCTAGTTTTCAGTATTCTCAATACCCCTTCTTAAAATGTTAGTCCATGTATCCTTCTCAACATTTTATTAAAACGGATAATAAAAATTGTCAAAAATTGGATAAAAAAATTAAAGATAAATAAAATAGTTGTACTTGTATTAAAAATTAGTTAAATCAAATAAGAGATAAACAAGGAAGATGTTTGGAAAAACACAACTCAGTATAATGAATAGGGAAGGAAACCTATGCTTAAAAGTGAAATGTTTGAAAAGAGAAGGCGATAGAATTGAGGGGCGAGTTGAGTCGAACCAATCTCAGTATTGTTGACCAGTGATGATGTTGATGTCCTTACTTTCAAGGTGAAAGCTTGTGATACGAATATTAGGCCACCTTAAAAGACAAGATGCGATCGGTCGAAAGGCATTTTGATGTCTTCTTTTTAAGTTTTCATTCTCGTGTAGAAAAACGTCGCCAGTTGGAGTATAGTGGTTCTACAAGGATCAGTATTCTGCCCATCCATCTTCCTCGCGAGGTTGCCTGTCTCCATCATCATTTTCGCGAATTCCTGTAAAGGGTCAGATTATTCGTGTGAGCATCCCGTTGGGCAGAAAGGGAGGAGGGTTAGGTTATAAGGGGCTGTCGCCTCAAAGGATCGCCCCGTTTCCTCGAAAACGCTGCAACACACGCTTCACCGACGGTTTCCCCCCTCTCCCGTCACATTTCCCACACCCCTGCACCCTATTGATTTTTCCTTTCGGGAGGGGAAAGGATTGGGGAAGGAGTATGGCAGTAGTGTGAGGTTAGTCCTCTCTCTTTTACTCCTCAAAAGATCCTCCCACTTCGCCCTTCCCTTTGCCAAACCCGCCACTCTCTAGTGTATCCCTTCCTTTCCTTCTCTGTCTGTAAAAAAATAAAAGAGAAACGACGGAAAATCCCGAATTCCTAACCCTTCCCTGTCTGTCTGCTTTCCTTTCTCCTTTTACCTGCCTCATCAGCGAGATGTTAAAGAGCGTACGTATTCTCCGCCTTAAAATTGAAGTCGAGAGCGTAGCGTAGCCCGTCTTCCCGCAGCAGAGGAAGACATTTAATGAGCGGAATATAACAGGTCCCCGAGAATTGTATGCTATCGAACTAATAAATTACGTGACCAAGTGATATGATAGTATTTTACAGTCTTAAAGACCTATCATTATTACCATTAAAGTGTCTACCGATTAAGATAGGTTTGCATGGAGTATTTAACATGTTTTCTGTCAGTTTTCCCTCCCTTCATGGACTTCCTTCTTCAATTCAAAATAAAGCCCACTCCCTTTTATTCTATCTAAAAATCCTATTCTATTTTTTCCTCTTCCTTGTTTACCCAATATTATACCCTCTAACACTGATTTCAACATCCTATCCACTTAAAGTACTCGCTCACTTCATAAATTCTGTCTGCTCCGACCTCGTTTACTTCTGTAAAAAATAAAAGAGAAACGATGGCAAATCCCGTATCCCTGAACCCTTTTCTGTCCGTCTGCTTTCTTTTCTCCTTTTACCTGCCTCATCAACACGATATTAAAGAGCGCACCTTAGCCTCCACCTTTAAATTGGAATTGAAAGATGGCATAGTCCTTTTCTCCGCTTCAGATTTCGTGGAAGAAATTTAATGGGCAGAGTATAATAGATCCCCGAGAATTTTATACAGTCGAACAATAAAATTCCGTAGCCAAGTGGCATACCAGTACTCCACAGTAAGACCTATTGTTATTATTATTAAAGTATTCTTCTATGTATGAAGGTAGGTTTGCATTGAGTAATTAATATGTACTTTAATTTTGAGAAAAATGTGTTTTCTTGACTTATTTTTTTTTTTTTAATGCTTAAGGAACAAATTCCTGGAGTTTTAGGATTTTTTTGCACTTTTTTATTTTGTATCCTCCAAATTTAAGTTCTGATATATTGTTTCCTTACTTCTATGTTAAAATTTTGCGATTGCAAAAATTGAATTGCAAAATTTGATTGTAAATGGATAATATGGAGCCTTCCCCGTGATGAGGAAATTTTTGATACCGATTAATATGTCCCTAAATAATTAAACCGCCTTATGCGGCAACGCAAACCGAGCTTTCAAATTGTTCATACCGTTGAGGGAAAATAGTTCTTCCGCGGGCAAAACTTCGGAGGCGCAGCGCAAAAGTGAAAACGTTAGTTGATTGCGCTGAGATTTGCTGCTTTTTGAGCTGCATTTTGTTTTGCTTAGTCTCATAAAAAGAGGGAGAAGAAGGTGAAGACGAGATCATTAGCACAAAATTTAGCTGACTTGGAGGCCAAGAGGGCCAATAAGATCGATTGTCAACTTGTAATAAGATACAAACAGCCGCAGTAATTTTCAACTCTAATTTTTTTCGTTAAACCGTTTACTCGTCATTATCTAGAGACAGGTCTTTATAATAACGTGTAAACGTTAAAACCGGTTGGGGGGAATAAATTGGGGTGGAAAATTGCTACGGCTGTTTGCATTTTATTACAAGAGGGGTAAGTTAATCCTGAATCACGTGATCATTTTATCCGTCCCTCAGAATAATAGCTCAAGCGATAGGTTTTCAGCGACCAAAAAAGTAATTGCCCGACCCATCATTTTTTTAAACACACTGTGATGCCTCCATGAAGTTGGAAAATGGGCCATCATTAAGTCAGATATT
The DNA here is from genome assembly GCF_921293095.1 of Ischnura elegans. Classification (NCBI taxonomy): domain Eukaryota; kingdom Metazoa; phylum Arthropoda; class Insecta; order Odonata; family Coenagrionidae; genus Ischnura; species Ischnura elegans. Next base: position 45,844,094 of record NC_060255.1, read on the forward strand.
GTATACTGACCGAAAACTGCAATTGAATATCGTTTATGTTTTATTATCGATTAGAATGCACAATGTTGTCGTTATCGCGGATATCCGCCAAATTTACAGAAACATTGATATTAGTCTAAAGCATAACGATTCTCGAAGAGTGTTTTTGAGCAGTGACTTTCCAATTGCTGAATATAATCTTGCAACTGTGACATACGGCGTTGCGTCAGCCCCGTATTTGGCAATTAGAACATAACATAAATCAGTATAGGATGAAGGGGCCTCCTAACTAGGGATATCGCATGCCCTTCAGAGATCAACCTATATGGACGACATTGTGATACCGGTAGAATCAACGGAGGAAGCGGTCATGCTTAGAGACGAGTTCATGAAGCTGTTGTCCTTGTGTGGATATGAATTGCTGTTTTGGCCCAGTGTACAATATCTGATTTAATGACGGCCCAATTTCCCACTTGATGTAGGGATCACACGGTCATCCCCACCGTCCCTTTTGCCATCGCTTGTTCCGTCACTCTCTGTATCTACAACTTTCATTCAATTAAAAGTCAAGCGCGGCGTTACCATCGCTATAAGCGGCCGTGCGTTGTGATTGGCTGAAGGAAGGTGCCAGCGATGGTTCCAGCGACGGTAAAAGGTATGAGATTCCCATCCCTCAACCCATCGCGGAAAAATGATTGCGTGAAACGAGCATTCTTACGCTATCATTGGAGCGATCGCTGGACCTGTCCTTCGGAAGGGGTGGAAAAAATTATCGTGTGATTCAAGAGTGCAAGGATGATCAGATTGCTGCATCAATGTCAAGCCAATATGTGTCGTTTCTCATAATGATTTTTATGATTCTCCATAATCTCAGATTTTGAAGAAAACACTGATTTGATTTTATCTTTTGTGTCGTTTTCGAATTCCGACTGCAACATGCTACTTAATAAAATTTTATTCGTAATGCGTTTTGCTGCATTTTTCTACAAAGTGCTATTGTTACCCATAGTGCTTTGCCATTGACATAAATTGGTTTATTCATTTCTTCCTGTACCACCGAAAACAGCACCATTAGCCTTCTACAACTGGGTTTTTAACTTAACAATCAAACGTACATGAATATCCATACATTGGATTGTGTCCACCTACCCAGGCGATACTCGAACCCACTACCTCTTGAGTGGCAGGCAAGGAATTTACCTTGCCGCCACCGAATCCGGGATGGAAATAATAATATTTCGCTTTAGACATCAGGGAAAAGTCTGAAAAATCGAAAATTGAAAATGAACTCAATTTTACGATGCGAACCGGGGTCTCCTCTATAAAGTCTCCTTGGTTGTGGCGATAATAACCCAATCGTTCAATGCGTGATCGACGAGCTAGAATACTTTCATCGCACCTTGCGACCTTTACGATAAATTCCTGAGTCATACCGTCAACTCCTTTGTTTTGAACGCTTGTGAAAAATAAAAACACCGAAAACCGGTTGCTCAGAGCCGTATCTACGCACTTCGACTCGCGGAGAGAAATGTCGCAACGGCGCGAATGTCAGGCGCAAAACCTTGACATGAGCGGCGTGGCGTCATTCACAGAATGTCATACGTTCCGCGTTACCGTGAAGTTCTTTGTCCTGTTAGATGGAGCGCAGGAAAAAAATTATAATAAATTTCTGTGATGCCTTTCGACTGGCATCAAGTGTCCCGCGGCCTTAGCTAAGGTGGGCCTCGTGACTAAAAGGCCTCCAGTCTGCTTCGAGAGCGCCAATGCCGATTTATAGAAAAAAATTAGGAATTAATTATTAGCCGTAAACTGTAAGCGTGATCCTTATGTCTATTGATGGGTAAATGTCGGTCTAAATCGATTTTTCGATCAATCGATTTTTAATCGAAATGAAAAGCTCGACTTTTAAAAAATCTAAGTTTGAACCAAAAGATCGATTAATCGAAAATATCGACGGTACTATTTTGAAAAAATTACAGTTTTTACAAAATTTTTGTTATTCAATCGAAAAATACACATTTGAGTTGCAGAAAAAAATCTACTCTGAGTGCATGATTGAATTTTTAGTCGTAAAATTTACTAATGCTTGCACATTAAAGTTTTGCGATCACCGCTTGGAACCATTCGGCTTCTCAAAATTTTTTTTAGAGATATCAACGGATGGAAATGCACTGTTGATGGTCGAGGGCTTGCCTATCCAATTTTAGCGGAGTCTTTCACATGGAACGGATGAAGTTATCATAGGCTAGTAGTGACGCTTTCGATGCCCCGTTCAGATTAAATCCTGTTTTGCCTTTTTTTATTTGTCAAATTACGCTCGTGGGTCAGCGGCCTCAATCCAGCCTCTCGTCTGTACCATTTGATCTCCCGCGGGTTTAAGGTTCTCATTCATTACAGCCCCGAGTTGTCCAAGCCCGCGATCTGAAGTGGTCAACATGCTTGAGGTTGTTCTCAGTGTTTGCAGTCACGCATATCGTGTCTCTTAGCTGTCCACAGAGTTGAATGCGATACTGAAATGAGAGAATTACACTCAGTGCACTGAGTGGATTGGATTGATTTAGCACGCGGGAGAATGCTGTTCACTTCTGCTCATAATATGTGCTATCAGACCTAGAGCTCCCGGCTGAGGAAGATGGAAGTATAAATAATGCGATGCAAAATTCGTAAATAATATTATAATTGAGCTCTTTAAAATAATCTGAATCTGAAAGGGCGTGTATTGTAAATCGCTTTCAGAGGGGTGACATGCCTTATATATTTACATCAGCAAATTTTCATTTTTCTCGTCGAAAGAAATTGATTAGACCAAACGGCGGAAACCCCGAGAAGTTCATATGTTCATAAGAATAACATAATTCACCGGAAAAGCGCATTATTTTTCTTCATAGTAATTATATGTCATGAAATATGATTTTTAAATGAAGGCATTTAGAGGTAATTACCTAAATGCTGATTAACATCCAAATTTTTGCATTATTTTGAAAATTATCCCAAAAAATTCAATAACTCTATCGTCTGCTGTTATCGTCACTGAGCAAATGATCCAATGAATTCGTTGCAATAAAGAATTGCATATTTTAATACATGAATATGAGTATCGATGCAAGGTTAATGATGAGTAGGTAACCCGTGCAAAAATTTCGCACTCTCACGCTATCAGGGAATAAGTATGTTAAGGAAACGTTATAATTGGGTTTTAAATGGAGAAGAAGGTGTACCATAAAGTACTTTCTTTATGCAGTCTTTTTAATTCATGTAACAATTTTATAATAAACACTCACTCTTATGCATAACAATTTTTTACCATTCACCCGAGTACAATTGCTATGTGCATTTCGTATTATTTTCGTTTTTTGATATCAATTCCCATTGACAATCATCCGTGAATACTTTCAATGCGATATTTTTATTTATTTGTGTTATACGTCATCTTTTAAGTTCCTTACACTCGATGTTTCTTAGAGAGAACTTTTAACATTCTTTATACTTCTAAGATTTTATTTTTAATATGTTTATGCTTATGCTACGTTTCCTTGGTTTGGTTATGTATTTAATGGATTTTCAAACCTTTCTTTTGAAGTATATAATATAAAAATGTGTGGAGTCGATATACATACCTCGAGCGAATAAACGGCATGGAAAAATCGAAACTTTTAAGTCAAATAATGGCTAAAAAGTGAAATTTAAAATTGAGATTGTATTTTTCGTTAGAAGCCGATGATTCAACGTTTAAAATACTATCTCATTTTTCACTGTAGGTGCAGTATGAACGGAGCATATACGGTATGACAGTAAAAGACCTTTCTGTAATAATATCTATTATATTTTAATATTAATATATATTATAGTATAATAGTAATATATATTTTTTCTTTTCCAGATCTGTGAAGCATGGTGCTGAGGCCCATCCAAAATTAAATGTGGTGGGTGAGTAGCTAAAAATTTCAATTTTCCCCTAATTATTACGTTTCCAACTGATGAAGTCAAATGAGAGAGGTAAAACAATATATTCCTCTGTGCCTGGTTGGTTATATTTGCATGCGCGACGGATCTGTGATATTTCACAGAAGTTTGTTTGATTATTATTTTCCATTGTCGGCAATGAAATGCTTAATATACTTTTCGACACTTACCTTCTTTGGTTTTCGCTACCAAAGACATTCGACGATAAACGACCAAACCTCATCCTTCTCGCTTGCACAGGTTTAGCCACCTTGTTTGCACGGACTTAATATGTTGAGGGTGGCTCTAATATTCTGCCTGCGTCATTTAAAATACATTTGTGTTTTCAATGATTTCTTTTGAACCAGGAGTTCTCTATTTGAATTCATTCCAAATTCGCAGATTTATCTTATTTAGAATAAATTGGTGAACCTCGTGAGTTCATATCGTGTGAATAAATTAAATTATCGTAGATTTTCTTTTGAAGAAGATAATTTCTTATGTTGGGCGATATACTATCAATCTCCAACGGGCCTCAAAATGTTACAGTACCCCTCCTCATGCCAAGGTTGAAAGACAAAGGGAATGGTTGGCCATTTCTCACTTGGAGCAGTGATTTGTTTCTCCCCGTGCCCTTTCAAACACAATGGTTTGTGACGAATCCATCGTCACGCCAAAATCGTGCCAGCGAAATGGAAATTCAGAGTGCCGGCCACAATGTGCCAGCTGGTTGTCAATGGAAATGCGTCCAAATCGTGCGGGAATATTGAATTGAGCAATGGCTTTTTTTGCCTTTTCGTCCTCATCCAACGAGTGAATAGGCATTTTAAATTTTTATAAACATTATCCAAAAGTTCTCTCATAAGGCTGGTAAAACGGTACCTAAAGTTTCACGTGTGAATTTAGTAATTAATCTGCATATTACCTCTAATAACTTCTTGTAATCATATTGGTATTACCTGTAAACATGAATCTTTGGCAAAGTAATTATTACTAAACTGTCCTCAATAATTTGAACTTAGTATGAAAGGTCAGGAAAAATCATCTTGAATTTTAATTGGCAACTCTTTATAGTGAAGAGTGCGTATACCTCCCGCTCCACTCCTCTTTTTGGACTCGGATTACACTCTTAAAACTTGTCCTATCCTCTTAAAATATTAAGGTTATGCAGAATAGCCCCTGGTTAGCATTTGCCTGTACTTCAAATTATGAAATTTTTACTCAGTATGCTCTCAAATGTAAATTTTTTAATATTTGAAAATTTTGGCAGTGGTGATGGCTGGGAATTTTGAATTAAACAATGACTTTTTTCGCCTTTACGTTCATATTCATCACATATTCAATCCGAAGTTGTTTTGGATAAGTTGAGGGTCGAGCTGCCTTCAAGATCAGCCATGGGGGTGTGAATATCGTGTATTCGGGATAGGGAAGTCAGTCTCTATCGCAGGGCCACCTCACGATGCAATTATTTTGGTTGGTGTATCTTAAAGACTTTATTAATTAAATGAAACATTGAAATATTTCCACAGAATTTATTCGAACACGACGCATTTCGTTGTTGTAACAAAGGAATCCCATGGAAATATTGTTTTGTTTAATTTAACTATTATTAAGAACTTCCTCCACATCGTGCCGAATATAATGCAAGACTAAGACGTTATGTTTAATGTCGTATCAAGTTAAAGGATTCAAGCGTTACTTTGTTGAACACAAATGTAATAAACATTATTATATTTCTTACAATTCTATGAGACTTTAAAAATGGTCAACCTGTTTTGACTTCCAAGGATTATCAAGATGAAACGGTTTAAGACTCAAGTTTGGAAAATGGCGTTTTCGTGACGCACTGGTGAAGTAGGTTTCGCCTAGATGATAATGTGATGCGATTGTAATGAATATTTACAAAAATTCACTTCATATTGTAGGTGCTTTTCCGACCGTTGGGAAAGTTTCCGACACTATAGCTTTTTGGAAATTGTGTTGAGAAATTTGGAAATTTTATGATATTTTCAGGCTATCCTTCCCGTTTGTTGAAGAAATGAATGCCATTTTTTTATGTTTGGAAGCTCAAATTATTTGAGGCTCGACGTTGCATCGCGATGGGTTAAAACTTGTCCTATCTTCATGAAATTGTAAGGGTATACAGAGTAGACTCCGGTCAACGTTCACTTATACGTCAACTTTTAAATTTTTTCTCATTATTTTCTCAGTTGCAAATTTTTAATATTTGAGAAACAAGCAAGTCTTGGCAGCGGTGCACTCGATTCACTCAGTACCTTTACTTGAAGTTTGGTTTGGAGAGGTGAAGGTAGAGCTCACCCCGGACTAGGCTACAGACCTGTGAACTTCACACATTCAAGGCAGATCCTCACCCTGGGCCACCTCATACTTCGAAGATTTTGATTTGGGCTACCTTAAGACATCACCCGGGATATTAACCCGGGACCTCTCGATCAGCAGTCATGTGCTATTCGCGCTAACCTACGCTGCTCTCTGTACTCGATTGACTGCGTAAATTCCAAGTTGATAGTGTAAGTTAAAAAGAGTAATAGTTCACAAAAAAAGACAAAAATGCGATTGGTGAAAAGGGAGGGATGCGTCCTCTTATGAGCTGGGAAATCCAATTAGGTTCCGTTATCTTCGCCACTGTTATGAACATGTTTATTTTTAAACAGTATCAATTAAAACTTCGAATGAAGTTTGTGATTTGTTCATGGGATTACCTTGAACATATCGCTCGTGATTGGCAACCCCTGTCTCCAGCTTTTCCCGGCTGTCCGTCCGGTTTTTTTTAACTCGTGAGAGCTGGATACACGATTATTGCAACCGATGATTCTCCAGTCGACCGATAGATGTGTTGTCACCCTCCACGTATTTAATTGTGTTTCATTTTAATTCAGCACTGGCTTCGCTGACAGGAAGGGCGATCCGAATTTCACTGGGAAATAATCTATGATAAAGGCTTGTTACCGAAATATTTATTCGTGATCAATGGCGGATCCAGAGAGGGGCTAGTAGGGGCTGTAGCGCCCCCTTGGGTATTAAATTTACAATTGATAAAATGGTAATATTGTTCGGACCACCACTGTTGCTGGAAGGTTCTCCCCTGCCCCCCCTATCCTAGATGCAGCGCTGCCCGTGATGATGTTGTCTATCAAATTTATAAGTATTCCTCTCGATTTGTTCTACTAAACTGCAAACTATTGGAAGAAAATTGAATCGCCAAGGACTCATCTATGTAATGCTGTTATTTTAGAGAGCCAATTAAAAACCGACCGAAGTGGCAACGGAAATTAACCTTTTATGGAATGGAATGGGACCTCCTCCAAGTTATCCCCTTGGCTGGATACAAGGCGCCCGGAGATGGCGCTGGGAAGCGGCTGTACTTTCACACGCGCGTACCTTCTACAGCCTTCGCCTCACGACACCCATCTCCTCACATACCTTCCCGAGTCTCTCAAACCGCATCCCCTCCTCCTCCTCCTCCTCCTCTCTTCTTAACCTTGGAAGGAGGTTCATCCGTGGCATTTAAATAGCGTGTGACGCGCTAAAGGATTCATACCTGCGCTCTCCATGTCCGCGCTTTATGGATCCCAGGACGCGAGCGCAAAGCATTGTTTCGTAGGAATTTCGCCACGAGCCATGTTGCGGACTGAATTCTTCGAAAACTAGTCCAGACTTCGTTCACTCGGCGACGGAGTGAAGCGCCGAGTCAGCTCTCGGGGATTGGCTAATTTTTTTATCTGTTGAGTTTTCATGCCCCCTCCTCCGGCAAAATTTGGGTTAACTATGGAGGGCGGGGGTTTTTGCATGCAAATTTTTCTTAAAAAAAGAACAAAGCTATGCTGTTTTTAAAGCAGTGTGAGCTAGGAATGTGAGGCTTAACATACAGCTAGATGGGCTCTTAGTAGAGCATTTGGAGAACTTCAATTGTTGGGGCTGGACATTAGAGGTAAACAGACAGTGTTAAAGACATCTGGAAGGAAATTGCGATAGCGAGAGAGGCGTTTATGAGTAAGAAAGCTCTATTGGTTATGTAAGTGCTAAGAAAAGACTTGGAAGTATCTGGTCTGTAGTGTAACCGTCCAGAGACTTTGACGCTGAGAATAGAGGGAGAGAAAAGGCTGCAAGTATTTCAGATATGAGTGTGGAGAACAAGGGGACTCCATTAAAGGAGACCCAATAACATGGTGGTAAAGCGTTATGTCTGTTGCCATTTTCCGCTCATATTTTCGGCGGCGCCACTAGGCAGATGTATATCGTTCAGTGTGACTTTCGGCATTAACCGTAGTGGAAGTGGTCTTTTTTAGTTGGCGATCGTCTCACAAGCGTTAAATGCATGATTTATATTATTCACCACCGTGTATTTTCTCGTTAAAAGTGGAATTCAATGACTGATAGAGCCGCGAATGGCGATTTTGAAATCTGATTTCAATGCGCGCGGAGCGACGTCAATCCTAGCTGCGGAATTGAGAACCGTGTAATGTAAATATTCGTGGTGGAGAAGGTGAAGCAGGCGGAGAGGAAAATGGATATCGAAGTTGTGCACATGGTGGGCGAGTAGAGGAAACTTCAGAGGAGATCCGGAGGAGACAGAGTGTCGGGACGGAGCAAGTATTAAGCGAGGAGGGGATGTCAAATACCGTGCTTAAGGGAAGACGTGAGATATGCCGGGGACGGGCAGACAGAGATTATATTTTTTATAGAATGATAGAGAATAGGCCTTTGTATAAATTGAAAAGCAAAGTCCAACTAGGAAGAGAAAGCTGGCTGAGTTGATTCGCAAAATCTTACCTTAATCGGCATATTACTTTAATAATAATATTTTTAATTTCTCTTTATATCTGAGGTGCCGTGATCATGATAAAATAACCTTCAAACCCTCTTTCAATTCCAGGGTAGTTTTATAGCTATGTCACTTGATACTTAGAGACTACACTGGATTATGAACTATATCTTTCGGTCAGGGTATGTCGATTTGAATACCGACAAACGTACATATTGAGCTTTCCTACAAGGCAATATTTTCCAAACCCCTTTCTTTCTTTGGTGCACTTTGTGGGAAAGACTTTTTATCAGAAATGTTTTATGATAAAATGCCCTAAATTATCTATACAAGCGATGATACCGTCTTTTTAATGAAAGTAGTGATAAAATAACCAATTGTGTGTAGAGTAAACACTATTTGACCCAGTTGTTGTACTGGTACGCACTTAAGCTTGAACAAATAGGCATGGGAGATTGTACAGTGTACAGTAACTAATTCCGTGAGTGCTTGTGCATCTGTGAGAATGACGTTTCGGAAAATAGGAACTGTAAAGATTTATTTCCATGACGTAGCATGCAGTTTCGGTATTGTGGATTTTTTTCACCCTATCAATAAATTATTTTATGATAATTTCACTTTTCCCGTGACGGTGAGGTATCGGCAAACGTGAGTCTGATTCAGGCGAACTCTTTATCCCTTTTGTACGGTATAAAGAAAAAAATAAGTTAATTCTCTACCGGTCATGTCGCTAAAAGTATCACAATTTTTAAGTGTGTGTTTAGATTGGTCTTGGGCAGCCAATAATATGTTTCACCGTATTTATTTTTTTATGTTAAATTTTGTCTCATTGTTTGTTTACATTTTTCATCATTTTAGATAGCGCGTCATAGATATGAAAATAAATTAAGGAGGGAATTTAATGAGAGGGGAAATCTGGCAAGGACCTTCCTATTTACGGATGGAATCGAGTTGAAACATTGAACGAAATATTAAAATGTTATTGTGAATTGATTTGCATTGAAGCATTGAATCAAATATTAAATACAGTAGAAGGAATTTTAGGAATTAAATTTTAATAGCTTCAGGGCGGTAGTTCTTTCCGTCTTTTGAGAGCATATTCCCCTCATATTTTTTCAGGGCTCACTTGGTGGAGAAGGTTGAGAATATCTGACAAGGGCGAGGGATTTATGAATTAGTTAGAAGGGAAGAAAGGGAGCCTATGAGGTAACTTGACGAAGGATTGCCATTTGCCTGCATTCATAAGAAAGCACCCTCTTAAAACTCTAGCGAAAGGAAGAGGCGAGTTTTAAGTGCCCGCGCATGTGTTGATGAAGTTTCGCCGGAGAAAAATTGCTCGGTCATTGAAACAAGAAGGGAAAATGCAAAAGTAGTCGTAGCTCAAGGTGTACGGAGGCAAATTACTCTTGTTTGACGATGTGCAAAGAAACTACGACGCTGAGGAAAACATTTTCTCCGCTGCGATGAAAAACGTTCCTTCTAGAGGAAATTAAGGTCAACATTTTTACGACTTTAATTTGACCTACATGAAGCTAAATAGCTACATTGGCCTAGCCGATGAAATGCTCATTAAGTTAAGGCACCACAAAGAGGCAAAATATTATATGTATACGCATCTGAGGTATACTTATATTTACTTGTTAAGTGTTGAGATTAGTACTTATTTGCCATTGTATTTTTACCAAGAAAGTTAAATTTTTACCAATAAATTTTACATGCATACATTTTCGGTACAAGGTGTATTTGCGGTGCATACTAAATGCATTCCGTGCACCGTAAATTTTGACTTAATGTTGAAAATTATGATTGACTGCCCATTTTGCGGACCAAATAAGGGCCGGCTTAAGCGGTAATCAAGTACGCGGCCGCGTAGGACGCCAAGCAAAAGGGAGCGCCAAAGGGCTGGTTTTTGAGCCCTAAAAATTTCACATTCAATACACAATAGCAAGCACGTTATAATTTTACGCTAATAATGAAGTCTGGACCCTTATTCCTGAAGTATATTTGCATATATTTTAAAATGTATCCAGAGAAAATCCCTACTAACTCTCAGCCTATTTTTGAGGGCGGAATGTTGTTCGCTTACACTGTAAAAATGCCAAAAGCGGCCCTGGCCCGAGTGAAGTTGAAATCCAACAACGTATACATGTATTCACCGGATCCATCGAGGGTGTTGCCACGGCAATGCTTACGCAGTTGTAGGTGCTACAGAGGGCAGATCAAGTGTCGAAGGATGCTTAAAACAACTTTTGTGAATTTTAGGCAAAGAAAGTACGTGGAATTCAGAACGGTGAAGGTAATTGCATTAAATTAGCAGTCTGATTGTTATGCTGTGCGCATTATGCTGATAGTGAAATACATCGATGTGCCGTTGCAATAGCTTTCCAAGTTGAACAAAGTGAGTTTTTTCAAGCCCAATTTTTTTTTCTGTTACATGTGCTTCTTTTATCTGCGGGTGCAATATAGGAGTTTGTTTTGAAAAATTCTGTAAGTATTACAGAACTAATTAGTTGTACTTTACAACATTAAAAATAAAAATCGAGTCACAAGACACTTTCATATTTTAATCGATAACGTATTGTGAGGAGTCTTGGAGAAATTTCTTTTTTGTTTGCAGCTTTCGGTGCAGGCAAAGAAACGATAAGCAGTATTACTACGCAGGCTTTCAGATTATTATTAGGTATCTCACGGAAACCGTTTACGACTTCTTATGTGATTGATGGAACCATTTCAAGAAAACGTTGGAGAGAAAGTCATTTATGTGAGTATCTGGGAGTGCTTTTGTTGAGAGCTCAGTATCATAAGAGGCGAGTGATTGTTCTCTATTTTTATATGAATTTTACCAAACGAGAAAATGGTCTTAAAACGTAAAGTTACGCCAGACGTATTTTTTTCTAAACATAAAAATATAGAGTAACCTAGATCCTAATTCTTTTTATTACTGTAGGAGCACGCTAATAGTGTCAAAGATTCTTCGTCTACATATTGGTCACAGTTGACGTTTTGGGAGTAGTTTTTCTGTGAGTAAGGAAGTTGTGCGCACGAGAGTTATAATTTTGTATCGAACATTTTCATAAATTGTTCAAAGAAAATTTGTAAAAATTGCTTTTTGGAAAATTTTCATAAACTTCATTATGTTTTGAAAATATTCATAATGTTTGGAAAGGAAATTTTGAAATATTTCCTAGAATATTTCAGTCTTTCATGGTAAAATTTTTATTCAAATTATTTTATTCAAACATAATTTGAAACCCCACACCTTTCATATCGACCGCATCGAGTTTCGACAGGGTAGTGTTATTTTCCTGTCGAAGATACCGAAACCCAGCTCAGTCGATTTTAAATTGAGTGTTGAGTTTACCATTGTATGTTATTACGAAGATTAACAAATTCCACAAGTAACGCTTAAAAAGGTTTCTCATATTTGAATAAAATTTCATAAATTTTATAAATTAAAATTAGATCAAATTTTCATGGAATATTTGACGAAAACATTTGCTTGAAGACTCATGTTTTCGCGCTAGTTATTTTTAGGAAATTTTCATAAAATATTAAAAAGTTTTTCAGAGTAAATGTTTATGAGAAATTTCTCATTGTAACACAATATATTAGCTCCACCATTAATTTAATACCGACTTTAATTTTAATTTTTTTAAATTGAAGTAAACGTCGATTTTGAATTTAGCGTGGAGTTAACTATTGTGTTTCATTACTAAGATTATCAAATTTTACCGGTAACGCCTGAAATGATCTCTCATATTTGAATAATCTATTTCATTATAAATGGAAATTTAATAACATCATCGTAGAAAATTTGACGGAACAATAGGCTTATGACTCACGTTTGGGCGCGAGCAATCGCCACAGGCGTGCCTACGGGTTCATTAGCGAGGGACTCGTGATATCCGCGTCCCCTTCCCGTTGCTCCGGAGGCAATTCCTTCAGCCATTGATCCCTCGTCTGCATCCCCACCCCCTAAACTCAAGAATTTCGCTCTTTTCCTTCCTTTCCCTCTTCGCTCGAGGCGACATCTACTCTCGCGACGTAACAAAGGTGCATTAGAAATGCCGTGTGACGTCATGCGCCTGAGTGAGCGTCGGAATTTCGACAGTTCCATAGAACTTTAAAGCAAAGGACAGCCAAGGAAAGAAAAAAATTCTTAGGAATATGTGTTAAAAATGCGAATTAAATGATAAGTTATGAAATTGACCAAAAACATTAAAACGGATTGAAAATTTCTCAGGTCTGACACTCCATGTTTCCTTTCGATGTTCCCCATAAGATTTTATCGAAGCGCTTCCCTCTTCACAAGTAGGCCATGCTTAGTGGCAGCACGAGATTTAAATAAATGAATGAAAAGTCTGCCTATCTAAGAACAAACTAAAGACACAGAAAAAAAACCTACTGTATAAAAACTTGATGAATTCGAAAATCATACAACTAACAAATGAAGTTTGAACCAAATAACATAATTTTCAACTCTCCAAAATTAATCATAATGACATCAAACAAGAATCGATAAACGCTCACTCTTTAAAATGTTAGGATCGGATTATTGGGCGTCCGAAAAAATCAAGGAGGTTGGAGAAAATCCTCCTCTAGACTGCAAATTCCTCTTCGTGTTCCAATAAAATTTGTTCGAAGCCACAGATTTTCTGCCAACGGCCACATCACATTGAACACACCGGTTCTCGTCCGATCACCGAAGTTAAGCAATGTCGAGCCCGGATAGTACTTGGATGGGTGACCGCCTGGGAACACCGGGTGCTGTTGGTATTAACTTTTTTTTTTAATTCAACAACTTTTTTTACCGCGAATTCCACCGTCACGACGAAAAGATTCGGGAACGTTGAAGATAAACCTTCTTTTTCTGATCCGAAATACCACCCGAACCTTGACTTATTCTAAAGAAAAAGAATTGATTGGTAAATGAATTAAAAAGAAGAGACTGGATTTTTGATATGCAATATTTATAAAATTTTATGTTGTTCTGGAAAGTATTTAAGAGCTATAATTTCAATGCTGATTTTAGAAAATCGTGATAACTCCGTTTTCCCTGAAAAATGTTTCAGATCACCAGGTTTTCTGTGATACCCTAAGTTTAACAGGGCAGCTGTGTCTCTCATGTGTAGCCGTGGGCTCTTTTTGAATCTGAATGAAGCCTTATAGAAACTGGGAAATCCTAGTGGTGGGTTTTCTGCTTTACATAAGTCCGTACTAAATGTAAGTGGTATTTGGAAAGTACTGGTTCCATATCGTGAATGCGTCTATTTGGTTTTAGCTTAACTGTGTTGCCCTACCATGAGGTCTCATCCTAATGACCTTGTGTCCTCTTCTCTTATCTCCTTAGTGAAGCACGGATTCGCCGCTTCCGAAACCACAATGTCCTTTAAAATGAAAAGAGATTAGATCAATTAATATACTGGAGGTATGAAGTGTTATAAACGTGGTGTGTATTTTGATTTTACATTTAATGAAATATTTTAAATGTATTTGGATGAATATTTCCTAAATTAATCCAAAAGAAGATTTTATGCTGATTTGTGCATACATCACTAAAGTATTTTACTCTTAATATGCCCATAATCATAAGCAATTGGTGAAATGTATTAACACGCATTTTTTTTAGATATTGCGTGAAGGTAAAGTAAACGAAAGATAAGGATTTGCATTATTACATCCCGTCTAATTCACAGCTATAAACAGTGTGACTGAAGCATCAAAAGTTTACCTCAAGTAACTCTTAACCCGGCAGTGGTCGCGTGGGGTGTTCCAGACACCCCAGTCTTATATAAGCGCTATTTTTTCATGCAATTGTGACTGCAATGACCTGTAACCTCCTCTAGCTGATTTTTTAAGCTTTCTGAGGGTACATGTAAAAGATAATTATAAAATCAATGCAAGTTTTTAAGAAAAATTACTTTTGTCAAAGCTCTGCAGAGTGGGGTGCGCCAGACACCCCACGCGACCGTTCTCGTTACGGTTTGCCGCCGAATGTTTTTCATCCATTTTCATCACATTTGATAGCTACTTTTCTGAAACTGGCCATTTAAGTTGTCTTTTACGTTTAAATTAATAAATATTTATTTATTGGTATATTTTTTGCCTAAATTTATGTAAACAAATAGAAAGTTAGTATTTTTTTATAATATTACAGTGATTTTTCTCGAAGTGAGCCACGAAAAATCGATCATGTAATACTTTTAGCACGTTCATTCAGTACACTATGGATTCCTGCAGTCTTTCTAAAAAAAGGAAAAAGCTAATATATTTTGACTTTTGACTGAAATTTTGGATGAGGATTTATTTGTTTCTGACGTCAACTTTTGTAGAAAATGCGATTTCTTAGAAGTGATTTTTTGAAGACTTCGTTCAATTACGTTAGTGCAGTAGTTATTCAAAAAAAGTCGTTATTTACATGTTTCTGTGAATTTACCAGTGAAGGTTGGCTTTATAATACTTACATTCATCGATTTCAATTCATACTAGATGTCAGCTACCTCTAGAGTAAAAGAATGAGTCTTTGCCTTTTCAATGAATCTTTGAGGGAAGAAGATTGATTCTGATGAAAAAGAAGATGGGTGTCATGTAGCTGCGCATGACACTTACACTGAACAACAGTGCAGAGATGATTAACTTTTGTAAAAGGGAAGGGAGCTTATGTACGTTGGGAAGTATGGAGTTGAAACGTGTAATACGCAGGGATCAAGACCAAACATAAGAACATAAAATTGTAGCAGTGTTACTGAGAGGAGTGGACTTATTAGAAAAATAAATTGGATTCAAAACTCGAATGGTTTGTTTTCGTATGATGTTCATTGAAAGAATGGTAGAGAAAATTGTGAATTGCACTAATATTCAGGTAGAGAAAGTCACTGAAAATAATTCTCGTAAAAGAGATAGTGAAACAGACAGGAAAGAATTAGTGTTCCTGAATAGTATTTTACTTTTAGCCAGGGCAAATAAAACTGAGTAACAGAATTTTTTATAGTTTTGGAACCACAATGGATTAGGAGTGGAAATAAGTTATTCCTCCATGAGCCATAACATATTTCTCTTTTCCCCTTTATCTTTTCGTTTCCACAACGTGACTGCTAAAGTAGAGAAAATGAAAAGTGGAAAATTAGCACAAAGTACAGATGTATTTGAGATGTTTGCTCGCAATACACGGCAACATTATAGAATTGGGCCATGAGAAAAAGCTGATGAGCAATTGATTCCTTTTCAAAGAAGATGTTCATATAGGCAATATTTACCTTCCAACCCCGCAAAATATAGCATCAAAAGTTTTGCATTGGCAAATTCGATTGTATTTGAAGATGTACCTACTCAGAGTGGCAACCAGAGGGTCCATTTTTTTTAGTTAACGGTCCAAAAGAGGAGTTAAAGCGAATGTTTTCTTTTGTAAACAGAAACGGGAGGAACATAGTTTGAACTACTGATTCAATAATATTCCGCAAGTACATGAAATTCTAAGCAATAATTTGACGGTTGCGGGAACAGTACGCAAAAAATAAAAGAGATTTAGCACTGAAAGTCGTATAAGTAAAAGAAAGAAGATAATAGCAGCTTATTTTGGTTTAGGAAGAAAAAAGCTCTAGTTTCCTGCGTCGTAAAATGGTCAAAGAATGTAATTCTTTCGCCAACAATTCACACAGCTATATCTATCAATGAATCCAAGACGAACAGATAATAAAAGAAAACCGGAAATATTGACCTTTTATAACTGCACTGAAGGAGGTGTAGCCACATTAGACAAAATAGGCAGCACCTATCATACAAGCAGAAACATCAGGAGATGGTCCATGGCCATTTTCTTTCATTTGCCAAACACTGCTGACATCAGTGCATTTGTTATACGTAGGTATTCTAATTCACTATTACATTGCAAAGAAGTTTTCTTCGTGAGATAACTCGATCGTTAACTTTTCCATACAGTAAAATTAGATCGATATTGAACACGATCTCTAGAGACTTGAAAAATAGAGGAATATGCGTAAAATGAGCCTGAGAAAAGGATGTGGAGAAAAATAGAAAAAAGTAGGAAGATGTGTTTTTTTCCCCACAGATATAAAAACAAAAATATACTGTAAACTGTGTTAGAAACTAATGTGCGGTACACATTTGCTGAAAATTTTGAGAAGTGATTAGAAGCAAATAAATAGTTTACATGATTTATTTTCTGCATTCTTTAGATTCAATAAAACTTTTCAATAGCGTGAAACTGAACTTCTATTGAGGACTACATATTTGTTAGTTTACCTTTCCAATGCTGTATATAATTTGTAACAGGAGTATTTCAATAGTTATAAGTGACCGTAATATCATCTTAAATTTTTCCTCAAGAATACATTTTTGGAAATCGATTCAATATCGATAAGTAAATTAATTTAGTACAATTATTAGTATTTACGTAAGGCAAATAGAGGTCGACGCTGAAAATATGATGAGATACAGTGATTGATGTTTATAAAAGTATATGCCATGTATTTATATCTCAATATTTCAACTGTGTCCTTTGGCTGAAACAAAAAAAATTGGCAATTTTTTCGGAGGAACTGGGACTGCCTACTGGAAAATAGGGTAGGTATTCAAAAATATTTTCTTAAAAAAATAAAAGTTGAATTATGGTTTGAAATATATAGTATAGCCATTCCTAAATAAACAAAGGATACGTCGAGATGTGAAATTTTTAAATGATATATACTATTTGAAAGAAATTGAAGAAAATCTTTTGGGGTGTCAGAGACACCCCACGCGACCGTTTATGTTCGGAAAATGGGCGCGACTACCGCCGGGTTAATTCAATTCGACTCTTAATTCAAGCCGACTGCATAAAAAAAGAGTACCTAACGTCTAAGTTCACAAAAAATCGGTTTTATTATTGAAACCCAGTCTATGCTCTTATTGGAAGGCTATTTCACCTACTCGCTTTGGTCATAATAACCCAAGATGTAGCTCTTGAGAATGAGGCTTCAATCATGCCGAGAGTAGCGCGAATGCTTTCGAATCGAATCGATTCGAATCAGGGGCCGTATTCTGTATTTCGTCGGTACCGCACCGGTCGGTTTCCCTTTCTAGCCCACCGACTGGACATCAAACCGTACCGACAACGGATTCCGCCCCGACGACGACACTTTCAGCGATTCTGTAAGGTCGTCGGTTTCAAACCAGTCGGTACGGTTCCCCTTCCTTCCCAAACAGGGAATATCCGAAGTTTCACGTGTCTCCACCAATGAAAGAAGGGTAAAAACAAGTGAAGACTCATTGGCACAGTTTGTTGTCGTCATTCTCAATCTTTTTATTTGCGGAAATTACGACTTATTGCTAGATTAAGATAAACGATATTGGATAAGTTGTTAACAATGCTTATATAATGTGTGGTAGTAATGCTGTACCTACAGAATCGAAGGAAACAATATTACAACATCATAATAAAGTTTGTATGTGATGGAGATTGTTGTTGCTGGAATGAATTATTGAAACTATCCTTGAGATCGTAGTTTCTTTTTTTAAATATTGGTTCCGTATAATGCTATTTATTCATGATTTGGTAATATAGTTGTCATTAAGTAAGTTCCGTATAAATGTTATCAACGGAAGGTTATGCCATTGGCACCGTAGCAGACGAAAATACATACCATGGAACGTGAACGTAGGATTCAAATGCAAATGTAATATTAGAGGAACAAGTTAGGAAATTGTTATAAAAATATGGAGCTGGGTGCAATTAAAAGAAGTGTAATGACGAGGAAGTAAATAAATTGTGATTGGGTGAAATACATATGTATAAGTTGCGCATTCCAAGTGAGAGAAAATGATAATATTGCGGTAAACCTCATACTTATTAACAAATATCTTCTTTTATCGTCAAGGGAATCAATGGCTGACGATGAAATGAAATATAGTTGCCCGTTAAAAATGAAAGAAACTGATACCGTTGTGGCAAACTTCATACTTAAATAAAAAGATCTTATTTCTATGCCGAGAGAAACGCCAAATTGATGATTGAGTGAAATAACAGTCGCATATTCAGAGTGATATAAAAGTGATAACATTGCGGCAAAACTCATATTTAATCAAAAATATCTTTTTTATGTCAAAGGAGCAAGTAAATGATGATAAAGAGAAATAAAGCCTGTTACAAGCGAGTGAAAGTGCGGTAACATAAATGAGAGAAAGTCATTATATGTTAGCAAACCTCATTTTTATTAGCCATTATCTTATATTTCTGTCAAGGTAATTAATATAGATGATGACACAGTGAATTATAGAGGCGTATTCGAAGGGGCAGAAAAAGATAACATTGGAGAAAACCTCATTATTTACTCGGTGATGAGGTAAAAACAAAATAAAACGTACAATGCGCACCGGGGAATTCATGAAACCCACTAGTCGGTGGCCGTACCGACACCTCTTTGCTGTCGGTACGGCTACCGACGATCTCCCGTCCTCTCGTCGGTGCCGCACCGACCGGGTTCGTACAGAATCACACGACTTCTTACCGGGTGTCGGTGTGACGTCGCACCCGACGAATCGGTGCTGCACCGATCGGTTTGGAGTTACAGAATACGGCCCCAGGTGTGATTAAGTTCTATTCGCCAAAGGATATGAATGCTTCTATACAGAATCTAGTTCCCCAGCAGCCAAGATCCCTCGTTCCGCAGCGTTATACAGTGCAGGAAGCGATGAATATTAAGTGGCAGTCACAAGGACGCGAGTAATGCTTAATTCGTATGCAGTGCTCCATAAGTACTAAACCAATAACATACATTACTCTACCAACTTGCTTTTTCTTGAATCACATTTGTGTGGTATTACAAGAGTAGTCCTGCGGTATCGTTGCTAACAACTTCAATAAGGCAAAGACAGTTCAAGGCAGTTGAAGACGCTGCTTTTAACTAAATAAAACCTTCGATGCATTTTTTACAGCTTCATATTCAATCTTTTCCAATGATTATATTCAAATTAACCCATCAATAGTAAAAATTGCAGATAAATATCGATGAAACAAGTTTTGAACAATGAGAAACAACAAAAAATACAAAAACGAACGTAGCACAGTTGATGCGACGTGACGGTCAGTGCAGTTGCGAATACGTCAAGTGACGAATAAAAGAGGTAAATATTGCTGAGGAGTTTACTTTTTTGTATATACCCAACGCTCCCTCACCATTATACAACCGCCCACTCCACTCAAACATGGTTCAAAATAAACATCAAACACGGAGATTGTGAATGACAACGGTTGACGTAATGAGTCAACCGTCTATGCACCTATGACTTCATGCTAACCTTGAAATCCGCCTTAAGGCATAATTTTTAAAGTGGTCGTAAGGCAATATAAAGACAGCTGGAATGGGCCCGAACAGTTTATTGTCGTTGCCCAGTAGCTCTTTGGCCTACATTACGCCAATTCATCATTTCTTGACCCATATCAGCTTTTCTAGCATGATAGGCGTCCTTCTCGCTTGATATAAACCTTACTCACTACAGAAATGATGATGTTCCCATTTATATACCACGTCCATTGAGAAGGCTGAGGTCATCATTGACCTCAGCCTTCTATCTACGTGACTATCACAAACAACTATCGGAGCTGCAAGTTAATTCAGATTTCGGACGAACGATAATTATAGTATTTCTAATAAATTGGAATGCAAAAGTGTCCGCACCGTGCAGATATAAAATATAAAATTATATAAATTCAGCTCGATTATGGCCACACGAATCAATTTCAATGAGATATATTTCTCCAAAAAAGGATGACTGCGTACCAAAAATCAGTGCGAATTGCTTCTTAAATAAAGCCTACCTGATACCCTATCACATCGTATCAAAAAGAACACGAAAATCTACTAAATGCCCTGATTCACGGAATAAGTAAACTTGAAAAGCCAAGAAGAAAAGGAAAGCATTGGGCAAGAAGTGAGCGATGAGGACCGGAAAAAAATGTAACACTACTTCTTTACCTTGACCTGGGCCATTAGCCCTAATGAGGTCTCCGGGATAGG
This sequence comes from Ischnura elegans, assembly GCF_921293095.1. NCBI lineage: Eukaryota > Metazoa > Arthropoda > Insecta > Odonata > Coenagrionidae > Ischnura > Ischnura elegans. Next base: position 45,864,815 of record NC_060255.1, read on the forward strand.
AGAGGAAACGTTGGCCATTTTAGTCTTGCCCCTGCCAATATCATAATCCATCAATATCGAAAAACATGCACCGCATAAGTTTTAGTAATGATCCAACATCTTTTATAATGTTGCAATTTGGAAGATAAATTACTTAGATCATAGACGACAGTTTTTTTCAACTCGATGTGCAATATTCTTTCAATTTAATTTTGCACACTTTCCCATTTAAATGTATGAAAGTCGACCATATTTGAGGAACATATCTACCAATTCCATTTTTTTCCAGTTTAGTGCATTGGAATTGCGATGGTACAGGGTTTTTCATAGGAATCTGCATTACTTCAGGAGGTGGTAGGGGAGACAATTTTAAGCGTTTCTTTTTAATCTATTAGCCTGGGGTCGCAACACCTTAGTCACTGTGCTATGGCTACGCAATCATTTTTTATGCACTTTTCAGTTACCATGAAAACGATTTTTCATGTGTATCCGGCCTTTTCGACATTTTATTTAATACTCTGGATTTTTTTGTCATTATATGATTAAGGCAACGCGCCTGCGCAGAATCCCCTAACCGCGAAACCTGAATATGTTGGAGAGTTGACTTCCTGGAATTTGAAACATGCACCACCACAACCACGGCACGTGCAGCGATTCCTCGCAACAACCCCACACCCGAGTTCATTAGCCATACATCAAAAGCGAGGGCGTTGATCCGATACACATCCACACGAGGCCTCGATCAAATCAAGTGCGAGAATTCCCGGGGCGCCAATATCGGAAATGCTGTGGGGTGAGGGTCTCAGGTGCCACCCCCCCAACGCTTGTACCGCGAAATTGGATCCCTGCCATGGATAATACAGGCAAACGACAGGCGCGGTTTCCCAGAAGAGACAAAAGAGTTCAAGGGTGGAGTTTTCGCGGAAATGCGGTGGATTCCGACGAGAACGGGCCTCGATATCCTAATTTTATATGACATTGTAGAGAACTAAACTCTGTGGAAGTGTTTCTCTTCCATAATGAAACAATGAGCAAGGGTAGCTTCAGACAAAAATATAAATTTCACAACAGAATATCTGTCGATGCAGATACATTTGCATTGGAAGTTATGATCGCTAATTATTTTGTTATTGATCATAATGTCGATGGTGATCTGTTTAAAAAAAATAGTACACCCGATTTTTGTCCATGTCATACGAAAATATACTTTAGAATACACTCAAAACATCTAACATGTGGAAATAGTCGTAAAGTTGTCACCGATTTTCCCCTAAACGTTCTCAAATACTAAATGCGCCGATAGCTACGTCATTACTTTCTCCGCTCATCAGAGGATGCTTCGGTGTGGGTAGAGCTCACCCCAGACTAAACTACTGTCGTGCGCCATTACGAATTCATAGTAAGGAAGCTACATCCTTTCTTTAGGCCACCGGGCACTTACAGTATTTCTGTTCGGGGGTTTGTGAAGGCCTCACCTTCAAGGGGATTTGAACCTTTGAACTTGAACCCTTTTAACCATGGTACTACTAAAATAATAGTACCATGCTTTTAACTACCGCATAGCGCTCTAGCACGCTCCTTTCCATTGGATAAATAGGTATAGCTAACTTCGGACTACGCTACAGCGTGTAAATGCCACACTAAGGGAAAGGCAGTTCCTATTCCGGGCAAACTCGCATTTCGAGAATTTGTGCGGGAATGTACGCAAGGACAGCCTTATGGGGGTGGGTCACAGGAGTCATGACCCCTCCCCCCCCCCAAATTATTTCAAAACTTTTAAATTTTGTATTAGTTTAATAGTTTTTTTTAATCTTAATTGTCAAACATTGTCCAATGCCATTAGTTGTTAAGAATAAAAATGAAATTTTAAGCTCCGAAATGCGTAAAAAAAGTATAATTTGTTTAGTGACCCCCATCAAACTATACTAAATCCGTCCCTGGGTGTACGAAGGCTTCATCTGGGATTTGAACTGATCGTCATCTGTTTGAAAAATAGCACTCATGTCTTTATGTGTACCATGCGCCAAAATGATTCTCCTAAATGTTATTTTTTACGGTTAACATTAGTGCAATACCAATAAATATTATATAATGACCGTCATTATCATAAATTAATCATTATTTATAGTTCATCGAGCGTATTAACATGATTTTATTGCAGCGCATTTACAAGGAATTTTAGGAATCCAGTTCATAATTAATATTTATATTTGCCATTTGCCCGAATATATTTCCCTGAAATGCCAAACATACCGCACGGGTTCCATGAAAATAGCAATCAGTTTCGATAATGTGGAGAGTGCAATAATGACCCACTGAACTGTGTTCGACCAATTACGCGAACTATGACCTCGTTTTTATAAAGGGATTAACGCCCGCATAATATACCATTAATGCTTCGCCTAGAGCATGAATAATGTATTTATAAGTGAAACGGGGTCATAAAGTTAGGGTTTTGAGAATATATGATTTTTTTTAACTTTATCGACCTCTGCCGCGTAACAGTGACATGGGATATGGACTTCCTGCGCCTCGCGTATGACGTTCAAATAAAAGTTGGAGAGGTAGTTTGACGACGTGCACACCTCAAGAGGATATGGCGAATATCCGTCTTCCCTCGCGCGCGATTTTGCGAATTTAAAAAAATTGAAGAGCGAGACCCACTGCGCGCTTGAGATTCGTTCGCGGAATTTCAGCTCGTAATTCGTCAGTCCCAGGAGCTTACCGTTGTTTCACGAGTGGGTAATGCAGGCGACACGTCCCGTACCCTACCGAGGGCTTTAGGGAAGCGTGCACGGACACATTAATGTGACGTAGTTAGCATTAAAAACTTTGATTTTTTTCCCGGAAGTCTTTAATGTGTTCGCGTTCCCAATTTTTCCCGGAAGGAAAAATCACGGGAAGAGGCAGCAATTAGACCAAGGCAGTGCTCGACTGCGAAAGATTCTATTATTTTATACCCCTGAAAATATTTCGTTGAACTATTAAATCAGCACCGAAAATGCCGATGACTATAACAAAATATTTCCTTTGATTTTCCGCCAAAAAATATTTTCTCAAACACTAAATTACTTCGGTCGGGATATTTATGTTAAAAATAATTATTTTTTTCTCAGCTAAGAAGTTATCAAACGAGACGTAAGAAACATCAAATGAGAAAAGTAGCCAATGAAATGCAGCGAAACATAAGATTAATTGAGAATAATACGAGTAACACCCATTGGACCACACTTGAACCGATACATCTCAGAATAGAGATAGAAATATTGGATTCAGTAGATAAACAAGCCATTACAATCCCTTCTAATATTTCTGGGTTGATTAACACATTATTCTTTGCTTATTAATTATATTAGACATAATAAAGCCTATAAAATAAATAATAATCAAATAATACTGGAAACTATAAAATGAGAAACAGAAATTGGTTTTGATTGCGTACGTTAATGTTACGTGTATGTAATAATATTTTTATATATGTATCCATTATCTAGGTCTGAGGACAGAGAATTTAGGCATACCACCATTAGTCTTAACTCCCATGGTATTCCTGCTGAGTACTCGGTTAACTCCACTATGGAGTAGTACCTTATGTTACCTTGAATGAAAGGAAGTTTTCCTTTCGTACATGGTGTAGCGAGATTTTTTTTTCGTTGTAAAATCGCGTTCAACCTAAAACTCCTTCTATATTGTAATTGAGACTATGGGATACTGCTTTTAAGTTCATAATCACCTTCTTTTGTTCCATCGAATTTGCTGATATCAACTCCTTCTAGAGTACTTTGAGGTTCTGTTTGAATTTACGGATGAATAAGGCAATTTCGATGTAGATTTCCTGCGCGAAATAGGTTCTCGACGTGCTAAGGTTCAATTAACATTCCTGCATCGGATGAGTTAGCTAATTACCACGTGGGCCTCTGGGCTGCTGGATTTCTCATATCGTATTCCTAATGCATAAATTTACATCCGTTAAAGTTTTCCACCTCAACTGCCTAACCAAACCCAATGTCCAACACGTGAAATAAGCAAATTCCGCTTCCCCCTTCGAATTTTTGTTTTAGCTGGGTGTTAAATCAACAGTGTTGATTCAAGCTGTGGAAATTCGCATGAACAAACCCTGGCGTTTATACCCAGCTAATTTGGAAGAACCTACCGGGGTTGAATGAATCAATACAAACGAATTCCCCATTTAAAAAAGGAAGTATTTTGGAGGTTGGATAATATTATTAATGCGTCTATTTGTTGTATCTGGTGGATTTATTTTTGTTAAATGACTTTGTAAAACTATTTTGCATATGTTTTGTAAATATTTATTTAATTATAACGCGATAATTTCTGTGGGCCAATTTGTATGTCAATCGATGATGGTTTAATTAATACATTATAACCGTGTTGAATAAAATATACGGATGGCGAAACGTAGGAAAAGTAATTGTTATTGCATTTAATCTGGACCAGCACCCATAATAGAATAAATAGATATTTATGGTAATCAATCTTACTATTATGTGCGGTAATTGTTGTTGCTTCGAGGGTTATATATTTTCGACGAGAATGGAGACTCAATAAGGATTTTGAATGAAAGATATCTTGTACTTATTAGGAAGAGGAACCCCACCCTAGGTATCGTGGAATGTGGTAAGGACGCGATTAGAATTGTGCCAATGGATAAATTAGGTGGTACACATTTGTTTCCTTGATTTTCCGTAGGTATATCTTACGGTTGTGTGATTAAATTTGATGATATGCTGTAGGGATAATATCGTCATGAAGTGGATAATTAATCAACCATATTGTAAAGATTACAATAGTGAGGGTGTTCGACATAACATAAAGGTGCGTTTACACTGTGTAACGTGTTATTTAAAACAAGTTACATGTAGCATGATTTACGAAAAAGATTCATACCCGTGTATCATATTGCATGTAACATTGCCTTATAATACGATATTTTGTTTTATGTTACATGCAATATGTTACACGGATTTGTAACTTTTTCGTAAAATATGTTAAATGTAACTTGTTTTATATAACATGTTACACAGTGTAAACGCACCTAAATACCCGTCAGTCAGATTGTAAGGAAGGGTTCCCTATAATCTCTTCCAGGATGTGATCTCGGAAGCTGGCGAATGTAAGATGCAGAAATACAAATGAATGGAGAGACATTTAAGTTGATTAGACCCCCTATCGATCGGATATTGGTTTTTCAATAACCCAATGGACTCGTCGGCTCACTCAAAAGGTTCCCATGGATGCAAAAGGAATTATGTTCCTATGGTGGAAATTGGGGTCCTCATTGCCTGTTTCTCTGGAGGATTCGGAGATCCAATTGGTGTTAGTTATTATTATATAAATTATTAATATGGATTAGTTATCATTATATACAAGATTCGGGCGGTATTTCGGATCAGAAAAAGAAGGGTTAACTCGTGACGGCGGAATTATTATCCGAATTAAAAAAGTAAAATTTTGAACTAAAAATGTTTGTACCAACAGCACCCTGTGTTCCCAGGCGGTCACCCATCCAAGTACTATCCGGGCTCGACATTGCTTAACTTCGGTGATCGGACGAGAACCGGTGTGTTCAATGTGATGTGGCAGTTGACGAAAGCTAACCGTCTTCGCATGAATTTTATCAGAACACCTAGAGGATTTTGCGTTCTAGACGAGGATTTTTTCAGACGCCGAGCGCAAACAATTGATGAAAAGCAATTCTCGGAATGGAAAAATTTACCACCAATATAATCCGATCCTAATGTTTTAAATAGTAAGTGTTCATCGATTCTTGTTTGATGTCATTGTGAGTTATTATGGATAGTTGGAAATTGGGTAATTTAGTTCTTCGTCAAACTTCATTGCTCAGTTGTGTGATTTTCGAATTAACCTATTTTTTATACTGTAAGTCTATTTTCTGTCTCTTTACTTTGTTCTTAGATAGATTTTCTTTTCATTCATTTATTTTAATTTCATACTGGCATCAAGCAATAGCGTACTTGTAGCAATGTGCAAAAAAAATTAATAAATAATAACTTCTTCTGATATTAGAATTCATCAGAATTCATTCATTCAGATCGGTGGCTGTTGGGAGAAGGAATTTGGTTCTGTAAATAAACGTTCCCGTCATTTTCCTCCATCTTGAAATGGAAATGGATAAAAAAAATTTGTACTTCCTTTCTTGATATCTATGATTGATAATGATTCTGTGTCTTCGAGTACAGGTCTTGAAGATTTTTAAATACAAATTTTGCCCACTTTTCGGTAAATTTATATTGTATGTCTAAATTCTTGTCTCCTCTTTTTGATTAATGTACAACTGAATTCTTTTTCTTTTTTATTTTAATTTTTGTAAAAAACATTGCTACAACCTTCTTGTTGTTTATGTTACAAAATTGTGTATTCATTTTCATTCCAAGCCATGATGAAAGTAAAATATTGTTTGATGCCTTATCGGCGAATCATGTGGGTAAACTCTTTTCGGGATTCCCACCGGGTTAAATTATTCATATTAGCCAAGGTTTTGAGCTCCGACTCGGGACTTTCAGCAGCCCTGAGGATGAGTCCCTAGTGGAAGCTCGAAACGTTGGCTAATATTGATAATTTTACCCGATGGGAATCCCGAGAAGAGTTTACCCACATGATGAAGGTGTATAAACATACCGCAATTTTGGCAAAAAATGCCTTTGAAATTATTCAAGAGACACTGAATCAAAAATACAAAATTCTAGTATCACTGGTTATTTTACTGAAGAGGAGAGTCAAGGAAAGGATTGACGAAAATTATCTGCCTTCCCAGTTTTCCTAAAAATACCTACCGTACCTAAGTAGCAGTTTCCGATTCTGAGGTATATTCATCACTCTGGAACATTTATGCTATTGAAGGTCAAGGTAAAATTGAATTATTGATTTCCAGAATTACAATGGGATATAGAAGCAATGCTAAATAGTTTTAGTGTATTTTAAGGTTCTGAAAAGGACCCTCGTTATTCGGTTCCGCTGCCAGATGTGGCTGTGGTGCGAATCCGTACTAATCCCATATCCCCTAGGGTACACCTCTTGTTTCTATGTCTATGTCATTGCCTATCGGCGTTAGCAGATATGGTAGACAAGCGTTACGTTAATTAGTTGTAGTATTGACATCGATCACTAGAAAAACTACGGTTTTATATGTGGGATAACAGTTCTAAGGAACTCCCTACTTCGCGAAAATTCACAGGTAGCTAAAATCATGCTCTCTTATCCGTTTTCTTGTATACTTGTCTGATCTCTTAAATCGCTTTTTCCGTATGGTGATCGGTGAATGAAAATATAAGCCCGCGTTGCGTCTAACGCAAGAGATATGCGGAAATAGGTTCTGCAAACGTGCTACTGATTTCGATGAACAACCATTACGAATTAACGAAGGTCTCACGCATGGGTTATTGTTGCAAAAAATGTGCTGGTCATGGTGGGTTAATATTGCTAATTTTACTGGTCACCCGAACTGTCCGCCTTCCTTCATTGAATTTTCTTCTTCAGATCTGATTGGTCTGATTACTCTTCCTTAGACAGGGTAAAGAAAAAATATGTCAAGAAATTTTAACCAAAAATACTAATGATTTTTAGGTCGAAAACGCACGCTTTTTTAACTGAGCCAGGTGATCCGATAGGCCGCGATTTTGCCCTATTGCGAGATGCTGTGGACAAAAGCAAATGCACGCCAAGCCTTCAAAGTCATGAGTTGTCTTGAGCATCCGGCAACAATGCAAACTCGCGGCCCATCGGAGCGCTTGGCTTAAAGTTTCTGTACCTAGTTTTAAAATTGTGCGTTTTCGACCTAAACATCATAAGTAATTTTTTTCCCACTGGCGTCAGCTATCCACGGTTAAAATTTTATGACACTATTTTTCTCCACCCTGTATGCGTGAACATTGTTTCCTTTCTCGTGTAATTCGTTTGTCTTACATAAATTCTCTCATTCACTGTTTTCAGCAGCTCCCGTCCACGTACTACCTACTCGAATCACCCTCTGCCTCCCCCGATGGCGGATCCAGGATAGGGAATAGGGGGGGGTTTAATAGGTGGGGGTTTAATAGGTGGGGGTTTAAATTTCAGCTGTAGTGGGGGTCGGAAAAAATCACCATTCTATCTAGTGTAAATTGGATACCCAGGGGGGTCTATAGCCCCCTCCCCTCATAGATCCGCCACTGCCTCCTAGTCGCCTCGAGCAGTCGACTCTCTTCACCTACCGTTGGTAAAATTTCTTCTTTTCCTTTTTGTTGGGCGATTAAATCTGGTTCAAAATTTCGATTATTTAGATAATATTCCATGTGAAAGCGAGTATCTTAGTCCTCATTTGATAGGTATTTAATAGTTTTGGCATACGAGGTGTATCGTGAAAATCCCCACATGTGGGTTGGTGCAACAGTTGCTGACGTTTCAGTGATACTTTCTAGCAGGCTCCAAACTGTTGCTTCATACGGTTGGGAATTTCTAGTTAAATTTTGTCGCATCATTCGTCGAGAGCGCCTCTTTATTAATTGTATCCATTTCGACTTGTGGAACTTTACCTTATTAGAAATGGATGATGACACATTTTGAGCGTAGGAAAACAAAAAAAAATAAAACTCTAATTACGTCCAGGATCGTCTGCATGTAAAAATGGACCACGGTTGACGCCGAAACAAGGATCTTATTTATTTAGGAGAAAAATATTGTTGACTCATGGAATATAGTAATTGCTTTTGAGGGGAATTTATTATCTGGCTGAGTCGGAACTAATACCATCTAAGGTTTGCGGCATAAAACTTGTTGCCTTTATGAAAAAATTGGGATGAATTATTCTCATCTTCCTGAAGGGCATTGTTATTTAAATCATATATGTCAAGATAATATTCGTAATGTAAGAATTGGGATCACCCCGTGTATGAAGAAAATATTCTGGGCGCCTATTTTAGAGAGGTCTTATCTTTCATCAAGATGCCGATTATAGATGCAATGAATTCTTTCTATAAATGAACCTACTACTGCCTTCAAGAAAGAGAGAAAAACATATGCATTTACTAAAGTAAAATGATTCTTAACTACCTAAATCAGTTCAATAATCCGAGAACGAATGATATAATGAAGAGTATGTGTTGTATCTGAGGACATAGATAGGCCATACATCAAGCAATATGGGACTCTAATTCCTATATCTCCCCCGCAGCTTCCGAATACGTAGCTTCACCACTGTTATTTACTACCTCGATTCGACCCTGTGTGATTAATGGTGTCTAAGCTTTCGTATTTATTGTTATCTACGAAACTCAGTTTCATCTACATACTACCCCGCAGGCCGCCTATAAAGGCGTGTGACAGGGGTGTTAGGACACCAGCTATCTACTTATAAAAAGAAATTTCTCTAACAAAATTACGACTAGCTTTTATAAAAGTCCTTTATGGCTCGGAGGTAACGAATTCCCATATCTATCCGTTGGACAAAATATCTCTCTTTAATTTATCACTACTGTCGGACCTGGAAATATAGTAGGGCTCTTAAATGATGTTCTCCGTGTCGCCCCTAAATATGTAAATTCTCAATTGTTCAAGCACTCTAAGCCTAGCGCACAGCCTTCGAGTCTGTAGCGGCTCCCATCCTGCAAATTTTAGCCTAGTAATTCGCTTAACGCCTAGGTACCGCTGCGCTGTCTGTAAGCCCATAACTGTTTTCGACGAATCTCGCAGCTTCCTTTGTGTTTTATCAAGTTCACGGGCTAAGTATTTAAGGATTTTTGAGCATATTTCGCCTATCTTATATATATTCAGGCCCTCTGCGTGAAATTCGATATTTCCATTCCAGGTTCATTAGACAATTTTACATTAAAGGTTGTTCGTTTTAAATTCGTCAGAACATAACTTCATGGTCAGTTGAACTTTTTGCTTACATTCATGTTTCGGAAGTGACCATTCCCTATTGTTGCTTACGAATATAGGGACAGGGGAAATTTCTCCTTTTCTACAAGATAATGAATGTTTTGGGTTAACTATGCAATATCATCGTTGAGCGTGAAAACTCCGTAAACGTTCTGAAATTGGACTCTTTTATCCCAAATTCCAAAGCCATATCCAAAAGAAAGGGATCCTATCCTTCTCGGCTACGGAAATGACTAAGCGCTTCTTTCCGTGGGAGTCATTTAGTTCCTTTCATTTTCTCCGCATATAACAGTGATCCCTCAGAATCCTCGACCCGTTAATCGCTTCAAACACGCTTGTCATTCGAAATTCACCATGGTCTCACGCTGTCAAAGTGTTGCAGTTTTTCATTCAGGATCGTTGTGTTAATTATTCTTAGGTGACGCGTCAGGATCTTCGATACCGTGATCTGCATCCTTCAAAATGAATAGAGGGATACGATATCTGTATACTATAATACCCACTTCCGACCACCTACGGACTGACTGACTCACGCATACCAATGTATGAGGTGAACGAGACGAGATACGACAAAAAGTCGGAAGAATCCTCCCTCTCTAAACTCATCTGAAACCCTAGGAAAAATGTTCGAAGCACTAAATTTTCTATCTGTTACAGTGCTGCCAACATCCTCAATGCCTCCACTTTTTGGCGGCATTTGGCGATCAAAAGTCATTGATAAGGAGGAATTTGGACATCGCGAAGAAGCCTCTTAATGGCACCAAATTATTGTTGAAGCCATTAGTCCACACCTTACAACAATCAGAAAGCCTGCAAGCCTAGCACTGTTTGGTATTCTTAGGATTCAATTTAAGAAGTTTAAGTTATCACCGTATAAACGCTCCGTAAGGTAGGTACAAACGACAGACAAAAATTGTAAGAGCTGGAATAGTGACAGTAATAGTTTGTGGTTACAATTTAATGCCTTAATATGAGCGTGCAGGGCCATGAAATTCTATAGGTGGCTTTTCTATGCGTTTTGGTTTATAATTCGCCAAATGGCTCGGCTTTCCGTTGCAAATTTCTTTCCGGCATGCACTTTTTTCGTTTGCATGTTTTGGTATTTCAACCATATTCCAGTGCTTCTCACTTATGTATGTTTTTCGTAACTATACATTTTTATGCTTAAAAATAAATTATAACTTATTTTCGGGAAGCCGCAGATTTTGAATCATATTTGTCCTCCGAAGGCTATAAAATAATTAATATTATATGTTATTTGTTTCTAATAGTGCAAGTCTGCCTCTCAATTCTATTTTAAGTTGAGTGGAGTCTTTATTTTTCGTGTAAGTATTTCGTTAATTCGTACAAACTAAGTCGTGTAATTCCGCATTTGTTTGCAATGATGTATTCGTCATACAGCTTTCATTCTAGAGTGTGCTTTGCAATGTGTGTTTATCCTTGAGAATCCAGTTTACGATGTGATCGTGCATGAATGAAATCGTTGGGTATCATTATGCGGACGAAATAATAGCTGACCTACGTGATCCATTGTGAAATGGTTGATTCTTATTCGTGTTTGGTTCAGTCCATCTCCTAGAACATCAGCCGTGACTCATTAATGCAAATATTTCTCTTGCCTCGCCTGCAGGACGAGCGCGATATTGTCTTGTTGGAATTTCCGGGCTTAGTTGACTCAGCTTGCATGAAAGATAAGTTTTGCTGGTCGGTATATTTAAGATAAGTTACGCTCTTAAGTAAGTTTTAGAATGCTTTATTTCACTCTGGGCCCATTGTCATTTTCCTTTGTATTAAATGTTTGGTTTACGGTGAGCTACATGCTTATTTCTTGTGATTTTTACTTTAAGTTCGGCGAATCGCGGCTATTATTCTGACTGTAATCTCAATTTGGAATGCCTGCAGACTGAGTTGAGGATTTATAGACACACATGAAATGAAAGTATCAAAGAATTGAAATTTGAAATAGGCAAAAGTATGCAAACTATAAACTAATCCTGGAGTAGGAAAGTTATCTAATTCCTCTGAACCATTTTGTAATTTTTAACTGCATCTTAGCGAATTTGGTATTCCCGTGGTATGAGACGTGATAAAAAAAACTACGGAATAGTATTCTTATTCATTTCCGCTCAGCGATACGATAGCGACAGGCGTTGAGTAAATTAGTCAGCGTACTTTTTCTTTGTAACCATTTTGCATTATACCGTAAAACACTTGTGTGTGCCGCATCAGAATACCTATGTAGAGAATAAGGAGGAAGAGAATGATCTCATTCAATGTGTACTTATTTTTTATGTGTACGGATTTTATACAAACAAAAACGAAAATTCACATATTCTTAACTAAACAAAGAAAAAACAAAAAAAACCGCTACAGCAAAAAATGAACACATTTATTGAAAGCGTCAAATGGTCGTATGACATTTATTAATTCTTTTATCATCGTCATTAATTACAATTTAAGAATTATTTACTGCAGCCCTCCCACTATCCCATAGTAGTTCCTTTTCTTCCCCATTGTGCTTCGTCCAGTAAGTTCTTGATCTCCCATAGTAATCAGGGTAATTTTAGAGGGACTGGTGCAAATGTGGAAGCTTGTTGGAAATGTGGAAACATAATCTTTAGGACTTGGGAGGTACTGTAGGCTAGAGGTGATCGCATCAACTTCTAGGCCTGCTTCTTTAGTAAGCCCGTAGAAGGAGTGACAGTCAACTCGTATATTGTCCGTGAAATACTTGTTCCAAGTTTCTCTTCACCCGTAAAACTTTTGAGGTAAGTTTTTAAGCTTAATTTAATCACCTAGTCCACCAAGCTATTTCTTAGTGCTATAGAAGTTATTGTTAAGCATAAAAAATGCTACAATCTGGTCTAATTAAGTAATCTACTAGCTGGAAAATGTAGCATAGTTTTAGCTGCATAGTTCAATATGCCGATGCTGGTAATTTGGAGGCACAACACGCAGGTAAATGTGGAGACGTTTCCACATTTCCATCACCTAAACGTGTTCTGTATACTTCATCACCTTTTTGCCGGTTTCAGGAGCCGATGAAGATTATTGGCCCCAAGCCCTAGTGTGAATGGAAAAATTGGGGTGTCCAATCTATGATAAAAGCGATATTTTCCGTAAGAGAAAAGAAGAACATACTTTGTGCTCCAGTTGTGAAAATGAGAACTACATCTGTGACTTTTGCAAGTGAAAATTTTATTGAAAATTGCTATTTTTAAGCCTTTGCGTTGATTTTTCAATGAATAATAAGTAGATGATCTGATATTTCACTTTGCTATATTATTATAGCCATAATACAAACGTTTCCATCTTACCAGCTTATTTTGAAAATCAAATGAAAGTGGCAATTTATAATTTACTATTATTTTTACGAAGTAAACGATAAATTTCGCATGAAAACAAAAGCGGTTATAAAGGGTAGTATCTTTGTGAGTTTTTTCATGAATTTAGAAAAATTCCATTGGAAAACAAGCTATGTAGTTATAACATAATTTCAAACAGGGTTTCCACTTTTACACCACTCCCTCTACGTCAATGTAATGTATCGTACGTATTTGATGTTCGTGTTCCATTGCGGCATTTCTTTCTCTATTCCGTTTTATTAGTTTTTAAAAGAACAGTGATTATAATGTGCAGGGTGATGCGATTTAAATACAAATGTGCCTCTTTCCCGTAGAGGAATGTAATCCAATAAGACGCCAGCTTTAATGGCACTTTTCGATTTGTATACTTAAGACTCCTAATGTACCAGCTGCTTCTAATTTCATCTCTGCTGGTTTCCCCCCCTGCATCAGTGTAATGCGTTTCTGCACCCCTATCGATTTATTCGCCAAGTTTCGCCATTAGCACGCCGCATTGGGAATTGGACCGAGCGATCCCGTTAATGGAGATATTGCTGCGGCTGCTTTCCCGCCGTGGCCAGTCTTTAATTGTCATTTAAAACGGTGGATAGGTCACGTCGGAAGTTCCTCCTCGTTAGACGGAAGACTTAATTTTGGTGGAACTGATTCCGTTACTTCTCGCACTTCCGCGATCTAACTCGGTCTGCCCGCCGTCATTCCTTGAACGAATCTGACCTCTGCAGGGCACTGCTCCCTAGCATGTTTTCCTCCGATTTCATTCCTATCCGTATGACTGTCTGCTAGCAATATTTTTTCGCTAAATTTTGCGATGATTTTTTTCTCTTGACCTCTATGTTTAATGCTGATTCAGTGTCATGGAGTATAGATTTTTAATTGAAAAATTTGGCCAACGTTCCGGTATATCTTTTTCTTTCTTTCTCTTTCGGTATACCTTCATCGGGACTACATCGGGACTGGATATAGGTACATACTTTTGATACATAAAAGACGTTAAAGGTTATAACAATATTTTACGATAAGTAAAGAGAAAAAATATTCAGCGGTAAATATATGAAAAAGAAGAGACTAGAATGTTGACATATATTTTTTACAATGATTTGGATTAGTTTATCGATGGTAGATAAGCTAATACGCCGCTACAACGCTAAATTTTATGGCAAGATGATGGAAATGCGCGGATCTCCTCAGAATAATCGCTTCAGCAACTTTAGCAGCAAGAACAGCTGTTCTCACGTTTACTTGTTTTCTATGTTTTTGCTCCTATTGTGTCTTTCTTCATAAAAGCATACCCTTGATATATCAAGAGTAAGTGCTTTTAAAGGTAAATTATTGTGTTATGGTCAGTAAAAGTCTTTTATTGCTGTACAAATTTATATTTCGTTTTCGCGATGATTGCCTCTCTATTCAGATCTAGAAGAATGACCGCAGTGGAGCCCCTTGTGTTACAAAGCGATCAGTATTATTAAAAGAAAGAAATATTATTTCGTAAAGCCCTTGCAGCCGGAGCAGAATGGTATGAAAGGTAATTTTCCTTTTATTGAAATGTCGAATCTCCAACGGGTTATGAGGGGAACCACTTTCTTAATACCTCATTTCGGAGATACTTTACTTACCACGTAAGTAAAGTATCTCCTTAGTCTCCTTAGTACTATCTCCTTAGTCGATGAATTCTTCACGGGATTCCCACCAAGTGAGCTTTTCATTCAGAGCTGACGTTTCAACGGCTAACTCGGCCATCGTCTTCAGGGCGTTGAGTTCCTGAGGTCGTTGGAAGAATTAGCTGTTGAAGCGTCGGCTCTGACTGAACAGCTCACATGATGGGAATTCAATGAAGAATTCATCCACATCGTACTACAGGAAAGCACCAAGTTTTATAGTACCCCCTAGTGTTTTTCTTTCATTCATTCTCATTACTTTCCTGCCAGACCATCGGATTTTAGTGATATTTCTGTTCTCAAAAGCGGCCGTGAGTCTCCACCTTTGCTAGTTTAAATGCTAGAGAAAGAAAATTTTCTATGCATATATCCAATATTTCAGGGTATCGTCGTGATTTAGTACGGCAAAAGCTAGTATTTTAAGTAAGAATTGCTATTTCACGTCTTCCATCTTTGTAAGCGGCAAATTGTGTTAATTAATTTCCATTTTTAACAAGGTTACCATATAGGATATTTTGTCCAATTTGTACTTTACTCAGCATTCGTATAAGTGCATGTGAATAAATGAATAATAATTAGGAAAACATTTATTCCATTCGACGCTTCCTTTCTGTGAAAGTGATTCCTCCTCTAGCGAATCTAATTATCTGAAATTCTTCAAATTTCACACTTGTAGCTCTTAATACGTAAATAAAATGTTTGGGTTTCAGTAAACCAACTTAACGCTATTAATGTTTCCTGATGATATGGTGACTTTAGAAAGTAGGAAACAATGCGAAAAAAATTAACGGGAAGGAAATTTCCCAGTTAATTGATTTAATGACTGGAGAATGTTTCAAAATTAATTTTACGCACGTCAGCTCGCTGTGGGCGTTCGAAATCACTTTCTCGTGTATAGAATCAGATGTAAGGAGAGCAGTGTCTTCCTTTGACGCGTTCCGCAATTTCTATTTCCAAGTCGATTTCATTTCGGAGCCCAGTCGCCAGTCAACTGTTTGTGGTCCACATTTGGCGCGGTCCACTTTTACGTCCGTGCGCGGCGTGTGGCTCGTGCGTTCCAGTTTTTACTTTTCTTCGCGTAAGAAGCTACACGGCAACTCTTCCTTCCATTCATGTATACTTTCTCTCATCTTTCCATCTTGTCTGGGAGGTAATATTTCTTCTTCCCTCACCGGCACTTTCCCGAATAACCTAATCTTCTTGCTGTGAGATATTATTTTATAGCTCAATCACACTGTACCGGGAACTCCGGAGAATCTTCAATCTCTACCTGCAGTCGTGTCTTACCCGTTTTCACGTGCTCAAGTTCGTCTACGAATGTACTTACGAAGTGCGCTCTGAAAAGATGGACTGGTGGTGTAATTGGATGGCACGCTTGACCGGCATTACGGAGATTCGGGTTCGAATCACGGTGAAGCAAAATATTTTTTCATGGCGAACTTCATTCATGGTGGTCATGCGAATGTACTTGCTCAGTTAGGATAATTTTCCGTGGCATTAAATTGTGGATTTTAGACAGTACTTAGATTAAGATAATCGGAGAAGATTTCGGTAACAATAAAAAAAATTATCGATGTATTGTTATTGTTAACGTAAATTTGATTCTGCTTAATTTTACGCGTGCGTCGTTGTTAAATATGTCGCAGTTTCGACAATTGGGTGGCAAAGGCAGTTATGCTTTCATTAAATCCGGAATTATTCAAAAGCGTATCGTGGCGTCACCTGAAATCCGTAAGTTTTCCTTTAACAAACCTTTTAGCTATTAATGGTGAATTCTCTTCATCACTACTTTCGATAATATCGAGAAAAAAAACAAGCTCCCTCGTATTATTTGCATTTTGACGTACTGCCTTGAACGTATGAAATACTTTCAGGCTTGATGTGGTATAAATGTAAAAAAAAGAAATTACAATTTGTTGTTTCTATTTTATCACGGATATTCCGCCTTGGGTATATTTTTCTTTATTTTTTCTCACGGTAAATACGGAATAAATATTGGCAATAATCTTATACACGTTCTAAGTAAGGGGAAACAAAAAGTTTGTAATGGCCCATAAAACTATGAGCATAAAGGTGTTTTGGAGATGAATTAATGACCGAAAATTTGATTTATAATTTTCTCAACCTTGATTTCCAAATGATCAAATCAATCGCGGAGAGAAATTATTTTACAGCTTCATCGAACTAAGCCCGAGGGTTTACGGTCAAGGTTTACTTTTTACTCGTTCTCAACACCCACGGTACTTTTTCTCCATCTTGCACTGTCTTCTCTGGCAAAATACTTGTTATCTTTCTCCTCTTTTATTCGATCATGTCCTGCTTTACAGCTTTTTAATGGTCTCAACCTGTAGGATCATTTGAGTCCTTTTTGAGTTTTAGTTTCATTTTGTTCATCGGATGACGCCAAATTTGGTATTCTCTCCCTCTTAAGATTGAAGTGACGTAATATTACGTCAAGTCAGACGTCGATTTAATTGGAAATGGCATTTATCCTTTCGGTTTTATTTCACGAACTGTCTCGTACTGGTCAAGAATGTGGACTAATGATGTTCAGTATACTAGATTCACGCACGCAAACTACCTTTAACGATATTAATGGCGGCGGTGATGTGCATTGATTGAGGAATGGGATAGGAGTGAAATGCAATGAAAGGTAATAGGCCTCTCTGGGATTTATGAGAGGAAATCAATTTGTGAATTGAGGCCAGACGGGATGATTCTCAATATGTTCCATGCAAACCGACCTTAACTATTGGAATGTATTTCATAATAATAATAATAATAATAATAAAAGGTTAATTTGATTGGCAATGTTACTCCAAGTTTTACTTCGTAATGTCAACTTTCGATGTCATTTCTATGATTTACGAATTAAAATATCCGTGACATAAGCCTTCAGCCGTGAGGATAGAGTAAGACTCGTACCCCGAAACGTCGGCAGCCATGGAGGACATTAGCCGGTGGAGCGCCCGAGCAACCTTCTGTACCAACATACGCCGGGTAAGTGTCAAATGTTTTTTTTTTTTTCAAAATGTGGTCCGTTATTTTTAAGAGAAACGTCATGTTTGAAATCATCGTTGTCAAATATAATTCGCCAGGACTGAGAGTCGAACTCAAATCGCTTAACACCATGACCGGCTCAACACCTGGGCGGCATGGCTGGTACGCGGTCACCCGCGGCACTTACGATCTCTTTACCGCTAACCCCGACCATCTCCGTTGTTACCCCCTGCTCGCGGGAACTGTTCTCGCCGCCTGCCGTGCAATTCGATGGATCTATAGGAGGTTAGATTTGATGCTGAGAAGAGGGCATTGTTTGAAACCTTGATCCGTTCCTTTTACTCTGAGAAATTGAGTACTTATATTTCATATAGGCTTCTGAGTTTTCAATTAATTTTAATTTCAATGTTAAGGGAATAAATTATACGCTAAGAAAATAAAGTCCACGAAATAATTTCTCAACAGATCTTAGTTTCAAATTCTATAATGCCATTATCAGGATTTTTACTATCTCAGTGCCATTCCAACTGTTGCGGGCTAATTGCCTATTCTTTAATAATTAATGATTGCATTCTCTCGAGCTGTTTATGTATTCCTCCGCATGATAAAGGACTTAAATAAATACTAATCGTAATTTCGCATTTCCTTTTTATGTTTAAACGGCTGGTGTTCTAACACCGCCGGCCACGTGCATATTGAGGTGGTTGGCGGCGTTGTATGTAGATGTAGATGATCACCTTAAGCAGAGAGTTGTATGGAACCGATGTCCGTTCCTTTTGGTCCCACCATTTTAGAACTCGATCTTGTATATGAGATTATTAGTTCAAATTCCGGTTATAAGCGAATAAATTCTCCCGAACCAACCAGGGTTACAATTGTTAGAAATTCATAATCAATATTTGCGATTTGTATTTGAGATTATTAGTTCAAATTCCAGTTATAAGGGAATACATTCTCCCGAACCAACCAGGGTTACAATTGTTAGAAATTCATAATCAATATTTGCGATTTGTATTTGAGATTATTAGTTCAAATTCCAGTTATAAGGGAATACATTCTCCCGAACCAACCAGGGTTACAATTGTTAGAAATTCATAATCAATATTTGCGACCGAACACTTTCCCGGCGAATATAATAAATGAACTTTATCGGATTTGCGCGCGGGTAAGGTGATTTTTATATTTTCCTCCCCGCTTGTAAAACCCGAGAAAAGTTTTTTATTCATAATCAGTATTTATTTTCTCAGTTAAATGTATGCATTCTAACAGTTTTTCCTCATAACTTACACGTAATTAATTAATAAAAGGTTTTTTGTGTTTATGTGTTCACCAGTGAATGAAACCATTATGACGGTGACGGTTCTACATTTCTTTGAATATGTAACTGAGAATACTACCCAAAGAGCACAATGAGAGACTGTGTAATAAAGTAGTTTCCTTCATCAAAGAAAACGAAAGGCATTGATTGCGATTCGTTACCCACCATTAGTATACATAATATACAAATTATTTGGTTTTAGAAATCCCAGTTAAGACGAATGTTAATGGTCAATTTAACCACATTTGAAAAAGGCCAGATTGGCGCCCATGCGATGTCACTCCCTGTGACGTCACAGGAACCTAGTTTCTATACGAGTAGATAGGAGTTTTACACCGTCTCAGATTACCAATGCATGCATGAGGCACAGAGCTCAGGGAAACATCTCTTAATAATCAACTATTAATACTGCCTATGGTCGGAAAGTTCCTTCGTTTGATAAGGTATTAATAATCCTTATTGAAGCCAAACGCTACCAGCTATCAGGGTACTCTGCTACCTGCTAGCAGCCTGCATCGTGGCGGCGCTCATATCTTTGCACCAAGGTGACTTCAAACGGCGGCATCCGGAAGCAGAATGACGTCACACGGAGTTTTCCCAGCATTCATACTTAGCCGTCGCGTTTTCACGCGCTTGAAAATTTTCACTTTTTGTCTAAACGCAAAAAATAGATATCGTCATTTAAAAATCTTAAAGTGTGAAATTCGTACTCCAGGAGTAATAATCTTTCGATTTAGGCAATAAAATAATAATAGGAAACCACCCTATAGGTTAATCAGTTAATGGAAGCTAAACAAACAGGAGGATTTTGTGTTAGCACAACGTATTTTAGGCCATCTCTCGAAAGTGTGCTCGGCAGAGTATCGATTTATTAGTGTACATATAAGGAGAAAATGTTTTTTACTTAATTTTACACCAAAGAGATCAAATTTCGTGTTATGAAATCTCACTGGAACTACCTTGAAGAACAGGGAGAGTCAGCCCCATTTAAGGACTATTTTATTGATGCTTGGGAACTAATTGCTTTAGGCATTTTTCAACGAACATGACTGTGTTCATCTCATCAAAGTTTCTCGTGAAACCTGTTTTTACCTGTGGAAATCATTTCAAGATTTCTCAGTTGTATAATCGATTTTAATTGGTTTTGGCCCTGTAGTCAAGTATCCAAAAATGGCGTTGAATTTTCTATTTAGAATTTCACTTTCATAATCTGATAAATATCCTAGATCTGATGATGATAATCATTCTCAAAACCGCGAATTTAAATTATTAGATTATTTGTTACTCAATGAAATAACCGCGGCGTAGCTTGGAGTGTTCATTTACAGAGCTAGTGCACTTGAAGCTCAAAAATTCCAAGGAGGACAAATCGTGTCATAGGTTGTTTTTATGGGTCCTCCTCCACGGTCATCCCTTGACAATTACCTAAAACAACTACATCGATATATTTTACGCGATTAAACACATCTATTGACGCAGAGGATTACCCAAAAAAGGTCTCGATCACCTCGAGCTGCACATGAAAATTTGATGGATTATAATTATATTCACTTACTTAGCGTTTCAGCCCAAAGGTTAGTTTTCATGGGTGAGTTTAGAGATCACCTTAGGATTAGCCACAGGCGTGTGAATATCACACGTTCAGGGTAGGTCAGTTCCTTTCCCTGGGCCACCTCGCACTTAAAGGATTTCATTTAGGTGACTGGGGCCTTACCCGGGGTTTGAACCAAGTACCCCTCTATCGGCAGCCAATCCCAAGGGCGGATCCAGGATTATTTTCTTGGGGGGGGGGGGGGCAGGGTCTCGCAGGCAAACGGTCTTCTCATATTTGAGAATGTAATTGAAAAACCGTACAAAAATAAATACGAAATATGCTATGTATTTTAATAGGAAAGTTATTAATATAATAATAAATAATCGAGGCTGCGCAACACAAACAGCAAAACGAACGTAATAATAACGTATTACAAATCTTATATATTTGTTAAGAGTCTGGGGGGTGTACGTACCCCTGTGCCCTCCCCCCCCCCCCCCTCAATCTTTATTTGGCCAAGCCCCTCTATCTTCTTGGCTGACACGCTTCCCTTTATACATATATGTAATAACAAGCGATAACAAAATTCATTGGTGAATTTTTTTACCGGAGGCAGGTTTTTCCCCCTGCTCCTACTAGACGTATGGTTGATTGTCCGGATCACGAATATTACAATAGAGGTTTCTCCGGTCAACTAAATGTGTTGTCACCCGCCGCGCAATTAAATGGGTTCACTCTACTCTCCTCTCTTTATAGGTTTACACAAGGCGCCACTCTCGGCGCTGACGGCAGATCGATCCAAATCTCAAAGGGACTAATAAGCTAAAATTGGGGCTTTCAACCAAAATCAATGATGATATGAAATATATCAAATTCATAATCTTTAAATGATATTCCTCGCGATTGAAAACAATACATTGCAAATATTCAGAATAAATAGACCGCTCTGCACTCGAAGCCGCGCGGCGGATATTAATATGCGCCTAATGTGGCAAAATAAATCTATCCTTGATAAAATATAAACGACAATTGGTAATTTCCGCTCTTTAGAATATTACTCCAACACCGACCGTGGTTTCTGCAAACTATGTCAATTTATAGGTTGAATTTTTATTCAACCCTGAAGTGTTCCATCAGTTCATTCAGTTAAATTTTAATCCGATCTTTTTCATTCAAGATTCATTTTCAAGTCTTTTAAAATGACATAGAGTGTCGCAACCATGGTCGGTCATGGATTTATACATTTAAGTGTGGAAATTACCATTTGTTGTTTATATTTTATCATGGATATATCACATTTTCACCACGTCAAGCCTGAAACGATTTCATACGAAAATAAATCGAACTTCTACGGGACGGAATGGTGCCTCGTCTATGTGGTCCCCATGTTCTTAACAATCCCAACTTTTTGGGAAAAATCTATCCGAATCTTATAGTTTTACACTCCCTGATGGGCGTGGCACCCGCTAGTGACGCAAAGGAATCGAAGTTGTTCGAACGTGATATTTTGACAGCTCGAGATAATTTTTATCATATACATTTTAATCATAAAGAGTTAGTAATTAACCATAACTAATTAATAAAACTTTTCTCGAGTATCCTCGCGGGTAAGATATTCTAATAGCGCCGACGTTTCTGGTTCCGACTCGTCACACATTCTGAAGGTTACTGATTGAATAAAAATGGGCGACAAGTCGTGTCCCGAAACGTCGGCGCCCTTAAAATATCTTACCCGCATGGAAACCCGAGAAAAGTGTATTTATTCTGTTCGCCGGGAAAGTTAAATATCATGCATAACTAGCCCATAACTTTTGGACTGTACTAATCGGACTGAGAAAATGAAGACCATGATAATGGCTGTAAAATAATTGAAAACCAGATAGAAAAATAAAAAAATGCGTGCGAACTTTTCTTTACTTCCTCATCGTAAAATTAATTCCCTTGACATTAGAATAGAAACTCAGAAGCCTAAATGAAATAATAAGTGCTCAAATTCTGAGAGCAAAAGGAACGGATCACGGTTTCAAACAACGATCAACGATTTCACGGTATTCTTCCACAGCTCACGTGGATTGATGCTAAGATTATTCCATGTCCATTTTAAAATAAACTACAAATGGTAATTTCCACACATTAATGTACAACTTCGACATTCTATGTCATGTTCAAGGAAATGATATAGAATGTGGAAATAATGGTCGGTGGTGGAGGTTATATTAAAGAGCAGAAATTACCATTTATTGTTATATTTTATCATCGCATTTCCACTACATCAAGCCTGAAACGATTTCATTCGAAAATAAAGCAAACTTTTATGGGACGGAATGATCCCTCATCAATGTAATACCCTTTATTCGAGTATTCCTAATTTTTAGAGAAATTCTGTGTGAATCTTATAGTTTTGCTTTCGAGGCGTGGCACCTGCTAGTGACGCAAAGTAATCGAAGTTGTTCGGCCCGTAGCTTTCCACTTTCCGAGAGATCGCGCCTCAGACCCCTTCGAACCGTGTGTGCCCGGCCGGAATCCGACGCTGTGAGTTCCTGGGAACCGCAGCGTCCGTCATTCCTGCACTAGACACCCACCCCACCCCACTCTGCGTCACTCCACTGGAGTTATCCCTTTCCAACGGAGGTATCCTTTCAATCGTAGCTATCCCTTCCCACCTTAGACCTTCTGGAGGAGATGCAGAGGAGACGAAGGGTTTGTATGTAGGGAGTTCCAAGTGGGGAGGAAATTGAGTTTAATGAGTCTTACAATAGGGTAGTTTCCTTCATCAAAGAAAACAAAAGGCATTGATTGCGATTCGTTTCCCAACATTAGTGTATTCATAATATACAAATTATTTGGCTTTAGAAATTCCAGTTTAGATGAATGGCAATGGTCAATTTTAACTGCATTTTAAAACGGCCAGATTGGGCCCCATGCGATGCCACTCCACGTGACGTTACAGGGACCTAGTTTTTATACGAGTAGATAGGATTTTTACATCGTCTGAGATTACCAATGCATGCATGAGGCACAGAGCTCAGGGAAACATGTATTGATAATCACATATTAAAACTGGCTAAGGTCGGAAAGTTTTCTTCGTTTGATAAGGTATAAATAATCCTTATTTAAGCCAAGAGCTACCAGCTAGCAGGGTACTCTGCTACCTGCAAGCATCCTGCGTCGTATCAGCGGTCAAAGCCTCGCCCCAAGGTCACCTCACTTGCGGCAGCGGGAACCAGAACGACGTCACACGGGCTTTTCCCAGCATTCATACTTAGCCGTCGCGTTTTCGCGCGCTTGAAATTTTTCACTTTTCGTTTAATCGCAAAAAATAGATATCGTCATTTAAAAATCTAAAAGCGTGAAATACGTACTCCAGGAGTAATAATCTTTCGATTTAGGCAATTAAAAAATAATAGGAAACCACCCTATTAGGCGTTACCTTGTGAAAATCCAGACTCTATATATGTTAAGTTTGTAGCGTGCCAGTCAGTCTGAATTTTCCCCAGTCACACTTTAGGGTCTATCTCAATCGTACCAAGTGCTACAGGGATAGGGTTTGGTGTCTTTGACGGAGAATCTTTGCGCGCACATTTTAGACTGGCTCGACATTACGTAAAGTTGCGGGCAAATAAGTGCAAAAACGTTTCAAAAACTTACTGCCCACAAAACGGGAAACAAACAGTGGCAAGCCACATTGAATCCTTGTCTCCTCAGTGCAGTGATTCTCCTTTGCAAAACTAGCAACCAGCAACAGGTACAACACTATGATAGGCAACAGCGCCATAATGATATGCAACGAGGCAACGACCGGTTGCGCAGCAGAGACAACCTGGCTTTGGAACAGGACATAAGAAAAAGACAGTATAAAGATAAAACCGTTGTTATATTTCACCTGATTTTACGCCCAGAACAAACCCTCCCCTCTGATTATGCCACTACCACTAACTGGTAACTACCATTTCCCGATTTCCATCATTTAACCCGTACTCTCTACTATTCCCCTCCCCTTCAAGATTCGCTCAAAAACATTCATATGCAGGTTTGTTTTTGTGAGATGTTACCTTGATAATGGCTATATATATTATCGAAACGTAAGTTCGTTGAGAAGTAAAATCTCTGTGGAAATAAAACTACTGTTTTATCTTTATCATGATATGGGTACAGGATGTTAAAAGCCACGCTCGAGAGAAAAATTTAATCCAGTGGGGAATAATGATGATGTCATCTTTATTAGAAGCGAATTTAGGACTAGATAGTCGTTTTGTTAATATATCGATTTCTAAGTTCTAACAACACGTATCTCAAAAATAGCAACTTTTCAGGGGAGCAAGAAAACGATTATTTTTTTACTTGTACACTGAAATTAAAAACCAAAAGTTCATAAAACTGAAAAAGAAGCATTCATTTGCAAACAAAGAGTTGGTTTTTGCTTGTATTTTATTTTTTTTTTTTTTTTGTTATTACACTTTGTTTGAGATACCGGACTCAAACCGGGGGAATTTGAGATGCGTGTTGTTAATACTTATCCATCGATGTACTTGTTTGACAATCGCATACATACATGCCTGGATGGTGGTGAATCCACACAGACCCCGGCGACACCGAAGCTGGGGGAGAAAGAGACTAGGATTTGTAGATAGAAGAAAATAGTAGGTCTCACTGGGATTCTAAGATAGGAGTTATTCGAGGACGGGGACAGTCCGGGTAATTCACAAAATGCATCATGTCGGAACGTGGCTAGTCTTTTATTTTGCGGTAGGGGGGATTACAAGTCCTTAACAAGTCAAAAATTCCCTTAAAACATACTATTTTAACGACAGATGGTCGCAAAAGTGTTTAAATATGTATTAATAAGAAAAACACGTATACATATATATCCATACGCCAACTTATTTTGTGTTCTATCAGCCATACACAATATTTTCGGGAAAGCCGAAAAAATGTCAGGGGTTGCTCAAACCACAATAGCACCTTCCTTTTTGGTACGTTTTTGGTTTCTTAAAAAAAGTGCTTTAACCGGTAGAAGATATTTAATTATTGTCATAATGGTTAAATGGATGGTGGAGGCTGATACCCTGTGAAAAGCCATCGTAGGATATGAAGTAAAGATACTTTGCACTTTTCCACATAAATATTTATTTAAAATTGAGTCAACATGCTTCACTGCCCTGAAGCATCATCTGGGCTCTAAATCTGATGATGCAGTTGTATTTTTATATTGCATCGAGCGATGAGTATTTGGTGGAACTCACATCAACTCCAAGCATCTGCAACTGTTACTCTTTTAAATATTATATATTTTGATGAACTTGAATTGTGCATGTGGCATTATTAAATTAGCATGCTTAGGTTTTAGTAACCCCCCGCCAAACACCTTAGAGATGGCTCGCAGGGTATTGTGCACACGTATCAGGACTCGAAACCCGATGTTGCTGCACTGTAGTGAAACATTTTGACTCATTTTTAAATAAATATTTATGTGGAACATTGCAAAGTATCTTTACTTCATATCATACAATAGTAATGGTTTTACAAGAAACTCCCTGGGTTGTGATGCTTAAAATCAGCATCATAAAATTTCAATTTTTGATACATATTTTCCTAATTTGCGAAATAAAATGTGAGAAATATGCCCATGAGAAATCTTTATCGAATCGAGTGTGGTCCGCATCCTGCATTAGGCCCCCCACCTCTCCCTCGTCTGCGTCACTCCACAGCACTGGTGCCATCTCTTTCCACCGCAGCTATCCATCTCCACCCCTACCCTTAGTGTCTAAACAATCCTCTCCCCTCCCCCCACCATTACTCAATGGTCACCCCTCTCCCACCACTCCCCGTGACGAGCCATCCGTGGGCATTGTTTGCAAACAATGCTCCGGACATCGGCAAACAGTCGTGCCGTGTAAGTCGAGGTCTGCGGTCTGGACATGTCCTTGTTGCCGTTCCCAGATAGAGAAAGAGGTTTCTTTCTGTTCCCCTCAAAATGCTTCCGCTGCTTCGTGTGGATCTCCTGCTGCTAAATAGGGAGGCTATCTGGAAGTATAGAAAGACTGTTGGGAATTTGGAATTTAAAAATATGCAGGATTAAAAAGGGTGCACTTTTTTAAAATTTATAATTTAAGAATTTACTTAAAAAGTCCGATTAAACTGTGTGGTCACAACACCTGCATTGTGGATCTACGAGTACACAATACCCCGCTAGCAATGCATGGTGACTGGCAGGGGGTTACTAAACATCAGCATGCTGCTTTCAGTAACGCCACTTGGGCGCCTCAATTTTACCAAAAAATATAATATTTAAAGGGGTAACAGGTGCACGTTTTTGCAGTTGGTGTGAGTTCCCAACCAGCACGCATCGCTTTATGCAACTCAAGACTACAGTAAATGTACACTTATATAGAAAGCTAAAAAAATTAAGTTTACTTCCATGCAAGGTTAGAATTAAAACAGGAGGTTTTCGTGGAAATAAATGAAGGCCATGCATTACCCGTCCCATTGTTCCTCCACCATTCACAGAAGAACGGCAATTGGTTCACAACAACTTAACGTGATGTAACTTAAAAAGGTCATTAGTTGAATTAAGATGAAATATCTAAAGGAAGAAGCCAGTTGCCTGAAAAAAAATTATAATATCTATTTACAGCCGTATTAATTATCCAAAGTTCTCTTAAATGAAATGCGTGATTGATACACTGTCTAAACTTTCATGGCTGCTATATTTCACTTACAGGTCTCGGTGATATTGAGTCAAGTAACGTCATAGTTTTTAAGACATTTGAATAGTTTTATTATTTCTGTTGAAAATTGTATATATTAATGTATTTTAACAAATTTTATCATTTAGTATTGAAGTTTCTACCGACACAAACAGCAAACTACCCATGCAGCACAAACAGATGCACAAAATATTTATTGTTGATGGGCTGGTTGTGGTGAATGTGGTTTACCGGTACAGCGATAACGCGCGATAAATACTGTCGAGATAAGTTATGCACTTGCAGTGAACGGGGCTTTGCTCTCTTACCATCTGTACCCCGAAAAATGGCATCTTCCACTCTGCTTAGGTGTTGCCGCTGCGGATCTCTGCCGGGGATAGGGAATGTTGTGACTCCTGCGGAGATTTTCTTCCTCCTGCAAAAGCACCTGTTGGGTGGCTCTTTCCAACCCTTTATTTTATTTATTATTTCTTTAAAGAATTACTCCCTCCCCCACCACAGCTCCAGCCCCCTCTCCTCCTTGCTTTCCGTCTCTCCTCTCCCTCTCCCTCGCCACAGCGGTCTTTCCCCTCCTCCACCTCCTCCTCCAGCAGTTTCACCTCCCCTCCGATATCTCCAGGACGAGGCCTCCGGCTCGCTACACCAGCTCACTCGAAAGGCGAGTGCAGTCCGAGGAGGACATAGACGCGAATTCCTTTCCAGATAACCTCTCTCTCTCTCCCATTACTGTTCAACGCTCCTCTCCTCTCGGTGGACCAATAGCGTAGTGAAGAGATCGGCGCGCGGCCAAGGTGTGTGTATTATTTCGCTTCCCCATGCAGGCTCTACCTCGTTTTCCCCGCGGAGGAAAGCCCGTCGATAGGCCTCGCCGATGACTGCTGCATCGGACCCTCCTTCCCCCCCGCCGGCGCAGGCGTCTTGCGAAGTTTGGGCCGGCCGCCCCTTCGTCCTCACGGCTTTACTTTGGAGGTCATTCAAGACGAGGCCTCCTGCTTCCCCTGTCAGAACTTCCTCCCCTTTTTGAGTCTCCAGGATCCCTTCCCTCTCCAGTTTTCGTTTGTGTGACATTGCAGATAGCCGGTGCCGTGGATGGCGT
Organism: Ischnura elegans; assembly: GCF_921293095.1. NCBI lineage: Eukaryota > Metazoa > Arthropoda > Insecta > Odonata > Coenagrionidae > Ischnura > Ischnura elegans. The sequence continues at coordinate 45,893,363 of NC_060255.1, forward strand.
AACGTCTTGTTGCAGGTATTCCTTAGAAAAGTGCGGGGAAATACCCTTCTGTGTTGTGGATATCGCATTAGCCGTGTTTTGGATGGAAGTGTGTTAATCTAGGTGCTGCTGACAGTACTCAATTTACGGCAAAGTGTAGCACCCTGCAGGGCTGCCGGTAGCACCGTTAAGTGTTGCGAACCGCATGTTTTGGTGCTACGGGTAACACCCTCAAGGTGTTGTGCATTAACCTATTTGTTCGTTGGATGCGACAATTAGGTGTTACCGATTGTGCTTGCTAGTGCCACGGATAAATCCTGTCGGTGCTACTGATAGCTTCAGTATTGAGGATATCTGCGGATTACGCTCCTTGGTGCCGGCTATAGGACCAGTAAGTGTGTGGAAAAACTTAGAGATTGTTACCGTATAGCGCCACTTTTTGTCACAAATATTACGTTTCGGACCTCAGGATAGCTACAGATAGCACCTGTCGGAACTACAAAAGTGCCCCTAGTCGTCTGGTAAACGTTAATCAGTGCTCCGGATAACGTTCTCTTGGATCGAAGGAGAGCATCTATCACAACTGCAGGTAGTAACGCTTGAAGCTGCTGTTTGCTCCTAACGGATTTCAGGAAAGCGACTGTTCAAACTGCTGATATCCACTCTCTTCAAGTTACGAGTAGCCCTCACGGAGGACAGGATTGCGCCTGTGGAAACTTGGGCGTAGCGCCTAACGTAGTTACGCTACTCAAGTGTTGTGGATAGCTTCTTTCGGATTTCCGTATTGTGTTGCGGATAGCGCCACTCTCAGTGCTGCAGAATATTTAAACCAGCCGCGCCCCGCCCATTCGCGAGGTGGTGTCGGAGGAGCGGTGCCGCGTAAGAATTGGGACTCTCCCTTCCCCCTTCGCGGCCACGCATGGAATGCGGACCGGCTTAACGTTTTCGGCGGCGTTGACCGAGTCCTACTGTCAATTCATCTTCGCCACTCCTTCGACTCGGCGGGGCAGCCAGAGTAGAAGAGGAACACGTCTTATACCATAACTGAGTGAGTTGTGTTACCGTGATACCATCTTGAATTGATTGAGGCAGGGGAGATGTTGTGGAAAAAATGCATATTTAAGTTGAAGAAAATTAGATTGAACTTTTTCCACGAGTATTATTGTAGTATTATCCGTTTCAACCACTTGGTTATCATCAGGCACATGATGTGCGTTCCTCATGTGCTCGATGATGATATGGTGGTTCAAACGCGTAGTACCAAGGTAAAACTTGTGGAAAAAGTGCTATCTTTTTTCATTAACCAACAGTGATACCATCTTTTGTAAAGCTTATACACACGTTACGACCAAATCATCCATATGTCGTGTCCAGCACATTTTGGGCCGACGATTGTGTGTTATAGTGTGTGTTGACACCTTTCGCCCGACGATGAAAGTCGGGATGGAATGTCGGATGGTCGGTCATATCTAACCATCCGGCACCCTTCAGGATTTTATGGCCGCGGTTTGTATAGGCAATTTTTGCGCCTAGCGGCGACGCGCCGGCGTGCACGCCGATGGCCTCTAAGGTTTGAATCGGTCACTATCGACTAAGTATCGTGCTCTAAGAGGTATGATCTGCATAATAGAGATGACATATTGAGTATTCTATCTAGTACGTAGTAAATTTTGTGAGTTTCACGGCATTGTAACGTTTGTAGGATTGTCAACCGATTTCCCAATCGACTCGATCATCGACCTGAGGTAGGCGCCTGGTAATCTGCTATTCGCACAAGTAGTAAGAAGTCTGCCCTCGTGGGAGGACAACCTTCGCTGAAATCATGTTTATAGAAACTTCGGGACGGGTTATCTTGTGGATTTGTCAACACGTTCGCTGAGCTGTCCCCTGCAGGAATGGTCCGTGAGTTTGGTCATGTCGGGTGGTCTGGTTGGAACGTGTTTAGCGTGTTTTAAAAGGACGCGTCACTCATCTTCGACCAGTTTTTTTCACGACCCATTACTTATTTAGAACTTCAAAATGTCTTGTCAAATGTGTCTTGAAATATTCAGAGTATGTAATGTCGGCACTTTTCAGCGTTTGTCTGTATCTTCGAGTTGTAAATTTTACTTCCATATTTTCATCATCGTCAGCGTCAGCAGCAGTCATCAATCTTTCCTTATATTGGTTTGACGCAGCTCTCCACTCAATCCTCTTATCCACTAATCTTTTAACACCCACATACTTCTTCTGCTATTCATCCTTCTCATCTTCTAAATCCCTTAGTTACACGCTAAGTGGGGATTTTGCCGCATTTTTCGAAAATTCGAAACAGCGCGTTTAATGCGCATAGATCACTATTGGCACACTAAGTATTCTATTTCTGTGCTTTTCCAAGAACATTCTCGTCTGCAATTCCTTGAGAAAAAATATTCTAAGTATTTATCAAGAAATTTGCCTGTTAATATGCTTTATTTATATTTATAAATGAAAGATAAAAAAATGTAAAGTGCTTTCATTCATTAGAAGTTATCCAAATGCAATGCCCTAAAATTTTAATGTATATTTAGGAAAACCAAAAATATTAAAGTGCGGCAAAAAGCCGTAAGCGTGCACTGGCGCTAATCTCGCGGGTGAGTGTAGCTAAGGGATATCTTATCCGTGGCCTACCTCTGCCTTTCTTTCTTTCCTCCAGTCCATCACTATTAACTATCCGTTTATTTTGGCGTTGTAACGTCTGTAGGGTTGTCGACCGATTTCCCAATCGACTGTATTATATCTTGTATGATGCGAGGCACGATATGGTGGAAGTTCTTAAAATTAGTAAAATTAGAAATTACAATAAATCCACTGAGTTATGTTATGACTCTACGCGTTTCGTCGTTACTAACACTTGATGATGTTGTTTGTAACGACGAAGCGCGTAGTGTCACAATAAAACTCAGTGGAAATCTTGCAATGTCTTATTTTACTAACGACAGGATTATTCTCGCCCGTTCACTTGAGGTAGGCGCCTGGTAGTCTGCTAGTCGCAGAAGAAGTCTGACCTCGTGCGATGTCAAGTTTTGCTGGAATCATTTTTAGAAACTAAGGGACGGGCTATCTAGTGGATTTTTCAGCTACAGTCATCATTCCTTCTATTGGCTTGACGCAGCTCTTCACTCAATTTTCCTATCGATTAATCTTTTACAACTTGCATAATTCTTCTGCTTTACTTGCTTCATCACATCCTCTCATGTGTCTCATCCGTGGCCAGTGGCGTAGGAATTTCGTTCGGGGGGGGGGGTCCAAAACCAGGGGGGGGATTTTTTAAAGACAGGGTACTAAATAATGGGTTTTAAACTAATTTTAACACTTTCCATAAACGAAAAACTTCATTTGTTAAAGAAATGTTTTGTAAATGCATGATTGTTCAATATTTTGTTTCCTTAATGAAGGAAAATAGTTGGGTTTTTATATTTCGGGGGGGTCCGGATCCCCGCCTTCGCCACTGCCCGTGGCCCACCGCTTCCGTTTTTCCCTTCCACCTTCCAACGATATTTTTAATTAGAATTTTGTTTCTCATGATGCCCCATATTTTATCGGAGGTAATGTTTTCGTATTTTGTATGTATAATGTTTTGTATATACTGGTAAATGTTGCCACGGGTCTTCTAAGCATACAATGAATTTTCAAGATGAAGGCTCAAGCTTTTAATTTGCTACACTTCAAGAAAAAAGACAAAATACGTAAAGCCGAGCTGGAGTGGTCCATGCTCATAAATTACTCATCTCCGTCTTTCCCTCAAGGTGTCGGTACAGGTCTCGCGAAAGTGTGCTTCCTCTAGATGTGCATGATGGGGGAAGCGAAACGTGTTGGACAGGTTAGGGAATGGAACGGAGAGGAAAGTGAGTGAGCTCATGAAGATCAAAATTAGAAACTTCTTGCCGCATTGTTATTGTTGTTTATACGAGGGTGATTCTTTTTTCTAGGTCTTTTCGGTCGTAAAATTAAAACCACAGAGAATTTTTTTTAAGTCTTAGCTTCAGCATTCAGCTCCTTTTCTATATGCACCCCGTTCCGAATTTGACATTTGCTATCGTGTAGTAAAGATTTTCCAATACCCTCGTCGTATAAGGGAGCCGCCTGCTCTTAGCCAATTCTCTACGATGTCTTCATCTCTTTGTTGGTTCCAAAACGCTGTCATCTCTGCAAGCGTTTAATGCGAGGAAAGAGATGAAAGTCAGAGGGAGCCAAGCCCTCAATACAGAAATTGTGAACCGATCGTCGCGACGATTCATCTCGATTCACCTGATCCACTCGTCGAGCAAGAGCATAGGGTGACACTCGCATCCTTCCCTGACTGCCTGCACCATTAACGTCTCTGCCGCACGTTGCTGTCACTCGCGGAAGCTTCAATGTAAACATTACTCATTCATTAATGATTTTCGGGCGCATTGCTCATCTTAGGATGAAGAAATCAAATAATAGCTAGCACTTCACATTTGGCGGGAGACACTGTTGTTGAAGACGTGTTGAAGTGCTCATTGCGCACTCCGATCTTATAATTGCGACGTGACACAGTCGAAGGACATTTTAGAGATACTGCGCATCTCAGGTCATCATATCTGCGCAGAGGGAATTGGATTGTCTCCGTGATTTGAATATTGTGATCAATCGGACCTTGAAAAAAGAATCACCCTTGTAGCATGTTGCCGGCTTTTCCCCACCGTCTTTACCTTCCTAGAACATTCATTTGGGTCATTCGAATTCATCCAAATCGTATTATAAAAAATTTCAAATTTGGCAACGGAACTCGTAAATAAGAGGTGGCCGCAAAACGCAGGTGCTATTCTATTATCCTCTAAATGCGGTTTTCAAGACCTGGTTAAATGATGCTTTAACACGCATGGGTAAATGTAACGATACATCAATGATTTTGGTGGGCCGGAACATGTGCGAATTCGTGAACCAAATTAGAACTGGTTCTTTTTTTATACATGAACGAGGACCATGAATTTATTGAAGATAGGTTATTTTCGATATTTTTTAAATTGATCAATTGTTCAAAAATACTAATACCGAGCTATCTCATGTGTAATCAATACATATATATGGGTTGATAATATCAAGGAGTATTCATTCGTTCTATTTTTATGGTCATGCACCTGTTCAAGTTGGGTGGTTGCATGGTGTAACCCCATTTCCTCCCACCGTAGCCGTATGACTACATCCTACCACTCGGGCACGTTAGGCGCCTCAAAAAAATGCTCTCCGTTTTTCTGACGAAGCTTGCTATAACTCAATCCACTAATTGGTTTATTTTTTTTATCCAGTCGAAATAAGCCCTCTGACCGAAAGAGACGGGTGCGAAACGGAAATTCAATATGGACGCCTACTGTCAGTTAAATGCATGTTAGAATCATAAGCATAAAAAGGAAATTGCATTGTATAGATTATTTTAACTGTCTTTCATCCAAAAATATGCTTTCCATGAAGATGCATCCTTTCTATGAAGTATCAGTGGCGTAATAATGGGGGATTAGGGGATTGATCCCCACCCCAAGGTCTCAGAGAATAAAAAAATCATTTAGAACTATCTTCTAGTTTTGCCAATAATAAATTTAAGCATAACCTTTTAATGAAACCCACATTTTAAGTGCCAAAATAATGTAAAATGTATTTCCAGGCATGTAATTTTTTTTTTTTTTCCCCGGGCGGAAGGACACTCCCCGGGTCCCCCCAAAAGCATATTCCCCCTTACGCCACTGACCAGAATATTTCAATGGATTAATAAAGACGACCATTGGAGCAACGTATCTAAATATCTTCATAATCACGCGTAGCCAGGCCTTTAGGGGGTACACTTTTCCAGCCTCAGCATCGTTCACTGCGTAACGCCGTTAGCTCTCGCTAGAAACGTGGCTCGCGGAAGGTGGTAGCCGGGAGAGACGATACGAACCTTCTTAGACTCGTGTCGTGAGTGATAGCTCCGCAACGAAACGGCTTCCGTTTTTCCCACGGGTGTGTGCGCAAGTGCGGAACCCTCTTAATCGTGCCCTTCTCAAGCAAAACTTAAGCGCGTGTGCTTTCTCTCCCCTCCAAATTCGATCACCGCCCCAACTACCCGGTGCTATTTTTTTCTCTCCCCGGGCTCGTAATGTGGGAGCGGTCCATGACCGCAGACGAACGGAATCTTGCGGTTTGAGTCTGTGCTACTACTTTTATATTTTTATAACAACCTTTTTACTCCTGCTCCGAAAAACGTGGAGTTAAGAAACGTTGAATTGCTCACGCACTATACTTTTATGTTGGCGAAATTTAGAATCGATAAAATTGTATTGATTGTGTGGCTCTATCTTTGAACCCGTGATATATTCTAGGAATGAAATAATTTTTTCGTGTTAATGTTTTGCGTTGCGGAATCGGGAGTAAATTGATAAGATATGGTCACAATTGTGTACGTCAAAGCTTTATGCTTATTTTATTTAAAAAAATATTTTTCATTTTAGATAACGGTAGTTATGACTATAAAGAAACTTTTGGGTAAACATGGATGACCTTATTATTATATTCCAAGATGACACTTAAATGATTCGGTGATTCTTAAACGAATTTTGCTTGTTCGATCCCATATCATTTTGCTTAACTGATGCTACAATTGATTGCTAAAAATCGTTTTCTCCGTTTTAGTCTCGCTGAGACCTCTTCCAAAATTCAGCCCGATCGTTTCATTGCGCAGGGAGTTATTAGTCTTACGTAAAGACCTTTTACATTCAAGGTTCTTCAATGTACACTCTTATGAAGTCAGTCATTCGTGCAGTGCAGCATTCCTGAGAAAAAAATCGTTGCGGCGTATGTTTTCAGCTCGTATCCATGCATTGTTACGTTGTTGAAATATCTTCACTCTACAAGGTGTAATTTTTACCCCGCCTCGGCATATTCATCTGAATGTTTGCTAAAATGCTTCGTGTTACGCGATTGGTAGTAGGTGGAGGGAGATAATAGGTTTCTGCTAGGTTCCCAGCCCTCCTTTATTAGTAATCGAGTTTCACTATTCCGCCCCTCTCGCAGGGGGGATTTCGATTCCACTTGCACCATTCTCATGTAGCAGCTTTATCAGCCCCTACGCAAAATAACGTTGGTTTAAAAGTGGCTATGGCTTAGCCTTAATCACAGAGTCATTTTTCACATACATATAAGCCTGGGATCATTTTAGTTATGCTGTTCAGTCAGCAAGGGAGGATTTAGGGGTCATGAACCCCACCCAGTGGCGAATCTATGGGGGGTCTAAGGGGGCTATAGCCCACCTCTTTGGTATCCAATTCACACTAGATAGAGTGGTAATTTTGTTCGGACCCCCACTACTGCTGGTAGGTTGCCCTCTACTTAGAAACTGCTGCCCCCCCCCTTGTCTCTATCCTTGATCCGCCCCTGCCCCTCCCCTAAATTTTATCAAGTTTAATTTTTTTTTATTCGCGTTAATTCTAGTTTTTTTTAATTTAATTTTTATTTGTTTAATTGTTTTTATATCCTTAAATGTCTAAAATTGTTCAATTTCATCTGTGTTTGAGAATATAAATTATTTTTTTGTCTACAAAATGCATAAAAAATTGGGTATTTCGAAATATTTTACACGGGAGAACGCCCCCAAATATCTCCCAGGGGGGATGCCATATCCCGCGGACCCAGGTCATGACCCCCCCCCCCAAATTTGATGCAGAATGTGCCCCTCGTTCAATGACAAGGGAAATGATTGCTTAAGCCATTATTTTCTGTATCACTTTGTCACTTGAGGCGTATTTGATATTTACTTTGATCGTTATATAAAGCTTAATGGTGTTGGCAAAATATGCATTTGGTCTCATGAGCTCTTTGGCTGCTACTGTATTTCTCGCACGTGTGAAGTGATAGAAAACGCGACGGCTACAAATGATAGAAATAGAGATTGTGATCCCTATCATTGTCGCCATCCCTGAAGTTGTACGTGAAAAATTATCTTGTGATTCAGGCTTAAGTTATTACCAATTACGCTCATTTCATGGTGTTACTTATGGAGCTAGCGGAAGAAGAATAAACAGTAGTAAATTCTGAGAGTGTGTCAAAATCACTAATATCGTAGCGTCGACTCTTTTAGAACTTGCCTTTACCAGTAAATCAGCTCCCGTAAGAACAAAATATATTTGGTTTCCATTTATTTTTGCTTCCAGATTCCAAAGTTTTGCGGCCTCAAATGTTATCGGAGAGAATAGTTTTTTCATTGTATGTTACAGCAATTGGAGCTCCAAATTTTCACATTTCTCTATTTACTTCAGTATTCTCTGCTTATCCAAAAAATAGTTCTTATCTGAAAAAGTAGCATTTTTTAGCATGGATGTTGCTTTAGCGAACTCGTCTTACGGAATACAACCCTGAAAGGGAATATTTGGAATATCGTCCATTTTTTTCGATCGCGGCATACTTAGCGTCTCCCGATAAAGAGAAGTAGGTCGTGTTACGTGCTCAAGCATTATATGGAATAGAAGATATGCGGCTTGTGACTCCCAGCAATTTCGGAACTTTCCCGTTTTGAACATATCTTTATCGGAATTGCGAATGCTAACTACAATAGAGGATCCTCCCCTCGGCCACTGAATTGTGTTATCAGCCCTCCGCTAGTTTTGATAGGTGAACAAAATTTGCCACTTCCGGTGCTGACAGGGGAAGTGATCCGAGTGTCACGAAGAAGTAAATTTTAATGAGGACTTTTAATCGAAGTTTATATTCGTTATAATGTGATATTTAAAAATCAACACTTTTCATTGCTATTCCTCGTAATTTCAAAAACTGTATTATAAGTATTGGGAATATATAGATGGCTTTGTACTTAAGCCAATCCGTGGACATCTTCAAAAACCCATTAATTTGCAGCCATAATAAGAACATAATCAAGCTCTCTTAAAAGTGTCTGTTCGGACTATCCCAATTCTGTCTATCGTGGACGGGCGTCTTCGACTTAGAGACGCTGGCAGTAGTGAGAGCGAAACTGCTGTCGTCTCATAGCAACCGACGCTGTGGTTTATGAAAGATTGAGAAATTGGAATCACAACACAGCGGAAACTTAGTTATATCTTCGGAATGAATAAAATTTTCTCGGGTTTGCTCGCGGGTTAAAAAATCTGAGGCAGCCGACGTTTCGCGTTCCGTCTCAAGAGCCTTGAGAACGGGCAACGAGACGGAACCCGAAACGTCGGCTGCCTCAGATTTTCTAACCCGCGAGCAAACCCGAGAAAATTTGATTCATCCTATTGGTCGGAAAAGTGTTAAATTATACTTATCTTCGGAATTTTGACTAATGATATTGATGAGCGTATTTAAAAAACAAAAATCATATTCATTTTTCCCGTCCTCAGTGGCAGCGGGGTAAAGTTCTCACCTGCCAAAAACAAGAGGTCGCGGGTTCGAGTCCGTCATTGGTAGTTTGCCCCTATCGAGGGCATGGTTGCTCGTGCACGTGTAATTGTTGAAATGTTGAAAAATCCTGATGTGAAAGACCCGATGTGTGCTGATTTCGATGGTTTGAGAATAAATAAATATGCGTTATAACACATGATTGGCTTAGCGGGACTGGTACGTTCTGTAGAAGAAAATCGTTCATTTCAAGTGGTGCCAGCTCTTCGCGTGATGCGACTAACTTCGAGAGATCCGGGTGAATGTACGCAATGCGTGGTTTATAATCCACGTTCGCACCGCGCCCCGAGTGATTCCTGCGAAAGGTGTTCACTGGGCGGCCCGCCCTACTCGTGAGTTGCGCAACCTTGCGTTCAACGCCTGTAAATTGACGGATTTAGTTATTTCTCAATGCCGTGGAACACAAAAGTCCAGTGGGGGTTCATTCAGTGACTTTTCCCCGATGAAATTTTTCGTGCACGTGCTATCCCTCTTTTTACACGCTTTTTCATGACTTGCTTCGTCTGTTTGTTTGTTTCATCGGTGTAATCTTGTAATGGATCTTTGACCCACTCCCCATCGTCGATCGGTTTGACATTTTGCGCGCTTGCTTATAAGGTGCAGAAATTTTTCTCGGGTTTTCCTCCGATTAATGTTCTCCATGACGCCCGAGCCCGAGTCCATGACGCCCGACATTTCGAGCAGCGACTTGCTCTTCATCCTCAGGGTATCCTATGAATTCATCAGAATCATTCAAAAGATTCCCTAAGGATGAGCAGCAAGTCACTGTTCGAAACGCCGGGAGACATGAAGAACATTAACCTGTGGAAAACCCGAGAAAATTTTCATCAGAAAATAGGTAGTTTTAAATTTTTCAGAAGATGGCAATGGTTACACCTTTTTGCAGAAATTTCTTCAATAGCTCTGATTTAATCGATTTCATGGTTCACCACTAAAATGTAGAAAATAAAAATAAGATAAAAAAGATTTTAAAACACACGCTTTTTCCAAAACGGTATAAAAGGCATTAAACAGTAAAAAATAAGCAGTTCATCGCTCAGAGAATAGAGCGTGGGCGCTGAGTAGGTTTAGATATTAAATATTTCATGCCAATCCTCACCCATCTATCACGCTCTTCTACACTTATTTCTAATAAAACTAATCGGAACACGAGTTTAATTCTCCATGTAATTCAAAGCTTATTTTTTTACCCTTTGGTGCATTTTATACTGTTTTTTTTTTTAAAAAGGGTGTTATTTTTAAATCTTTTTTTCGTTTCGAAGTTGATGGTGATCTCTTGGGTCATATTCTGGAAGGAGCGAAATTTCCGCAGAAGAAAAATCATTTCTCTTGACCGGGATTTTTTTTCTTTCCTCTTAGCAATTTAAACACTTCACGTGACTTGCGGGTTTTTCCGTAAAGGTAAGACACTGGCTATTCTGCAGCTCTTTCCTTGAATAAAATATTCAGGAAAGATTATGTGACGCATCCACGAATGTTTTATGATTTTGGTGACTCAAAACTGACGAATATTTTGGCACTATTTTCGGGTGTTCTTAGAAAATGCCGACTTTCGGTCGTGAAAATAACGTCATTTTCGTGGCATTGAAATTTTCTTGGCCCTCTCCGGAATTGCGCAATGGGAAAATGTCTTTGGTTCCGATTCCAGGTGAATATTTTTTTTACAGTATTCACTCACTTCATTATTTTTAAATATAAAATATTTGCTCTCTCAGCATTGTATGAATTCACAATCATCTCACAATCTATTACTTTTTGCCTATTTTTGCCCATTTTTGTAACGCTGATTTATTATTAGTTGGAACAAATTATTAAGGTTGAGTAACTTCAGTACTTATTATTCCTTAGTTTGGGTGTCGTTTTCTCAGGATGTTCTTCCCTCTTCATCCCTTTGAAATTTTGTCGAATGATTCTCAGAATAGTCTCTAAATTAGCATTAACGAGGGTTAGAATAGCTTCCGATATGGACGAATCCTTTGAAGACCCCTAGGTTATTGCTGTACCTTCTTGAATACGTCTTTTTTGGTTAGATAGAAATCGCTTCCAGCCGCCGGAACAAAACTGCATACATTTTTCCTCTGCAGTGGTCTCCCATTTTAAGTCGCGGTCATGTTATTGGGGTGCTCACATTTAGTTCCATTGGGTGAGATCAAATTCAAATTAATTTTATGTTACGGCATAATGTTGGCCGAATCTTATTCCACCATTAAGTGATATCTTTGGTTTATAATGTGTATGTGTTGTTAAAAGAGGTGTTAGGTAACGTTTGAATTGTGTGGGATAATTTTTCGCCTTCGGCCATCGAGAGACTCCAAAATTTTCCCTATTTTATACAATTTTAGTGGTTGGGTGTAGGAAGAAGCTCAGAAAGTGAAAAATGTGATGCCAGACATATTATTTCAATGACCGCTGATCCTTTTTCGTTGTTTCTTTATTAATTTTAATTCCTCTTGTGATGTCATCCATTGATCATAATATCCCCTTCCCTCCCATAGTTTATATGCTCGTATTTGGTGCATTCGTTCCTTTTTTTGTACAATATTTCTGTAAATACTAGCGTCTGCATCACACGTTGCCATTTAAACACATAGATGTGGCTCGTGAACTCAAAAAGTTACCTACCTCTAGTTTAGACCAAAATATATAAAAAATCGGAGAAGATATAACTTTATTGCATAAGCAGTAGGATTGCTTGCAAAGGGAGGATGAAAAACTTGTTTTTGTTCAATGGGAATGGTGATCCTCTTAGAGTCAGAGAAAGATCCGCTGAATTAATACGGCATAATGATCCCGCTATTTCTCCCAAAGCCCTTGGAGCGTTTAAATAGCCTTACGCTGCGTAAATTGTGATATTAGTAGCAATAGTTGTTGCCTGTCCAGTTCATGTTCCCCTCGATGCGGTTTATGATCAATTGAGTTGGGTTTTTTAGAACTATACAAATTGACTTATTACCAGGAGAATAATTGTTATGCTTTTGATAAAAAGAAACGGGCATGAATCGCTCCTGGAGTTTATTGGTGCTATTATATATATATATATGTGCTACGAACGTCCTACTTGTAATAAAACGTGAAATTCAGTATATTGAAACGTGTATTTCCCATGTATTTTGCGTAAGATGAAAAATATAGAATAATTTGCTAAGAGATACAAGTGATTGATTATTTACCATCTTTTCAAGCATTCCTCCCCAAGAATTCTTCCATATAATCCTTAATATATAAAAACTAAAATCAAATTTTGAGTATCTTCCGAGGGTAATTTATTCGTGATAAACACGGATAGCGAATTTTTGCTCCGTATTCACTTCTGTTTAAAACCGATTTTTCAGGTATACTAATTAAAGAATTATAAAAATGAAATTAGTGCAAATGATGATGAACGCCGAGTTAACCATCCATTATCAATACTTGCAATGAAATATCTTGGCTCGCGAGTAATAACAATGAAATGTAATTAATTCGATGCATAGTATTTCTTCTGAAATAAAAGTTTCGGTAAAGAGGCTTAGTTACAGTTAATTTTCCCGTGAATTTCGGAATGCTCCACCGTCAACATCGAGAGAGGTGACTTTATTAATCCCATTTAAATGCGAGATGTGTGGCAGCACATTCAGTGGTCTCTGGAGAATTCTCCATGCTAACATTCGTGAATTTTAGGTTGCAGAATAAATCGATTTTTCCGAACTCTTGCGCAGTGGTTTTGAAATTCGTTTTTTCGGTTGAATTTTGGTCTTGCGATCAAATTCTGTGTGGCTCACGGCGTCGATTCACAATATATTCACGTTGGACGCTTATGTGTTTTTCGTACCCCCCCTCTTCCGTTACGGTGCCTCGGGTTTCGTTTGTTATGTTGGCACGGGCAATTACCGCGCTGCCTCTCTGAGGAAGGAGGAACGGCGTTAAGTTGGCCCAGCGCCAAATGCTCTCGGAAGTGAGTGAAAAAATATGCAGCATCCTGCAAACTTGCTCTTTGGAAAGATATATTGCGATGAAATTAATGTGATGACAGGGTAATGGAGGCTGCTAGATTATCATTTTGTTCCTTTGCCTAATAAATGGGTTCACAGTCTAGCTGTGTTGGAGTATTTGTACTGGTCCAAGCATGCCTCGTCTGCTTGCAAAGTATATATTTACGTGCAACGCTGGACCATTAAGCCACAGTCGTTGGCACCTTTCGTTTGACGGCTGGCATATGCCTTTTCCGGGTTCCTCTCTCTTTAACTGCGAAAGTATGACGTTTCGCGGAAGAAAAAATCACGAAAAAGGACGTATTTCTTCTCTTTTTCATCCTTAATACCCTGTACTATGTAACTCATTAGGAGCCGTCCCTTGCCTTTCTTCCCTTCCACCTGTCCTTCTACTATTGTTTTCATCAGACCATCATACCTCATGGTGTGGTCGCCTGGATTATCCTTATTATTATTCCTATGATTTTTAGAATACTTCTCTATTCTTCCACTGTTATTAGCACTTCCTCATTATTTACTTGGTCGATCCATTTTATCTTCATCACTCTTCGGTAGCACCACTTTTCGAATGCTTCCACTCTCCAGCTCCGCAATTGTCAACGCCCAAGCCTCGCTCCTAGTAGAGAACCATTTTCCATGTAAAACAACTGATGGATTATTTCCTGATTTACCGATATACTTCTATTCTCAACTGTAAGTAGATTTTACTTCTGGTGGAATGCCCTCATCGCCTGTGCTATCGAGGAGTTAGGTGGAAGAGGGGACTTCTTAGTCTCAACCTCGCCCAAATAAAGACACCTTATAATATTTATTATTATTGTTATTCTACTGACGACTTTTTTCTTTCTTCGCCCATCGCAGGTTGAAGAGTTAAGTCATAAAATTTTTTGTAGTTTTTTCGTGGTTGTGGAATCCTGAGTGCTTGCAGAGCCAAATGGATAGTAAACTTTATAGTATGGCAGTATAGAGTAATGATAATAGGTGAAGATTTAACCCTGCCGGCCTTGGTGCCTATATTGCCTCTATCCAGGGCATGGTTGTTGGTTCACATGTAATTGTTATCTAGCTGAATAAAACCCGATGTAAAAGGCATATACAGTTGTTTTCGGTGGAATGGGAATTTAAAAAATTGCTTAAGTCGTTTCGCCAATATTAAAATCCGCAGATTCTTTGTCATCCAATCTTACTTACTCCTTGCACTACAGCTCGGGGTGATTTATCACCACCTATGAATCTGCATCCACTCTTTCCGGTTGGCCGTCTTCCTCCTTGATCCCTCCACATTCATTTCCTCAAGGTCCTCATACTCTCTTCTCGCTATTTTAGTTGGGTTTTTCTCCTCAGCCTTGTGTTCATATTTTCCCTCATGGAATCCTCTTTGGCACTATGGCGTCATTCGAACTTAAGCATCTAGCCAATGTAACCTCTCTGTTCTCGAAGGCGTTTGGAACATAAAATCGAAAAATCTGACTATTAATTTAAAATCAAGTAGGTAGTTAATGTATCGTCAAAGAAAAATTAATAGGGGAATAAGTATATAAAAAGTATATAAAATATTTCTCTTGAATTATAGTGATGAAGTATATCTCATCTGCCATAGGAAGAGAGCAGGCAAAGAAGTGTCTCTATCTTTAATTGTATTTCCTTATTACTTAATGATTGTTCACAGAGCCTCCGAATCGTCCAAAACGCCCCGAACAGTGACTCTACGGTTTTAATGGCGTCTTCATAAACCTTTCTGTTTCGTCGTCTTGGATATACAGAAATAATTAACTTAAAAAGTTCAGGCTTCCTATGTAGAGGCCTATTATCGTTCGTAACAAAACTTGATCATCTCCCCTGTAACTTAATCGAGGTTGCGATGCATTGATATTGTCGTTGAAATATTTTCAAAACGTTCAGATTAGTCTTGATATGCGGGCGATTTATCTTGGATACCGCACGATTCGCTAACCGAGAATAGATCTCTGGACTCATGCGTATTTTACCTGTATTTAATTTCTTTTCATAATTTTGACTTCCATTGCCGTAGTGCAGTTACAATTTTAGTTTGTCTTTGGCATTGGGTTGGATCTAGATGCAAAGGTGATTTTCTGTATCTCATTCCTCGTTTTCCAACGCGCTCATAAGTCTTTCACCAGTTGACCGCCCCTTCATTTTCACTTTCAAGTTTCAAGGGTCAAGGGGGTAGATGGTGAATGGAAAGCTTCGGCGTACACGGAGGTACTTGAGTTGTTGCTGCAAATACCAGCTTTCGAAGCCGAGGAGACGAGGTCAAAGGCTAAAATGGAGGTCCCAGCTCTCTCTCTCTCAGCGTTATGCGAATGTCATCACTTATGAAAATGGAAAACATTTATAAAGCCTTCCTGTTGACAAGAACCATCCTCACGCGAATTTCTATTTGCCCAATCAGATAATTACCAATATCTCCATAGACTTCTAGAAGGAGCTGTTCTATTTTCATTGTCTAAATCTTCATTTAAAAGTATAAATTAATATTGATTAATCCCCATAGGTTTTTATTTAAGCCCTGATTTCCAAAACGGTTCAAGGAACTTGAGGTGAATAGTTTTTTTCGTATAGCTTTGGGGATAGGTACTCTTGCTCTTTATTGCGATTTTCCTTCTATCAACAAATATCACGTAACATAATCTTTTCATCGGTAAAAGTGTTTTTGATTTAAGGGAGAAGTAAAATGTCTCACAACTTTGCTGAGTGGACTGGCACTGATTTGCAGTTCGGCCTGAATTAGTAGATAAATTCTATAAAGTTACTGTTATCTTACGCAGGATAGACAGTGCAAAACTTTTGTGCAGTTGTTTTTATACTGCGGGCCTAATGTTTAAATACGCATGGCTACATTTGTCAAATAAAGCTGTATCTGTGTAATTAAATTATTAATATAATAAAAATAATGAATTCACAGTTTCGATGCCTGAAGTCTTTCCTAAATAAAAAAAAAATTGGTGGCAATATGAATTCATATTTGGTAGATGGCATATTTTAATGATGAAAACTTCTTTTTGAGTTTATAAAATGCGTATTAGGCAATAAGTGTTTTTTTATTGGTCGTCAATTTCCTTTTGAGATAACGTTTATTAACGTACCAACTAGATTCATTAATTTACGTATTTACTAGCTTCATATTACAGAAATTAGTGTTATGAGGCATATAAGTTGGTCATTTCATTAAAATTGTTATTTAATTACGTAGATTATGTTATTTTTTCTTGAACATCATTATGTTATTTTTGCAATCACATTTATTTTTACACATACAGAATCAATAACGTAAGAGCAATAGTTTATATAAGAACTGGTTTATTTAAATTCAATATCCAAGACGTGTTTCCGAACGAGCTCAGTCTTTTTAACAAGTTGCGTACCGGGAAATTTAAAGGTAGAGGAACAACGTACCTGGCTAAAGGCTTAGAGATTTAAAATAATTTCCGCATTGAGCGAACTGCCTTCGTTAGAACATGGTTACAAAGCTAATGTTTAAATTATAACTTTACCTAATCAATCATTATGATACGTCCATTCATAAAAGTAACGAGCAATAACTGAAAGCGTACTACCAAATTGTGCATTAAAGTTGTTTAAGGTGACGCGCCGAAATGACGAAAATCTTTGTCATCGTCCGGAAAGCTTGGGAAAAAAATGACGAGAATTCTCGCCAACCGTACGCCTCGTGCAATAACAGTAGGTAATAAAACAGGTAAAAAATATGAAATTCGTGCATTGAACTGTTCACCTGGTTCACTGCGCTTCTTCATCGAGTCTCTTGTATATCCTGAAAGAAATTCACGACGCTTTATTGTGCCTTCAACTTTGTGTAGTAATGCCACCTCCGCTGTTTCCTTGACTAGGCATCGCCTTCAAAGAGGCCTTTCTCTGGGTACGGCAAGGCTTTATTTATTCATCACCGTTGTGAAGATTTGTGGCGAGAATCCTCCCATTCCCAGACCGCAAACGGTGCTTCTGACCTCTCCCTTTGATCCGTGCGCGTAGTCTCAGCTCAGCTTGCAAAGCGTCGAGTTTACGAGTTGAGCTCCTTCGTTTACTCTTCCTGCATCACTGTTTCATGTTCAAAGGCGACTATAACAATGCAAAATTGAACTCAACGCAAGTCTCAGGTTTTAGCGGGGTTTTAGTTCAACGCTTTCTCATCATCAATGGTCAACAATCCTAAGATTGGTCTGACGCAGCTCTTCTCTCCACTCCCTTATTAGCCAACCTTTTCGATTTTACTTCTCTTTCTTTCGTATTTCTACATATTTCTCTTTCGTATCCTTCATCACCTGCTTCTTTTATTTTATCCTAGGCTTTCCTTTTCCTTTCGTACCATCCAATTGTCCCTCGCTCTAACGCTAATACGCTCTAACATCATCCAAATGTCCCTCGACGATTTTCTTCATCAGGACTTCAAGCTTCGAGATTTGGCAGATTTATTTCTTTCGTCTTCATTTTCAGGTATTCTATAGGATTGTCTTCTCCCACTCTTCTAGGGACTTCTTCATTGCTCAGTTGGTCGATCCATTCCATTTTTACCATTATTTTATCCCATCACATCTAAAATTCTTCTATCCTTGATTTCTCTGCTGTTGTCATAGCCCATACGTCACTGCCGTAGACAAGCATACTCCAGATGTAAATTCTGGTGAATTTACGCTATATTTCAAAACCAAAGGACCGAAATTCCTTTTAAAAAAGATACTTTGACCTGACGTCGAATCAGAATTCCCAGAATAATTTCTACTAGGTACTAACTAACAGTTTTATTTGTATGGCAGTATGTTCATGTCCTTAGCACTCTCATAGTTGCTAGTCCGACCGCGTGTGGTTGTCCTGAAGGCTTGGCTTGTTTCCGGCAAGCGAGCGCGTTTCTGATTAAGGCTGGGATGAATGCTGCATGCCTGGTGTGGAATCACCCCGTGCCACACACCCTGGTGGTGGCTTGTACGGTACCTCGTCGATGTAAATGAATACGCGTCTAACCAATTAAGCTGCGCATGCAGATTTTACCACTGAGGATTTTTGGTGGCTTGACAGTGGTGTATAATGCCAAGCCTATATTGCCGCAAAGCAACATGCTCGTCCACACATTGTCATAGTCCCTAGCCTAAAGCCGAATTTTGAGCACTTTGTTGTTCGCTTTAGACATTTTTTAATATTAACATTCGCGGCATTTTCAGTGGTGAAGTATTATAATCACCCCCTTGGCGAGTAATGTTCGGAAGTTCCACCGATGGCTAATCATAAGTTCATGTTGTCGTGGCTCCCGAGTTCGAACCTAATGTTTTGAGAAAATGATCTAAAAGTCTATAGATGAAGATGGTGTCTTGGTTTCATTAATTGCTAGATTATTCGGAGTGGATTCATGGCGGGGGGCTGGGTCGAGTCTTGATCAGTTGAACGGTTTTTCTCTGTGGACTTGGCAAAATATTTCTGTCTCAACTGTGGCGATTCCTGGTCTAACGTTGCCAATTTAAAGTTAAACGTGATGAGAGGCAGAGTCTCTTCGTGGATTTGAGTATTAATTTTGGGATATATTTGAAATATTCGACCGCGAAAAAGTGTCTCGACCGGGATGGTTCGGCAAATAATTTCGACGATACATTTTCTTTTTCGTCTGTGGAATTTTCTTTCTTATTACTTACGGTCATCCCGTAAAGGCTCGGTTATTTTTTTTAATAAGGATAAATTTTCATTGCTTTCTCTATATCATGGGTTACCTATGTTTCATTTGAAGCTCAACTGCCTTGGTTGCATATAGTGCAAAAGGTTATATTTTATGGAATATTTAAAATCTGAATGATTTAATTTCTAAATTTAAGAAACAAACTCTCTTCATATAGATACACTCTTCGCCATGATGGTGTGGAAGAATCGCTTCGAAAAGACTTGATTTCGCGTCTCGCAAAGGACGACGTTGAAGTTTACCAAGGTTAAGGTTATATAAAGGAGTGAGAGTAAAAGTTGTAAATTCCACGCACTATTTATTGGTACCTCTCTGCGACCGGTTTCAACACTCTCTTTTTCAAGGGATATATCAATAGCCCTACCTCTAGCGTGAACAATTGGTCATGTAGGAGCATCAGTGGATCTTACTAATTTATCATTATCTTTAGCTGGAGTGTCATCAGTTTTAAGAGCTATAGATTTTACTAAACCTTACGTCCATCTGTGTAATTTAAGTGCAATTTTGGTAACTCGACCGATATGCAGCCACGGCATAGCGGGATTATCGGAAACGTACTGGAAACGAGCACAACGCACAAAAAATGTTTTAAGGTATAATTTTGCAATTAAATACATCTAGTACGCCAACTCTCCCCACTGCTTTGGGTTTGAGTCAAGGCATATACATGCATGATAATAAATAATAAGTACTTTGTATGGGAAATCTTTTATTTAAAACTGGCAAAATTATATTATCCGAAAGGTGGTTGCCAGCCCTGCACCTCCGATTACTTCACGTGTCGGATTACCGCAAGGCCGGATAATAGAAATTTTACTGTAATGTTATTCCATCTAATTTACGATTAACTCGAGGTTCCACCGTGTGAACTGGAGAATCACTGAAGATATTCGAAAGTTATTGGAGGTACGGGGAAGATATCTCAGGAATCTGTTTCATCCACACTTACTATATCACCTTCCAATTGATCTCAAAAATATTCTGTTCGGCCGCTCTAGTGGTTTCTGAATTCTCGATGGAGCATCCGCG
Source organism: Ischnura elegans (assembly GCF_921293095.1). Classification (NCBI taxonomy): domain Eukaryota; kingdom Metazoa; phylum Arthropoda; class Insecta; order Odonata; family Coenagrionidae; genus Ischnura; species Ischnura elegans. The sequence goes on from NC_060255.1 coordinate 45,913,451, forward strand.
ATATCAGGTGAATTATGAGCCTGCCCGCCAAGTTAGCGCTGCTTCGCTAGTGCTTCGACCGATGTGATGAAGATAAAAAATAAACAAAAAAATAATGCTGAACGAGGAGAACGCGGCTCCGATGCCCGCATTACGGTCAATAATGTTTTCCCAGAATCTATTATTTTTTCATCGTGGCAGAGGTGAGAGACATGCTCTTGGCTCAATGGAGGCGATAGTTTACGAGGGAAAGTCCAGCGTTTACATCGCTTGGCTTGTTATCTTGTTATCGAATATAAAACCGAACCTTGGCTTGTATCGAATGTAATGGTATAATCCGATACGCGAAGAACTTAGATAGTACGTGTTAACAAATACGCACTTTTGAATCTTTTACCGGTAAGGATCGGCCCCCGTGTCAAGGCTACGTACCGCTTTTTCGAATGGCAAGAGTCACATTGTTCGCGATCACTAGCGTTTTCCTGAGGTAGTAAATGATATTTATAATAATTCTTTTTTATTTAAGTCCTATTACTCCTACAATTGACTACCTCAGGCGAAACACTGTTGAAAAGTTTAATATTCTTCATGAATTAATCAAAACTTTGCAAATTTAAAATTACACTTTAAAAATATAATGTAATTTTTCCACAATAATTGTGGAAAATTGCATTTACATTGTATTTTAATAAGTCTAACTTTCTCTATGTAACGCCCCAATCGGTAGAATATATTTTGATCAATATACTAGTTCTCATTATCCGTGATTTCTGAATTTAATAGAAATAATTTCCAATTTCAATGAACAGAAAACATATGGGCAAACGCTATCATCGAATCATAACCATCAGAGCTATCACGTGATCTCGGATTTGCCATTTCGATCTTAAGGAATGGACGAAAATCGCTCTTGTCTATATTTACTCTGAGGTAAGAGACTACTTGGAAGAGGCACTAGTCCCTCCCGTTGAAGCTTCTTTCTATTGTCACTATGTTGTTAAGTTGTTTAAAATAATGTCGGCAGCGCGGCGATGGGTACAAAGCGAGCCATTTATTCTCAATATTTTATATCTGATATTTACAATAGTCAGGAATTGTATTAATAAGTTATAAATTTTAAATACCACATCATCGCGATTACAAATTTCGGTCAACAACCTTAAACATAGCTTATGTCTCTGTGAAATTCGGATCGCTTTGCCCGTCAGCGACGCGAGTGGCGATGTTTGTAAACACGTTTAAATGCCCGGTTGGCGTCAACACTTCGACCGCTCCCGAGCCACAAAGTAGTGTACCAAAATAATCATTCCATCCAGGCAGATCTTGAATTCCTAGTCCACAAAATCGTATATGTAAAACCTGCGCCGTATAATTAATTGTTCCTGAAATTTTGGCCATGTAATCGTATATAAGGATATCAGTCCACAAAGGCTTATCTCGACCAATAATTCAATTTTCGTCTTTTGAACTCTGTTTTCATTGTATTTTAATTATTTTTATTAACAACATTTTTGTTTTTTATCTCAATATTCTTGCAGTTTAATGAAGATAAATTTCGCAAATGATTTTTAGTGATACTGCTTTTCGGCTAGGAACGCTAGACACGGAGAGACTGACTGGATAATCTTCTATTTTAATATTCCTATACGAGACAAGACCATAATTTGACGCCAACCGTAAGCTACCGAACTTTTTCGTCCTTTTAAAAGGAGCTCACGCAATTCGCGGCAAAATGAGGTGCTGCTCCCTAGCTGTTCCTCCTTGACCCACACGCGATTCGTAACTTCACGTGTGTGAGCACGTTCTTGTAATCGTCGGCTGACATGTCCGTCTCTATTTTTTTCAGTTCCTCGTCTATCGCCGCCTCGCCGTTTTCCTTTTTCGCCCTCTCCCTCGATCGCAAAAGTGAACCGTGTCGCTTGGTTATATCCGAAGAGCCTCGACACTCGATTTGGTTGTCTGATCGGCGGGGATCGGTGGGGGGGGGGGGGGGGGGGACTCGATCGAGTTCTGGCGATGAAGGACATGTTTGGGATTGCGTTTGCAGCTGTGTTGCCTGCCGCTTCTGTTTAAAGGATTAACGACCTTACTACTCTCTCCTCTGATCTGGAGTGTAGCGCTTTACGATGCAGAAAAGTGGACACTTAGGAAGGAGGACGATAAAATACTGGAGGCATTCGAGATGTGGGTTTGGTGAAGAATGGAGAAGGTGAAGTGGACGGAGAGGAGGAGGAACGATGAAGTGTTGGACATGGTGGGTGAGGAGAGGCTACTTTTAGATGAGATGCGGAGGAGACAGAAGGTATGGATGGAGCGAGTACTTAGCGGGTAGGGGATGTTGAAAACAGTGGTAGAGGGTAGAATGTTAGGTAAACGAGGGAGAGGAAGGAAAAGAAAGGATTTTTAAATAGGATGAAAGGGAGTAGGTCTTATTATGAATTGAAGAGGTTGATGGTGGTGGTGGTGAAGGAAGTGGTTGATGGTGAGGGAAGATCCCAGAATTCTTCTCAAGTACTCCATGGAAACCTACCTAATCGGTAGAATACTAAAATAATAACTACTCTCTCCATCTCTCCTTGAGTGACTCACTTTGTTATTGGTTTTCTGCCCGATGTATGAGGCAACTTATTCGGGATGATGGTTGATGACTTTGATTTTTGTGTTAAAGTTTGTGTGGACGTATATTATTGCTATTAATAATAAATATTTACGGCAAATGATGATTATGATGATCATCGAAACCCGGGTCACTTAATTATAAAAAATAAGTGGTATAAGTAATAATTATCCAACCAAGGAACCTTAAAATGGAATACCACGCAGTTAAAAATGAGTGAGTGAATTTTAAAATTCGATATCCATTTTTTTGTGTCAACCAGGATTAGGGTAAAAGTTTAATATTCACCGATTAAAGTTTTATGTATTTTATGCAATATCAATACGTTCGCATATGGAGTGTGATCTAAATTACGTTATAATTCAATTAAAAACGAACAACTTTTCTTCTTCGAATAAAATATCCGTAAATTATGGTTAAATCTACCCCACCGGCATAGGTAAATGTTTGGTATCGTCAAATTCATTTACATGGGTCTCTATGGCGGCGGTGTGAAGTCCTAGCCTACCATTCAGATGAGGAAAAAGTAGAAAAAAATCTTTTTAGCCTTTCATTGCCGTGAGGTTGATTAGTCCTGCCTTGAAAATCTCTTCCTTGAATACAACATGGACTCAAAATTAGTGTTATACGGCTGTTGTAAAAAAACCAGCATTTATATAGTCTATCATAAACCGTCAGTTTTCAACCCATTTAATCACCGATTTTATGGATGTTCAGCCGAGATAGTGAGTTTCAAACAAGTATGTACTTGGTTCCTAAGTTTCGTATATTATCATTTTGAAACCGAGCATTATCTCTAGGTGACTCACAGGTGAAGTCTTGTTTTTGTAAACAATTGCTAAATTAATTCGAGAAGTACAGCAATGTCAGACAGAGGAATTTCAGGTGACGCATTGCTCCACCTCAACCGGTCAATTTGTTTTTACTAATGGCATATTATTTACTAATAACCCCATAATCTTGAAATGTTCAGGGTATGTAACTAGATCCTTGTTAACGGTTTCCTGAAAGTCTAAGTCCAAAATTTTATCTTCATCAGTATTTTTTTTCGAATATAATTTTCATTTGTAAATGGGTAATACGTCTCAAAAAAAGACGAAATACGTCTGGTCGAGCGAGAGTGATGCATCATCTTAAGTTCTTCATTTGCCAGCAATACATATAGCATTTTCTATCTTTTGTATCTTAAAATAATTGGAATGCCTTCGCTCTTAGGAATTTTTATTTTCTATATCCCGCAATGGTTTATGTATGATTTCGTTTATGATTTAAGCCTACCGTGTGTGCCGTTTGGAGTTTGTCCCCGAGAATAAAAGGTTTGGCTTTGTCAGTTCATCAGCTTCATGTTGGGAAAATTCTCGAAGTAGGTTCTCTCGTCCTCTGCCGGGTCACCGAGTTTAAGCGACGCGTTATCGCCATGATGCGGAGCAGTCGTTTGATCATCCATAATGATCATGCGTGAGTTCTCATCGCAGTTTGGCAGATGTTTCCGCAAACCCTGTAAAAGAGAACTCAGAGTTTTCACTCGGTCGATCAAAAAAAGGAGTGTGATGTTTTCAAGGCTTAGATACGTTCAAATTTATGTGTTTTCTTGCCACCTTGGCTGCTCAGCACCAATGAGAAAACTATTCTTTGACTTAAAGTGGTCCTTCGAGTATTATTGGCTATTTACGTACTATTATTAGCTAATTTCCGGTGCTTACCGGAAGTGGCAATTTTCATCATTTCCATGTTAGCTAAACTTCGGCTGCTATAAGGCTGCATCGATGAGCAAACTCCCCTATGGTTTATAGTAGTCCTTTGCATGACTGGCTATTTACGCATTACTATTTGCTATTTCTTGGTATTTGTCGGAAGTAGCACATTTTCGTTCTTACCATACTTTGTGTTAGACTTCTCCCAAGTCGCATGTGTTACGGGTGGTGGTAGGTTATACGGGGACTGCCGAAGTATATTTGAGGGCCCCAAGAGCCAAGGGGTACTGGTGTAATTTTAAGAATTTTGGAGATTATTACTGGTAAGGGACAAGTGCATGTATATAGATTCAGTGATTCACTCGCATCCTTTTTTTACAACAGTGCTGTGTACGCCATCAACAATTAAGTATCTGCACTCATCTCCAATATTATGTAATTTGCCCTTATACCCCTGACTCATAGGGTTCTCATTACTACTAAAAAAAACACCAAAATCTTGCGATGCAAATCACAACAGACAGATTTATCAAATGATTATGGTATTGTCATGTACTCACGATTCCACCAAGTATGGAATATCCCCCATGTAAAATAGGGGAAGTCTGGGAATTTAAAAAGATAGCCATTTGAAATAGCATTTTGAAGTGGTTCAGGGTTAGAGAGCTCCTTAGTAAATCGATTTATTTGATTTTTTAAATACCTATTTTACGTGTTCCTACCTACGCCAGCCTCCTAACTCCCCCAACTTTTATATCTATGATCGTGTATGCGGATTGATTGTATTCCATCATAAATGATAATTTATACGACGCTAATACGGCTGTAGCAAGTATTCGAATTCGTTAAAAAAAATACGTCTGGCAAAAACAATGCGTAACTTGCGTGGTGAGTAGTTTTTCGGTACATCAAGCTTATTTATTTTTGTTTTGTTTTAATCTAAACTCGAGTGCTCAGAATCTCTGCGCAGACATACGGTCTGGTCCCAATTAATCCGTTTCTTTGACGCTCTACGGCATTATTTCAGTTCTTTGCCGAAAAACACGTGATATCGCGTCCTTCTGGCTGTAAGTGGTCTATTTAATTATGTTATGATGTATTATTTTTTTCTTCGAAAGTTCAATCGACCCGTGAATGAATCATTTGCGCACACAGTTCGCATAATATACCGACCGAGAGAGGGAACAGAGGAGATAGTGTGAAAAAAAAACTCTCCCGCATATGGTGTGTGTGTTTTATTTTTTCACCCGCTGAGCTTGTCAAGTTCACGCTTTGATAACGACGTAGTGGGAGCATGTGGCTCTCGTTCGCTGATATTATAATTTTTAAAGTTGGGAAAACTGGGGCCCTTATTTAATTTTTTTCCGTTGCGTGGGAGTTTTATTCAGGAGGTCCTATTGTGACAGCCGAAATCAAAACACATGCTTCGTTGCGATGAAGATTTCTTCGTTTCCGCCGTTCTTGCGGCCGGTTTAAAATATGCACACATTACATGCATGCAGATATATCACATGTGTCGCTGTGCGCGACTTAGCGCAGGTTTAAGGTTGTCAACTGGTTGTGGCCTTCAGGAAAGCTATTCTCCGTTGCTTGGGATTGATGGCGCCTAAGTTTCCTGACTTAGATTTCAACTTTTCCATTTTTGGCCAAAAATAATGTAATCTTGAAAAGATGATACTAGCAATTCTCCTTGCCTTAGAAAATTGAATGGAAGATCCCATTGTGAACAAAATTAATTGCGATTACAGTTTTGTTCAGGTAACCATTCTCCAATCTTTTGATGCATATTTTCATTTCGTGGTGTTTCCAAGTATAAATTTTTAATAAACTTGAACTTATTTTCGGAAATCAAACGATAAACAAGTTCGTAGATTATAATAGAGGTCAATTTTCTCGACTATTGACGGACCTTTGCACAATTAAAGGACATTAAACATTTCTGACCAAAAGTCGGATACCTTGGAGTCGGTGCCGGATCCATGGAAAAAAACGATTTCGCACGTACGACGCGTCACGCACTTTGTGGGACTCTCACCCACCCGGTTGGGGTGTCCCACACAAGGTGGGACCACAAAAGGTGTCCTGGGTGAACTGGGTGCAAGGCAGGATTCAGGACTTTTTTTCTAGGGTGGGGCGCAAGGGTCTGACTGGTCTTCTCACAGTTGGGAGTAAAAGCAACCTAAAATAATAATTGTACAAAATATTCTCTTTATGTTAATATGAAAGTTATTAGTATGAAAATATTAACAAGTTACATATATAATATGAACGGGTTTCGAGCCCGTATCAGAAATCTTGTCTATTTTTTAAACGTCTGAGCCCATGCCCCTAAACCGCCGATGCCTGTGTGGGCTCTCCCCTCACATATCCAAGCCAATTTTAAGGTTGGATAACTTGATTGAATGAGGTTGTTATTGCTGTGTATTGTACTGAGGGATATCAGTCGCGATAGCGAATTGAAATTCACATGCAAATTTGATGCTCGATTCTGAGAGGGTCAGCAATATCGCGTACATTAATACTTACGAGTTAATGTCTGTTTGCATGAATGACTTTTGAGGACCGGAACGGAACATTTACGAATGCATGAACAAAATTAGAACAGGTTCTATTTTCTGTGCATGTATTCGCACAAGTTGGGTGGTTATACGATGCATTTTGGCGTTTATTCTCGCGTTCATACATCGAGATGATAATTCACATTTTTATTTTACACTACTTACCAAAATAAAAAAATATGGCGGTAGGGCACCAAGATTTTCGTAAAATTAATTTTTATCTATTCAAGGAATTTTACTCACAATCCATTTTGTTCTTTTTCTTCCCGCAGGTTTTTAGATAGGAGGAAGTGGCCAGTGATTCTGCCCATTGCTAGGGTTCCCTGAAGGCCTTTTCAGTGTTGGTGCCAATTGACCTCAAGGCACCCCTCCTTGGGGTGATCCGCTGGCCTGGGGGTCGGGGGCCCTCTCGCGGCCATGGCGGGTGCAGGAGAGGAGGATGCCGCGGAGGGGGCGGTGTCCTGGCGTCTTGTGCAGTGCGCTCTGCTTCGGAAAGCTGCGCCCGCTGCCCAACACCCGGCGCACCCGCCCCTACTGCTGACGCTAGCCACGCACGCCATGCTGTTCGTCGGAAGGGAAGAGTGCGACCTCACGCTCAAGGTGAGGATGAAGCAGCCTCAATCCCTCAATCATTTTATGGTGTTTTTCTGTGGCCCCTTGTTGGTATGCAATACTATTCAGCAATAATGTCAGCAAGGGCGTACCAAGGATCAACTCTAGGGGGGGGAGGGGCAAGCCATGGTTGTTCAAGTTGTAGGTAAGATTTTAAGTATGGAAAAGGTGAATGAAATCAACATTTTAAGGAAACTGTAAAGGCCTGTTTACACAATACATTATCACGTACGAGTTAATGCCTTTTTGCATGATTGATTTTTGTGGACCGGAACGGAACATGTAAGAATGCATGAACAAAATTAGAACAATTTCTATTTTCTGTGCATACATTCGCACAAGTTGGGTGGTTACACGGTGCATTTTGGCGTTTATTCTTGTATTCATACATTTAGACATTAACACATACGTGTTAATGTACCATACATGTTAATGTACCATGCGTGTTAATGATCCATGTAAAAAGGCCTTAACAGCTCTTTATTAGTTTTTTAAATTATTTACTTGAAAAAATATTATTTTCCTTAAAGACATTTGTGATTTTGCTTCCAGGGGGAGGCAGCTGCCCCCTCCCTCCCCTCGCCGGGTACGCCCATGAATGTCAGTGATAATAGTCTGAGGTCTGATATGGGTGGCTCTTACATTATTTGTAAACATTGGTGAGATAAACACTCTCATAGGAGAGTCAATTTAAAGATTACCAACTTTGCAATTTTTCCACAAACAATGCAGATGGTTGCCTTCCCGGTATCCCTCCCCTTAATCTGCCATTATTCAAATGTACACTGACCTAGTAATTTCTCATTTCTTTTTATAATTTCGTGGGAAAAAGTCATTTAGCATCACGTAGTGGCTGGGGGGGAGAGAACAGAGAGTTTTCTTCTTCTCTTCTTTTTCTTATTCTTTTTTAACAGAAAGTTTCCTTCATCTTCTTCTCCTCCATCTTCTCTATCTGTCTTCTCTATCCATCTATGATCCAAGTGAACTGTTAATCATCCCTTGTGCAAGCTGCAATAGATTCCTTAAAAACTGAGTGCTAACTTTGGCTTTAATCAAAAGATTTCATTTGTTTGCTTCAGCAGTTTTATGTGAGAAGTCTCACTTTCTCTTATTGGCGACTTTACTAATAATGTCATGGACTCATGAGTGGATTTCCAGTTTTCATTATTGATGCTAATTTTCCAGAAATTATAGACTTTCACTAATGTTACTATGCATTCACCATGAAAATGTATTTCATAGATGGCAGTTAATCTTCTTTCCTGTCTATGCCTTAGTATATAATGTTGTGATATCTAGTTGTTGCAGTTATATCCAAGAGACGTAACCCTGAGGAAATCGTTAGGAAAGTAATGAGATGTCTTAGCTTCCCATCCATATTGTTTAATGTATTTGATGTATTTCATGCCAATTAATAAGCTATTTTTAATGTTTAAAAAGTAAATTTTCATGCTGTGGATGTCATTGATATGATATAAACATTATTTTTACTTTCTTAGGTCCCCCTTGCAAATTTTTTCTATTTTTTTATATTTACAGGCATTTCTGTAATTAATGCTCCCTGGCAGTCTCTACTGTAAAAAGAATTTGAGTGTAGAATATTTATTGTAAATCGGTAAATGTTATTAGCAGCTGTCCCGTCAAGTTTTCTCCCAAGCACCTCCTTATCTATTGTTTTCATTTTTCAATGGGTCCAAACAAGACTCTTACTTGCTAGTTTGATCATTTTAATTCCATTAAAATAGCATATGTCTCATTCAGATTGTGCATTCATATATTGACCTTTATTTTTGGCTGGGCTCAGGAATAAATTGCTTGTAATAGCAAATTATTTTTTGCCATTAGGCAGGCTGGTTAATCCAACATATCACAAGCAAGCCTTCAGTCTTACCCTTTCATCAATTTCTTTATTGAAAATTCAGAAATTAAACTATGCATTTCATATGCTGAGTGAAGCCTCAAGTTTTCTGGTCCCGCAAAATGCAATTTCACTTGAAAAGAACCATCAATTAGATAAGTCTTTGGTATTTATTTTATGTGAATTCTCCCTTCTCTAGGCAATATTTTGGAAAAACTGGGATGATTACTACTCCACGAGAAAATTACTTAATTTGCTCTTCCTTTAGAATTTAGTTGAATCTCACCAGCTATCCATGAGATCATCCCATTGAGGTTACCCGAATCTGAGTTATTTCTTTTTTATCAAAGTGATCCAAATCATTGTGTTGCTTGCATAATTGTGTTTTGAAGTTTTTGGTCTGGATATCATGCAATTCTGTTTAATCTATGCTCATTTTTTTTAAAAACAAGTCAGTGTTGTTATTGTTCCAGTTTAATAAATTATTTCTGTTATTTTCCAATAAATTTGCCATCAAAGTGAATTCATAAGCTGCATTTTTTGTTTGTGATACTATCCTTACATATTTCTTCTAATGATGAACTTTTTATCAATTTCAAGCTGCCATAGCCTCTTAGAAGGTAAGAATCTGATAAGTTTCTGTAAAAATGTAAACTTAAGCTATATTGCTTAAAATAATTTCCATAGTGAAAGTAGGTGCTGGTTGGCCTACTACCCTTTTTGCCTTATTTTTTGTAACTTTTTCTTTGCATTCCTTCACATCATAACTTTGGAGTTTTTGGTTTGGATCATTCCTGTGTGGATTCTCGATACTCAGGGTGTTTTGTATGGTACACATTTACTTTTGAGAGAGGAGTTTTTGGCAATTAGTTAGAATGATTTTATAAAAATACAATCATTGCATTCAAAAATATGCTATGTTAAGTAATATCTTTGAAAAGTGATTTAGGTACAAACTATTTGAACGGGCTATATTACTCTTTTTATCAAATTAAGGTTGCAGAAAGTTAATGTTTTGTTCAAATCACTAATTTTTATGAGTCTTGGTTTTGTGGTTTACCTGATGTTGAAGTTTAAATTGACTTGAGCATTATTAGCCTGGTTTCTTTTTGTAATATTTGTTACGTTTTTATTAAATAAAATCATAATTTTTCTTTATATTCTCCTTAAGTTTAAAGATAAGAATGCTTTTTCATCATATTGATAAATACTTGTTTGTTCTTTCTTTTGCAGTCAAGAAGTGTAGATAAACGTCATGCAGTCATTAATTTTGATTACAAGGAGAAGAAGTTTCAAGTGAAGGATCTCAATAGCTCAAATGGGGTAAATATTATCTTTGCTAGCCATTTCATAATACATATATATTTTTTTAATTGACCTTTCTTGTGTAATTTCGAAGACAGTTTCAAATTTAAAGTTTAGTTGGCATTAATAACTAAATTTTCCTCTGTTGAACTGTTGTTGTTGATGTTTTCTGTTACCAATTTCTTCATCTATGGGTACCTACTAAAGAATGAAGAGTTTCTTTGGCCTAATAATAATAATATTTATTGTTCTTGGACAATTGTCCATTAAAAACATACAATAGCTAGAGCATACAAGAGAGCTCGCCAAATAAACTTTTACAAAATAAATCAAATATTTCCAAATGGAATACAGCACAGCTAACACACCAGGACATAAAAATCAAATCTTGAAGTTACTCAATCAATCATAGCAAGAAACCCTAAGTATACATAGTGTACACACATACTCATCACAATATTTAGGGTAGAACATGAATAATGATAAATCATCTACTCCAAAAAATATGGCATGCAATTTCAAACAGACCTGAGGTAAATATAATGAAACATTAAATATGAATGGTTCAAATCACAACGATATGTTCCCTAATCATTCCATTGATGGACACAATAATTCCTTTGTGATTTAAGCTCATTCATATTTTTTTCTCTGTGGGAGAAGTATTTCCTCTGAGAAGGCACGAAAAACTGTTGGCCCTCATAGGCTCATTTTTAGTTCAACTGCACCATTTATTGAGGACTAAAAAAATAGTTGCCAAATTTAAACATTTTAAAACTTGTGTGGCAGCTATATTTTTACTCTCAGTCATTTACTGTCTCTTTCTTTTTCTCTTTGCAGACTTTTGTCAATGAAGTAAGAATTCCTGGACAGACATACGTTTGGCTAGAAAGCATGGACCGTCTAAGGTTTGGTTATGATATCCTTTATAACAACTGTTACCAATAATCATTGGGTAAATAATGAATGATATCACTAGTTAACAATGGTTCTGATTGCCATTTGAATGTTTTAATATAGTTTATATTGATAGCCTCATTTACCTCTTAGCAATATATTGTTGTGCTGTAGGACTCTCAGGAGTACGCTTAAAAGTGCTAACCATTTTCACCTATCGTAAATCCACACCCGAGGGGTTACATCAGTGACATAACCTCATTGAATATTTTTTTGCTGGCCACAAAATTTAGGCCAAAGTAATCAAAAGAATGGATGGTGTCCATATTTTGTCCAATGTTTAGTCATTAATAAGTGGTCAGTCAAGAAACTTTGGGGCAAAATCCAATGTACCACATGGCATAGACCCATATGTCACTTTCTAATCATCACACGCTGCTTTGAAAATTATGAAAAAATAAAAACGAAAGCCTTCATTTAAAAACACCAAAAATGTTATAGAATTAATGAAACAGATGTCATTGAGCAATGTAGAAGTATTCTAATAGTTTGACAATTTAAACAGTGATTGATGGAAGAGCGGCACATGTAGGAGCCATTTTCGTCTGGGTAACCACTTCCATTTTGAGCGCAATATCCGGAAAGCAAATGCCAGCATTTCTACTGGCAAAATGGAGCCCATAACATAGGTCCAATTCCAATCGGACTCCGGCTAAGCTACTTTGCTAACCGATGATGTCGGGGATCACCATCATCTTCAAATACTGGAAGAAGTGGTCCATTATTGAAAAGATTTATTTTTGACTGTTTATCTGCCACAGTAAAGGGTCCCACAAAGAGAATCCATAGGTGAGAGGGAGGGATAGAAGTGCAATTGAGAAGGGAAGACATGGGTGGAGGTGTGCGGAAGAAGGAATGCCAACTCAGGCAAAGGCACTTCTCAGGAGACAGTAAGTGGAAAGCACAGACATCAGAGATGAACACAAAGTCATAGGCTGGTCAGTAATGTTACACCTGGTAAAATCATCTTTCCATCTATTGTATCCATCACCAAGTCAGAGACCGATAATCTGAAATCTGACTTCCTTTTATGGGCATAAATTGTGCTTGTGTTGCATTGGATAAATGTCAGTGGCTCGCAGTGTTTTACTTCATTGTGTTGCCAAACTTGACTTGCTTTCTTTCTCTCTTTCCTCATTTTCTTCAGGCTTTGCCTGATCTATCTTAGCCACGCCTCATGCTTAATTTTGAGTCTGTTTTCACTCCCTCATTATCTTGTCTTAAAAAAAGTGCTGGAGTACAAATTGCTCTTTTCTCGAGTTAAATGTTAAAGTAAATTATCATCAGATATAAAGTTATTTTTCTCATGGAGCATGAGTAATGGCACAATTTTTGTTGAGATGATTTCCCTCCATGATATGTAATGTGCCAAGACTGTAATAGTCTATATGTGGTTGCAAACTGTCTTTAAAATCCTCCATAATTTATTCTTGTTTTTTATAAAATTCAATATTTTTTGTATAATTTAACCTTTTCTCTGCCATTTGATAACAAAAATCTCATTTTACCCCGGAAATGATTTCTTTTAATTGTGTTACTAAATTAGCACTTTCACTCTGGCTTACAGTATTCTATTCTGGCCCTGGAGGCAGCCATCAGGACATTTGTCATTACAAACTAAAAATAAAAATTTGGACATTTATCCAGTGGGGAATTATTCAGTTTAAATTAATAGCCAATATTCGCTTTAAAATAGGTGTCTTGGTCATGACAACATGCGTGGTGTTTGGTACCTTTGTGAGCCGCTGTTATTCTGCCTCTTAGCAAGACCTGTCGTGACTCAGTGGTAACCCATGTTAGCTTTTGTTAGGTGCATGTGTTTAAATTTTTAAAATCCTTTTTCTGGGGTCCTTGTCAATCATCATTGTTCAAGGAAATGTTTTTTTTTAAGGTAAAATTTAGTGGGCTATTATGGTGAACTGTAAAAAAAATTTTTCAGCCTCTGCTGTGAAATGGTTAATGCTATTTTTAGAGGTTACATTTCATGAAAGCTCTTGAGTGTTGATTTCCTTAATAATTCTTACATTCCACCATCTACCAAGTTCAAAAATTAGTGAAATCATTTAGTGAAGGAGAAGCTCAACAAGATATCAGCAATACTGCCACTATCTCTGCTCCTGTTTTATGTGAAGCAGTGAAGGATGTTGTCAAAAAAGCTCAGGTTAGTCATTTTATATTTTATGTATTAAGATTTATATGAATGCATATAGGTATTTGTATGAGCCTATCAATCAATCTCTATAAATCATCTGTAAATGAACTGGAATTTGGTATTGTTCTCATTCTCCTTTGGATATGTTGTAAATCAAGGGCTGAGGATGAATTACATTGGGCTGAATTTCAAAGGTGTAATGAATGTGACAATTTTTATTTTCACCATCATTTTTACTATTACATATTAGTTTATGTCAGGAGGATAACCCCCCCAAACAAATCCAAGGGAAAGGGATTTTTTCTGAGGCTAATAATTTTACACAGAAACCAAGCATAATCTTTATGTAGATAGTGTATTATTTTATTGAGGGTGAAGGTAGTCATTGGCTTAGAGGAACAAATACCAAGGTATTTGCATAGAAGTTGAGCCTGAGGAACAGGTACTAAATGGTTAAGTTTCTGATTCATCAGATATGACCATTTTGGAAGTTGCCAATGATGTTATCTTTATTGAAGAACACTTCATTATGTATATTGAAATCACTATAAATAGCCTTCACCACAAAATCATGTCATCAATAATAACTTTTGTGCTGAAGTTGCATCTGATGACAAGAATTCAACTTTATAGTCTGCATTCATGGTAAATAAAGCATTTTTTGGTATTCCCATTTCAAATCCTTGTGGTCTGAGGTGCAAGTTCCAGGAAAGGCAACAGCCTGCACCGTGGGGGATTCAGGATAGGGACAAGAGGGTCAAGTGGGGATTCTGAGGAGGTAACCTCAAAGTAGTACTGGGGGTCCGAACAAAATTACCATTTTATCTCGTGTTAATAGGATACCATAGTGGGGGCCTATAGTCCCTCCTAGCTCCTCTCTGGATCCGTTACTGTGCCAACATACCCTGCATGTTGGAATCTGGTATACTCGTGACTTAGTCCAGGGTTATCTCTATTCAAACCAGAAATTCTCAATATGAAGGTGCAGAATTTCAGTTTGTATTGTTAGCTTCAGTGTATTTGGGAGTAGCATTGGTAGGGAGGTGCTCTTTATGAAGGATAGATCTTGATATGGTGGCAGAATTTACATATTTTCATTCAAAAATCGAGGTCCAAAGTTATGAAAGCAAGTTTTCAAATGGTATTGGTATAGCAATTAAAGAGTGAAAAGCTCTGAAAATCAAAACATGCGATGGGTAATACATAGTAGCTGTACTAACTCAGGCTAAGACACAGGCATGTAAATTTCATACAGGATAAGGGAGTCTGTTCCTTTCCTCACCATACCACAAGAATCCTAACACAGTGAGGATTTGTGATTGAGTTTTTGAAAGCTTCACCTAATATTTGAACCCCAGACCCTTTGGACAGTAGTCAAGGGCCCCTGTAGACTACCATGAGTAGTGTTTACACTATCTTCTGATAATTTACACTATCTGTGAATCAGGGTTTCCACTCTTCTAGTTAACCAAGAAAGTCAATGAATTTCCTTGCATCTGAAAAGCTAGGAAATGGTGGGGAAAATGACTAATGAATTAATCTGAATAATCTCAGTTGCTAAAGTGTGATGGTGATATATCCTATTTCTCTCAAACATTAGTACATATATCTTCAACATTTAAATATACCATGCTCAATGTGCTGTGATGGTGCTCCATAGAAGTTAATATACACATTACTATTTGGTAATTTTTTATACAATTTGTTTTAAGGTTAATAGTTAACCAAAATCGTCAAATTTTTATCACTTCTAAAGATAAATATTTTGTGAAATTAATATTATCAAAATGATTGATAATCTCAAAAAATAGTGTAGATAAGTCAAGAGTTATCAGTTTGTTATTGCAGTGTCCTAGGAAATTGATAGTCTACAGTCTGACCACTGAGAATTGACCAATGGCAGGCAGGAGGGTCTAGTTCAGGGAAGGGATCAAGGTTGCCAGGTAAGAAAGGGAAATGCCCATGTCACATGTAAACAAAAGGGTTTTGTGAAGAAAGGAGCTGGTAGGGACGAAAAACGTGAAACACACAAAATAAGAATCCTGTGTTTTGGTGATTCAAATAAAGGGCTAGTTTTGGTGGTTCAGGCTTGTTTTGGTGCTTCATATGCATGTGACAACGTTGCATGACTAGGTGAGGGTGTGAGGTGCGTTTGGGGGACAGGGATTGGCTGAAAATCATGCTGTGCAGGGTTTTCCACCCCTCCTTTTTGTTGTTATTGGACAACTAGCCTGCCTGCAGGACTGTAGTGGGTGGAGTGGTTGACGATTGAAGGGTCTAGTTCAAATTCTGTGTAAGGTCTTGAGATAACTTCAAATAAAAATTCCACTCGTGTAAGGTTGCCCTAGGAACTGGCTGACCACCCTGAATGTGTGATATTCAGTTACATGTGGCTTTGTCTGGGGTGAGCTCTACCCTCACTTATTGACCAAATCAACTTTCAAAGTAAAGAGGCATCGTTGGAATGGTTTCAAGGGTGGATTTAGCATCAAGTTTGGGGGGGGGGTGTCATGACCTGGGTTCAGGGAGTATGGAATACCCTCGAGAGAGAGGGGGTCCCAGTGTAAATTATTTTTTTAATACCCATTTTTATTCATTTTGGAGCCTAAAATTTCATTTTTATTCTAATCAAGAGATGAAATTGAACAATTTTTGACATTTAAGGTTACAAAACAATTAAACTAGTGAAATTAAAAATTTTGGATAAAATTTGGGGGTGGGGTCATGACCTATTTATACCCCATGAATAGGCCCAATGATGCCCTGTGGTTTGGATTGAGTTTGAAGGATTGGGAATTTAGGGACGAAAGAAGCTCTCACTGTCATGAAGATGATGTGAGCTACCACTATACCCTGAATGTGTGTTATTCACTTGCATTATCTGGGCTGAGCTCTACCCTCACCTATCAAACCTGCTTCCGTATTTAGTGAGTACTGGAGAGGCTTCCCTGATAGATATAAAAATCAAACATTACAGCATATGAAACTTCTTTTCCAATCAGGCGCTGTCCAATGGCTCAAATACTTTATCAGCAAACCTCACGCCTGAGGCCCCCTTGAGGCATTCTAGCAGCGAGGGAATCCTCACGGGGAGGAACCAAGTGAATGGAGGTGGTGCCACTGGATGCCAGCATGCCCCGCACAAGCACCACACCCTGTTCCCTAGCAGCCACACAGAACAGAACTCCATGGAGCCCGATTCTCTCCAGGTCGAAGCTTACGGTGGCAGTGGCGAATTGGCTCCGACTCATGAGAAAGCCCCCCCGACCCCAACATCGCCCCAAGTGCAGGCGATGATACCTCCACCCCAACCCACTGCCACGCAATCGCCCGGACTGCAGAAGCAGCAGAGTGTTCCTGGTTTTCAGTGCACAATGCCCGGGTCCCCCGTAAGCAGTATGGTGGGGGAGGCCAAGGGAACGGTGATGGACCTCGTCATGGACCTTGAGGATAGTGTGCCAGTGCTGGATCCAAGTGCCATCCTTGCCTTGGACCCCACGATGGGGTCTAGAGAGGAGGAAGTGAGTGAGTTGGACAGGAAGCTTTCAGTGTCAAACCTTCAGGCCAGCTCTAGCATGGGCAGCATACACTCAGCCTTCTCCGAGGATTCACTCACGGGCACTGAGATGACAGCCCCTGTCACGGAGATGATCAGCAGTTGCCCTGGTGGTATGTATTGAAATTAATTGAATTTTTTATGTGGTGCTCGTTTAAGTGTTAAAATCAAATGGAATTTAACATAAGTTTTTGTGGAATGACATCCTGATTTTATGACAAGGGACGGCACTTTTTCCATAAATTTAGTAATTAATATACGACGTGTTTCAATGGTTGGTTGGTTGCCTATATTTTGAAGCACTAATCCCATACCTATTCTCCTCCAGCACTACTGTTCAGAAGATTTGATAATCCTTTTTCCTTTCCATTTTGTCTGAACAGACTCTGTACTTGAAAATGACCTAACAGTCAATATATGCTGTTCTTGTATTCAATAAATTTGTGGAAAAAGTGGTATCTCTCTTTTTTACTGAATTGGAACAAAGTAAGTTTAAAATTATACCATGCAAAGGTTGATATTAGATCCAAGGACAGAATTGAATTCAAGTATTCGAGGTGAAAAGAGAAATTAGTATTATGTTTATTTTCTGTCAGTTCTTTATACTTAAGAATATTTTTCTCACATTTATTTTCCATCTAATTCTTTGATTCAACAGCTATTATAGTAAATTATTGGATTTCACTGCTTCAGTAGCATATCGGTTGCAGTATTTGAATGCATATGTACCTTAACCACAAGGGCAATATTTCATTCCACCATTGCTGAAACAATTATCCTGCAATTATACCATAATCCAGTCCTATATTTTCCCTGAAAATATGGGACTCACCTAATATTGCTCACCTAGTAGCTCACCTAATATTGCAACAGCATATTCACATATATTTCTTACATAAATGCATTTGAAAGGATCTAACTTTATTTTAAACCCAGACTTTGATTCCAAGTTATCTATGCTGAATACATTACTGAATGCAGTGCTTGGCTAAGCATTGTATAAAACTGTCATTAGGAACTATTCACACCTTCCTTTTTCCTTACCCTTGCTGCCCTGCAATTCTTTCTGTTCATGCACAGAACATTGGAATGGATTGGAATTAGGAAAGGAGTAAATTGCTTTGTATTTTGATTCAGAATTGAAAGCAATATCAAGCTAAGCTTGATTACTACGTCATCAACAGGCATCAAGAATGGAAAGGAAAGAGGAATATTGAATCTTCTTCTTGTGGACTACTGAACAGTTGTGGTTTAGGAAAATAAGTCTGTGAGTCAGTGAGTTTAAAGTTAAAGGCGACCAAAAAATGTTTTACTGTAGTTATACTACTAGCAGAAAATGATACATATATTGGTAGAAGTCTGCATTGTAATGAAAGAGAGTGATGCATTGATAACCTGGCATTATCAGTGTATTTAAAGTAAATCAGTGTATTATTTTATTTATTTTAGTACAGTTAAAAACTGTTGCATGATTTGCGGATAATAATTTGCAGAAAAACTATTTGGAGGTCTGTTTGTTTCAAAACCAAGCACCAGTTTGGATTGGCATTTCACTCGGAATCTCGCAGTAGGTACCTTGATCCTTCGTCTTATTATCACCCATGTTGAAATAAGGTCCATGGTGTTATGATTTTTTTATTCATTCATTTTTTACTCAATAATATTTTTTGCTTTATCAAGACGTATAGTATCAGAACTGAACTCGTTTTATTTTTCTTACCATTTACAATGTTAATGTGAGGTTCTACCATCAACAATAACTGATATCATATTTCAAGGTAAATATCACACCAATATTTGATAACGCGCACCCGGTATATTATGTTTAAACATATTGTCCTGGTGTGTCTTGAACTTTGCTCAGTTATACTTTAAATTGATTTATTATAAGGTTTTATTTTTCTTTGTTGTGATCATAAAATAATAGGTTTTTCCCATCCTCTTCTTACCTGGGCTTTGCACCTGCACTGGTGAAAGTAAAAATATTTGTTCTCAGAAACAGAAAATGAATCCTCAGATGCTGACTTGGATGTTGAGGGCATTGATTCGAATGCCAACTCACTAGCTTTGAAGTAGCTGTCACTGCTGTTGTTATACCATCATTGGAATTAAGGCACTGGTCTCTGTGATCAATGTCACTTCCAGTCAGATACTCCAATATATTTTGATCTGTATTAAGTGATCTTTTTGTCATATTCTCAGCCGTGGGAACAGTAATGCTGGCATACTTGTCCAAATTTCTCAAGGTGAAAAGAGCAGTGGTATTTAAGCACAGAACAAACTCGTCAACCTCAGAAGGGATTGATAATTGAGACAGAATGGAAGAGAAACCACATTTTATAATAGCATTTTTGAGGATTGGAGGGAGAATCAGAATAAGTTATTCCAAGGAAAATCTAATTATGCAAATGCTTTTTCTGAGAGAAGCTCCGCAGTAGTCTTGTATGCTCTTGGTGGTGGGCACATTCCAAATGATAACCATAGTTCAGCTAAGTAGAAAATAATCTGTTCGGAGGAAGAAATTTGAATATCACCCAATGTATTTAATGGATAGTCAGATTTCTGAAGGCAAACTTGGAATCAAGTAAAATATTTCAGCAGTGCAAATATTTGCGTTCGAATGGAATTGTTCATTAAATCTGTTACTATTAGTGGTTGTGTTTCATTTAAAATGTGTAAATTCACAGAAAATAATGAGGAACTCATTTCAAATTAAATAATTTAAGAGTAAGTAACAAGTATGCATGTTCCAAACTTGACTTATAAACAATTATTAATGGATTCTATCCAAAAATGTTTGGTACAGAGAAACAGGAAGAGTCTCTTGATATTCAGGTCTGTAGATATGCATTAGAAAAATTTCTGCCATCTCAAAATGGTTAAATACCCATTTTCTGCATAAATAAACAAGTTTGTTCTTGAAAACTATGTAGTTACTTCTCCCTCAATGTTGTTACCTAGCCACAATTAATGGTATGTTGCAGCTGCACATTCACTATATGAGCAGTAAAGAGGAGGAGTAGGGTTTGGTCTGATGGATTTAGCATGCAATATGACTGGAAAAATCTTCAATGGATATCTACTAGTATTCAGGAGTGAAGAGTAGTGGCAAAACAATTTTGGCACTAAAACCTGAAGCTAATGTTGGTCATTAGTTTCATTGCTTTTCTTTTCTTCTGTATGGGATTGTTCCTACACGTCAAAAATAAGCTTTTACTTCAAATTTTACTCTTAAATTCGGCTGTTTAAAAACTTACACTTTAATTTCTCTTGAGTGGTTTTGATATCTATATTTCTGTTATAAGTTACAGTGAAGATAAAGTACTTCATCGCATGCTACTGAAATCTCCACTCTTACAATGAAAATACTTTTTTTTAATGAGATTCTCTGCATCATAGTCAATAGTGCCGCAATTATCTGTAATTTGATTAATTATTCAAATGGCTAATCCACATAACTTCCCAAGCCAGTCCCCGCTTGCACTTCCCTACTCTGCCTTCCCTTCACCTTTATAGTCTCCTTTTCCTACCTTTCTTGAACTCTAAAAATTGATTTCATAATCCGTCTCTCTTGGTCATCCATTGTGGCTCTCCTCTCAATTAGAAGATAATGAAATACTGTATTCTTCTGTGATATTGATTTGACATAATTGGTTTCAACTTTAAATATTGTGGTGCCTTGAAAAAGCATTTAATTCTAAAACTATTATATGGTCATTAAAGTATTTGTAAAGTCGCAGTGTGGAATGTAGAAAATGACAAACGACCAAAATACTAAAATGAGAAAATAGTTTATTGTCTATTTATTAATGAATTTTACATTTCTGATGACATATAAGTTGAATATGGACTAAAAACTCATCATCATTGGTCGTTGATCCAAAGATTCGTTTGATGCCGAACTAAATTCTATAATGAGCACTTCTTTTCACAGTTAACTTAATATTTCTCTTTCATTTCCTTCATTATATATTTCGCATATATCCTAGGTCTTTCTTAGCTCTTGTTATCTTCCAAATGTCCCTTGTCGATTGTCTGCGTTAAGCCATTATGTCTCATGAAGTTGTTGATTAAGTTGTTCCATCATCTTCTTCAGGTTTTAATCAAACTTCTTTTCTTTCCCTCTAGCACATCCTCATTATTCATCTTTTTCAATCCATGTATTTTCATCATTAGCAACCGATTTTGAATTCTTCCACCCTTGATTTATCCACTACTGTCATTGTCAATGCCTCAATACTATATATAAGCATGCTCCTGATGTTAACAAAGATGATTCATTTTTGGTGAATTGTTTCCTTACTTCTTTTTTTATATTCTATACTGTTAGTTTATCCTTCTTTTCATGGAATGTCCTTTTTAAAAGAGCTAGCCTGCCAACAATGTCTAGGGGCTGGTCGAATCAGCAGATAGCAGAATTTTATTTCATTAATGGCTTTCTTAATGAAAACGTTGAACATTACACAAACCAGAGCACAGCCTTTCGTTATTCTGGGTTCTCCACTGTTGGACATGAATTTTATCACAGCCACTTGGTTTTATAGAAAGTGAATTTCCGTGATTCTAGAGCACTCCAGTCTGTGTAATCTATGGGAGTGCAATCCTTGCCTTGAAAGTACTTCTCCAAGTTGGCAAATGCTTGGGGCATCAGTTTCTTATATTCAATAGGGTGGTTTCCTATTATTTTTTTATTGCCTAAATCGAAAGATTATTACTCCTGGAGTACGTATTTCACGCTTTTAAATTTTTAAATGACGATATCTATTTTTCGCGATCAAATGAAAAGTGAAAAATTTCAAGCGCGCGAAAACGCGACGCGTAAGTAGGAATGAAGGGAAAAAGTCTGTGCGACGCATTTCTGGTTCCCCCTCCCACCTGGTAGGTGACCTTGATCGAGGCTCTGACCGCTGATAGGACGCAGGATGCTAACGGGTAGCTGAGTACCTTCCTGTCTGGTAGCGCATGGCATAAAAAAAGGTTTATTAATACCTTATCAAGCGAAGAAAACTTTCCGACCTTAGCCAGTTTTAATAGGTGATTATTAAGACATGTTTCCCTGAGCTCTGTGCCTTATGCATGCATTGGTAGCCTCTGACGATGCATAACTCCTATCCTCTCGTGTAGAAACTAGGTCCCTGTGACGTCACGTGGAGTGGAATCGCATGGGCGCCAATCTGGCCTTTTTCAAATGAGGATAAAATTTGACCCTTGCCATTTGTCTAAACCGGTATTTCAAAAACCAAATAATTTGTGTATTATGAATACACTAATGGTGGGTAACGAATCGCCATCAATGCCTTTTGTTTTCTTTGATGAAGGAAACTACCCTATTCTCTACTGTATGAGCAAACTATAGGCTAATATCACATCCCTTGTGCCCTTACTTTACCTGAATCTGAATTGGCCATCATCCAGGAAGTCCTCTACTTTCCATTCTATCATGCTGTACATGATTCTTGTTAGTAGCTTCAATGCCTATGTTGCCAAGGCGCATCACTCTAAAATTGTCTATATTCTTTGCTTTATTATTTTTGTAACTAGGAACATAGATATTCTTCTAAAATTGTCTTTGTATCTCTGTTCAAGAGTTAATGTTGCTGACGGTTTTGTATAGCTGAGACAGTGTCTTCTCTCCTGAATTTTTGATTGGCTTTGCCAAAAAGTCATGAAAAGCGGTTTCTTAATTTATTTGCAGGTGCTCTTGTTAAGCCCTATTCAATTTTCATACTTTCTTTGTTTTCTTTGGTGATTTCTTCAGTTTTTTTTTATTTTAGGCAATATTTTATCATTACTTAGTTCTGGTCACTTTCAGTGTCTACCCTGGGGTACATGTTGTAATACATATTTCACCTGGTTCCTGAATCGGTTTCACTGTAATGTTGTCAATTTGAAATCTTCTTTGGTTTCCTGGTATGAATAAATTCACCAGCTATGATGCATAAATGCTTTATAACTGGGCATCATCAATAGATGGCTAGCCAATAATACTCCCAGATAAAGATTCCGTATTTGGAGACAAGTAGGACTTAAATGTAAAAGTCCAAAATTCATCTATAAGAGGACCATCATTCAATAAGCCCATAGTTATGTATCACATATTTTCTATTTTCCAAGAAACTTCCTCATCCCATATCTAGCATCATCTAAAGCTGCCTGAGTCATGCCTTGTGAGAAGTTCAAAAGCTAAGTTGATGTTACACAACCTAATTTGTTGATCAAACAGATGGATCAGACTTTTATGGAATTAGCATTTTAAAAATATTTTTCTGCACTTACCGAAATGTGAATTGAAATTATTGTCAGTACATTTTGAGTTAAGAATATGGAACCAATTAAACTTGTTTCCTTTTTAATCCTTCTGCATTTATATAAAGCTCGTCAAGACCCTGGACTGGATTTTTGCTTGCCTCAAGTATAAAATAGCAACCATAATATTTCTTAGTGCCTAAATGAAGCTGGAACCTGAAATAGGTCTACTAAATCAAGACGTATGTAGGATCTTCTGTTACGTAGAACGAAGACTGTCTTTATCACTTTGAGTTTAGATTTTTTTGGTCAATTTTTTTTTCAAGGGGTCCTTTTCATAATTTTGCTGGAATTTTTTAGGGGTGCCCTCTACCCTCCTCTTAAGCTTTGTTCACCTCCTATAAACCTGATGACTCACCTCTCTCCAAAAACTTTCAAATGTTAAAATAATACCTTGAATATGTAACATTTTGATGATAAACCTCCCCCATTCTCTGTTTATTCATTTATTGTGGCTTTAAAAATCGAACAGATAATTATATAATTATCAATTTTAATTTTTGGATTTTATTAATTTAAATATATATTTTAATAAATATATATTTAAATTAATTTTTTATAAAAAATTATTTTTTAAACTTTTGCTGTTACTTATTTATTAGGAATACTACCTCTTTTTTACATACTTCTCTCGGCTACTATTTGTGGAGGGTGTCTCTTGCTGTCCATTATCGCTGACATTTTTATTGATTTATCATCAAAACTTGTCAACAACCCTAAGATTCGTTTGAAGCAGCCATCCACTCTATTCTCCTATCAGCCAATATTTTCACGTTAACGTTTTATTCATTTCCTTCCCATCCCTAATCACTTGATCTATTTATCTCGTCCGAAGTCTTCAACTGCCGCTCTTAAAAAGGAATTACTTCCACTTGTCCTTCGATGAATGATTTCATTAGGCCATTACGCCCCATCAAGTGGGCGGTTAGGTCATCAACGGAATTTGGTCTTCTCAGGAATTTTGGAAGACCTGTATATTTTTCCACTCTTCCTAGTAATAGATGACGTCCTTACTTAGTGTATTCATTTCTTTTTCATTATTCGCGAACAGTAATCGTTACGCAGGTTTTACGCGAATTAGGCTGGGAGCCGCTAGAGAATCGGAGGCTAGGTGTTAGGCTTATACTGATTGAGCAATTTATAACAGATATCTTTTAGAGCAACATGCAGGAAATCATCTTCGAACTTCATCGTACTTGTAGGTTGTTCAGATACGAAAAATGAAGAGTGATAATTTTCCGTAGGCATAGGTTCATGCCTTTTCATAGGGGTTTTCACAAAATTTAATGATTTAACGGGCACGTACTCCCATGCCCTCGATAAGGGCAACTTACCCTGGCTGGATTTAAACCCGCGCCCTTTGGTTTGGCAGGCGAAGACTTTACCCCGCCGCCACCGAGGCCTATTTATTAAAATTATAACTCTATCTACGTTAACACATTTCTAAGCATATTCATATATATTTGTTATCCCCTCGTGTGTCATTTACGAGTTCCCCCCAAAATTTCATTGGTGCCCTGTGGTTTTCCCCCACCCTCCCTAATGCACAAGTACCTCAGGATTTTTCGAGTTAGTCCTCGGATATCTCCGCCGAATCGTGGCCGTTTGAGCGTGTCTCCTTCGGTCTCTAGTCCTCCGAAATGCCACCGACCGCGAATAATTTTCGGTGCGAATTTAGAAAGCGTGCAGGGCCAAGTATCGGCGGTAAGCGGACGAAATTTTCGAACCGGAGCACTCACGTGTGGCAATTTTCCCCCTTCTGTTGTGGCACATAACGGTCATCCTGTCCAATCGCGATCTTCATTCCGGAAATAAGCGTTATCTTTCTTTTCGCTAGCATTAGCCTCTGTGAGTGAATGTCAGTGAACAGTTTTTGTCGCATTAAAATCGGTCACCTCGAATGCAATTTCAGTTCTGATTTTTTTCTTGACGTGTTACTCGTTTAAAACTTGATTTCACCCATTTATTCAACCCGTAGGTTTGTTTTTACAGGTGAGAGTAGAGCTCACCCCGGACTAAGCCATGGGCGAGATAATTTCACACATTCATAGTAGAAAGTAGTGACGGGAAAAAACGTTTTTTTTTTCAAGTTCTTTTCCAGTTGAATTGAAAGGTTTATTTTCAAACGTTTAAAGCGCTCAAAAATTTTCGTGCCCATCTCTAGTGGAAACAATCCTCGACATATTTTACCTTTGTGCGAGTGTCAACAATACGATTGCGCAATCTAACTTATTTTGAGATTTATTGTTGCAGGCATTTATAATAGCTCATTTTCGTCCTATCTTATTATCAATAAAATAATTATTTGATGTCCCTAAAAATTCAGAGTATTAAATGAAATGCTGGAAAGGCTGGATGCCCAAGAACAGTGGCGCCGACTCTATGGGGCTTGAGGGGGCCTGAGCCCCCTCAAAAATTCGTTATGGGGGTGAGGAAAAAATGTGTCAGGCTTGCCGATTTTCCCCGGAGTGTCCAGTTATCGTGAGTCGAGTTTTCAGGGTTCTAATGTTGATCATATAACTCTTCTAAAATGCTTTAAAAAGCTTAAAAACTCGCTATTTATAAAATTTCCCGGGGCAAGACCCCCGCTATGGGCCCCCCAGTATTTTTTATAACTCGGCACCTCTGCCCAAGAAAAACCATCATCATGGTAACTATTAAGTGCATCCAAAAAATGTTAGTCTTACCTTAACCTTGAAAGTAAGGAGTTGCAACCCCATTTTTATGGATGAACAAATGCTTAAAATTGTCTCCTCTACCACCTCCTGAAGTACTGCAGATTCCTCCTGAAACACGCTATATTTACTCTGAGGCATGGTAATACTAACTCCTAAGTATTAACTTGCTCTGTATGTGGTGAAAATGACGTATCCACGGGCTAAAAACATCTGCGTTGTCTTCAGTGACGCTGAGGATAGCGACGACTAAGTATTTTGCGCCTCGGATTGCTTTGGGACGTGTGATGGAATCCTTAATAGTTTATTGTTTACTGGGAGTTTCTCTTCGTCCGTCTCACTGTCGCGTCCTATATTTCCTTGCGTCAGGCCCTCAACGACCGTACACATTCGATTGTTGAGTTGCATCGCATCGCGTTCCCTCTGTGCAGTCTCAATTTGCATCTCGTGGGCTGCCTCGTGCATTATCAGACGATTACTTTGGCCTTGGAAATTTAGCTGTGTCATGGAATCAATCTATTGATCCACCCTCGGAAAGCCATCGCCGAGAAGATATGTTCCCTGGCCACCGTGGAATGAAGCCAAGAGGACGCATACCTCCTGCTCGATCGGTCTCTTTTGGTGGCTGATTACTCCCTCAAAACCGATGCTAATTATATAAATATTTTTATTAAAGCAATCTAACGGTCGGAGTTTCCTCTACAATTCAGTTTAAGGCCAACCCCCTCTCGTCCTTCATAAGAATCCTATTCTCTTTCTTCCAACCTATCATAAAAATGAGACGTATACTTGAAAAAAAAATTCATATTACTTTCTGTGCGTTTAGTTAACCCTTAGAGTGCTGGGGAACGCTATCGCGCTACTTCTATCTCTCGCGATAAGTGCCAAAAGCGCGATAGCGCTCCTCCTGCAAAGTCACACTTAGTTCACTATTCATTCAATTGTCAATATTCATTTTATTTTAACATTAACTATTTTCTCTAAATTACAAAAATTAGCTCATATTACCGAAAATTCGCCAAATAATACATTAAAAACGTGACACCACATGTAATAAAGATTTCCTAAAGGTTTTTTTCTATATACCTCAATTTGTTTTTAGGACCTAATTGTTTTTTCCAAGCCTATTGCAAAATCAGCAAAAAGCCTTGGCACTTTTAGCATAGTGCCTAGAAAATCGGTTGGCATTCAAAGGGTTCACTAATGATGCAACTGAATTCGTATCGCATATGCATGTAAATGATCATTTCCCATTTTTCGGTTGAGTGTCATGGCTGAAATTATTATTTAAAATGCTTTTGTTGACTGTCCTGTGCGCTATGTCCACAATTTTACTTTTTGAACTCAAATAGTATCTCGTCTAAAAGTAGCAGAATATAGGCAATAAATAGGAATGAATTATTGTTTCGAATCTGGTTTCGAATACTTCTTAAATTCGCGAATTTCATTTTCGTTATAGAAGATAATTACGGATTTACTCGCAATATATTTGGAAATTGTATTTTTTTAGACTTACATTATCTAAAATAAACATGGTTATCAAAAAACTCCTATGGTATGCTTGCTTGCGTATTAGTAAATTAATTATCCGACTGAGCTCAATATACGCTACTTAAATAGAAGTGGCAATATATCAATTTATAATTAGTTGTCTCAGGCGCGACTTTGTGTAATATACTTGGCATAATGAAAAGTAAATAAAACTTTGTTATTCCGCATAAATATTTGATTGAATTAATACATTAAATATTTATGTGGAATTAAAAAGTTTTCTTTGCTTTTCATTGTATCACTTTATCCTTATGTATTTTTGACAATATTTCATGTTTTTCCAATTACCTATTTGTTATTTGATTAATTTAATATATTCGATATCTGAATCTAGGAAAATCGATACAATTCACAAAACTTAAAAATGTGATTCTTTCCAAAAGCCCGATTTTATGACCTGGATTGTTTTAAATAAATTTTATTTGAAAACTAGGATGCTAAAATGCTGGGCGGGGTAGGTACCTAATATTTCGATATTTTTGGATATCTTCACATCCCTATCAAACTGTTGTGCTCGAGAAAAACGTATGCAGAAATAACTTCTTTTTGTGCTGGATTCAGCAGTGCTTAATCTCTCCAGGGTATTTACGTGCGATTAAACTGCCTTCGAGCAGACTGCAAGTGAAGACGATTGAAACTGCCAAGCTTGCGATATAATGGGCCATTAAGTCAGAAGGTCGGGTGTGTCCTTACCGCTTTTAACGATCGATAAGTATCAGGTGTTATGTCGTCCGTTGTTGCCATCATTCTTTGGTTAACAGTCTAGCTGTTATTCTGCATATATTGTAATGAAGCAATTGTTTATCTTTTTAAGGTGGAAGAATGTGCCAATAAATGAGCAGGATCAAATTTGTCCTATGCGGGAAATTTTCCAACTTTTATCAGGGTATCATATCCGAAATTTTCTCAAAATCGAATATTTTTAACTACGACCCTCCGAGCTGTAAAGTTTTACATTTTGCTAATATTCAGGCCGAATATAGAGACAAACATCTGTGGATAATTAATCACTACTATTAATCTCCCTTTTACCAATAATCAATGATGATTATATCATACAAGAATATTTTGACTGGGTTTAAAGTTTCTCTAAATAATTGTATGGTTTTTACGTCGGGCGTGAATGATCAACAAATTTCGAGTGTATACTACGCGCATGATACACTAAATGTCTGGCTTCATGTGGCATTTCTTCATGTTTTGCCTTTTGAAAGCAGAATTTGCGCTGAATTACCTACTTGTTCACATATTATCACTCCTTAAATACCTGATCCTTCAGAGGGAAATAATTCTATCTGAAGTGAAACGTAGCTATAGTTAACTACGGAATAAATGTAAAATATTGTTTTATCTATGATCGAAGCCATGGTTGTAAGATCGAAATCCCAGATTCTGCCGCAAAAATGTCGCGTATTCTTGGTGGTAAGTTTGTGAAGTGAGGCCAAACACCTTGCTGGGTCTCCACGAGGAACTCCTTGTTGGGACCTTCGCTTCAAAGCACCCGTTCGAAATGCAGTCTGCTCTTGTTCTGATTTTCGCGAAAATTTGTAATGTGTGGTGTTTCCTTATGTGACCCACCGAAATTCGGCGAGTCCCGCGCGTGGTGCACTATCATTTTCAGAATAGACAACTCACGTCCAGAAATTAATAGTACTGTTGAGCTCATATACTAAAAATAAATTACTTATATACCTTCAATATAATGTAATTTTTAGTGTAAATTATTATTTTTAAATCTTAGTCTAGATCAGTACTTTTTTAAATAAATAAAAGATCGTAGCACTTTTCCACATGATTTTTTTAATGCGTACCACGCGTTTCGGCTCACTGAGCCATCATCTTGTACAAGACTCAATGATGGCTCAGTGAGCCGAAACGCGTTGTACGCATTAAAAAAATCTTGTGGAAAAGTGCTACGATCTTTTATTTATTTAAATATGTCTAACTTCCACCAATTGAAGCCTGAATCTGTTGAACTTAGATCAGTACTCCTACTTTCTTGACATCTGTCGTATGAAATTCGGAGATCTGAGCATAACAACGATAAAGTTTTGTGTATACCAGTGTGACTGGGTTGAAGGCGAACGTTTGCCTTGACTTTTTTATATGGAACCAAGGCACGTTTAAGCTCCTGAAGGTCAGTCTTGTTAATCATCCGCCGTGCAGATAAGTCTATACTTCGTCCCCATCAGGTGTCGGCAACTGTTGAATTACAGTGGATCTCATCCTTAAATTTATCTTAGCTGCGATGGACGTTGTGCGTATATTTTTAAATTTTTTTAGCAGATTATCAACTCTGTTATTAATCATTCAATATTGGTACAAGGTCGAGCTCATGAATGTCTGAGTAACATTAACCTAAACATGATACAGCTATCACCCGCAATTGAGCCTGATTGAAAGTTTTAATAATGTAAAATAGTTGGCAATAACGCTCGTTTAAATTCGTTCATGTTATTAGTACTTCAAAAATGTCGTTCATATATGAAGCACGGTGCGTAGATCATATTTTTCAATTTTCAGAAACATGGCATGTAATTCAATTATTTTTGTTAGTCAATTAATGCCTTAAAAACAAGCAAGGACAACTGCCACCAAGTTTGATCTGAGAAAATCACATGCCGCTGGTCTACCTAGTCCTAAAACCTTTCAGATTAGCTGCACAGCCCATCCAATATTTGTAAAGGATTGCCTATAGTGGTAATAATTAGTCGGGAAAGCAGTCACCTCTAGTACCTATCATGCAGTAAAAACAAGGGGCATCAGAGGGTGATTACAACAGTTACACATGGTAAGAAAAACGGAAATCAAAACATCGTTCGACCATAGATTAACACTTTAAACTTAACCAAGCTGTAGCAAAAAAAAATACTAGGCATTATGAAATTTCTTTAATATCAATATTCCACACCCTTGCGTCAAAAACTCAACCAAGACTTGAAAAGGCTAGGTAGAAGATGAAATGAAAGGAAATTAGCAATATCATCTGAGGAAAAGAAGTCTTCCTGGCGCAAGATAACTTTCAGAGGCTGGTTATAGAGGCAGTTGCGTGATTCAATAACCTTTTACGATGCAAATGTGCTCCATCTTATCCTTCCAGTACAGCTTTCAGAGAGAGTTTGCCTTGCACCCTTTATTTGATGAAAAATGTCCCAGTATTTATTACCCAGACACAATCCTTTTTAAGCCCCGAGAGCTACTTAAAGTTCACGGTCGTAGCAATGCGGCAAAGAACAAGGTTGTAAGCCGAGGACAGCATAACGAATGAATACAGTTACCAGAATACGTCAACAGTTTGTCGTAATTTTCGCCATTAATTACAGTCCTGTACGTAAAAGGAAAAGATTCTACGACGAGCGAATCATTGCGAAGACTTTTAACGGCATTGCTATTACCATAATGGTCTCTCAGAGTCCCGTGTGCTTCTCCCACATACTTCGTGGCAAATATAAAATAAAAGCAGAGAACTTCGACCCATGTATATTTTTAATGTGTACTAATACTCAGCGGCACAAGTGAGATCTTAGCATTCATATATTCTTAAGGGATCCATTTACCTTAGTTAACGCTTCCGTGACTGTGTGGGATAACTCGGTTACCCCAAATCATGTTGATGTTGTATGATTTCTTTATTTTGTCTATTTGATATTTTTTGTAATTGATCTCAACCAATTTGTCGTTATTTAGGCGACGAATAATATTTTTGTTTTTGAAATCTTCAATATTTATTGGTGGGGTAACTGAGTTACCCAGCACAACTGTTGGCGGGAAAGAAATTGTGTGTATAAGTGCAGGGATAAAAGTTGAATGCAATAAATCTCAATAACGCCAATTTTTTACATGATGGCACCTTTTGTACTTGTTTAGGGTCAAGTAAAATGTAAGTGAATGTAAAAAATACGTAATAACAAAGGAAAAATCATCCTTAAGGATCTCGCTTCGAACTCTGACTCATTTAACGCAATTTAGTGAGAGATTTAATGAGTTTTTGCCGCGAAAATTGCAGTTAAACGCAAATACATATAATACGCGTCCTGGAGATGATGTAGTAACATTTAAAAATCATCAAAACACATATCATAAATTATAATTATTAAATTATAAATAATAAAATTCAGAACATCAGAACATAAATTAATCAGGATGAAGATGATGTGGTAACATTGAAATATTGAAAAACCATTGAAATAAAAAAAATAAATTTCATAGTCGTGGAAAATTTCAAGTATTTATTTCAATATGGAAAAATTCCACTCCATCGCGCGTGTTCCTCACACTACCCATCATCTTCGAATTCTATTCGAGTTCATTTGGCACATTCCCACTTCAAAGACACCGCGCTGTATTCTAAAAAGAGGGGCGGGGCCCGCTTGCCTGAGGCTGCGCGCATTTTATCTCCAGGGCTGCGATCTCGAGACCGTCTCGTGTTTAATGTCGGTCAGGGAGAGCCACCGTGCTTTCCATGCTCCAACATCCACCACCCTCACCCTCCCTTTGTGTTCCACAACATCTTCTCCCCCGCCTCTCATCCTTCCATGACATTATTCTCCCTCCGTCGCGGGGGAGTGAGGCTCATCTTTCATCTCGGCGGAAGGCAGGACGCCGCGTCGAGCCAAGGTTGCAAGCCTACTGCAGGTGGTATTAAGGAGGCTGTTGCGAGGATTGAATTACATGCCATTTTAAAATGATTTTTTATAAACTCGCGTGTTATTGGCCATATTGTGCGGGTTAAATCTTGCAACTCAATTATATACATGAATTGCCATGAGAAAAAAATTCCCTGGACTGGGAGCAAGGGGGAATAAGGGAGGGGGAAGGCAAAATGATCCTTACCCCTATACAAAACCCTTAGTTCCAGCCCTTCCCTTAGGGGTATCCCTCAATTACGTGAGGCCTTTTGGGGAGGGGGTCAAGCCGCTTCTCATCCAATCTCACATGGGGTTAGTATCTCCTGGCAAGTATCACATCATTTATTTTCGCAAGAAACAGTATAAAATCGCGATCTTAGCAATTTTAAATATTATTCTTAACTAATCTTAAATTAAAATAACTAAACAAATTGTTTTATTTAAATAAATCCTACTCAATGAAGCATAGATTAACGTATTTACACTGAAAATACGTATTTTGAACGGTATCACGTGAGATTAGGGGGAAGGGATCAAGCTAGACCTCACGACATCTCACTAGATGGGGAAGGGGAGGATTAAACTCCCCAAAATCACCTCACTTAATTGATGGACGTCCCCTTACCTATCCGAACCAAACTTCGGGTTGAATTGCCGATTGAATGAGATTGAGCTTGTGATTTCCTGTCGGGCCCTCAACCCCGCTGTCTTGCTCTGAGAAGGGGGTTATTTTCCATACCGTGGCAGGGGTTCAGGGAAAGTGGTCAGGGTCCACGATCCGTGTCCACCTCGGATGGACCCTGGGGGGGCGAGAGAAGACCCCGCCAACCGTGGCACCCCACGCGTCTCACTTGCGTTTTCCTTCGCTCATCCATCGGAACCATGGTCGTATATCAGAGTCGGTGGGAGCGTGGATTTCACTCTGTCGTTGTCTCTCGGCAAGGCGAAATCACGGTATATGAACAGATAAGTTGTATCCACGAAAGCGGGACCGGTTTTATCTGTGTTCTTTATCCCCGTTGGCATTCACGCAGCTTGCGTAGTAGCTATTCTTATCGTGATCTTAGATTTGCCTGTAAGGATAGGTTTTTCGTGGAGTATTTTACATTTCACTTCTGCCTCTTGCTCTCATTTACCCTGGAATTATCCTTTGGGTTGGTTTGGATAGGTGAGGGTAGAGCTCGTCTCTTCTACCGCGCCGTGTATTTTTTAATTGCACGAATTAATTCAGAAATCTTTCGTATCGTAAGGCTTCTCTAGGGAATATATGAGTAAAATATTCTCGGAATTGCTTGCCCTTAAGGAATGGGGAAGATTACAATGCCCTTAGTTATACATGGAAGAAAGTTGCAAGAAAGTAAGTTATACATAATACTGCTCCAAAAATTTAAAGGAAAAGGAATTTGCTGTTTCACCCACCAGGCTATCAAAAGTTGCTCTTATTGTATTTAGTTGGCTAAAATCTTGTGTAGTATTATATTGGCTCAAATCTGTATCCTACCCAGTTATTTATTTCCCTGAGTTACCTTTTTTGGGACCTAAACACGAATAGTAATCGTGTGATTGGAGAAAAATAGGAAGTCCCTTGCCTTCGTGTGAATCTTGTGTGGTGACCAGATTTTTTTAAACTGTTCTCTATAGCTCTTCTGGACATTAGGTTGGTGTTATAGTTGTTGGATGCTGACTCTCTCTCCAAAGGCTCACGTATGCATTCAACGGAAATACAGTGTAGTGTCACTTTTTCTGGCTGTCAAAGTCACGTTTCAGAATAATATATCCAAATAATAACCTTTGTAGCAGTCAGAGTGCAATATCTAAATAAAACCCGTGATAATTTTCTCTTTAATTTTCATAGTGTCATCATTCTGACCTCTTAGTTGGCGTGAAACACCTGCATTCGTGTTCTTGTGAGCCGGGGAACGTGATGTGATGCAGCGTGCGTAGCCAAGGAACTCACTTAGCTTACGTGTCGTGTCACGTGAGCATTGGGTACTGGAAGCTGCCCAGGTGTTTAGGTTTACTACGTTTTCAAATGAAGACAAGAGAAAAGTATGTAGTATATAATGCGAATGTCTGTCGTCATAATGGAGTCAAGTTCCCTCTTAGGGATTGTATCTATGTGGTGGCTCAAGTTTATTTCAAATATATTTGTGACTGAGAGGCAGGCCTAAGTTTTTGGGGAAGTGAGGACGGAGGGTACTTGACTTCTTAAAAACCAACCAAAATGCGATAGGTGGAGCCTATATAGTCTCCGGAAAATTCAGTCGCTTTCAGACCTCTGTGGTGAGCGCTTCGTGAGTAATTTAGCTGTGTTGCCTAGTGGAAATAGGCTTTATGTCACAGTCTTTCATTTCCATTCACTGGCAAAGTGTTTTTATGAAAAAATAGCAACACCCGTCTCTCTCCCTATCCCACATCTACATCTACATCTACATACTACCATGCGAGCCACATCTAGGGTGTTTGGTAGGGGGTGATCAATCACCAGCATGTAGCATGCAATTGGACTCCCACATGCAAACACCACACGGTCCAAAAACGTCACGCATACTAACAAATTATACTACCACATGCTGTTAGAAATAATAATAAAATTCAGAAACATGCATTAAGTTTTACATAAGTTAGTAGGCTACACTACTAGTCATCTGATCTATTTATGAGTTCTAACGCTGTCGTTATAATCTCTTAGTGATCGTGGAAAAAAGACATTCTGAATGTCTGTTCTAGAGTCTATCTACCTTATTTTATTTATATGATCTGATCTTCCGTAGTATGTTGGCGTCTGTAAGATATGGCTAACTTCAGTAGAGAAGACACTGCTCTTGAATATATATCTAAAAGGTTCAGTCTATTTTTAAATCTACGGTCTCAATCCTTAATGTCGTAGGTCCCACGTCCCGCCGCGCCGCTCGAAATATTCCGAGCCTGCACTAATATATCGCAACTTGCGCTACGCAAGGTTATTTGAAAAGGATCATAGTATGCTGGCTTCCCATTGGTTAAAATTCCGTCGGTGGTTGAGATTAACCAGCGACTGCCCGATCCCTGCTTGAATGATTTGTGGCGGACATTTTAAGTGCAACACTCCGCACGTCGGATGGGACGTTAAGCTGTATTCCCCTTGGCGTATTTCGTTAAGAGCAGGCTAATCCCGACGCTGGGTTTCTCGTCACCCTTCTTTCCTCACCCTACCTCATGTAGCAAATGACCTTTGCTGTGGGTCGCCTCCTTCAAAGATCATGCCGAGTCCCGTCTTAGGTGATTTTTATTTAATGAAACCCAATGGCGGCAAAAATTAAAAATGTTACCCTTTGATTTATTTGTAGGGCAGGGGTAATTGGTTT
Source organism: Ischnura elegans (assembly GCF_921293095.1). Taxonomy (NCBI): domain Eukaryota; kingdom Metazoa; phylum Arthropoda; class Insecta; order Odonata; family Coenagrionidae; genus Ischnura; species Ischnura elegans. Next base: position 45,949,246 of record NC_060255.1, read on the forward strand.
TCTCCGCGTAGTAAAAATATTATGTTCGTATTTTTACGTTTTATAATTTTATTATAATATTTTGTGTCTCAAGGAAAGAAATGGGTACCGTTATTTACGTAGAAATGAAAGGCTTACCTAATAAAAATGCCATGAAAGTGTTAGCTGTAGGATATTAGTTGGAAATTGAAATGGATTGTTTAATATTTTATTGAAAAAAAGTGCTTTTTTTGGACCCTTCGATTGTATAAATTTGTTGTTAAAGAGTTTACAATAATGGTGAATTTTTCGATGTCAACAGTGACGTTCTTAAATTTTTCTAAATACAGTCCATATATGAAGGAAGTACATCATCTTTTGCGACAAATTATTTTAAAATTGTGATATAAGTAGCCACTCCACGTCGTCGTCAGGTTTCAAGGCTTCATTCACTGTTGCTAATTTCGAATGCATACGCACCCCTTATTGTGTGGGAAATTTTATATAGGGCTTGATTATTTTAGTTTTTGTGCCCGTCATACTCAGTGTGTAACTTGTTGATATTTTGGTGTACGGTTTCTCTTATCAGACCTGTAACGTCACGTTTCAGCTCAGCAGCTTATCTCCTCCGGTTAATGCAACGCACTGTCATCCTACGGTTGAATCTGGAGCGTTCACCTGCACTCGTCACTTTTTTGGCCTGAATTTCGTCGGATGAGCGCACGAAATTGTGCGAATCTCATCTTAGCAGTAAAATGGGGTAGTAATTCGCTCGAAAATGTCTCTTCTCTTCACATTTCGTTCATATCTTTGATGATTTCCACTCTAAGGGCCGGTTTTATAATGTCTGGTTAAACTGGAGTTTAAGCTAAGCGTCGGTTAAGTCCCAAAATTCTGTTTTATAATCGATGGTTAAGTCAAATCTGAGCGTTAAAGTGGTAGTCAAGCTAAACCATGGATTTCCCTTGGGTAAAAGGTTAACGTGAAGTTTAAATTGTTGAAAATGGCGGATGTTTTGAAATGCTGAAGTACCCTACGATAATATATGGAAGAAATAATCGACCAAACGCAGCATCCTCCGTTTTTATCCGTATCTACGATATCAGCAATCATTTTCCAATATTTTTAGCACCATACTAGCAATTTAATAAGTGAAATATTTCCATAAGACCGGTGATATATCCGGAACGGACCACTGTTTTCATGCTATTCGACGTATTCTACGGTATACGCTACGAAATCCTTACAAACATCTCAAGTTTGATAATAATCACCATCCAATAAATAATATTGTCTATTCTATGGACTGCAGTCGGAGATCGTGTGCCAAACCCCTGAAAATGTTGAAGTAATGCAATATTTGTGCCGGTGTAGGAGTTTGTTATGATTTGTGCCAGCCAAGTGAGTTGATGAAAAATATTAGAATTACATATCGGAGAGAAAGAAGGAGGTGTAACAGGAGTGTAGGTATAGAAATCTGTTATTACCTGGTTTTGCTGACTTCATCAACGAATTTAAAATGTGTCGGTGTTTACAAAGACAGTTTGAATTAGAAGAACAGCCAAGTTTCGTATTTGGCAATCGAAAGAGAGAAAAAGATCGTACTTACTGATTGCATTCTGATTTACTAGCATTTGATGTCACTATAGAATTTATAATTAATTGTGAGGATATATGTTATGAGGTGAAAGTATTTTCGTATTTCCTTTTCCAAAAGATATGTTTGTCAAAGTACTACAAAAAAAAATTGTAGGTAAGTCCATTAACAATATCTGGTGTACGGCTTGGTATTTCTTGGAGATAAATATGTAGGAATAAGTGAGGCAAGTGAAAGATTGCGTGAAAAAGAAAGGATTTTGCACGTTTCGTACGTAATGTATACAAGATACTGTTTGAGTTTTCTTTGGAAGCTGAGAAAGGCAAATTGATGCAACCAATACAGCTCGTGTGGGTAAAAAAAGTAAGAATGACTGATTTGCTCATAAGATGGTATGACATATTAATGAATTTGTTAGGCAAATGAGCCTTTAGAGTGTGGAAGTTTAATAATTATTGTACTTTTTGTGACTAAGTAATGACCTATCATTATTTTGATAGAAAAAGATTTGGAAAGGCACCGTAAGCAAGAGAAGTCTTCTCGTCTCTGAGTGTTCTAATGTGTAGCCTTCAAAGTGCTGTTCGTAGCCAAACACAGGTTATGTACTATTAAAACCTCCTAGCAAATTATCTACCATCAAAAGTAGCTTCAGAGCTATAGAATCAGTGGTGCATCTACCATCAAAAGTTGTTTCAGAGCCATAGAATCAGTGGTGCCCATCTAGAACCTCATGTTAAAATATAAGAGTGCCAATTTGGTTACCAATACTTATCTTATTTCAGGTTTGAATATTTTTATATAGTGAAAGTTAACAATTCGATACTTTATCCTGAAAAAGTTTGGTTTTATTCCACACATTTGAGCCTTAATTCAAGGAGAGAATTTGGACCCTTGCACCTGAAGACTCATGGAACATCAAAGCCAGATTAATCAAAGAAATATTATTTTAAGGTTCTTAAGCATTGCCTGCTAAGGGAATATATTTATTGAGGTTCTCAAGCATTGTCTGCTAAGGGAATGTTTGAAACAATCAGAGTCAGTTGTATTTCTTACAACATTGAGCCAGCTGGGCTACTCTTGCTTGCTATTGGGGAAAGCTGTTGTCTGTGTACATATGTATTTGCTCATGAGGTTGAATTTACAGGAAATGACTGCATTCACCACCATTCCATTCGTTATTTTCCATGCTTATCAGTGACCACTGAAATTTTTTCATCGATAAGCTCTTTCAAAGTATCTTGTATGATATTGGGCTAGATAAGGTGGAAGTTCTTCATATTAGTAAAATTAGACATTGCAGTATTTCCACTGAGTTTTATTATAATAAAATCAGTGTAAATAATGCAATGTCTAATTTTACTAATAACTCTTTCAAAGCCTTAAGTGGGATCCTTGGTATGGTTTCTTCATAAAATATTAACCCTTACTACTACTTGTCGAGGTTTAACTAACTAATATGTTTAATAAGTCTTCAAAGGATAAGTGAAGACATATTCCTATAACAGCCAATTTACATCACATATCTGGTACACTCATTCGTTTCTTGGGAGTTCAATCCCATACGTAGCTTTTATTAATTTTTTCATGCTCCATCCATTGAACTGTCACTAATGAGTACATACGTTCAAAAAATCAATTAGGTATAATATCATCAACACTTATAATCATGCATGACTAGAAATCACATTCCAATACTTACTGTTAGAAGTGATCTACTCATTAAGGTTGACGTAGTTCTTTGTAACATAAATGGTTATTCCATTTATTCCAGAACCATTGTCTCCCTGCCCTTGCTTGTTACTCAAAATCCTTACCTTAATCACTGTTGTCAGTATTTCAAGCTTGATATACACTTCATCTACATAATTTATATCTAATTCATCTCCTGCAAAAATTCCCTCACCTCACTTATCAGGTCTAGCAATTTCTACTTCCTTTTCCTCTGTCAATATTATCTATACATTCCTGTGTACCTCTATTCTTATCCTCCTTCTTGGTCAAAAATACCAGTTCCATGGCAAACCTTACTCCATGTATCTTAACCAGACTTCTATTTGCACTTTGGTACTATGATTTTCCCTTTAATTCTCTTCTTTTTATTTATTCCAAGGATTATCTCTGTCTCATCTATCTCGCTCCAATCTGCATCACTAGAGATATATTTTAACATGCATAGCTGCAACGTACGTAATGAGAAACAGTCTATGAGAATGTTCATGTCACAAAGGCAAATTTCTTAATAGATTTATGAAAGTGGAGTGGATGTAAGGGAAATTGCTTCTATAATCACTTCATAAATAGAACATGGTATGATAAAATTCTGTGGGGAAGTCGTATTATTGCATTTATGATAATGGAAGCACATACGTTAATTATAAGTGAGTGATGTCAGTGTGGTGATTTAGAGATTACTTGGTACAGCATTCAAAAGGATATCCCCGAGAAGTAGGTAGTAAAAAAATAACTTAATAACTTACTGTGGCGCCATGTAACAACATAATTCCATTGAAAACCCATGTCCCAAAAAGACAGTTGCAATGAAGGAGTCATCATGATGGAATCCTTATGCTTTGCATTTGATACAAATAAATTCTTTAAATGCTATATAAATAACTGTATCTTTGTACCGTGACGGATCCATGGGGGGTTGGGGGCTATGGAGGGTATCCAATTTACTCCCCTTGGGTATCCAATTTACACTAGATAGAATGGTGGTTTATTTCCAACCCCCACTACAGCTGGAATTTTAACCTCACCTAGCCCAACCCCCTTGTCCCTATCCTGGATCCACTACTGTCTTTTGTATAATTTAGTACTCTGCTAAATATTTAAAACATGTTCAATGAAAGCTTCATATTTTGTGGGCTGAGAATAAAAGAAAATATCTATCACATGTATAGTATAGTATTTATAAACACCACTGAGAGTTGAAATTTAATGCTTTCATTCTGATTAGATATGTTTTTTGACAGATTTTTTATAAATTGAACCCAGCAACTTTAATATCTTTGCACCCCATCTCTTTTCCTTAAATCTTAAATACAATACAAGCCTTTGCTGTTGATTAGATATGAAGTTAGTTATGTTAGCACTTAAAACTTATTCTTACACAAGGTTTGCAAAAATAGTATTAACATAAAGAATAGATCCCCCATCCCAAGCTATGAGCCAAAAATAGTTGCAATATTTGTTACAGATGCATATTTTTATAACAACACGCAGCCTACTTGTAAAGTATGAAAGGTTAGCTGCAAACTGTACATTTATTTAATAATTGGATAGCAGGAGCCCTTGAAGTAACTGTGGTAGGGTTATGCATAAGTTATTCAAACTTTATTCATTCTTCTCTACTTTTAATTTTAGACTGTGAAGTTATGTTCATAATCAGTGAGTTCAGAACATCCATTCAATTTTATGATGGCAGTGAATACATTCTCAATGGCATTACCATAAAGACTCACAGTCATCCCTATTACAATATCAACTACGCTATTGACAGCCAGTATCAAAATATGTTTCACTTTATACTTCAATGGTAAGGGCTACTTGGTGTCATGCAATAGACTTTGGTTTCTCTAATGAAGAAATTTAAACTTATTTCTGTCCCTTATTGAAATTTTATTTGCCAGAGATTATGGATTTCATGAAACATATTGCTTCTCAACAGTATCTATATATAGTCAAAAATAAGATGAGATAATTTAAAGTAATGAAATATCTGCTGCTAGCTGACACTTATATGGCTCAACTCTTTTCGAGTCTGTTACACGAGTGGCATATAGCTGAATATACCTCCTTATTGTGAATATTTTAATAAAGCTGAAAATGCTTCTAAAAAAACCCAAAAATCATCGAAGGAATTACCATGAATTAATTGATCATAACAATGACATCTTCAGTGTGACAGAGGCCTTGTTATGGTTTTAATGAACACTGATGAATTTTTCTATTAGACGGTGGTTGGTTATAAATTCTGTTATTTAAATTATGGCCATGGTGATTACTTTGAAAACGGGAAAGGCTTTGATTATTCACAACTTGTAAGTTGTTCCTAATTCCGTAGGGAACGCAGAGATTATGATAAATTAGCGTAGGGGCCATATTAACGCTAAGAAGATATATCTAACTACAAAAGTATGATTAAAATTTATCGTCATTATGAATACATTGTAGCCTCAAAATGTTCCTAAAATCGCTCTGGTGGCCTACTGAATAGAAAACCATTTCAATTGGTTTCACAATACAAATGAGAATCTTCATTCTCGTGTAATAAGCACAAACAAGGTTAATTTACCACTATTTCTTGCAAAGGGACTCAGCACTCATACAATTAACACTTGTACTTGCCAAATATTCACAAATCGAGGCGAGTATTTTTATTTTAACGACACACTGATGATTGACCATAAGATCGTCAACGATTAAAACCGAAAATATTGGCGTCATCTTCGTTTTCAAAGCTAACCATCACTTCAAAAGAAACGTAAACAATTCTTTCACCACTCTCCAACTCGATTTTTTCAATTTTGACTTTCGTCTGTTTCACTTTTCGCGATCAATTGTTGGTATGAGAATTACAGTAGCTACGCTTTCCTCTCGTTAAAGTTCCCATCAGCCAACTGGCGGTAGGATTTGCTTTATAAAACCCAACCTCTCGTTAATCTCCACGTTACCGTTATCTCCACGTCAACTTAACGTGAGGTTTAACCAGACATTATAAAACCGGCCCTAAGAAAGCAGATTCGCGCCGGCGCGAGCAAAAGCAAATGATTTTCGTGAGTTTTTTTTAAAGCTTTTCCATCACATGCGATAACCATCGAGGTTAAAACGCGAAATTAGGAACGCAGAATGTGCAGTCCGAAGAAAAAATCCTTATATATTTTTAAAGTTATATTTTTCCAGCTATATGAGCCTCTATATCCTTAAAATTTAATATCCTTTCATGCTATACTTTTCAAGGATAGAACGTTACCAGGGAATGAACGCCAAATTTGTATTTATATTAAAATTAAACGTAGTAAATTTAATCACGGAATTTCAAGGTTGTGCTAGAAATAACTCAAAATGTATTCGCTCTTACATCCCGTGAAGAACCAGATTATATTCATTACACTCAAAACAATTTCAGTCATGAAACCGTACCTTATATGAAAGCGTAGGATTTCAAGTAAGTATCCTGATTTGAGTTTATTTACAGTATTAACTTGCTTAACACTCCCGAATTAGTGTGGGGGCGGCCTTATTTAATTTTATTGAGACTCTTATGGTAAGAAGTCAATCATATTAGTTTTTGCCAAGTTGATGGATGTATTTAGCTCAATAAGCATTTTTCCCATGTTTTTACTAGTACCGCCTTGACAGCTGCATGTAAATGCAGATTTGCAAATGTAATTTCCAGAAAGTGTAGCGCAGAAATCCGTGTGTTTTGTTTTGTCTCTTGTCTTGTGGCCGTCAGTGGATTAAGTGCAGTTAAGGGATAATTTTATGATTTTTTCTTGAAATTGGCATGAATGTGCTTCGTTTCCCGCAGCAACCTCTTTGAATCGAAGGTCGTTGATCCACGGCATTCCATCGGTCGAGGCAACGGTGATTACCACCCACCTATTAGCTCTCTTAACCATCACCTTCCACTCATGTTAGTCGAAAATTGCTGTTTGTATCTTAATTGCTCTAATAGTGGGCCAATACAGCCTGAATCACGCCATTATTTTTTCCGTACCTTTTTGAAGCGATGGCTCAAGCCATCTCTGACATCGACATCAGGTCGGACGGCATTGTAACGCCACGGTCGGTTTTCACTAGAACGAGAGTGATGCTACGTATAAGCTCCCTAAGTATATTCATGAATATTGTCTAATATGGAACGTAGGGCAAAACAAAGTAGAAAAGAGGACGCTGATGAACACTTCTCGAACGCCTCTAGACTACTCCTTCACCGTCCGCTTTTCTGCCTAGTTGATCCTCACGTTCATTATTAGACGCTATTTATGAATATACAGTGGAACTTGGATAATTCTAACATCAAGGGACCAGTTAAAAACTTCGAATAATCCAAAAATTCGAATTATAGAAGTCCACCACCATGTCCGGTATAGTCCACAAATTTCCACAGGGAAGAATGACGCCTCGGTAGCTTAACTGGCTAAAGCACTCGGCCGGAAATCGAGGGATCCGGGTTCGAATCCCGGTCAAGGCGAATGATTTTTTCTCTGTGGATTTTTCGCACAATATAGAAGTCCGTTATAAATAGGTGCAAAACAATAAAATTCATATTTCCAATCAAAACTCTTTATTAAATTGACACTATTGAAATATGAATACTTTGATTAACGTCTATTTATATGATTAAAGTAACCTTGAAACGGGAATATTTATTTCAACAAACTACAAAGTAAAGTATAGTAACATTTTTATTCTAACCTTAAAATGTCCTCAACGACATCTGAACTGCTGAATTCGAATTATCCAAAATAAAATTCGAGCCGTACCCGATTATTTTAGCATTGTTTGTATGCAAAATTCCGGGAATCAAGAGAAATATTCGAATTAAAGAATGTTTCGAATTAAAGAAGTTCGAATTATCCAGGTTCCACTGTACTTGGGAAGCTCTTAGATTCTCATCATCACATAGAGATTCAACCCTAAGGTTGACTTTGATAGGTGAGGGTAGAGCTCATCCCGAATTAAGCCACAGGCGTGTGAATTTTACACATTCAGAGTTGGGGTGCCATTTCTTTTCCCTGGACTACCTCGAACTTCCAGAATTTTGATTAGGAGTGTCCGAAGGATTCGGTAGATCACGATAGACCCGGGATTCGGTGTAGCATAGGCTAGCAAAATTTATAATTTCTTTTTTCTTGAAAATTACGATTTTGGTGCTTTTGGTTCTAAAATTTATACTTAATTCTGAATGACCGTGTGTGCACAAAAGGATACCTTGCAGTTTTTACCAAGGAAACCAGGGAGCGTTTCATAGGTTATGTGCAGTCGTAAGGTGGAGGAACACCAGGATTTTATCCATTAAATTTTGTATTCGTATGACATCTGTTGGGTGAAAAATCGAACGTCTAAAAATTGGCAAATATATATGGCTCCAATGGCATGTCATCTTTCATCGTTTCGCACTCTTTTGATGTCGTAGTGTATCTAGAAAAACATCGTCACGCGAATATATTTTTCGCGAGTTTCCCCAGTCATTATTCTCTCTTGCGTAACTGATGTATGATACAAAATATATCATTTCGTGACGCGTTAGGAATTAGGAAAACCTTCACTTATTATTTGGTCAGTACCCATATGCTCATGTTCTTATGGCAATAGAACTTTTGTGTCGGCAACGCGCCCTATTGAGGACAAAATACCCATTTATCAATATTGATTTTGAGAAACATGGGGAAAGTCTTCGTGAATTCCATCATCATCGTGGTTTATATGTCCTGAAAGCAATATCGATGAAAGCTTTTATCTCCAGGAGTTTCTATCCTTTTTTCTTTACTTGCTTCATTTATCGGTAGTTCTCTCCTCCCTTCTAATCTGCTAGTACCTAATCCAAATCATTTAATCCCCTTCCTTTCTTCCGTAAATAGATTCTTCAGTGTTATTCAGGAGCGGCCCGGGGTGATTGGGGCCCTCGGCTTGGGCTTCCCTTACTGGTGGATTCATGGGTTCTCCCCCGGAAAATTGTAGGAAATTGCATGCTCGGAAATGGATTTTGCTTCCATTCTGGATCTTAAAAACTAGATCAAAGTTAATTTAAAAAATAGCGCATAAAAAGTAAATTACAGAACAGGATACGACTAGCAATTTTTATATTACGAATAGCAATTATTAAAGTCCTTATGGTTCGGGGGATATACGAATTCCCATGTCTATCCGTTCGGCAAAATATCTCTTTTAATTTATCGCTTCTGTCGGACCTGGAAATATGGTGTCGTTCCTAAAGATATCTAATCTCAATTGTTCAAGCAATCTAAGCCTAGCGCGCAGCCTCCGAGTCTCCAGCGGCTCCCTGCCTAATTCGTTCAACGTCTGGGTAACGCTGTCTGTACGCCCGTAGCAGTTTTTGGCGAATCGCGCAGCCTTCCTTTGTACTTCATTCAGTTCACGGTTTAAGTCTTTCTGCACCGGAACACGGATCTGGGGTGATTGGGGGCCCTTCGGCTATGACCCATGCTGGGGGACCATGAATAAATACTGGTATGGTTTCAAGCTGAAGCTACCACGGTAAATTTTAGGAAATTGAATTCCCGGAAATGGGTTTTGGCGATATTCTGCCTCTTAAAAACCAGATAAAGGATAATAAATAAATATTTATTTCGTAAGAAAAAATACTCCCGAAAATTAAAATTTTACCGCTTATAAAAATTTAAAAATACATTATGCTCCTAGTATCTAATTAGTGAATTTTTTTCCTGAAAACCTTACTGACATCTGAAAACCCCCTAAAATAACCATTTCGAATAACCATTTTAAAAAACTTTCAGGTTGTCTTTTATCTTCTGACACCTTTGTTATATTTATTTTTATATAATCTTTATGCACTGAGTATGCAGAAAAAAACTTTGGTTCAAATTGTCGGAGTCTTTTTTATTACACCTTTCATATACACCTCACGATAGATGGGATTATTGTGGGGGGCCCCCTAAGATCGGGGATTCGGCGATTGCCGACCAGCCGACCTGACCAGATCGCCCCCAGTGTTTTGCTTCTGTAGGCAGGCCTCTTGTAAAATACGGCCTATTTGAATTTTGACTTATATGGAATTAGTGATGAGTCGAGTGCCAATTTTCTTATCTAATCCTAATTACAATTACATATCCTGTCCACAAAAATGGAATAAATGAAAATGTGAGAATAGTACTACGTTGCTTAGCATATGTACTCGACAACACTATTCAGGGTACAAGACTCAACTAATCGTTATGTAGAATTACCTTGAGGGTCAACTACCCAAAGCACGAGGTGTGAAATCAGGAGATACTGGTTTGAGCCTAGATCAAAGTTTCGTAGAAGTTTTGCATGAAGTGTCATTTTTCTATTTAGTCATATCATTTCATGCCGGAGATCTTGCGCATTATCCTATGGTTTTGAGGAGAAATTTCTTTCTAGAAAGAGAGCAAATTGATTTGTCCTAGCGCTGTTCTTTTCTTACTTTTTTATTATGGCAGTTAATTCATTCGTTTCAGGGGCTAACTCTTTTACTGAAACAGGCTTTCGGTTGAATGTGAATTTGTTTGGCTTCTGTTGTGAATCATTTGCGTTATTATTTTTTATTTTCAATTTAAGATTTTAGAAAATGAACATTCAATCACAAAACTCACAAAAATTGTACATTGCACATTATCACCTTATTCCTGATCATAGTTTCCACAATATGCGTCATAATTAAGGTTATGTGCTCAAGGTGAATTCTCATTTTCTATTTGTTGGTTCCGTGAAGTGAAGTTGCAAATGTTAAGCAATTTTCATTATATTCTCCTCAGTACTTTTCTGACATTACTAATGTCCTCATTACATGCATCACGTCACGATCACATTGCCTATTTACGAGCTCACGAACTACTGGGTCACTTGCGGCAGCGTCCCAAGTTGAGGGAGAAAAAGAATGAAATTAACTTACGATTCTTTTTTTAAAACCGCAGCGCTCCTCCTCAGCGCTACGTGAGAAAACTCGTACACTGCGCCCTCCTTCATTAATTACGCTGACTAAGACTTTGGAATACGTGTTTTTGAAATGAGCGTGCTGCACAAAGGCGGATTTACCCTGTACTCTTCCAGATTGCTCTCATGTTCACACCAGAGTATGAGCAATTGATAATCAGGAAATATTTTCACGAAGTCGGTGACGCTACAATATGCGTGATGTACCTATATGGAAAATCGTTGCATATTGTTCACGTTCCTTTTGTGTAAGCGATAGCTTGAAGGTTTGAGTTAATCAGTGCTAACATTCGTGCTTTCTTTTGTGTTCATCCTTGCCAGAAAGCTTAGCTATTGGCTCTGTATCCCTACCTTTCTCCGTGCAACAACTATTGTTACCACTCCCAGTCCTCTCATTTTCAAGAATTGATTCTTTTAATTATATATTGATATCGAGAGTAATTCATTTCCTCTGCTATTGTGGCGTAGAAAATTCCATTAAAGATTTAAGAATACCGGGACTGGCCACGATGATATCTTTGCGGAGTCACCCGAAAAAGTTCCCGTCCTTTTCCGGTATAATCCTCAAATTTCCAGAGAGAGAAATGATGCCTTGGTAGCTTAATTGGCTAAAGCACTCGACTGGAAAGCGGGGGATTTGGGTTCGAATCCTTCTCTGTGGTTTTTTCGCTTTTAATTAAAGATGTCTCTTCTTTGCCTCCGAGCATTTTCTTGAATTAATTTGTATGTTGATATATGATTTTATGCCTTTATTAGGGATTAAATACCCCCTCAATGACTGGAAATGAAAAATACCACATAGCTGTTACCGATTAAGTTAATTACCAATTCTCCTTTCTAGCTTTATGAAATACCAAGTTAGGTCTGTCACCTTTTCTATCGATATATTCTCTCTTAATTTTTTTCTTGAACAACTCGTAATTTTAATCAGTGTTTAGGTGGTGTATTAACAAATTCTAGTGTATATGCATACAAAAATGTTACCCCCTCGTGTTTTTATCCCAGATTTTACTTGAAAACATATTCTTGAATGAGAGAAAGGTTGTAATTTTAACGGTGAATTGGTGGCTTCCTATACTGGAAGTGGTAGATATTTCCTCGTGTAAGTTCACGTAAGGCGCGTCACTTCGCTGGAGCGTAGACGATTATTCAGATAGATTTATTTTCTTTTTTTCCTTTTGCTATTCTTAATTGAATGCCTCTATTGGAGTCGAGAAACTGTATTGCAATATAAACGGCTCTAACCATGACTATTACGACTAATAAGGATGTTTTAACTTATGAATTCGTCCACCAGTGTATACTCTGTTAGCCCCTGCTTCACTTTTAAACGTACAGCACGGTTAGACCATAGCCAGTGAAAGGCGCTGGCTAATTAGTGACATAGTGAAATTTTTGTTGATTCATATGGCTATCATAGAACGTTCCGACGTTAAACTTTCATCGGATTTAATTTTCATGGCTGGCATTGAAGGTTGTTTCCTGCATTTTAAATCCCCTTTGTTAATCATTCCGTAGTTTTTCATGTGAACACGCCGCCGTATCATTTTCATTCGGTGATGAGTCCAAAGATGTGAACAGTTTAAAGCTAGGCGGAGGACGTCTTCAAAGGTGAGGTTGACGTCATTTTCACTTTCCTAACCGAGTCAAGTGTGTATTCTCACTAATAGCAGACCTCGACTTCGATTCTCTACCGACCTGACTTTCCCTGGGAACTGCTTGAAGTATTGCTAAAGGTTGCGAGCTTGGTGAAGCCGATTTTGGTCTTTCACGAGTGTATGTGTCGACTTCACGTGGAAAGGCGAAATGTTTTGACCCCAATGACGAAGTGAGTTTCTGTAGTTCGTCGTCATCTTCGTGGGAGTGGCCGCGGATAACTATACATCTGCCCTGGGTGAAGTCTATAAAATAAGGTCACCTTTACTCCTTAAATATTTGGGAAAAGATATGGTCGCCGGAATTCCTTTTATCCAAGTCTTTAATTTTTTCGGACATCGATTATTATCGTACATTGATAATCTCCATTAAATAGTTTATTACGAACATTAAATTAGAGGATTCTCTAGTCCGCTGCTGGAATATTTTTATTTATTTCCATACCACCGAAAACAGCTTACTTGACCTTAATATCGGGGTTTTAGTAACATTTAACGTTCACGTACGAGCGTTCACGAACACTTATGCCCTGGATGGGTGCAACCTACCCAGGCGGGACTCGAACCCGTGACCATCAATTCGTTGTGTTGTTCGCTATGGTCGTCACTCAGTGCGCAGTAAATAAAACCAGATTTCAAAATTGCCACTATTACACGTCAGTAATACGTAACTGATCGTATAAATCATAGAAACCGCGTATTTTATACGACATGTGAGACTATTTTCAATTAAAAAACGACCTCTTCCACTTATGGAGAAAGTCATACTGAACGGGGTACGGCTGAGTAATGGTGTCGCTGAATAAAATACGCGCGAAATGGCAGCGCAAATGGCAATATCGCTTAACCGCCATGTTCTTTTTTAATGGAATCCTCATGCTCTTCGCCATTGAGGCATTTGTACAAAAACACGTAACTCTGTCTAGACATTGTTTGTATTATCACCTTAGCAGCTCATTTATGAAATGATTTTAGACTAGTTCTATCGGGTTGCGCAAGCGTTGTGGCACATGAAGCATGATGACTGGAGGTGAAGGGGAGATGGCTGCTGCCGAGGAGAACGCAAGAATTGCGTGCATTGGTTCGGTGGCTTGTTTAGTGTCGCCACAATGAGGATCACATTAAATTGGGATGCGCTTATATGGAGATAAAAAGATTTAAGTAAGATAAAAATATTTAAAATTTAAATAAATTTAAATTTTAAATCTTTTTATCCATTTAAAATGAGTGCAAACGATTTTGGACTCCATCGTCATACACGCCGTTGCAAGCAACTAATTTTGCTCAAATTTGTGTTTTTCCGTGGTAAATATTGCAGCGTGAAAAACGATAAATGAAAATTGTGGAATTTATTTTAAATTTTGATGTTTATTCTTCGTAAATGAGCAATAAAATATTAGAATAGTAGTGGCCTCAGACAAATCCGCCCAGACGTCTGCAGCGTAGTTTTTGGCCGAGACATTTCTCCTCATGAAAATCCTCATTTTTAATGTTGTGGCCACCATTTTGCCCTTGTTCAAAATGTTTCGAGGTTGTGGATGATGACAATTTACAAGCTAAGAACACTTTCAGTTACTTATGAACTCTAAGATATTTTTTAACGCGCTTGGTACTGATTACTGTTGTGTTGAAGATGCATTCAAAATCATAGGAAAGGATTCAGATCGGAGAGGATTAAAAATTCATTTTCCCCTCATAGTTTCATGAAAACCAGCGCTATAGTTTTACTAGGAGCAGATGGATCATATGAAAGGCGGAGACGGGGAAACAATACAAACCGTGGTGTAGGTTACATTTTTGGTCAGGAGTAGAGATGAGGAAGAGAGCCTGATTCATGGATAAAATGAAAATGAATCCTCCTTAAACCGAGCTTAAGAAATAATTTCTTCATTATAGGAGTGAGGATAGGTTCAGATGATTAATTAAGTGTCGTGGCCTATGTAAGCTACCTTAGCCGTTTGTATATATCAAATAAATTAATATAGTGCATGCCAGTTAGTTGACTCATCGGGAGAGGTACAGTTTGTTCCAATGAAGCGGCTCACCCATTGATCTAAGAAGTTCCTTAAATAAAGTATGCAGGGTTTAAATGAAACTAAGTTAAAATACTATTTGAGGTTAAAAATTTATTTTTGTTCTATTATCTATTATTTAAACTATTATTTTTATTACAACGAAAAAAATTATAAACATTAATGCGAAATACTAAGAGTAGATTAAAAATTATACGTATTTCTCTCGGCCTCTAAGCTCGAGAATATTCGGTAAGAGACAACGAAAGGGGGTAAGTCTTCAGAATTAGTTCAGTAGAGATGGAGATTATATGTACAAAATCGGAGTCTATTTTTTTTTCATTCACATCTTTGCGTAAGTTTTGGGCAAACACCGCCAATTCTTAGCCTCTTAAAAGTGCTAATTCTCCCAAATATTGTGAGAAAAGTGAAGGTAATCCCTTCTAAGGGTTCATGGAGGTTTGTCTTAAGTAACGTGCTTCCCATAAAATGTGTTGGTCCAATTGACTGAAATCTATTTTAGTAATATAAACATCCACGCCTCTCCCTCCGATCCATAATTATTAATTCCTCAAGTTTGAAGGGTTAGCGCACAAATTCTGAGTAGGTATTCTACATGAAATTTGGTATTCAATCGCTTTGGGTTTCTTCATCCCTATGTTTTTCCTGTACCATCTTCGAAAGAAATACATCTATCCCTACCTTGCGGCGCAAAAACCTTGAGTGGCTTGTTACAGCCGATTATATGAGGTTGTTTGTCGTAACGATCTTCATTTGCAGGTTCTGTCCTGCCCTTCTAGTGTACATTTGTTATTGTTTTGTCTTGGCGTTAAGTGGGTTACTTCAAATTTCCCTTGAGCCGTTTAATCTGCCGCTTATTGCATCCACTTGGTCGCCTGTGAGGCGAAGATACTTCGCTCTTCCGATTTCCATAATAGGGACGGAACGTTAAACATCGGATTTGTGCAGGAAAAAACAGCTCTTGATGCTGTGAAGGCTTATTGCGAAAGATGTTTGCGTGAAACTCACGCTCGGTTATGTTTAGTTCCATGGGTAAATATTTTATTATAACCACTGGTTTACCTTAAAGGATACCGTAGAGGTTAGCATATTCCACGCATCGCTCCGTTTTCCATGCTGAGGCCTTTCTTGCTTAAAAGAAGATGATGCTTCGCCAAATTCCGTATGTGACTGCATTCTTCCAATACTCATTGGTCGTCCAAAAAGTGCGCATGAGAAACCAATATAACTCTTGGCCGATGCTAATTTACAGAAATAATTAATCACTAAATGATCCATTCCCTTGGTCATAAAAAATTTACGCTCCACCGGGCTCTACTTTTTATTTCCAAAAGTTACCGGAATGAAATGCACCATATTCGATTAACTATCCACTCATATATCATCCATCTCTTGAGAGTATCTTTTAAGATTACTGTATCATCTCGCAGTGGTAACTTTTCGGAATTCTTATGGTACTCGTAAATTTTCTCTTAGAGGAAGCATTCGACTCAATTTTTGCTGGGGGAATCAATGTTTGCGACAGGTGACTGTATAAAGGCTTTTTCTGTCTCATTGCTTCGCCGACTAACATAGGTAGTGGCAGAAAGTTTCAGTCGCCTTCTTCAAATAACCTGTGAATAAAAGGAAGTACCGTACCTCGATATGCAATGTTCTCTATTCTAGTAGTTGTAACAATGTCGCTGTGGTAAAATTTGAGAAAAAAAACAACGCAAATGAGGTCATTCATCCTTATTAATTCAATATCATGTAGGGACTTGTAGCCATGCATTGGCTTATACACTCCTTTTACTCTTTTACAAGGACACAAAGACTATTAAACAAATACAAGTTTTTAAAAATTGATAAAATTTAGTGGGGTGGTCATTACCCCTGTAATCCCCCCCTTTAATCCGTCACTGATGTAAGCGTACCTTTTGTCAGCGTCGGGCTGGATGGGTTCTCGATACTAAAGGCCGTTTTACATGGGACACGTTCTTGTTTAATTTGTTGCGTGTATGAAGGCGCAGTCGAAATCGCATCGTGTTAAGCGGTGAATTGCTAGAATGCATGCGAGAATGCGTGGACGTTTGATGGAAAAATAGCCCCACTAATTTCGTTCGTGCATTCCATGCCATAAAGAGAAATTAATGCAGTTCTAACCTGCGCAATTCCGTGCCCCTTGTAAACCGGCCTTAAGGGGAACTCCTCGCGGTGATTTCAATGCCTGAGAAGTGAAAGAAAAAATGAATGCGTGGAATCGTTTGCCTCTCTCCCATGGCGTGCCTGTGCATCTCGGAGGATGAGCTCCGTGCGGTCGGAGCGGAGGTCGGCCTGTGAGGTGTGCTCTCTTGGGTGTGGAGGAAGGAAAGGAGGGAGTTGTCGTAGGCATGACTTTGATTCCCGTGGGCGGTGTGGGATTACCAACTCGTCTCGCGGGAGACGGCGTGGGAGAGTGGCTTCGAAGCGGCGAGAAATGTGGAGGCTGCGCCCCCAGCCATCTTGTTTCAGCGGAAAAAATATTACAAAAAATGATAAAATTTGCGCTCTCTTCTCCTGCGAGAGATGAATCACAGATCAAAGTCCCGAGAGAGTGGAAAATTGTTTCGTCGAATATAGTATTTGTAAAAAAATAAAATATGCGCATAAGTTAAGCGCGCTAGTCAAAGTTCTCCTCAAGACTTTTGCGTGTTTAGAAAATAAGTGCAGGAAGAGGGGGGATCAAGATAATTGTAGGTGTAGGTGGGGTTATTTTAAATAAGCACAATCCATCGTGATTAATGACTAAAATATATTCAATATAATAACGTAGAAAATACGATAGTACTCAAAGATGGGTAGGAAATACTCTAAGATGGGATGGGAAGTACTCAAAGATGGGATATTATTCAAACGGGTAAACACAGTTCATTTTAAGGGGTCTCTCCCCTATCCCGCATCCCACCTTCAAACGACCTGTATTTACCCCTCTCCGCCTTCCAAAACGGTATTAATAAGCTCGCAAAATGTGTATTTTCAGCTTTGAGAATCACATGGTGTATAGTGTCGAAACCTGGGTCAGACCATTAAAAAAGGTGTGGGACTAACAATATTAGTGTATCTGTGATTTCCGATAAAAAATAATACTGAAAATTTTTAAATTAGATATCCCACATTTGGTGTTCGAATATTTAAGAAATATCCTGCTTTTCGGAGGCACCTGCCGCGGAGGAGGATATTTTGGACACAATCTTCGGCACAATGAATGCCAAGAACTACTATTAAGGTACCAGTATGCTTCCTGTTACACAGTTCCACCAATAGGTTGTTCTCATTGTCAGTGAAAATGCAACACCTTCTTCCAGTGGCGTAGCCACTGAGGGGATTTTGAAGGCTCAAGGCAGTAGCGGATACAGAGAAAACTCAAGTAGGGGGCGCAAAAGATATATTGAGTTGCCTTTACTTTTATCATAATAAAAATTGTCAAGTCACATGCTGAGCTTCAGATTATTAATTATACATGTATTCAAGGCAATGCCATCTAATTATATAAAAGTTACAATTGTGGTTCTGCTATGTTTGGTAATACCGGTGGCCCCGCAAAGGGGAGGCGCGCGCCCCTGCGTCCCCCACCTGTATCCTCCACTGGCTCAAGGGGCGGTACAACACCCTCTTGAGCATTTAAAAGCCCTGCCTTTACTCTATTTTAATAAATACTCGCTCTAAATTACTTTTTTTAGTCCAAAAAAATCACGTTTTCAACATTAAAAATTCTAAAATTATCCTCGGACCCCCATCTCCTTGGGGTGTTTTTTTATACATGCTGGAAGGGCGTCGATATCTCCGGTAAACCCCCCATTTTAAAATCCTGGCTATGGTAATGCCTTCTTCGTCTCCTCCTTTCTCTCGATTTGAGCTTCCCTCTCTCTCTCTCCTCCCGTCCTATCACCAGTTGAGGCACGCACGAGTCTCTTCCCCTTCTGCTCCCCCTTCGGCCGCGTGCAGACCTCCTCCCCTCTCCCGCCCATCTTCCTCACACATCCGCCGCTTCCCCTCTCGCACCGAAAAACGTGCATCTCAAAAGAGGTGACAGTCGGCTTCAAGTCACTGGCTCGGTTGCCCTCCACAAACCCTTCGCTGTCTGCATGCAACCGTCACGGCTTCCAGAATCGACCCCCGTCCGTCGGCGGTAGTGACATTTTGTCTTCACCTCTAGACCAGATGAAGGTGTTGATAGCTGACCTCTCGTGTACTCTACGCGAGGGAAGTTGTCTGCCTACAGTGTTCGTGGTGAAAGGTCTTCGCCTATGTTTATAGTTGATTTGGGGAAGTGTGGAAAACGGGATTTTTCACGAAAACAGTATACGGAACACATAGCTTCATCCTCAAGGAGATTCCAACGTTCTCTCGGACTTCCCATGTTGTGCGTCGACGGAAAGATTATTGACCGTTGTCTCCGTTTTTATTAAGGTCAAGGAAGTGTCTGTAGGGAGGGACAACCTTCGCAGCTTTGATTACCAGTCTATCCTTTGACTAAGAATCATAGACCGGAACGTCTCCTTGTACGGGTGATTTTATAGGTTTCCTAGAGGTTACCGGTTGCCGTCTAAAGCATCAAGGAAGTTTTGAGAATGTTTAAGTTGGTTATTCGTTGTTCTGTGCTTAACCTGAGTATCAACGAAGTGGACATCCCTTCTGACGGACGCTGTGTTACTTTTGGGTGTGAAGTTTTACCATTGTGTAGCGATCGGTAGACAAAAGAATTCCTTACGGCAGTGGAACCGGCCCAAAAGCCACGGGGTGCCGAAGAGGTATTTCGGCTAATTTCACGCCGCAAGGAGCCTAAATCATCTCGAACTGTTTAGTTCCGGTTCTTTTTCCCTCTTAGCACCGCGGAATTGACTTTTCCGGCCTATTATTTGATACATTCTCTCCCAGGACTGCGTGAAGACCCCCCGGGGAAGGCTGACATCATGGGGAACCAGCACCATGGAGGATCGCCCAAGATCGGCAAAGGCAAGCATTGATTGGGATCCGTGGGAATTATCGTGCATATATTGAGTATCATACGGGTAGTCTAACCGCGGGTCATTGACTCTCTGCGCCGCGCAGTGCCTCTACGTATACCATTCCGCTCCCCATGAATGGAAATTCTAGAGGCGTCTTTGAATTTTGATTTCATCATCCTTGAATGGGGTCTGAATTATTCTTGCCATGAGAATAAATCTCACGGGTTTGGGCATACAATATATCTTCTATTATCCTCAATTACTTTAATTGATGAGATAAAATTAAAAATCTGTCATTGAAAACCGAAAATAATATTAATTTGACCCAGGTATCTACGTTTTAATTGAATTGGTCTAATTAATTATTGCCTAATACGCGTATACCTGATCTAGCAATGGGGTAGGTCGTTAATCATGTCTACCTATATGAATGTGAGGGCTCTGTTTTGCTTTGACGCTGGGGTCGAAGTTAATATTTTGTCTTCGTGAAATTCAGATTTATCATTTTGATCGTATTAATCATGAAACCATTTCACTGATACGCCGATACTAATAATTTTGTTCAATCGCAATCTTTGTTCATGTAGGTCTGGGCGTTGGCCAATTAGATATCGCTGAAATTAAGTTACCCTGTCGTTTGCATGTTTTTATTTTATCATTTGTGGCTA
This sequence comes from Ischnura elegans, assembly GCF_921293095.1. Classification (NCBI taxonomy): domain Eukaryota; kingdom Metazoa; phylum Arthropoda; class Insecta; order Odonata; family Coenagrionidae; genus Ischnura; species Ischnura elegans. The sequence continues at coordinate 45,969,784 of NC_060255.1, forward strand.
AGGGCGTAATTATTTCCCGAATATTAGTTGATAAAGATAAAGAAATTTATTGCTTGCAGCTCTTACGAATTGAAACAAGATATTCATGTCGTGATTGCAAGCTAGGTTGTCTCGAAAGAGAACCTGTGTCGATGCAACCTGAATATGATGTATACATTGCTAAATTGATGTATATATGATGATTTGCTTGTTAATACATTGTATGTATATAGAAAATAATAATTCGATAATATAATGGAATGAAGTGTCCTTATGAATCATTTTCATTCAATATCAAAATTTGTGGTTTTCAAAGGCCGCAAAAGATGCAAATTACTCTTCTCCCAGATTCACTGCCAAGAAATTTCTTACGAGATAGTTTGCTGGTGAGCCAGAGGATGAAGGGACTAAGGGAATATATATCAACCTTTTAAACTTTATACGGAGAGATAAATTCTTATTTTATGATAACATGATTTTAATTCAATGGTTGTGTCTTCCCACGTAATAAATTCCTGGGTTCATCCTTACATAGTGCATGCATTAAAGCTTCCAGATGTAAGTCTGCGGAAGTATGCGTTGAAACTCACAACCATAAGGAGTATTATATCTGCATAAAGAGTTTCAGCTTGAAAACTTTGCGATCGCGGTTTGAAAATACGTGACCAAAATTTGGCAAAACAAAATAACGACCCATGCACGTATTGTGCTTTGATAAGTCACAACTATTACGAAACCTGTCTTCGAATCCATTCCGTATGCCTTTCTTTGCTTATCGGGAACAGTTCATATTTCCTCAATTTCGTATCACCGTTATCGTTGTTTACGGATACTCCTTACTGTCTTCATGCTGTTTCGTTTAAATTTCCAAGTGACGTTGAGTAGGTGATTGCCCACTTTAGTGAAGAAACGCTGAATTGGCTTTTGTAATTGGCTGAATGTGAAATAATTACAGGCGTTGCTTAATGAGGCTTCATGTTCACATAGTCTTTCATAAGCAAAGAGGGGTAACTGATGAAATTAATCAGTGCATTCGTTCTGGGATGGTAAAGATATACATTGAAGTACTTTTTTCAATTTAGTCGTTTTATGACAAGAACAAATCATTAGGAATGAATTAGGTCTCATCTGTTTGGCGTAATATTGTTCGCAACTTAATTCAAGTCATCGTAATGGTTTGCCTCATATTTTTTATTTAAACTTCATTTAATGCTATTGATGTATGTATATCAATATTGGTATATGCTGTTGGGCAAACCTGTATGGTTTTTTTCCCTTCTCTTAATCGAAAGTACTTAATTCCTCACACTCGCCCATTCTCGAACGAAGATTTCGCGGAGTTTCTTGTATAAATTTTTATGTACGATTGCCACATTAAGCCGTATTAACATGCTCGTGCACGAACGAGCTCTGGGATAGCGTCAATGACAAAGGTGGCAGTCCATTTTTATAATTCAAATGAAACTGGAGACAGTAGCGCTCTCCGTCTCGGAACACTAGTAAAATGCCTGTTGTCAATCAGTGCATTGAAGAATATGTGTATCATGTTGCCACCTATAAATAAAAACAAACAACTTGAATAGCCGTTATGGAATTTGTGTCACCAGTTCAAACGGAAATGGCCGTTTGATCTTGTTAAGGTGTCTTCAGCGGTAACTTTCTCTATCATTGAAAAGCGATCGCTGGAGTATGCATGAAAAATAATGTAATTAGTAGTGATTCTTGGGTTACTTTGTCATAGAAACATGTCGTGAACTTTAATAAGTTGTAGTCGTCGTCACCGTGCCATTTTATACGGTACTGGCTCCGTGCAAATGATTGATCATAAAAATTTATAATTGTATAAATAGCATTAGACCTGATCATATTATTTCTTATGCCGTTGCGGAAATCGAAGTAGCGTTTTAGCCTTAACTAAGCACCTACAATGTTACCTTTACTATCGCTTACCAAAGCGTGAACACGTATGAAGTACTGAGTAAAATGACATTAAGACAGGGACGATTTGGTATGAATTTTAGGGATGGAATAGCATCTGCATAGAACGTTGTACTGTCGTCTACAGGCGTGAGAATCGTAAAAAATAGTACGTTTCTAGATTCGTAAACCTAACCCATTCCTCGTGATTTTATGAGCTCTGCAGCTTCCTGGGAAGCGTTTGTCGGCAGAAGGGAAAGAAACAGCCCCCCTGCCCTGAATGTGGGAATTTCACGCTTGGCTGGTCTTAATACTAGGTGAGCTCCTATCCCCTTCTGTCAGACCATATTTCCGGTGGTAGGTGGTTTTTATCGTGAGTTAATTTCTGGCCACAAGCGATGTGGCCTTCAGCATTAATCGTGTGCTGACGCCGGTATATGTGCTGCACCTAAGCAAGCGCAATCGTTGCAATCACTGTTATTTTTCTACGGAAGCGTAACTTTTTAAGGCATGTTCATTTTTTTGGCTATGCTAATTCAATCCTCTTTCCTTTCTAGACACCTCAATGGCCTCCTTAAATTCTTCGTTGTAAGCTAATGGAACGGATAAATATAAATAGAAATATGAATAATTTTCTCAGAAGTCGAAAATTTGTGCAAAGATTGATACGAAAAAGCTATCCATGAAATGTTTAGGCCTTAAAATGTTGTTTTTATGCCTGTGTTTACGTGTTATTAGGGCTTTTTTTCTTAATTTATAAATTTAAGCCTTGAAATAATTCTATGATCGTATAATTAATTTATTACATTATAAATATGATTTTTATGGAATTTAGGTTGGCATAATATGGAATTTGTGGTATGCGTTCTTTATTATTCGTGGGGTTTGCGGAAAAAAATGATGAAGTTTTGGCTTGCCCTTCATTTGCCTGCAAGTGCGATACCTATCTACTGCTTTCTCACATTTTTTCGGCTTTTGTGTACTTTTTAGGATACCTACATTTTTCGTAGTATCATGGGTTGCCAGTTCTGTTATTACAAATCTCCTAAAATAAAGTTTTTGTTTTCGTTTTTTTTTCAATAGAAATCTCCTTTACATATTTCTTCTGTTTTTAATCTTAACATTATCTAAATTCATCTAATTAAATGTAAGAAATTATCTTATGGAAAAAAGGTACCTCGATATCAGTAGATGCAATGTCATCATTCTATGCTAAATTCCCTTTTAATAACTTTTACGTCAGGGAATTCTTTGATCATCACTGAGTCAGCTTTGCAGCTGATTAAGTTATTTTGTTTCTTCAGTAAAGAGTATTGTCTCATTCAATTTCTATCATTCTCTGTCTCTAACTTTATCATTAAGTTCTGTCATTTAATCGATTACACCTTTGTTCCACTTTCGTCCGATACTCATAGCTCGTAGATTTTTGAACGATAGATATTTTAATGTGATAATTATATGGAATTATTTGAAAACAGCATGATTGCGGCATTTTTTTACCTTGAACCTTGCTGTTGTAAATAAGGAAAGTATATAATGGGCCCGTTTGCAATTTAATTTAAATTGTGGATTGTAATAAATGTAGAAATGAAGAGTCTCTTATTTTTACAATGCTCTTTCTTCTTATGCTATTCTTGATGAAAAATAGTTGGTCAACCATTTCGTAGATGAGTTGTTGGCGTCACGAACTTATAGCGAGCTGGCTACCGCTTCTTAGCTACTCCTCGGTCTTGGTCATGGGTCTTGGGTGGTTCGTTGTTGTTCAAACTCCTTTGAGCTATTATTTCACTCAATTACAGGCTCTCTCTGAACGCGTAAATGACAGAAATTAAATGACATTACCAACTCTTGTAAAATGAGGGATCACTTTCAATTTTTTTAATTCTACTTATGAGAGATTGGCTGAAATTGGATGATTTTTCTCGCCGTAAATTCCCTTTCCTTCCCATCTACCGACTTTTTTTTAATGAATAACGATTTTGAGTCACAGTGAACGACCAAATTGTGATCGATTCCGCAAGAACTCCCATACTTGCATATGAACCTTTATAAAGTTACAATAGGCATTACAATGGCTTGGAAAACCTTTTCTGGCGTATCTTGCCGATATTGGGTACATTGTAGATAAGTATGGTAAAATGGAAAATAATTAGATCGTAGCTTCGATCTAGTCTCAGAATTTTCCAGTTGTTACTATGAAAACAAGACAACGCAGTTGAATGTTGAAAAAAATATGGTGGATATTATATAATGGTGTTTGTATAACACTAGTGGATTTACCAGATTTTCCATTTGTATTTAAATACTTCTCTTAAGCACACTTAGTTCTGTGTGCTTCAATAGTTATAGAACAATGCAATAGAAGTATTGATTTTTAACAACTTTTGTGTAGAATCTATCTAGTACCCAATTAATCAAGTACCCAATAAGTAGTTAACCAACAATGAAAAGTCGCCTTTTTTGGTGTTCCCTTACTCATTAGTGTACTTAAAATTTTAGGAATGAGATTCTGAAGTTCAAATGAACAGAATATCAGATTTATGTAGTGTATGTTGTGTGAAGTTTTTACTGGAAAATAACTTCTTGCGAAACATACTAATAACATTGGTAATTAAGGATTAATTTTTAACATCCTTTTCAACTTTGAGAGTGACTATCTTACCTGTCATTATTTCTTTCGCAGAGACATTTTTATGCAACAAAAGTCAAGCGAATGTGTACGGAAAAATATCCATATTTAATCAATCATGAATTTAATTCCAATTAAAAATAATGAGGATGGGATTTTGTAATATCTGGAAAATGCATTACCACGTTTTCTAGTGATGTGGTAGAGAAAATTGGGAAGAAATTATTCCATCTAGAAAATGAAAAATTAAAACGCAAGTAATTTCAATCTCCTTGCTGGGTGGAGAAAGATTATGTCACGAAATTTTAACCTTGGTTAGCTGATGCCAGTAGAGTGTAAAATTGCTCATGATGTTTAGGTTGAAAACGTACCATTTTTAAATTGCAGAAACTTCGAGTCAAGTGCTCCGATTGGCCACGAGTTTGTCCTGTTGCCGGATTCTCTGGACAACTCATACTTTGCCTTTGTCCAGGGGATTTGGCAACAGGGCAAACGCGCGAATTTTGGGTTTCCACTGGCGTCAGCTATCTGGAGTTAAAACCTCATAACTTATGCTGCTTCCTGAAGCGTATTCAACCATAATATAATTACTCTTGAGCAACAACTGTTTACTATAGATTTTTATACGGAATTCACGTAATCTGCAGCCATGGGTGTAGCCAGGAATTTTGTTCGTGGGGATCCAAAACCAAGGGGAAAAAGTTTTTGAAAAACATGGTACTAAGTAGAGGGTTTTGAACTAATTTTAACAATTTTCATAATCGCAAAAACTTCATTTGCTAAAGTAAGATTTTATAAATCCATGATTTTATTCAATATTTAGTTTTCTATTATGAAGGAAAATAATTGTGTTGTCATATTTCGGGGGGGAGGGGAATGGTTCGGACCCCCGCCTTGGCTACGCCACTGTCTGCAGCGCTCTCTCGTTCATATTTTACTCCCTAAAGGTTAGGCGCACTTGTAAATCGGCGAGAACAGCGACACGTCACCCGAAAGGGAAGGTGGCATATGGGCGCACCTGCCCTCTCCCCTCTCACCTGTCGGCCCAGTTTTCCGCACTCCCCCTCCTCGTCCTTCGACCCGCTCGTTTAGGGTGGATATAGAAGGGAAGAGGGGATGATGCCCTTGCGACCCAGCAGCTATCGGCGGCAAAGCCCCACTCCGGGCATTGAAGTCTCCGACGCTCTCGGGCGGTCACCGTGACTGAAAGGTTTCGTGTGTTCGAAGCCGCGTCACCTATCCAAACACACACAGTCGTTGTCCGGTGGGCGTGCTAAGCAGACGGGTTGGCGACGTTTTCGTGACCGTTTCGTGAGCGACCGGGCTCACATTCGTGCTGACGCTAAACGCGGTCCCGTTCTTTCGCCATTATTTTTTTTGTCGTTCCTTCGTCGCAGTAGTCCATTCGGAAGAGAGGTTGACTACGGACCGTGGTTCCCGTTTTAGCTTTGGCATCAGAACTACGTGGACATGTTCATCGTAGGTGCTTACGTTGACATTTTGTGTGCCGTAACGTTAAATTTGCCTGAACTGAGGATCTGACTTTTCCTGACTTTAACCCTGTTTTGTGCTTATTGCTATTTGATCTCCGACTCAACCTTAAGGCTAGCTTATCCCGAAATCTGTCTTTCAAAACACCATAGGTCATTAGAGTCAGGTTCTAACCACGCATTTCTAATTTATTCCCTCTTTTGAGCTATATTCAAAACGAACGGTCAGTAAATTCTATGATTGAAATTGGAGAGATTTTTAATGTCCAGGCATCGGGATAAACATATTTGAAAGAGTGCTTTGCAGCTAAAGTGTGTGTTTTTGAGCGGAAAACGTACTGTGGACAAACCTAACAGAAACTTAGTGCTACTATTTTTATCTTGGATACTGATATTCCTGGGAAATTGACGAGGATTATTTATTGTGCTAATTCATCGCATATCGCCACCGGAATATTATCTGGCGTTATGCTCTCATTGATGATATGAAATGAACAAGTGGTGACCGATATTTTAAGTGGACGTCGTATTTGTCTTTTAATCTCGTTACTTTTTGTGATCGTGTTTTCACCGTGCCATTTTTTGCTCCCGAGCCACCACCGAGGGAAGTTATAGTAACGCTTCCTGTCTCCCTTCTGAAGTTACCGACACCTGTATAGTGTTGTTTTTCAACGAGAGCATTTGGTGTTTCCCTTCCCCATTTAAAGCCATTGTTTGGATAGCTGCCGTGAAGCCGAACTGGCGCTTCAGTTTGAAGAGGAAAGCTAGCTGCTGAGGTAAATCCACGTATTCACTTCTGACTTATGTATATGGTGGTATATTTAGCTGCTTTTGCGGTAGATGACTGATGGAGATGCAATTTTACAGTAGCTTACTGAAAGACCTCTTGAATACCTCTGACGAGGTCATTCATTAAAGTATGTTTTTGAGAGTTGTATATTTGATTTTCTGCAGCGATGTCAAAACATTTTAACGACTAAAATCTCGGTAAAAACAGCGGCTGTGGGCACCGTGCTTTTGCCAAGTGACGAAGCAGCCAGCGCCCATCGCTTCGCGAGAATATAGAAAAATCGTTCTAAATTGAACGCATGCTTGTAAGCAGTTTATTACGTATGTTACTATATGTTATGGTATTTATTACGTATACCTAGAAAAGGAAGACTAACCAGTGACATCAATGTCAAAATTCACCTCGTACGGGCAACCGTGGCTCAAAAATGTTGTTTCATGCAATAATTCTATACAATACATTCAATATAATGAAATTACATTAGTTTTAATGGTGGGAGACGTATGAAACTTAAGATTTACGCTTAAATCCCTTACTTAATTACATATATAAATTTTGAAGAATTGAAAAGAAGAAACTTTGTTTCAGGAAAAAGACTAACTAATGCATAATGCACGAATTTTAATCAAATGAGTTAGAAACTGCGGTCCGCAATTTCAATTCCATCTGAAAGCACAAAGTTTCATCTTTTTCATTCTTCATAATGAATAACTTTCACAAAGTTACGCCTCAAATCATCTATGTATAAATTTGGTAAAGATAATAATGCTCGTGTAACTTTGTCCAACGTTTAAAGTTGAGGTGTATTTGGAAAGGCTTTAAAAAAAGCTGGTACTTTTTTAGATTATGCTCAAGTATCTGTAATTATGTGGTAGGATAAACAATCAATCATATTTATAAAGGCGCAATATGGCAAGAAAATAAACTAATAAAATCATTAAAATATCTTAAAGGGTATGATTTTTATGAGCGCTCAAACTCGATTCTCTTACTTTTCGTACGGACAGTAGTCCACGTATTCAGTTTATTCGCAGGACTCTGAGATTCTTTCCATTCACCTTTCCTCTTAGTCTTATGTGATGAAAGTTTTTTTTCCATAGACACGCCCACTTAAAAATTATGATCTGAGCGCCATGTGGACTTGATTCTAGCTCTTCGAATCATGAGGTCTGATCTTGATCTGCGACTGCTGTTACCAAGTTATGTCCCTCCTCATTCACCTTTCTATGATGCTTTGGTAGTGGTGGGCAAATGTGCCACTGCCCTTGACATTTTACTCTGACTCACAAGGGGACTGTAGCGGACCGCAGATTCCAAGTCATTTGGTAAAAATTTCGTGCATTATACATTAGTACGTCTTTCCGCTAAAAGCTCTAACCCTCATTCGATCAAGTGATGTAATTAGTGGCAATTTGCGTGAAAGTGAAAGATATGTGGAAAGAGAATTATATGATAAATAGATACGTGTCATTCTAAGTTCATGCATCGCGAGGGAAGCACATCATGCTTCTTTTTTTTTTTAAGCATAAGCCATTAGAATTGTTGTGTCTACGGGTATTTATCAGTATTTGCATTAGATTTGGAAGTGGCTGCAGTGATCCGTAGCTAGCTGAAAATTATAAATAGAATCTAGTGTTTACTGTCTTGTTTTGCAAACATATTTCCCTCTAGAGTCTGCAGGAGGTATGTATTCATTCTTCCCTGTATTAGCTTGAAAATATAATTCAATAATTTCTGTTTTTTTCGTAACTATTCTGTCATCATATTTTCAATTTTTCTGTTGTATTTTTTTATTAATTCGAAATTTTTATACTTGAATATGTGTTAAGAAAATGAAAATGATGGGGATGAGGAAACTTTTAACCATAGATGCAGCTAAATCAGAGAAAATAACTAGTTTTAGGCGAATTAATAATCAAGAGGGCAATGAAAGTGTAATAATTGGGTATATTAACAAATAATATAACGTTTTACCTGCTTTGGGATTGGATACGCTCTTCTTTTTAGTCTGTATACCTAATTTATCAAAGGCATATAATAGTGTGTTTCAGAAAGAATCTGCTATACTTCAGGAGCTGGAAGAGGAGAAAATTTTAAGCATTTTTTTATCCATAAACAGGGGTAGCGACTCCATAGTTACTGAGTTGTGGCAATACAATCTCAAAATGGGCGAGATTGCGCTTTCGTATTGTTGATACTGGCGCAAATCTTTCGTTTAATTAATCTCAAAGATAAATTGTTTCAGACAATTATAATCACACATTTTCGTCCAATCTTAATTATTTAATGTTCTTTAAAAGCCAAAGTTTTAAATAAAATGTCGAAAAGGAAGGATACCCAAGAAAAACTTTTTGTGGTATCTGCAGAGTGCATCTGAAACAATGTTTACGTTGCTGTAGCTCAGTAACTAAGGAGTTGCGACCCCTTGTTTATGGACAAAAAATTGTCTCAACTATAACCTCCTGAAGTATTGCAGATTCCTCATGAAACACCCTGTATAAAAATAGAGAATTCTCCCGTTGGCCCCTATACGTGTTGTCACCAACTGCGCTTGTTATTGGGCTTACAATAGTGGACATTTTCGTCGCAGACGGAAGAACGATCCGAATATCTAGGAGAAGTAAGCTATAACTAAACGGCATTAAACGAAATTTATGTTCATGGTATTAAGATATTTCAAATTCACAAATTTTCAATACTATTACACGAGACGGCAAACAATATTGGAAATATTTCGTAAAAGGATGTATCGGCATGCTTCGCCGCGCTATCTACTCTTTTGAAAATTAATTATAATGCGACTCAAGTGGAAACAAAGATCAAGATTTCACGGTACAAACTTGGACCTCTTCTATGTAGTCGACTTGGTTTTAACATTTCTCCATTAAGGGTCTCTGAGTAGAAAAATCCCTCCAACTTATTTCACACCTTCCACCCATGTCGCGTTCGGGATGTGAATCAAATGAGTCAGCAGTGCTCTCCGTGCTCGGCGTTTGTGAAAGTTGCGTGTTGTAGTACCCGCCTCCCATTACCAGTTTCTCCGCGTGGGAACCCGATCCCTCCTCCCCTGCAAGCCGTGTTTACTTGCTTGCCCCACGCGCCACACTCTCCAGCTCACGCCAAAGCGATTGTTTTCCCCTTCGTATAAGTGATGCACTGATGCAGTCTCTTCCCTTCGAACGAGGTCACTATCTAAAATGTAGTGGAACTCGTATAATTCGATTCCCTCCATGTTTTTCGGATTACCTGCGTCGAAGTTTTTTTTTCAAGATGACGTTTCGTGGTCTATGCTGGCCGCATCTTCAGACAGATCTGTGTGCCTACAGATCTCGCAGGATGACCGCGCCATAGGCTCATATCTTTAGCTGTACCGTAGAGTCAAACTCAACCCAACCAGCCATTTTACAACGTTAATTTAAAAAATGGCGCATGTGCACTGTTGGGAGTGTAGAATGTTGTTTGTGTGAAGAAAAAAATGAAATTGCTAGAGTGAGAGCAGCCAGAAAATAATTATGGCCCTCTGTATATACCATCCTCAGGTCGCACCACTGGCAGGGTGGCCTGCTAGTGGTGCGACCAATCAGCGTCGTGGACCTCGATTTTGGCGTGCTTTTGCACCTGACTCTTAGCCAAGTGGTCTTTAGTCTATGTTCATCATCTCTATTGAAAGTGTCTGCTACTTTTTCAATATCAATAGCCTCCCGGATGATACGAGGAAAATAATTCTTTTCTTTAGCTAGGACTTTTGCCTTATCAATCATAACCTTATCCCCGGAATTAGTGAGCGCATGCTCTACTACTTGATTTTTCACATTGCTTATTTTTGAGAGCCCTACTGTGTTCGTTCAATCGGACGGAGATTGCTCTCTTAGTTTTCCGACGCACAATTCGATCCCAAAAGGACTAGCTAAACAATGTAAACTAAAATTTAAATTCAGAAAAGTTAACGAGCGGAATGCTTTCAGGAATGCTGTGTGTACCTTTGTATCATCATTGACTCAATGAATGATTACGACTGACTGCATACATTTCCAGGGAATTTATTTCTGAGTACAACCAATTTCACCCACTGATGGCGTCGGGGTACCTGAAGAAGCCGCAAGTGTGCACAACTGATTGTGCATTTTATAAATTTTGTTGGAAATTTACTGGTTCAGGGGTGAATCCTTTTGTTTCTTTGAAATGGTAACGAAACCAGCTCTTCTCATGGGATATAAAAATTACTCATTTATTTCAAGAAATTGGTCTTAGATGGCTGGTTTAATTTGCTTGAATTATCGAGAAAAAATTGCAAAATATGAATATTAATAAGGTAATAATATTGCAGCTTTCGGTTCCTGTAAATGATTCTCCATTTAATTTTGGTAGTATATTATCCGCTGCTATAAAAAAGTGGGTCTTATATAACAATGGAACAATAAATAACATGATAGAACCCGATTTTATGAATATATTTTTTTTTACTACACGGTTAACGCAAGTTTGAACAACTGATTTTTGTGTGCCTAAATTTCTTGACAGCGTATTAGAATCCGCTTCGCGCATAATGCTGTTTGTAATTACAGCTGTAATATCATAGAAAAAATGCATGATTTCACTAAAATATTAATTTGAATATTAATATGCACGGATATGTTTAAGTTATGAATGGTCGGGTAAAATTTCACAATAATTAGATTATACAATATGTTAGATTAAAACAGATATTACCTAGGTAAAATTTAGAAGTTTTACGTGCAAAATGGCTTTATTATATTAGAAAGCGTTAAATTGGTAGCAATCAGTTTGAATCCCTTCTTTGATCTGTGGACTGCCTCGTGTTAAGGTGTAAAACATGGTTTGAGCGTAGTGATTTCTCCTTTCACCCATCGTGCAAAAAATAAATAAAATCATGATGCGAAAGAGGGAGAGTTTGAGAAAGTCTTGAAAACTGTGATTAGAGGTGTATTTGCGGAGGAGGGACAAGATTCCTTATTTTGTTCGCGAAAAGGTTTTTCAATGTGACCGTATTTGTCCTTAGTGGTGTGGACACAGGTCTTTAACGAAAATTATAATCCTCCTCTTTCTTCCTGGCATTATTACTCATGTCTCCTCTTCTACTTGAACTTTTTTATGCGCATATAATTCCTAATAGTAGGTAAAAACTGCCATCATGCTGTGAAGTATCTGCTTAGTGAAGTCATCCACAAGTGCAGTTAAAACCCAAACTTTTACTGCGTAGTTTTCCGCGGCGTTGTCTAGATGATGTCTCCATGTTTCTGGGCTTCACCGCGTGGATTTTTCTTTATGACGACAGTTTCTCCGGTATTCCAACCGGCGTCTTCAGGTCGCTTCGACCTGAAGACGCCGGTTGGAATTGGTTGGTCGATTCGACCTGAAGACGCCGGTTGGAATACCGGAGAAACTGTCGTCATAAAAAAAAATCCACGCGGTGAAGCCCAGAAACATGGAGACATCATCCAAACTTTTACTGCTAATAAATCATGCATTTTGGGTATCCGAATCGAGATTTTTGCTAGTGCAATTACTTTTCACATGCTTATTGTATTAGCCCTTCGTATTTTTTTCGTAATGTATTATATTGCTCTTCTGTCACATTTATTGCCCCACTAACTCCTTTTTACTCATCTTGACTCTCAATGAAAAGCGATGAGCGATTCCACACAGTTTATATTAATAGTGTAGAGTATTTATGAGCGATTCCTAGACCCTGTTCATTTCCAGGGGTGCCGACTTACAAAAAATATTGGGGTGACCCAAACCGGGGATCTTGCCCCGGTAAATTTTATAAGTAGTAAGTTTTAAGTTTTTTAAGTATTTTATAAGAGCCATATGATCAAAATTAGAACCCTGACAACTCGAATGTCGATATTTGGACACTCCGGGGAAAATTGACAAGCCTGTCACATTTTTTTCCTCACATCTGTAATGAATTTTTGGGGGGACTCGGGCCCCCTCAGGCCCCATGGAGTCGGCGCCACTGTTGATGTCGTCTCAAATTTTTTTAAGGGTTGCGTCATGACAATGAAGGTTAAGGTTCCCAATTATGAAACAATTTAAGTGTCGGGGGAAATTCATATTAAAGAAATTACATGAGTTAATTATAGATTGGGGTTATAATATTTTAATGTCTGCCTCGCTTCCAATCAAATAAACAGCCTCTTCTTGCTGATTCGTTGGAGGCGTTCTTTTCCTCTCCAAGGCTATTAATTTTTATCGAAGAGATGCCAGGGGCGGTTTATGGGATTTAATCTAAATCTGATTGATTGATCAGGAACACGCTCATCGATAAGAGTTGTATTATTCGTCGATGGTGGCATTGGGGAACCAGTTTGATTCAGGCCTTGACTTGAGCATTGCAGTTTTTTTTAGAGGTGCACCCGAATCATTTGTGCCGTCGTCGATGGGAACAATCTTCTTTTTATTTTCGATTAAATCTTTAATGTGGCCAACATTGAAGGAATTATTATGCACGCAGGTCGTTACCCATGACATATTTTCGGTGGTGTTCGGTTTAAAAAGTGAGTTGGCATCTTACGCATTTCGTGAGTCTTTTTGATGGTCAACCCCGTGCGTTTACAATGTCAAACGCGAGCTTTTAAAGGACTTATCTCTCCCGATCGACCGGTCTTTCTTTTCATGAAGCATTACTTGAGTAAAGCGTATGGGCATCTAGGTTTACTGCTAGTCCTCCGCGTCCATTCATCTTCGTGACGACAGTTTTTCCGGCGTTGCAGCTGGCGTCTTCAGATTTTAAGTGTGGGATGCAAGTTTTTTTTCCGTTTTATAGGTTTTGGGTTTGGTTTGGTGCGTTCCTATTGGTCGTTTTGTGGAAGAGTATGATGTCATGAAGATTTTGTGGATGAGTATATATGAGAACACGAGTAAAGCGTATGCAATACTTTTGAAATTTTCAGAGCATATATAGTAAACCCTTTTTGAAATATTTCTATCACTTGAATTTGAAAATTCTGCCTCGGTATTTAATAAGTAGTAAAATTTACTTATTAGAGACGCAAAATAATTTTGAAATGAGTCTTCTATTTGCATCCTAAAAATAGCAGCGTAATTCTAAAAGATTAACTCGTCACGAAAAAAGCAAAATACCTCCGGAAGGAGAGATGCGTCCTCTTAAAATTCGGGCTCCATCTGTAACTGTGACGAAGAGTTGATGAAACAGTCAGGCTTGTTATACGTCAATAGGTCATTGTAATATTTGTTAGAATGCCGATACAAGGGTTAAAAAAAGGTTCCCATTTTAGAAAGGTGAGCTTAGATAGTCGGTCAAATTGAGATTCCAAACATTCGGAAAATTGAGCGAATATTGGAAGTGGAGATTCAAGTAATAGTTTAGGTGCTGCGATTACATGACTAGTGATTTTGTAAGGCTAAATATGTTATATAACCACGTAATTTGTACGAGCTAAATTCTGGGGAACTATTGGCTGATAGATATAAGGTTGTGTCGCTCGTGGGTATTTCATTTTATTCATTTGGCACGCAGCGACTTGTCGCCTCGTGAAAATCCCAAGACAATTTCCCGCTATGAATATGAATAAATTTAATGCATGTTTCTCATCGTGTATTCACTCAGTATCCACTAGAGCATTGAAGCCTTTTATTGCGCGTTAAATGAAGGTACTTAAACAGCATGTGCCCTTCGTATGTCCATTTATATATTCTTCGAAGATTACAAGCGTGTGCTATTAACAGTTTATAGCATATGGATTCCTACGAAGTTGTAGCTTTATATGTTGAAAGCTGTATATGAATAATTTTTTTATAAATATTAAATGTTTATGTTGTGAGCCCTCCTTTGATTGGTTTCCAGGTATGTCGCTCACGTTTATGTGTCATTGTAAAGTTATTGTTTTGACGTTATACTTAAAGAATGACGTCTAAAATAGTGACTGGATGGAAACAAGTGAAAAATTTACATGATTTTCTTCGTACACATAACAATATCGCTCAAAAAAATAATGACTGAGACTCCACTACATTTAGAGTAGTGAAACAAAGAATTTCAGTTAAAACGCAACCATTCTACACGCTCCTGCAGTGCAAACAAGGGCTTGTGCAGTTCAAGTTAGCACACTAGGGCTTGATTAAATATTTACACAAGCAATAATTTTTATCTAAAACATTAAAATTACATTTAAAATTGTATTTTTTAATTTAGGCATACCTTTATTAATTGGCTTATTTTGAACTGTAGCTTACTCCTGCAAGTGCGTGTTGGTTACAACAGATGGTGGTTACGATGCAGATCACGCAAATCATTTCGATTTTTAAATAAATCTTTTTACAAATGTAAGGCAGGCCTAAATTTAAAAAAATAATTAATTATAAATGCAATTTTAATGTTTAGATAAAACTTATAGCTTATTTAATTATTTAATCAGACCCTTGTGTGCTAAGTTGAACTGCGCAAGCCCTTGTTTGCACTGCAGGAGGGTGTAGAATGGTTTCGTTTTAACTGAAATTCATTGCTCCACTACTCTAAATGTATTGGAGCCTCAATCATTAATTTTTTGTTAGATATTTTTATGTGTATTGAGAAAATTCTGTAAAATTTTCACTTATTTTAATTTAGTCCCTTTTTAGGTATTGACCTGCGAAAATTGACGATATAAGGCTTTCGGCATTGTTTGACAATGTGTAGAAAAAAAGGGGTGCATTCTCAGTACTAAAAATTTAACCGCAAGTAGTTTTTTGAGTATTCAATTCATAAATAACATTTTATTCGTGATTGTCGTTTGCTTCATAAAAATTTATGGTGTTACGAGTTAGTATTGACAAGTTTTTCTCGAGTTTTTACGGGAAGATTTTAACTAACTGCTTTTATGATAGAATTTTTTTTTAAAATGGTTTCTTAAAGTTCATTTAATGCTGAACACACTAGTTTTTTTTTTAATTATATTGATATCTTTTAAAATTGCTTCGAAATTAAACTTTATGCGAACCACGTTTTTCATCTAAATTTGCCCAGCCGCCCTTTTTAAAATGGCTGCCCAAAAAAAGTTTGGCTTGTATATTTTTTTTTTCAAATATTGTTTTGTTATTGTCTTCTAGTAGGGAGTAATGATAAAAAATCAGGGTAATTAAAAATGTCGAGCAACATTGCCTGGGTGATTTGAAATGGATTGACTCGTAGAAAGCTTGATTTCCTCCACTTTAGCAAATTTATCCACTTTTGAATTTCCTGAAACTCACACTATTATTTCAATTCAATTTTTTTCATTCCAATGGTATAAAATTTGCTCATTTTTATCGTGTTTAACTCAGTATTTGCCTTATTATTCTAATATTCTGCTATGCATGCCTCTGTTTTATCGAGTGTCTTAAATGAACTACCTACATGTCTATAGCTACACAATTTTTGTTTTTATTTATTTTCTTCTCCACGTAAACAGCACAAAGGCCTTTACAACTAGGAATCTACAACGATCAACAAAGAGGGACACTTACAATGAATTTCGATTACAATATTTATTGTCAGTTACGCGTGGAACGTGATGTGAAGTCATTTTGTATCCATTGATCGTTTTATAAGTCCTTATACTATACGGCAAACTTCAGTGTCATCGGAAACGTGTGAATTTAGCATGTTAACTTCATATACCGTAAAAATATTTGATTAATGAGTACGATACGTATAATTATGCTTTATCTTTGATGAATTTTGTTATGTATGATCTATAGTTTTCATCCTTGACTCGTCATTTCTTCGCCTTATGCTGTATGATGATGGAGGTCTTATTTACTTTCTTGTTCGCTTGGTCATTGAAATGAGTTGCCTTGACTTAATGTCATTTCCTTAATTGATGTATCGCTGTGCTCCACTTCTTGAGAACCGTATTTGGCTGCCAGCGGCCTTGGCAATGGCAACGTTTTCCCGTGAATATTGTCATTAGGCACAGGCGAGCATTTCAAATTGAGACCACCGCAGCGCCGTTAATTTACGCTGAAAACAGTAATGCCTTTATTTCTTTGACGCAACGAACTCTAATTTCCACTTTATCTATTAGTTTCGCATGATGAATTAATCCACTAGATATTTTCCTTTGTTGTTTACGACTTTACAAAAAAATATTTATCAGTAAAAATTAACAACTTATCAATCAATTGTGATTTCTCCTTTGCTGTTTAAATCTTTTTCCAACGTTCAGCAAGGTCTAACCATGCGCAGATCTCTTTACGCGGATGAACTTCTTGTTTCAGGCATACGAATCTACTTAATTGAACTTAGAATACCTATCGCGAGCGGTTCTCTCAATTATAGCACCCACTCCATACACAGAATAAATGATACGAGAAGCCTCTGCGGCCTTAAAACCTTGATTAAAAGCTGAAAGAAGGAGGTGCCGAAAATTCTCATTTTTCTCAACTTTGCATTCCATTTTAACGATCGGAAAAGTTACATAAATTCGTCTTTATAAAAGAACTAAACACAGATTCCGGTAGAACAAAATATTATTCCTCCAATAACTTTAAACATTGTGCCAAAAACATTGACTGAGATGCGGAATGTTACAAACGGCAGGAAATTAGTTCCCAACCTAATATTATAGAACGGTGTCATTTTCAGATTATTAATAGTATTATTTTATTAAATCGCTGTAGGTTCAAATGCACTCGAGAAATAATGGATAATAGGAACAAGTGGAACATAAAAAGTTTTACATTCAAGTCATCGAGTCCTTATAATGTTGATGATCGAGTTTTGCAGTTAATATTTATAATACTTGAAGTAATGCTACAGCTTCGATGGTAATGAGCGTAACTATACGTGGAACAGCATAAAATGTATGGAAACGTAAATGTTAGGAAGAGATGCCCTGGGTGTTTTTATGTTGTTATATTTTTAAAGTCACAGCGAAGCATCTACTGAACTTTTTTATTGTAATCGCTACCTATGTTAGCGATGTGATGATTATACCGTTAACCAGTGTGAAATTCCTATATTTTGATGATTCTTTCCTCTCATTTTTCGTCGGGATGCGTCAATAAACACGTGGAAACGCGTCACCTCGGGATGCCTTTGATGTCGATGTAGGTTTAAGATGATGGTTATGTTCCTATTTGGGATTCTTTTATAGCTGCCATCCCCATAGCCCACACCGGCAATTTTCTCGTGTGTTCCTCGTGAGCAAGCTGCCCATCAAGATACTCCCAAAAGAGTCGTGAGAGATACGGGGCGCGTTAGATTTTTTCCCACGTTGTTGGGATCTTCATTTGGTTTGACCCTCAACCCTGACCTTACCACGTACTCCGAAATCGTCTCCTCCGTCATCGTCTCTCCAAAATTTTGGCCTCTCCACTCTCCTGTTCCCTCGCCCTGCAAAGATTCCTTATCGCACGTATGCTTTCCTTCCTCCAAGTTAGATAGGTGGGGGAAAATGTTGTACCACGTAACACGTTTTCAACTTTTTTATATAAATCACAATATATTTACTGAAGAATCAGTCTAATAGTAGCAATTCAATCCATCAGGATTACTTCACATAAGTTTTCAGTTTTATACCTGTACCTTTACTATTGATGGCTCTAATTAGAACTTCTAAAAGTGTTTGCAATTTTTCCTAGGTACATCACGTTCATGTACCTCGGAACACTACCTAGAAATATTTAAAATAATTACTATCCGTCAAATTGACGGATGACAATTGTCCGTCTAGGTAACCATACCACCCCGGTCCATCTGATAATGCGGAGTCATGTATCGAGGGTATCATTTTGCAAATTTTCCCCCCCTGCAGATCTTCCCCCGGGTGCGGGACCTGGCGTCCAGCAGCCTGCGCACAGTCGACTGCAGGCCGTGACCAGGGGCTCGTCACTCGACGGACAGCAGAGGGAGCGGTGGACGAGCGGGGGCCATCGCCGGGGGGCCATGAATTCGAGCGCCTTGTACGGGCCCCCCGACTGGTGGGAAGCCCACAAACTCTCGCCGGCTAATGGGGACATCGTCCGGGGATGCCTCTCCAAGTCCAAGTCGGCAGACAGGGTCCCAGTCATGCAAGGTAACGTCAGATTTTGCCTTTTCATTTCCATTTGAAGATTCCCATGCGGCCAATGGATATATTGGTGTTCTTATCTTGGGATTATTGTTATTTTTATGGTATTTCAATCCCAAGATTGGGTGCCTGTAGCTCACAATTTCTACCTTTCCCAAACCAGCTAGTTACTTCTGTTCCCTGATGTTCTTCTTCCTTATGAATTTCTAACATCTAACCCATGAGTTTATTTCTTATCTTCCTCGGATTCTTCCTTCAATTTTTCCCTCCGTCCAACCACATCTCTAGCTCGGAGCCATCAAGGCTACATACAATTTTTAGAGTAACAACACTCCTGTTCAGGTTATTTGAGTGAACTTCCTCCTCCTCCTCTTTAACCGTTTCAGGTTTTTAAGCGGACCTCCTTCTCCCCGGTATTAAAGCCTGAATCTCACTATAATTTTCCCATCCCTTTCGAGGGAAAGCTCTAGCGATCTCTCCAATGATGGCGAAAAAATCTATGTATCACGAGATAGTTTTCCGCTATGGCTAGAGGGATGGAAATCTCATCCCTTTTCCATCACTCGTCACATCCTTTTTCCGTCGCTGAAACGATCGCTGGTACGTCCTTCAGCCAATCAGAACACACAGCCGCTAACATCGATTGGAACGTAACGTTTAGCTTTTAATTACATGACAGTTAACAATGATATAATGGTCTGATGAAGACAATCGTCGAGGGACAATTAGATGGCAAGAACGGAAAATGAATACTTCGAATAAAATGTATTGAATGTTAAAGATAAGAATTACGTAGGTGTGAAAAGATTAGCTGGTAATAATAGTAAATATCATTTATTGTTCACTGATTGTTACATCCGATATGAACTTTGTGTATTAATAGTTTACAGCTCAGCAATCATTTAAATGATTAACAGTAATAAGTCTAAATCGATAAAAAAATGAAAATATGCAACAAAGAGATAAATATTTTACATTTAAGAATGGAATACATTGCATTTGCGTTTTACATCATGTCTCATCTTAGGTACTAAATTACTATAATTATTAAATTTTAATGTATAAGTATAGAAAAAATTGAAAATCATTTGCAAATTATTATGTACAACAATGGAAAATATAAATTCGTTGCACATTGCAGAACACACATGAATGAATATAGAGCATTGATTAGAGATACGAGAATCGGGTGGAGAGCTGTGTCAAATAAATCTTAGGATTGTTGACCAGAGATGATAATTGAGAGGCCAATGTTGTCCATTAAATAATCACCGCGGCGAGAGTACTTAGCGGCAGAACAGTGGAGAGTAAATTCCTCCTCGCGGCACTCCGAAGTAATTTACGGGCGGACGTCCGCCGTCACCATGTGGAGCGGGGAGTGCCTCTCCGAAAATTCTTGTCCCATGGCGTGCCTCCTTTTTGGCGTGGCGGCTCTTCTCTCTTCACCGTTATGGCCCTTTGAGTACGGCGACACCGCTGGGAACCTCTTCATCTTTGGCCCTCCTCCTCTCCAAAGACATCGCTTCCGCGCACTATTGTTGCTGCTTCGCCGAGGGGGACACGACGAAAGGTGGGAGCGAATGGGTCAGTCTCATCGAATTAATGGGACGGAAGCGAGAAATTAAAAATCTGAATGGGGTCGACATTTGGTTTCTGATTTCGGAACACGATGAATTGTTGAATCATTCGGCTGCTTTGTTGGTCGACTTTAGACATATGTCTGACTATCTCATTCCTTAAACGCAATCTTTTCGGGCGCAACACGATGGAATTTATCCCACATAAACATCGATATAAAATAGTCCGCATTTATAATTTTTATTCGCGACCCCTTTTTTGCCACAGTGTTTCATATGATCAAGTATATTTTCACTATTCTGGTGGTCTTAAGTACACGAAATTGGAAAAGGAGGTGAGGAGGGCAAGAGACTGATATAGTGGGAAAGTTTTTTTGGTGTAATATTAAGGCGGATGCAACGTTACATGCATCACTATTAAACGGATATTTTAATGCCTGGTAAAAATGCCTAATTCCGGAGGGCATGGTCGAAGGGGGACGAATTCGTTAATTTGTCACCGGGTCCCAGTGATTCTGGCTTGATGTAAGCGAGATGGTTATTATTAAAATTAAAAGTTATTAGTATCTCTGGGGTAAAATCCACTTAACAAATTTTATCGGCTTTTGGAGGAGAAAAGTCAGGTTATACTTTTGTTGTATCATCAGTTTTATTAAGATATTAAACCTTTTTGGATGAGGTCAAGTTATTTTGGTACTAGTTTCTAGTGTGGTACTTGTTAAGTAACGAGAATAATTATTTTTTTAGATGAAAAATCATTAGAAAATTGGCCCATTTTAAGTGGAACTTTTTCTGTGCACCGGAAGGAAGGCTCATTTAATGAATTATCTTTTGTTGTACTTGAACGGTTGATGAGCGTTAGAGGCGCATCGTGTACTCTCTGCGTTTATGCAGTTTTGCAACTGCCGGGTGACTGTTTTCTTGATAAAATGTTTTTTCCGTAGTCCTATTTCTCAATCATTCGGTGGAATATGCTCAAGATCCCTAGAGTGTAGTATTGGTCTCATTCTCTCATCATTGGCATGTACGTTTTTTAGCATCGCTTCCGTTACCTTGCCGCTTCTTTCCAATGTCATTTCACGTCTGCTTATCTCGAGCGCCAAACGCGGTTCAGAAGTAAGGCAGAAGTTCGTCGGAACCGCTAAGATCATTCCAGGTGGGGCGACGGCTCCCAAGTTTTGGGGGAAAGAGGAGAAAAAAGTCAGTGGGTTAGTGTTCCGAAGCCGTCGGCTACCTGAGTGCTCCTGATAGCTTTTTTATAGAGAGTTTGAGTTGGTAAATTAGCAACGGCACGACTCATAACAAATAATGCTTGTGTGTGTTATTGAGAATAGTTTTGCCATTTTAGACGATTTTCTTCGGGTTTAAGAAAAATTAGGGTACGCTAGACGTGGATCATTTATTCCTTCCAAGAATACTCCTCGGGTTATCCAGTGGGTCAGATTTTCCATAGCCGTCGTTTCGATGCTCAATTCAGATATCAGTCTTTGATGTAAGATTTTAGTATTTCCCGGCGTATCAGGTGCAGAAAGGATTCTCTGGTTCTCCACCGAGTATTTGGCTGCATGTCTCCTTATGTCTGTGGTAGACATGCAACCAATTACCCGGTAGAAAACCCGAGAATCCATTCTGCACCTGTCTGTGGCTTATTCACGGGTGACCGCCGTTAAGGGGCTTGTCATAGATTTCCGATTCTTTCCTTCCAGATGCAGTAAATAAAAGTGCGGACGGAAAAAAATTCTGTTAGAGCATGTTTTGGTTTGAAAAATGTAAGGAATTTTTTTTTTGTTCAAGATGTCGGGTCACGTGTTCCACATCATTTCGACTCCTACTTTCTATTCATTTTGGTTGGCCCCTCTGCTTTAAGTGCAGCAAAAAGATGGGCGTTTCGAGAAATGACATCGTTGCCGCTGTCTTTTCTCCTATTTCCGTGCATCCAGATGCGTTCTTTTACCCTCCATCGTATCGGCCCACTTCCATAACTGGGTCAGTCAAGGATGGATCTCTTCCGTTCACTCGCCGATGAATGAATAGGTATGGATTCTCGCCGATACTATCGCTTATCGAAATTGGGAATCTGGGTCGCATTCTTATTTTACTCTTCTTTTTTTTGACGTTCCCGTCGAGTGTTGAAGTCCATGCGTGGTGCCTGGAAGAGCGTACTCGTTTTTTTTTAAAACAGCGCCGGTGGAAAGTATTCGCATTGTCATACACGACTTTTTTCTTCTCACGAACTGGTCCGAGAAGTATCCTCGCATGCAAATGTTTTGTGGAACTCCCAGGGACTCTGGGAAGGTACGACGCGTATCAAAACTTTCATAGTCTGTATATATCTTTCACGGGATGGTTGTGGATGCAATTAGATTCTTAAGAATTTGAATTGTTTTTCTTATTTTTTTGTGTCGTCCAACAATGATCGTCGCGTTGAAATGAATGTATTCCGTCATTAAATTTTAAGGCGATGACTCCTGCCTTTATTTTTAGCTTACATGGTGTATTACTTCTCGATAATATCTTTGGAAATAATCGAGATAGTGGACCTAATAATGCAAATAAAATTCAAAACTTGTACTTTCGCAAAGTAGTAATTGAATATTTAATTTCATGAACTTCGAAAAAGAATTGATCACGACAGGGATATTACTGATACAGCCTATGCATGTGACATTATCTACTTACACTCAAGAGGACTTGTTTATTTCATACTCAACGGAATAAAATAATTTATCTCTTCAAATTACGGTGCGGTTAACTAATGTAAGAGATAAGGGTTACCTCTTTCATACACTGTGCCGATATCAACCTCTTATGCTTATCAAGTTCCTGTCTTGGTATTTTTGTCGTTGTCATTTGGAGAATTCACTGATACGAATCAGCTGTAGCATTTCGTCAATATAAGGAGTGGCATTAAATCACAAAATTATGTAAGACCGTGTTTAGATTTTAGACAAAACTATTAGACCGTGTTTTTAAAAATGTAGGAAGATTTTTTGTATAGCTCGTGCTATCCATGCCTGTTGATTAGTTTTAATTAATTGGTTGTTATTTTAATTGTAGCGACGTCAAGTTGTAATTAATGGATAAGCTGTCCTTATAAGACGAATTATACAAGTGTAAATTGGAGGTATAGTTTATTTTCCTGCTTAAGTGGTATAATGGCTTAAAATACATAACTCCGCGCCCGGCTCGGAACTAGGATGGGACAGATGGGGCACGTGCCCCAGCCAGCAGATTTCACGTGGTGGCAAAATATGAAAAGTTTATTTTTTTATTATTTAATTTTATATTTTAATTATTTATTAATTATCATTAATTTTAAATTATTAAACAATAATATTAATAAAACTTCTTAATAGCAAACATACAGTGTGTAATTTATACAGCCCCATCTCAAAAAATAACTTACGGGTGTATTATATTTTTTGTAGCGGGGGGGGGGGTGCAGAGGGGGTTCGGAGGAGGAGGCCGGCAACCGATCTTTGGCCCTTCGAGTTCCGGCCCTGTCCCTCCCTCCAAAGACATTATCTATGTGCGCTATTGGGCCGGTTACTGTTGGTGGGTGTTCTCTTGATGCATGTGATTCTTAGTAAATGGGAACGTAATTTTGTTGAATTTGGAGTCTATAGAATATCTCTCTGTAACGCTACGGGAAACTTCGGTGTGAATGAACCGAACGCGTGGCGTGTCTTTTCCCACCATGTCGTTTGTGCGACCGCGCCCACTCTTAACTTCCCCCGCCTTTGACACGTCTTGTACCTGTGACTCCCTTGTCCCCTTTTGTCGCCTTTCTTCCATGACCGCTTCTCTTCCTACTCTTCCAACCATTTCTTTTTTACTCCTCTCACGGCCTTTACCACCTGTCGCCTCTGCTAGTTAACATTTTCACCAAGGAGACCACTTTGTATATACGTACTTTCCATTTATTTTTGTTCTGATGGCCCAGGTTTATTTTTTATTTAGGTTTTGTTACAATGAAATCCTGGTTTATTTCCTTCCGATTAGTCTTCTTTTACTTACTTTGCACCGCAATTACACCGTCCTTTAAAGAATAAGCATCACTCCCTCTCAGCCAGCCTTATTTTGTAAATCGTTGTTTCGGGCTTGACTTCATGGAATAGACGTTACGCAATGAAATTTAAATAACTTGATATTTCCACGTAAATTTAATTCGTCGTGACGTGATGATAATGGGCCATGTAGAAACCTATGTTGTACTGTATTAAATTAATGTGGAATTATAAAGTATTTTATTTTTAATTATACAGGCTTATTTTGTCTTTTTAACTTGAGCTATTACTCTAGTATTATACTATTACTACTTAGCTATGCCTATTTTATTTTGGTTCATCTTGACATGAACTATGCTCTTTTGTCAATGAAGCTTCGGTTACCCAGTGAAGTAAAAAGCGTGGGAAATTGAGAAGATTCCTGGGAAAATTCTGCTCGTGTTGAGATATACCCAAAGACCATGGATTCGCAAGGATTGACGTATCCAATCATGCTTCTCCATCCTTCATCTTGGGTCTTTTTCTGCGGGTACGAGTGAAAAATTCTACTTTTACCTCCATGCGAAGGTTCAAACATTTTCCCCTTGATAACCTTACATATTGTTGCCAGTGCAGAAAATTAGCCATTTTGTTGAAAATTACCATTTGTATAGAAGATTAGTCACTGATTTTGCCATCGAATGGAAATGCATAGTAATATGCGATTCTTTATATCTTCATTTGCGGATTGACATTCCCGAATTTGAAAGTACCTTAATTCAATTTCTTTTTAAATAATGTTGACGTATTTATCGCTTGTACGTAATTCTTTCCGTGTCATGTTGCATTAAATTTAGAAAGTTTGTGGTGAAAGAGGAGTCTTGGTTAAGCAATTTATGAGAGGTCATGTGCAATCTCAACCATTTATCTATGTGTAGCGTACTCGTAAATAGTTCAAATCAGACGCCGCACTACGTTACTATTTCGAAGTCCACAACGTGATGACCTTTCGTTATCTCTTCGTCGCATTGTGCCGAAAGTGACGTTGACGCATGTGCAGAGTTAGCGGGAGTTATGTGCGCTTCCATATAAAGCTCTATTTCCGAACATTCGTGGTGATTTATTCTGCTTTCTTGAAGGCTCGCGGAAGCAGAAGGAAGAGTTTGGCGTAATATATTATGCTGTCATTATCTTTTTTAATATTGGATGTTTCATCGCGAGATGCTTTCATTAAGTTGGTCGTACTCAATTGATTTATACCTGAATATAATGTAAAGTTATTTATTGTAAAGGCGAATGAATTTTTTTCGAGGAATTCAAGATCCGAAAATTTCCATAAAGAGGAGTGCTGTCTCGGTTGTTCAACTTTGTCGGTCTCGCTGGCGGCGGGGATATGTCCTCGCATACCATACTGAAGGTCGCGGGTTCGAGTCCCGCCTAGTTCGGTTGCCCCTTCCAGGACATGGGTGTGTGTTATCGTCTGTTGTTCATTGTTTAAACTCCTGATGTAAAGGCCTCATTGGGTTGTTTTCGGGGGTAATTTAGGTAAATAGATAAATGAAGTACCTGACCGGAAATCGGGTTTTCCCGGTTCGTATTTTGATCAGGACGAATGATTTTTTTTCTCTGTGAAATTATCGCATAGTTTTTGCATTGCGGGTGACTCAGTAAATTAATCACTCAGGCTATTCCCGGTGTACTTAAATTAATAATAATTGAGTGCATTGCTTTGCGAATATTAGTGTCTCCCAACCTTCGTCTCGTGACGGCATGGAGGACCGCTAAGGGATTGCGTACGTTTCCTGCCCTTATAAACCCGTCAGATCGTGGGTGTAGGAGAAGGCGCCGGTTTAGCGGCGTTTTTCTTCGCGAGTGCCCGCCTCCTCTCTCTGGTCGGAAGGGCGCCAAAAAAGGCGCAAGCGCGCGTATCGGCGTGAGCGACGGCACGAGCGTTTTCTCCCGCCGTAGCGCCCCGTCCCAAGGGGCGGCAACTCCCTCGCCTCCCCTGCGCGCTCCTTTTTGAAAACACGGCCCACGCGACAGTCGCGTCGCCCCCGCACGGAGAGTGCAAGGCCCGGCCCACGTAAGGGCGATCCCCCGGGATCCGGCTGCGGCGGCGGCCGGAGACTTGAACGACCGAAGTCGTTGGGAGATATCGGTAGTCCTGGATCTGTATGGCTCTCGCCTTCGTCCAGTGCAGTCACGAATATTACAGTGGAGAATTTTCCAGTGTGTCGCTAAATGTTTTGTCATTTAAATGGGTTTACTTAAATCGCCTCTCGAGTCGCTGATGGGCACAGCAATCCGAATTTCATGGAGAAATATATATCTAGGCTAGTGGTCTCCTAATCAGATGCATCGCGGGTATTCGCCACTGTTTCCGGGTAGCTGAAACCTCCTACACCCCCCGCTCTGGCTATGTACTATGTTCTCGGGAAAATTTGTTATTTTGTATTCCTCAATATTGCAGGGAAAGTTATTTTATTTAGACTATGCTTCAAATCGGAGTTCCTGGTAAGAGGACGCATCAATGCCGTTCAACCAGTTTCTTTCGTGATGCGTTATGTTCTTCTTCAAATGTAATTATCGTGGGAAAATTGTTGGGTATATAAAGATGGCCTTTGTCAATATTTCATTGTATCTTAAATGTGACAATTTTGCCCATTTTTTCAAATGATTTTTTTAATATTTGAGATAAAGTTAAATTTCGACAAGGGTCTACTGTATTTAATCTGAAATTTTCAAAATGATAGCGGTTTTGAGCCGCTAAAACTTCACGAAAAAGTCAATAAACCACCGGTTGAACGTGAGCCTTTCATGATAACTTGATCCATAGTTCAGTTTAATGGTTGCTTATTTCCGCTTATACATAATGCATAACAATAAAAATATGATATATTAATTGAATTAGGTGGAAATGCTTACTCCTTTTTGTTGTTGAAACATATATTGGAGTAGTATGTCCATTCATTCGCCCGAAGACGGCGGGAAACCCGTACTTCCTATATGCCCTCCTTCAGATATGAACTATGAAGATAACAACGGCAGCATAATTTAGAAAAGCATTCACACATTGATGATACCTATTATTTATGCTTTTTGGGATCAAATACATTTAAAAAATTATTATAACTGATTGAGACCGAACCGGTACTTGTAATAAAATCATTTGACGTAACTGGAATCCGAACTCGGATCCCTCAAAAGTCTTTAAAGTATCTGGAATCATAAAATTAAATCATCAACCTCGGGGATCATTAAATTATTTCTCTCGGAGATATTGTTCGCAGGTTTTCCGTTTATTTCTTAAAGAATATATCAATATTACCTACCGATACCATCCAGTCCATCGACAAACAAAAATCAAAAATAGCACAGGTCCCATATACTTTTCTGGCAAAAATCTCTACTGATTTTCACATCTGGGAACTAAAACCCCCTGTACTAATAGCCATTGCGATCGCTGTATTTCTTTCCAACTTCCCCCTAAACATTACATAACGACCTTTACCGAGGGGGTTCCAACAGTACAAAAGCAGAATATAAACATCTATTCCTAGGATAAGGACTACCTACCCAGGCAGGATACGAACCCACGACTTATGGTTTGGTAGGCCCAACCGCCACCGAGGCCGGCAGCCTATTTGTAACCTATATTTGTTACTTATATTTCTATGTGGGTAATTTGTTCGTTGTAACCAATAGGTTCAAGCGGTGGACAAAATGTCAATGCTCGTTGCTTTTGCAGTGGCGCTACCCTTCATTGCAATGCGTTTCCAACGTATCACGAAGCACGCTGGATACTTAACTTTCTACTCCAGTCACAAAGCATCACGACCCAGGTAACGGCTTCGTGTAAATAAAATACCGATCGGTAAGACCATTACAGTTCCCCACAAGCCTTTCTGGCGATGACGCATCATTTGAGCTGCCGTAGGAGTTCATGGGGATGAATACCAATGGAGTCAATATATCGCCCCCTATTAAGCTTTCCTTTCCTCACAGGCCATCCTCTATTGGAGACAACTTGTGGACGTGCCCCTCTCGTAAGTGGTGACTTTCACCCCTATAGCTACCATTTTTTAATTCTTGTTTGCTTCCATTGCTTATTCCCTTCCTAATTTTTAACTTTTATATTATCGGGTGAATTTCAGTAGTGCCTTGCCTGGCCTCAAGTAATTCATGGAACCTCTGGTATTTATTTGCTTAATTATCCTCAGCTTGAAAAACACTGTGGACTCGCATCTTTTATCCCTGAATTATTAGCAAATGCATGTATAAATATTTTCCCTTATAGTAGTACACAGTTTGTCAAGTAAAATTTTTACTAACACTGATTTTAAACTTATCCCAGCTATCATATCTATCGACATTCTACCCCGCAATCCGCCTCAGTAGGTGAATGGCAGGGGGTGTTTGGATTCCAGCTGTAAACAAATAAAGAGGAAACAGGCATACAAAGATCCGACTAGCATTTATCAAAGTACTTTAACGTTCGTGGAAAAAAAATAATTCCATTACTTACCCGTTCGGCAAAATATGTCTTTTGATTTATCATTTCTGTCGGACTTGGAATTATCGTGCGATTATAATAAGATGTTCTCCGTGTTGCTCTGAAAGATATATATTTTCAATGGCTAAAGCTGTCTAAGCCTAGCGTGTAACATTCGAGTCTCAAGTGACTCCCAGTCTAAATCGTTTAAAATTTGAGTAACGCTTTCATTACGACCTCAGGAATTTTTGACGCATCGCGCAGCTTTCCTTTCGTTTTTATTAAGTTTACTAAGTCTTTCTGCACTGGATCTCATATGCTCGATCCTAGATTCTTCAGAGCTCTCCCGCATAATTCTCATATATGTTCTCCACGATGGGTTCGAAGTTATCGCAATTTGTGGACACCTCATGTGTAGAATTTATGTTGAAACAATCCTCAATATATGCAAGGCGATTTGTTTTGACGACCTAGGTACATAAGAAATGTACCGCAGTGCATTTCTTCAGATTAAGTTCTAGTGTCCATTCTCGGCTCCACAAATGAGCATTGTTTAAATCCTACGATATAATTTCAAAGTCAGAGTAACAACTAATTTCGCGATAGACGACAGCGTCGTCAGCAAAAAATGTATATTTTACTGCTTATTCGAGAGTAGAGCTCATTCATGTATTTTATGAACACAAGATAGGCCAATTACGCTTCATTGTGGCGCACTTGATGTCACTATCTGCATCAGAGCTAATTCCGTCAAGAACTCTGTACTCCTTGCTCACGATCTTTCATAAAGTCGTGAATCCGGTTAATACTGTTTCGTTTAAACCGCGCCACTGTTAATTCTATGAAAATATTTGTAACTTAAACGTATAAGCGAAAATGCACCACGAAAGAAAACCCGGAAGCTAATCTGCGCCTCATAATCTCTTTCTCAGCCGCCGAAGTATCTGATTTGAATCCATTGAGGACATATCGAGGGCTGATTTTATTCCGCATAAGGTTTATTTACCCTTTAAAGACCGAAATAACTTACCAACTGATTTTTTTTCATATCCTATTTATTTTACCATTAGTAAAGGGATATTATGAAAGAAAACCCGAACAAAATTTTTAATGCGTTTTCAACACGCCTCAAGATTTTGCTGTTGCTTGAAAAATAAATATACACTAGGCAAAAAACCTAAGTTTGACAGTGTAATTTAATATACATTGATCTTTTGAATAAGTGAGCATTCGTTACCGGAGAGCGAGTTTAGGGAAAATATCGAGTAAATCGCATACTCACTACAGAGGTGATGAAAATAAACAAATTTGAAAAGGTGTAATTAACAACAAATGTATAAACGGGTCATGTGTTTCACTTTAAAAATACTTCCATACTTTATTTACGTATCAAAAGTTATAAAAATAATCACAGATACAAAATATAATTTTCGTGAATTTTTATAAATATGTTCCCAAATGGGAACATTGGACTGTTAACGGTTTATTTCTTTTTTTCTTTGATGTCACCTTTGACGTTTTGCTGTTATAATTACATCTCATATTTCCTTTGCCAGCTATCAATTGCTTTTTTCCCTTCTAGCGAATATTGATTTGATTAGCTGTGAGAAAATGGCACGTGTAATTTGTGACGTTTAATAGCAACTTCGCCTGTACCCTTGGAAATTTATTTTTATAATGAGTGATGAACTCACCGCAGGATGGACTTCAGGAGAGAAAATTCACCAAGTATCAATATTTCTTGAAAGTTAGTGATTTTTTCCTCGTATATAATGAGGAAACATGCCTCGATGTTGCAACGAGTTAATTTATCTTTCATTACCTAGTGATAATCCTGATGTTGACAATTTTTTGGCTTCTCCGTGCCGTGAAAAATGAGCTGATGCCTAAATAATGGCTACGCTTCGTTTTCCTGCCAATTTTTTATGTTGCTTCATGACTCATCTCTTAAAAAAATTATTCGCTTGAGGTTTTATTTTTTTTCAAGGACGACGCACCTTTCCAGTGACTTCATCCATTTTTGTATTTTTTTTTCTTTTATTTACTTGGTTGTTTTTGTTTTCTCTGCTCACTTAAGCGGATATTCTTCTTCAAATGGGAAGGGAGTTGAGTTTAATGCGCTTAACGAAGTGGTTTATATTCTTAACTGTGATTTTTTTACATCCTCTTGTGTAACGGTAAATCTTACGAGTTAGCGAAATAACCCGCCTCCAGCTGACATCATCTGCATACGTCTAGTTTTTGTTTTTGTATTTTCGTCTTTTTTGCTGTGTTTCAACTTAGTTAATACCTGATTTTTATTGGTGACATAAATTATTTCTATAACTTTTACGTAAAACATGGAGAAGCAATTTTTGTAACCACGTGGACGTCCTCTTGCTTAACTCAACTGAATTTTCTTGTATCAGTGTAACATGATTAGATGATGAGATGTACAATTTAGGTTTTTTCTAAATATCATTTTTGATAAAAATGTTCTAATTTTTACGACTGTTGCCCCATTCCTTGGATTTAATGTTAGGGTTCTGAATATTATTTCCTTATGGTTTGCGGTGCTTATTTTTGTGAAACCATGAATTTTCTGAAACCATGAATTTTTGTACTGCTAAATTCGACAAAAATCATTTTTCATTACTCTGCATTGATAAATTGAAGCTTTATGACGTAACTGCGTAAAGTTGAATTAGGTTTGAGCTTCAACAAAACTAGCGTTAGATCTAATCTGTGGTTGGTTAAAAAAACATGTGTGGGCATTTTTAAAATTAGTCATGTCTTTTCCTCTATACCACGCTTGTTCGCTCTTATTTTTACACGATTTTATTTAACTCACTAAGTCTGTTTGTTTGTATGTTTAGTTCAAATCTTGCAATCGAAAATTCGACCACTTTCCGACTTCCAATCGATCTGAAACTTTACAGGAAGCCGTATTCCCGGTGACAATACAATATTTTACCACTTTCGAACATCTAAAGTGTGTATTTTGATCATTATAAACATATTAATTTTAAATGTGGAATTTTCAACACGGCGGATTTTTTCGTAAAAATTGAAGCATTTATGCTCAATTTCGAAGCATTGCTGCTCAAAGCCTCTCACATCACGTGCCAAACCTCACCTTCTCGCTGGTGGACCTGTTAACTGATAAATCAGTGACTAACGAGGTGGGCTTTTACAGTTGAACAAAACTTATGAAAGTGGTCAAGTAAACGATTGCAAGATGTGAAGACTAAAAAGTAGAAAATAAATACTTCCTTTAAAAAAAACCTTTTTTAAAAAAAACGCTTTTATTTCGCTTGGAACAAGTAATAAAAAAAAATATTTCAAAAAATGGACTAAAAATTAGAAAATAAATTTTTATATGAATGGTTCAAAGAACCTGGGTAATTCATAATATTTTCACTAATAAATTTTTGAAATGATAATTCAAAGAACCTGGGCAATCTATAATGTTTTCGCTAAAAATAAAAGCGTGGGGGCCTCACCATAACATATTACTCCATTACATAAAAATACTACTCCACTAAATTTCTATTGCATTTTATATCTAGAACACACCTGATGACACCGTATGAATATTTATTTTTTACTTTTTAGTCCATTTTTTTAAATATTTTTTTATTACTTGTTCCAAGCGAAATAAATGCGTGTTTTTTAAAAAGATTTTTTAAAAGAAGTATTTATTAAATATTACAAATAATGTTGTTATGGTTGTTCAGATCCCTGTGTAAAATCGTGTCTTATTCTGTAATGGATGTCTTGCTCCAAACTAGAATCGTGATGGCAGAAGTCCTCGTCATTGGAGTTTCATAATCATTAGGTATCCGCCCATAAACTCCTACGTTTCTTTGGACCCGTTTATATATTCTATCCTTCATTATCACCTTGTACCTTGAAAACGTCCTACGCTATTTAAACGATCGTCGGTGTGTTTCATTATCCTCGGAGGATGGAACTACCTTTGTCTTCTATTGAGAGATACATTTCCTCTTCCTCTTTAAATGTCGTTAGCGATACTTGGCTTTAAACTGATGTTCTTTCTTCTCGGGAACTATCGATATGTTTGCCTTGAGCAATTTTTTTTTATTCACGATGCTTTTCTTTCAATGAAGCATGAGGATGAATGAAGTCTAGTTGTTATATAGGCTACGATCTATGTTTATTTACTGTAAATATGATTAATCCAAATACGAGTGTGCGTGCTACCCTGCCAGCCATCTCGAATAGGAATATGGTGAGAGATGTTTGGTCAGCATTCCTTAAACCTGATAATAACAAAAACATTGGATGCGAGTTTTGACGTAGTGGACTGGTTGACTTCGACCTCGCATGTGTTGAATTCCGAAATTGATCTTTTGAAAAACGAATTCCTAGACCTACCCGTGATAGAAAATATTTTATCGTTTTTTTTATTTGAAAATATAATGCTATTCCGAGATATTCTCTTTATCCCCTTGAGAGATATCTGTTCTTAAGTGCTCAAGCAGATTAAGCCTAGCACTTAGCCTCCGAGTCCCAAGCGGTTCCTAACGTAGTACATGTCAAAACTGTGAAACGCTCTCTATGCGCTATTTCCCATCCTTTCTCGTGGAAAATTCGAATAAAACAAATTAACTTAATAAGTAAAAGATAATAAACGCTATCGCCGTAGTCAGCCAATGAGACACATCGTGTGATCTCGTATTTTGGCGTTTCAATCTTGGTCGCTAAAGCAGAAATCGTAGATCGCTCTTTCCTACACTTACGCGAGCCCAGGTTACGCGAAACATTGGCACGTTCGATTCAATGTCTAAATTTAAGTATACCGGGACTAGCCACGGTGATAACTTTTACGGGAGTCACCCGCAATGCACAATTGTGCGAAAAATCCACAGAGAAAAAATCATTCGCCTTGACCGGGATTCGAACGGATTCGAGGGATCCGGGTTCGAATCCCGGTCAAGGCGAATGATTTTTTCTCTGTGGATTTTTCGCACAATGTCTAAATGTATGAATGCGAGAATTAACGCCAAAAAACACCCTGTTACCACCTAACTTGTACGAATGCATGAACAGAAAACTGAATCTACCATAGTTTCGTTCACGCATTCGTACATGTCCCGTTTCGGTCCACCAAAATCGTTGATGCTTCTAATTAAGCGTTAACTCGTAAGGGTTATTTTATCGTGTAAACGGGCCTTAGGAGACTGATGATAGCCTACTGACTAGCGTTGTATTTTACGGTAAAGGTCCACACTTCAATGTTACAACACCCTCGTATCCGGTCGACGGTGCTTCCTCAGTGACGGCGATCCCGAGTCTACCTGGTGATACGTAGTTTTAGTAGTTTCCGTAAGTTTCCGGATAAGGGCTGCAGAATTTTGTATCGTCATCGTGTTCCTTTTCTACCGTCTGGATCCACGCATTCCTCTATGGGATCCACTCTTTACGAAGTCCTGGGGAAGGTTCCCTGGGATGGGATACAAGGAAGTAGGCCCATTCACCTTGTCCTCCATCCCTCCATATGGCCAAGGACCATGTCGAATCCAATGGTAAACGTCTTCGACTGACGCTCGGAGGGTGTACTGAGTTTCACAATATTTACTCGCTCCTTATCCGCGGAGTGATGACTGACTTTGATTAATACCTTCTTTCGCCCATCCCTGAATCATACTCCGTTTATAACGCTAGAGGGATGTGGTCGTTGTCCTTTTGCCAGTCACGTTGATGGCCCTCACGATGCAGGATTGGCCGTGGTGTATAATTATTATCGTGTCCCCCCTGAGGCTTTGTTTGGGGAGACATCTTGCGGAGGTGGAGTTAAACGTGGTCATTAGTGATTCAGCCTTACCGATTTCGATATATTGTTGTGGATCCAGCGCCCTCCAGGACTTAACTATAAGGCTAATTTTGACGTGTAATTATGACCCATTCTCTTATTTAAATGTGAAGAAGTATTAGTTATACCTATTAACGACATGATCATTATCTTTCGGTGACGTATTCTGTTTTGTTTGCTGTGGCTTCCTGTTCCTTTGCCATGGTTTTTGAATAGTGGAACAGTAGTGTTCTTAATAATCTTAAATATTTTTTTCCATAATAGCAGCCGCTTCAGTATGCATTTAATTATATTTGAAAACAAGTAAGTGCTTTCAACATGCATTTATTTTACAATCATAACTTTCATTTGGAGGGGCCTTTTATGTGAGTAAAATTGATTTTGTTCAGAGGTGATGTATCAAATGGTATTTTTCCGAGCTAAACGCAATGCAGGCAAAGAATGTTTTCGGAGACTGGTTTGAAATTTACATCTGGCATAGATTGGTGCCAGCAATGACGATCGAAGCTGGGGTGCTATAATGTACCTTTAACTGGAAAAAATAAGAATAATAAGGATACCACTTCAGAAATATAACATTTGTTTGAAATTCATAGGTTTCACTTTATTATGAAGAAAAAATTGAATTGTTAAGAACGTATTTGCTTTTTTACTCTTGATCATGGTGTTTCCTGGAAAAAAATTAATTTCTTGTCGACTAATGGTTGTGTTATAATCCTCCGTTTCGACTCATTATGGTTTATATTTGAAACGTCGGCGTGAAGCCAAATACTACCCGTTTGGAAGCCCTGTATTATTTCATCCAACTTACTTTCCGGGAAAAATATGAAGTCTTTCATACAAGCAATTACTTTGAAAATTTATGAATGTAATTGGAATTATTCACATCATCAGGAAATATTAGTTAACAACTGCGGATTAAAGATTTTTTCTCCTTGGAATTCGGATCGCTTTGCCCGTCTGCGACACGAGTAGCATCTTTGTAGACCTATTTAATGCGCAGCGGGGGACAAAACATATAAGGGCTTATTTCCGGATCCTCTTTTGCAATATTCGTGCTTAAATCTATCAAATTGAAAATTTTAGGGTATGCTTAGATGGTCATTTTCAAAATGTTTCCGCATCTCACATTTGAAAATTGTACGTGAATGCATTATAAGATTAAAATTTTTATTGAATATGAGGATATGAGCATTTATGACGGTAATAGAAATGGTATAATGATGTTCTCCAGAAAGCCGTAACGTGTTGCACTTGTCCGTTTACATTGACCCGGGTTATACTGTATTGGTTTGCGGTGATGGACCAAAAGACCGCAGGGACCAGACACAGTCCTTCAACCGGCAAGCGTTGACCCTTACCACTCACTCACGTACACACACAAGGACACACTGGCAGGCTAAAAGTGCCAGGAGAATAAGCTCAAACGAGCAGGTCAAGATGCATATTAAGACAAGTGTAGTGCGAATAGCGCTATTTTGGCCTACAAGAGTCCCTTTTCAACGCGGTATATAAGAATATATTTGCGGAACTATAATAAATTCACAGCAACACAGGATGAAGTGATCTTGCTCCATCCCCGCCAACTAATACAGTGTAACTCGGGTCAGTGTATAAAGAACAAGTCCAATATGTTAAAGATCTTGGAGCACTTCATTATTCCATTTTAAAATTTTTATATTTTAAGAACAGGTAAATGTGTCATAGTCATCTGTGCATTCCCAGAGAATTTCGATATGGAAGAGCAAGTATGGGCGAATGATTCTTCGTTGCAAATGACAATATGCGACCTATTTATATGGTTTGATGCGTTCTCTCAATGTGGATATAACTATAGATTAATGGAAGAGTACTCTTTGAATCACGCGGGGGCAACTGTTTGGGCGTTAGGCGAAGCTCCCTCGGGGCTCGATGCGCATTGGTTGGTGCGTAGGGGAGAATTGCGAAAGGTGCGGCCGCTGCCATGTGCGTAAGTGCTTATAATTAGAATATTCGCGTTTCGCCTCGCGAAGGAAGGACATAGTGAGAGGGCCAGTCTGGATGCGGATGGACTCGGCAAAGTCGTCGTTGTCGCTTCGCTTCCCGCTTCGCAGCTGTCGTCGAGACGATGTCTCGCTTGCGTCCGTCCCCGAGTTTCGACTCTTGCTTCGGCGGTGGATATGTCTCGCTGGCGACCATCCTGGGCGACGAGAGGGCGGGATCGCGTTTCGCGCCCGGGCTGAGAACGGCGGCGTCGTCGGCGGCGGTCTTTAGGCCCTTGGCTAGTTTCGGCGGTGAGTTGT
The DNA here is from genome assembly GCF_921293095.1 of Ischnura elegans. NCBI lineage: Eukaryota > Metazoa > Arthropoda > Insecta > Odonata > Coenagrionidae > Ischnura > Ischnura elegans. Next base: position 46,006,755 of record NC_060255.1, read on the forward strand.
ACGTCCACATTTTTATGACGGATTTTTAAAAATTTGCGAGATTTAATGGAAATGGTCATTATCGGTGGCGGTAGGGTAGAGTTCTCGCCTGCCAAACCGAAGGTTGCGGGTTTGAGTCCCGCCTGTGTGGGTGTAAAGCTCCTATCCAGGGCATGGGTTGTTTCGAATTTTTGAAAGCCGTTAGCTCCCTTCAAAGTAATTTTAATCCGGATAAGAAGAATAAGGGAAGCGATCGAGAAATGCGCGGTGTAGAAGTGCGTCGGTCAGAGGGCAGTGCGAGAGAGACAGCGGATGAGGGTTAAGAGAGGTAACTTGGGCACCTACCTAATTATGATGCAACCTTTAATATAAAACACACCGATGTAGGTTTCAACGGTTAGACGTCATTATCTATGTTACTGGATTCCTGGTTATTTCTGGTTTTAGTTCGATTGGATCGATACTAGAGAAGTTTTCTCTTTAATCATCACAACAATAACTGCCATGGTCACATTGTTATAATTGGGGTTGTTCCTTTGCTATCTAGATTAGTTTTCCTGTGCTTCTCGGTATTACTCGTATCCCTGTCAATTCTCATCCTATGATATCTTCTTCAATTATTCATCGCTGAAGTTGAAAAAAAAAACAAATGCGCTGAAATGAGATTAATTTTAAAAATTGCCACCAAAATCCAATGATGGCGCTGCGATGATTAAAAGGAAAGAGAATGATAGAAAATCATATCAACAAATTTGTTTACATCAAAGTTTATTGAAAAATTGTCGCGAGAAAAATGCTGTTCATAGATAACACTTTTATAACGCAATATTACAATCCTACTTGGTGGAACACCACATGAAGTATTTTTTTTATAATTGTTTCACCTGGTGCAGTAGCGTTTGCTTTCGTAATAAGTTGACATTATAGAGTGCGAGTTAACTGATTAGGAATCTACGTTCATTCGACATATTTAAGTGCGCTCGCAGAATCGTCACTGCCTTTGCTCGAACCGGGCATTTTGTTTTAGTCCAATAGGATGCCACTTCCGTTGCGGAAGTCGACGCGTGACTCTCTTTTTCGAGCAGATTTTGTTTTCCGCTGTGCGACCAAGCGTTTTCTTGTCAACGGGATGGGAACATTGCGGCCGTGCGTGTGCCTCCAGTGGTTCGGAGGGTCTTCCGCGTTTCTCGGCTGTTTCCTTGTGGCAGGTCCGTTTAAGGTTTCCCTATTGGGAAAGTTCGGGGAAAATGTGTTGCCTGTGATACCCGCTCCCTTAGATTATATCTAGAGTATATTTCACGTTCGTCTGGTTATCTGGAAGAAGTGATAGATATCGCTGACTATTATTTTCAAATATTATTTTCTTAAAGTGATGAAGTGATCTTTTTGGAGTCGTTTCCTGTAGATGGTGTTTTCACCGTTTATTTCCGTAAAATGATATCCTTTAGTGTTCATAGGAGTTGAAGGAATAAACATTTTGCGATCTCATTTTTGACGCGCCGCAGGCGTACACTGTCTGCCGGTGAACCAAGTCCACCACTACCAGCTAGTTTACAATAACAATTATTATTGTGCGCATATGTTTTTGTTGTGCGTGTAGTGTGTTGTTTGTGCTAGCAGAAACTGAAACACGAAATTGATTACTTTTGAAAACCTGAAAAGGCATTTCTTTTTTTATGGTCCCTATTATTTGTCTATAAATGATTCTTTTATTATTTTCTCCGTTGCTAGTAGCAACTTATTACATTTTGATTTTTTTTTAATTATTATTTGATTCCTTTCTCATTTTTCCAATATAGGTATATTATTTTTTATTATTGTACATTTTTTCCACATGGTATTTATTTTGTCCGACCATGGTTTCGTTACGGCGTAGCATATACACCTTGAAAATGCTACGCTGTGACGAACCATGGTCGGACGAAATAAATCACCACAAAGAAAAAGCAAAGTTTTCATTCCTTCAACTTCTACGATAAAGGATTTACACCAGATCACGCCCGCAACTATTACATACAAATCAGAGTTCATTTGCTTGAAATTATATTTGTCTGAAAATTTATTTTCTCAAAACATTTCAGTCCTCCTACCTTTCCCGAAGCCTCTCTTTAACACTAATTTTTTTCGACAAGACTGAGCTGTAAAAACCTTATTCACCGCCTTCTCTGCCATCACCTCGACCATTAATTAATATGTGTCAATGTCGAAGTACCAAAAATCTCTTTTATCTCTTCATTCATTCGTACTCTCTCAAAACTTTTTCAAGGCAGTATGCCGCATAGAGCTTATCATAAATTCCCTTCATAGTCATATTTTCGCCATGACGGTTCTCAGCATAATTTTTTTTTCTCACAGTAGTTATCGAGTGATCAACTGGTCCCATATTTTTCATGGTCCGTTAAATTTCCTCCACATAAATTAATTTTATGGGCTTATGGCCAGAGGGAAAGTATCCTACTTTTTCAGTGTCGCTTAGCTAAACGCTTTTTTTTTTTAATTGTCTACTGCTCATCAATTATTATATGGGATGGCAATCATTTCCGCTTAAGTGAAAGAAGATCTGCGCATCCAAGCATGCTGCGTCGACTCCACGCCTGTTCCGGAATTAGTTGCGAAATATCTACCTTGCCTATGATTGTGTGCAGCTATAGGTGTCATGTATAATGGGGTGTTATAAAAAAATTATAGTGCTGTTTTGAACATGGTTTAAATGAAATAAATAAAAACATAATTACTAACAATGTACGTTGTTTATTTATGGAATTTATCGCCTCCTACATTTTTTTAGCATAATCAATAAATTCCAATATGTGGGCTCTTAGACGCTCGACAAGAGATAAACGCGGCGTCGACAATAGGGTAGTTTCCTTCATCAAATAAAACGAAAGGCATTGATTGCGATTCGTTACCCACCATTACCGTATTCATAACATACAAATTATTTCGTTTTAGAAGTACCGGTTTAGACGAATGGCAATGGTCCATTTTTATCCTCATTTTAAAAGGACCAGATTGGCGCCCATGCGATGCCACTCCACGTGACGTCACAGGGACCTAGTTTCTATTCGAGACGATAGGAGTTTTACATCGTCTGAGATTACCAATGCATGCATGAGGCGCAGAGCTCAGGGAAACGTGTCTTAATAATCACTTATTAAAACTGGCTAAGGTCGGAAAGTTTTCTTCATTTGATAAGGTATTAATAATCCTTATTTAAGCCAAGCGCTACCAGCCAGCAGGGTACTCAGCTACCCGCTAGCAGCCTGCGTCGTATCAGCGCTCAACTCGCCTCAAGGTCACCTCACAGGGCGGCAGCGGGAACCGGAAATACGCCACACGGAGAGATTTACCGGCATTCATACTTACGCGTCTCGTTTTCGCGCGCTTGAAAATATTCACTTTTCATTTAATCGCGAAAAATAGATATCGTCATTTAAAAATCTAAAAGCGTGAAATACGTACTCCAGGAGTAATAATCTTTCGATTTAGGCAATAAAAAAATAATAGGAAACCACCCTATAGCCTACTCCTCACGAAAGGCGCCAAGATGACCATGGCTTAACGTCCTATCCTAAGTTCAATGAAACCTCCCCGATGGTCGTGTTCTGGCTACAATATTGGTAGTGCTATATAGTCCTCGTATGTGATTAGACAGCCAGCCGTTTTAATCGAATCTATGTTTTCGTCTAACTAATTTTATCTTTATAAATACGGAACAGAATGTCATGATGCAAAGTCACAACACGTGAAAAGCTTCCTTCAATTTAAATCATAGAATACTCTTCACACACTAAAATAAAATAAGACTTATCAATAAATCGATTTCAACTGATGCACTGATTGATGTAAGAGTACGAACTGATAACGATGGACGACTCAGCCGTAAAAAAATCGGCGAGAATGAAGGACCTGGCCCGGATGCAAACCCGACAGCAATTTATCACCTTGAATTTGTGTACATATTTATTTGAGGACCTTTCTTGGCACTCAGCCACGATTTATATTCAAGATGGGGGATCGGGAGTAAATTTAAGTTTTAAGTGGTATTTAACCGTCTTTTCCTATGAGTGTGGAATGTATACTAATACAACTGGATCGTAGTAGACCACCTTATCTTGATACTCGCAGAGATTGAAGAAAACAAATAGCGAACTTTCAATTCATCCTGCTTAAGTTTACCCGTAAGTACACATTATTTTGAAAAAAATATCAATAGTGCTATAGCCTTTAATGTGCGTTCTGCAGACTTCTCTTCAGATGATTACTCAGACCGAAAAATGCAGGAAGAAACTTCGTGTAACCTGACGCTATCGAACGTAATGACTCGTCGTATTATCAAAGAAGGTGTTTTCACTTGATCACTAGAATTTTTTTATTTGAACTTTAAGTAAGCGTGGTATATTTTAATGGAAATTCAATGCAAAACCACGATCGTGCTGCGACCGCATTCTTGAGTGTTTAGTCTTTTAATCTCCTGCATCATACGCTCTGATGGGACCAGACCTCTCCGTCGACAGTCATTCAGCGATCCTTTAGTGGGGATTTAATGACAGAAGGTAATCGGCTGGATGAATCCTCTGTCGTCTTTACTTTTAAGAGCGACTTCCAGCCCAATGAGCGCTAATTTCCTGGGCTACGTCCCATTTCCTCCGTGGAGAGCGCGTCTAATCTTAAAACTATCCATTTGTGTCACTTGATTGAGTGAAGCGCGACGTGCTATGGATTCTATCATCCAAAGATGGGAAAAGGATGTTTAAGGTTTTATAAGAAAAATAGCCACCCGGCGTTGCTCGGGAAGGATAGTACCTAGAGAAGTGGGAAACTTTGAATTCATGGTCAATGGTAGGATTTTTAGGCAAAGGAACAAAGTAGGTATGATGATGGCCTATTGATGTAACAGCAAACAATGGGAAAAACGAGATCCATTCACCGCGCACGGGATCAGCCTGTGCCTAACTCCACAACACTGATCGTTATGTTTGCCCGTACGTCCGTAGACCAAAACGTCGTGTGAGTGTATACCCCAGCAAAGAAGTTTGCACTGAAAAGATTTATACATAGCTAGGTGTACAATCCTTAAAGTTATGCCTTCCCTTTGAGCGTTTCAAGAGGTGTGCCTACCCGGCAGGATGTCCAACCATGGAAGTTGTATGACGTGACGTAAAAACTGTAGCGAGAAAACGACGCATAGGACGCATCGGACACAACAAGAAGTAGCACTGCGGGCATCGGGAGCATGAGATGCACCTATGTACTAAATTTGGTTGCAATCCGTGCTGCCGTAAGGAAATGCATAGCGGACGGATAAACAGACATCCTCTTTTATGTACAATTAAGATAGTGATGCTTAGAAGTGCACATTTACCTTTCCGGTTGTTAGAGGATGACCAAAATTTTGGCCAGGCGCTAGGTAGCTGTAATACACGGTCAACCTAATTGGTGATATTTTCAAGTGATGGATTTATGACGCTTGAGAATTTTTTTGAGAGTTGGGTTTAATGTCTTTATAATTCTATGCTTATTTTTTGCTATATTCTATCATGGTTTCAGATTTAGCTTGTCCTATTTCGACGAGGTCTTAATGTATCGGGCGTTGAACTCTCCTCTGTTTTTAAGTTCAACGTTGATACAGATGCCATAGTTTTTGTTTTTTCTTTCATCAAATCTCGAATGTAATGTGAATTTTGTGTTAAAATTGCGATTTTATCGATGTTTGTTGGATATATGGTTTTTGAAAGTCACAATCATTCGGGGTGTAGGCAAAGGGTTCATATAAATAAACATGTGTAGATATACTGATGTGTGACCAAAGATTTTGCTCCTTTTTGCTCGTGTATAGCATTCATGGAAAAATCTCCAGGATTTGATAATAAATACTCCCTGAAAGGGCATTTTGAAGATTTTATTTATAGGAGACAAATAATGAAAAGGAATTGCCTTGCTAAAGTGAAGAGTAAAAAATGAGGTTATTCATTTAAAAATTAGTTTTGCTATATATTGTTTATGTGGAGAGAAAAACTCTTTCCTATGACACTCCTTAAAAGGTTCTGTGAGAGCGCAGATGAGCACTACGCCGCGTAGTACAATATTTATGTTACGGTAAATATTTTTTCTACGTGAATAATATTTCCTTGATTAAAACTAACTACGTCCTACTATTTTGGATAAGTATTTAATACTTAGAACAAACGGGGCTTGGCAGACAGTCAGTATTCTTACTTTTACCGGTAGCTGAAATGTAACTCTGTGATTAAAACCCTACTTTTGCACACCTTCAACTATATCATATGCATAATATCAAAAATGTTGCCAAATTTAAAATAAATATCATGGATTAAGTTATACTTTGAAGAACTTAGGATATGGAAGAAACAAATTATAGCACAGGGCGAGTAAAATTCGTCAGTATTCATGACAGTGGTAATAGCTCTTTCGAGCCTTAGCAGTCAACACCAATCAGAGGCGCTCGGAAGATGTGCCAACTACTCTAGCATCTGGGATCGGTCGTACGAAATGCGCCGAGATAATTGCTGGGTGTTGCCTTGTTCTTCTAGCTCTAATGTTTCGAGGCTCTTGTGCTATCATTCAAGCGAGAAAAACGAAATTGGTTTGTAATATCATCTTTTGACTCTTTTCCTGCGCGCGAAATTGATTGTAGTGCGAGGAATGTTAATTGTATGCTATCAGGACGTACCCTCTTATTCTTTCGAGGCTGGGAAACAATAATTACTATCATGTATCGTTTGTTAGGAAAGGAAAAAATTTAACCGTAATTTTTATGTCATTCCTTTTATTAGTTTTTATTTCATTTTTGTTCAGTTCAAGTCAGTCTCAGTCCAAGAAAAAATTATCCTTATGAGTTTTAGTGGTTTCAGTTCCACATGAACTAACAACTACTCGTTTGATCTCCCCTTGGATTAACGGAAACTTAAAAGTAAATATTAACAGAGGCGTCTTACGGCTTCTGTGCATACTACCAAGGCTAAATTGCAGGTTATGTTATTCCTGGTGGTTCAGTATTTTTTTATTTAATCATTCAAAAACAGCTGAAACGGCCTTTACATTGATTAGAAAACTTAAAATTTGCACATTTGACAAATATAAACCATAAAAAGTATATTAAAAAAAGAATCAATATGGCTTTTCGAAGCTGCCTTTTGAATGATCTGATGGGCATTGAAAGATCCAGGGAAGGGTGAGTACTCAAAATGGTATTGAAAATTGGTAGGGACTCTGTAAAAAAGTGATCTCTGGGAGGGAGAGAAAGACGAAATTTAGGTTGGTGTTGTAGGTGATTATTATGAAAGGAGCGGGTGGGAGTGAAAAGAATGGGAGTATTTTTCGAATGTATAATAAAAATATTTATTGTACGAACTGTGTTTTTAAGAACCGTCGATTTCGTTATTTTTCGTTAAATCGATCTTTTGGTTGAAATTTCGATTTAAGTTGAAAAGTGGAGCTTGTCATTTCGATTAAAAGTCGATTTTTGATAAATCGATTTCGAGGAACATTTTTCCATCCTTTTCCCCAGCCACCATGAGCTCGCTCGTTTACATTTACTCTAGGCGACCGAAACTTCGAAAGCGATCGGAGGATTGACGTGACTCACTCGGGAGGACTTATCGTGTCCTTTCCATTAAAGTTCAACCCCTACACTCGTTGCTCTTTCTCCATTCCCCTCCTCCTTCCCCTCTCTCTGTTTTACGTTCCGCGTGTGCACCTATCTATGACTCATTCCCAAGTCCTCGAGGTCGACCGCTAGTAGAGGTGCTCAGGAGAGGAGGCTGTGTTTCAGTTCTCCCTCTATTGCCAGTTCCTTCTCCTCATTCGTATGTTTTAGGCGGTGTTTTTAATGCGATCGATATGCTAATCCTTACCTAAGGACGACGATTTCATCTGCGAATCCTCCGGTCATGAATATTTAAGTAGTGGGGTCTCCAGTCGGCCACTTACCTAATATCTACTTTTACATGATACACTGTAAACCACCTTTGGGGTCTCTGGCTTTATCAGGGGGTAAGCAATCACCCGCATGTCGCATGTAAGAGGATTCCTATTCATTGCACAGGGTCATAAAAATGTTACGCATATTAGCAAAATATGCGTCCATTTGCTTGCAAAGGTAAAACTTACCAAATAATTGTTACTTACCAGACAGTTTTATATGCTGTCTATTCTCGCGCATTTGTAAACGAGTTTAAAAAACTCGCCCCTGGCGACTCTGACGGTAGAGGGATCCCAATTTCAAGAGGATAGTAAGTGCTGATCAACCATATTTATATTATAGCAGAATAATGCTTAAAATTCATAACTTTTAAATCATCTTCCTTGCGATTATAAATGCGCTATTTCTAACATTGAGAATAAATTGATAGCTCTGCTCTCCGCGCTGTCGATATTTTTGAAACCCGATTAAAAAACGACCGTAGTACCAGAATAAATCTAGCGTCTACGGGACGGACTGGACCTGTTCTATGTAGCTCCCTTGGGCGTAGACTTGCTGGCTGGGGTACTACATATATGAGGCACTAGTTCGTACCCTGGAAGCTTGATTTTTGCCTACACTCTGGTCGATTTTTAATCGGGTGGAAAGAGGACGGCACAGTTTTCTCACTCATTCATCAAAAAATATCTTCATAGAATTTTTCTTGAGATTTATATCGGGACTAATATTTTTCTTGTGATTTATTTCGACCGATTTTCTTAGTGTCAGACATGAAGAATAGTTTTCCTGCTTCAGAGTAATATGTCTTCTGATGTTAGAGCTCGGTGAAAATTAAAGTGGCGTATTACTATAAATATTTTTTCTCTTGGTTGTGCAATGCACATTCGTGACGCGTCAACTGATTCAGGCTCGTTCACACAATTACTTGCGTCCCTAAACTTAAATTTCCTGTATTATATTTTAAAGTAACAGGAATCGGGTCTGTAAATGTTGACATTTACATTTTTTATATATATTTTCGCTCCGTTAGCATGTTGGTCAACAAAGCATAGTTTCAAACTTTGTATGTTGTTGTAATCATATACCCCGCTATAATCAAAGATATCAGTCCCTTGTATTTTTGAAACTGAAAAGCTCCGTTTCTCTTCGATCGGGTGTCATCATTTTGGATTTATGGAGGCGTCATTTTAGGTGTGACCGATTTTTGCAGGCGTAAAGGTCAACTCGGAAAGAAGAATATGGAACTCTTGGATTCCGCCTCCAAATGTCTCGGATTCTTTGGCCATGATTCACGACACATCTTCATCGGCTTAAATTTTAAATGATGTATCCGGTCTCATTTTCTATTTAGTCTCATTTCATGTAGCATAAAAATTAATGTAGAATTTCCTGAATTTTCTTTTCTTGATGATTATTCCGTTTTTGCTCGATTTGATTCACGAGTGGTGTCTGTTGCGTAAATGAAGAAACTAATTCTAATGACTAATCAAATTCCGGATTCATAATTGGAATATATTGGAGTTTTCATCTCACCTCTCATTAGTGTGTTTCTGTTTAGCCTTGTTAACACCATGGTAGGAACATCTTTAAAATAATACTTCTTTTTATTCTGAAGGGTGTTTGCTGTCGAAATATTTTCTATTATTCAGAAAAACTTTGCGTCTCTCCACAATTTCTATCTGGGATTCTTAATTACGGTCCACATCACTACTGTTTCTTTCTTTGTATATTCTCTACCCCCTAAACATTTATGACAGGATCCTTATCTTGCTGTCAAATCGAGGTTTATATCTTTGTCTTTTCTTAGGCTCCTCATCTTTTGTTTTCCTTTCAGGCGGTGTATGTTTTCTGTGTTAATCGCTGAATTTATATCGGATAATTAATATCGGATAGATATTGTGAATATTTCATACGATGGGAAGCGATTGTATGAGGAAGAGAGTTAAGGGAAGGAGGGTCGGTAAATAAAGAAAGGAGATATTGATTGAAGGATATATTTCTGTTAATATGGATATAGCTTGCTCGACAAGTAAATTACGTTCTTCCAATGATAGCAATGTCCAATACAGCAACGCACTTGGTGTCCTCTAGCGTTTTATTCTTTGCTTTTGTTTATTTACATTTTAATATGTGGAATTTTTGGAGAGGTGACTTTTTATTTAAGTGCAAAGAAAAAGTGATTTTAAATGCAATGTAATCTTGCATCAAATTCTTAGATATGGAAAGGTTCCACTTATGAGAGGAGCCTGGAGATGGTTCTCTGTCACCCAAATGGAACTTGGATTATTCGAACCTTGAGGGAAAATAATATATAATTTGAGTTTTTCAAAGAAGCATCGCTCTACCGAAGTCATTTTAAAGGTTTGGATTACACTGATGCGGACATCTCCTCATTTCGATCGGCGAACGAAGACTTTACCTAACCACGATTGAGGCTTGTAGAAGAAAGTATATCACCTGGAGGAGAAACAGCCATTTTCGTTTCAAATGGCCTGTATCATGAGTAAATACTGCTGTTCATAGCAGTCATTATCGTCTTCCAGCTGAAGGGTTCCCTGGATGCCTTCCGTTTGTAATTTTTTAAAACGTATGAGATACTTTCTAGCCATTTGATCGTGAGTAGACGGGTACTAAGGGAAGCTATTCCTGTTCGCATCAAAGGACGCTACGTTACTGGGTCAACTCCGCGCTACCCCTCTGCCTTACAACCTCCCTGAGTAAACCTTCGACGATAGAGGGCTCTTACCCTTACTGCCACCTATCTCCTTATTGATGTACTTCCACTCACTGCACTTGACGTTTTCGGCGTATTGAGTACCGTACGCTATCTTTTGCTTTCCCTTCTCCGAGTACTTCGTACGGTACCATTGAATTTGCGATCGTCATTAAGGCAGCGCTCAAGTATTACTCCGACATCAATCGGTGGAATAGTACCGTGCAGGCATATAGGCCCTCCCTTCAAGGTAATGTCAAGCCGAAGCATTGAATGGAGAGTACGTTTGAAAACAGTGTTGTGTAGCTAAATTATTGGGGAATAAATGGTGTATTTGAATTTTGAATAAAATCATGGGCGTACCCAGCGGGAGGCATGGGGGGGGGCAACTACCCCCCCCCCTCTAGAAGCGAAAATAAATTTAGTTCAAAACAAAAGTTATGAACAAATTTTCTTTTGAAGAAAAATGATATTAGTATAAGAGATGGAACTAAAAATAGAAATCATTATTTTTTTCAAGCAAATAATTATAGAAACTTAAAAATTGCTGTCATAATTTCCTTAAAATTTTGGTTTCATTAACCTTTTCTGTGCAAAAAAGTTACAACTTGAACGACCACGGCTAGTTTTGCCCCCCCCTCCCCCCCCCCCACCCCCTAGTTTTGATTCTGGGTACGCCCATTAATAAAACAACCCCTGTTTCAGAAAAAAATGTGTTGCAATACTTATTGAACTTCTCTCCATTTGCTCGCATATAATTTAGCCCATTTTTAACTCCTCCCGTTAATGCAAAAATGTGCATTGGGCAAACCCTTCCCTCCATTTGCTTACGTAAAACTTGATTCCATTGAATTGATTCCATGGCGTGAATTTCAATAAAGTATTTCGTGGCGGAATGGCCCTAATAAAATATATAAATGGCGATCAATTAGATCACAAGAGCTGTTTATGGTCAAGGTCGTTATCTGGTCGCTGAAGAGCATTTTCTGTTAAATTAGGTTCACTTTCTTCGCCATTGAGACCAGGATCACACCGGCGAGAGTGAGATACGTTCCGGACGAGCATGAATCGAGAGTGAAACACTCGGATGAGAGCGAATTCGGGGGAAAATAGATGACCATCACCCGTTGCCGTTTTCTCCGTGACGATGGCTAACCACGACTTTCCGCGCCGGCGCCGTGACTTCGCATAGATCATTAGCTGAACTTGGCCTTCATTGAGAGATAGCTCACTCGTTATTACCCCGTAGTCCCCTCAAGGTGTACGATTTCAGACGAGCTTAAAAAGAAACTTTCATTTTAACGATTTATGGAAGTGAAAATTGGTGTAAAAAAATAGAAAATGATCATGTTCAGATTTGATGAAAATTTCTGTTCTATAAAAATCTTTTCTCTGAACCTAAATCGGATAATTCACTCACTGCTTCACCCGAATGTTGGTATAGGTGGATATTATTTGAGTCAAAGGAAATATATAGCGGAGGCCAGGCGCTCAGCTAGCAATTAAGGCTAGGGGGGTTTCAGGCGCAACTAATACTGGGGATCCTGGGGGGTATGGAATACGGGAGGTGCGGGTGCCTTCCCCCCGAAAATTTTTAAGATAATTCGTTTAAAAAAGTTGAGTTTTACGGTCTTCTAAGTGATTCTTTATTAATCCTTACGCTATTCTATATATAAGTAATATTTATCAAATTAAGTAAAATGGTTTGAATTTTAAAATTTCTCTTGAGTTCTTGGTTGGGTTTATCCCAGAAAGAAAACCTTCGCTGCGCCACTGGCGGAGGCTCCTGTTTCTTCTTAATGTTTGTTGCCAAATAGTGTGCATTTTAATCGGTTTAAAAAAATCCTCAGCCCGGCTGTGAGTCCAGAGCGATTAATCTATTCTTGATATTTGCAGTAGGATATTATCACTGTAAAGTCTTATTTTCGGAAATTATTAACGCAGTGCATTTTATCATCATTTCGGTTAGAATTCCTTGTGAATTTCGGATCATTGTTAACGTCAGCGCTGTGAGTGGCGACTTCTGTTAATCCATTTAAATGCGCATTGTGTGACAGAACATTTAGTGGTCGATTGGAGAATCATTTCATGTAATATCCGTGTTTAGAGCCTACCCCTGACTTCAGAAAAGAGGCATGATTATTGCAATCGGGAAGGAAGTCCTTTCCCGTGGCCACCTTGAACCGCTATAATTTCACTGAGGTTTCCAAACTCTTTGTCATACGTGATCCCAGAACCCTTCCTCAATTGATAACTAAATGCTATGCCAACCAGGCCACCACGATCCACTTGGACGCAATAAGAAAACTCATAACCCAACAAATATTGAGAATAAATCAAAAATTTTCTCTATATTTACATTCGACTGATTTTCTTGGTTCACAGTCATATGACTCCTGATGTGAGACCTAAAATTATTGTGATTATAGGAGAAACTATAACACCTGGATGGGAAACGGCCATTTTCGTTTCAAATGGCCTTTATCGTGAACGAAAACTGTTGTCCATAGCAGTCATTATCGTCTTCCGGCTAAAGGAATCCCTTACTGCCTTCCGTTTTTAATTATCTAAAAAGTATGAGACCAAACCCATCCCAACCTTTTGATCGCGAGTAGACTGGTACTATGGCAAGGTAATATTACTTATAAAACCTTGAAATGGGAGAAAGTATGTCGGTAAAGTTATCATCTTTGAAATATAGGTCGGAAAAGGGTCGACTCCTTGCACCCTGAAAATTTCGAGTAGGAAGCCTAAGCTGTAATTAAGTAATCATCCGGGAAATAGAACACCGATCAAGTGGGAGTGATGCATCCTCTTTCAAATAAGCCACCCATCCCTTGGAGAAAGTAGGTATCTCGATGCTAATCCTATTCATTAAAATGTCCTCTGACTTTCGACTTTTACCTTCTCGAATCCGAGCGTTTTTTAGCTTCCCCACATTTCGTCCGCGATTGTTATAATCACTGACAAGGAGAGCAGAATGCACGATGCCGATTTGTAGGCCGTGTCATGTTCTTCCGCCCTCTCGACCTCTTGATTCCCGCTTCTCTTTGCATGATCAAATCGAGAAATCATGGCGATCTCTATTTTCGCCGGATCAATAGGGAGGCAATTAGTTGAAGGGGAATCGGAACAAAAAAAGTTATTCGAAGCATTCGTGCAATGAGCCCAATCATTATTCCTTGTTCCAAATAGACCTCTTGATAGATTTCTCTCTGCACCAGCAACACGAGACACGGAAGAGTGAGGTATTAAGCCTACGTGTGTATTTTAAAGCCTTTGTAATAAAAAACATGTTCATGATCCAATCTAAAAACACTGAAAATACATGTGTGAGTTATCTCGTTAAGTCTTCTCAGAATACATGATTCAAGTATTAGTTGTAAACATTGATAAATATACGAACGTTAAAGTTTTGCGATCACCGATTAGAACTATACGGTGTCACTAAAATTTTAAAGAAATATCGACTGATTTCGATACTCTCTTAATGATCGAGGGCATGCCTGTCCAATTTTAGAGAAAAGTCCTCCACTCGGGAAGGATGAGGTTATCGTAGGCCAGTAGTTACGCTGCTGAGGTCCAACGAAATGCTCAAGATTTAATGGAAAATCGAGTTCGGAGATAAAGCCTACGATAGTGGCTCCATTTCGATTTCCTCGATCTTTGACTATTAAAATTCGATTTTAGATTTTAATCGAAATCGATTTTTCCATCACTACTCCCAGTGTAAAATCCGAGAGATTTTCACCAGTATTGTTCGACCGGAAAATATCAGTAATTACTTCATTTGTCTTTCAACTCTTAGGTTAAAGAAGCTGTGTCGTAGAACGATGAGAAATAGCTCCTTCAAACGACAAATAGGAAGGCCACACTAAGATTAGCATAAAACTTCGGCACGGGCGTAGTCCGAAGCTGTCAAGGGCGTGAACCCAAGAGCCCCCTGGGGTTGTATCGGTGCGTGGGGGACAAGGTCAACACGCATAAGGCTTCTAATGCGGTAGATGAATGAATAATCGTAAGCTAAGAACATCGCTGAGGAAAATGGAATGGCAAAATACAGATAGAGGAAATGTAAGATTTCCTGCGTCCTTAGTGTATGCCAGAAAGAAATTAATTTCAATTTAAAATTTATTTTTGCAATATTTTGGATAAAGAAGCTAATCATGACGGAATGTATATTTTTCTTCTGCGTATTCGTGTTGCACGTTAAAGACCATGCATCTTATCGATGTTTTAAACAATTAATCCGTAGTCTAACTCAGGATCTGGGGGTATTATTTTGGTCATGGCTAGCATCTGCACTAGCTCTTTACGGAAAAATAAAAGAGAGGAACACAAATCTCTTTCAAGAACAAAAATATAAATAAGTTTTCCTTTAAGCATGCCCCTTTCCGTGTAATTCCGTTTGTACATGCCGAAAGTATTACTGTGCCCAAAGTACAAATACAAGAACAATCTTTCACTCGCATATTTCAACTTCTTCGCCAATGTTGATAAAAATTCTTTGAATTTACGCTTATGTTTCCATATCTATTAGGATCTTAATCTATTCATGCTCCGATGGAAGTAAACTTATGGCCATCCCCGGCATAGGGACGTTTTGTGGGTTCCTTTTAACTGTTATTGGAAATAAGGGGTAATGGATTTTACGTTTAACAGAAGGCAAAGTAAAGCATGGGTGACTATAGTAAAATTCTGGCGCTAACGGTAGTCCTTTATCATGTTTTACGAAAAGTCGGCTTCCAAGACATTGTGTAAGTTTATAATGAAATGTAAAAAAAAACTAAATGATTCCACGTAAATATAATACGATACAACCTAGTTTTCGACGTGGCACGTCATCATCGCAAATATTCGTATCTTATTCAAGTATACCGGGACTAGCCACGGTGATAACTTTTACGGAGTCACCCGCACTGCACAAATTGTGCGAAAAAATCCCGGTCAAGGCGAATGATTTTTCCTCTGTGGATTTTTCGCACTATTCATAGCTTGGTGTAACTGAATTCTTGCGTAAAATAAAGTGAAAACATATGCGTTAGTTGACCCATACAATGCAGTTTAATATACCGCCCCAATACCAGTTTAGGTTTTTTGCATTTCATTATGTTGAGTCGATTCCATGAAGTCGCACCAGAAACAACGAATAATGTAAGTCGTAAATAAAATTCTTAAAACGGCTTGTTTTCTTGTTATAGCTTTATTTAAGTAACCTATTCTTCGTATTTCTTTTGTTTTTCTCCCATCTGGAAGTGGATGATACTGTTTATGACGTTGGATTCTCTTATAGAGTTCCACTTCTCCTACTCCGCTGCAATGGTTCCCTTTAATATGCAACGAGATTTGAGCGTGCATGCAATTATGCGGTTGCTATGTGCATTTGACAGCGCCCCAGCCTCCATTAAGGCATCCTTTGAAACAGATCCCATTCTCCCAACGCTCTGTCTTCGTGTGCAATCCTTGGGAGCCGGGGAGGAGAAAAAAAGAAATGAATACGAAGAGAGAGAGAGTCGTCTTTGTGTTTAGGCTAATTAACTAAACGTCCTCTTTTACCTATTAATGTTTCCTTACCCCAATTACGAAGTTTCTCCACGCGAATGCGGATGGCTTTGAGTTTTCTTCTTCTCCAATTTAGGTTGAGCTCTTCGAGAAGGGGTAACTAATTACGGAAGTGTCGTTTGATGCTCTCCGCACGAAATCGTAATGTGTACGCTGAGTGTGCCTGCGGTTTGCATGCAGTATTTGAAAGAAGTTGACTATCATTCTGTCATTCACCAGCGTTTATCAACGTTAAGAAATTTAATTAAATAAAAAAATTAAATGGATTTTGAATGGAGGCGTTGCTTGGTGTAACCGCATTCTTGCGTAAAATAAAGTGAAAACATGTGTTAAATTGTTCCATACAATGCAGTTTAATATACACCCCAATACCAAGTTGAGTTTCATCCATTCCTAAGGTATTTTCAACCGTTAAAATGCCTACGGAAATTGCATAGTGTGGAACCTACGTAATACTTATTCTAATTTTCCAAAAGCCGATTCTGTTTTTTAATATGTTTTCTTTAAAATGAGCTAAAAACCGTGATTCTATGGAAATTGGTTGGTGACACTTAAGGAATTAAATGATTTGAGGTGCATTCTCTTATAAACGATGTGAAAAGCTTAAAATGCGCATAAATCGCACATATCGCTCATATATACACCCACGCACATAATTTAATCAAAATATAAGACCCTAATGGTGAATGTTTTTGCCGAATTGTGGTAGCATGGACCATTTTATACTTAATATGCCCTATAACATTTATTTCTCATGAAAAAATACTTTAAAATCCATTATATTTAATTTTTTCCAATAATTGTTGATGGGACCCACATTTACCAAAAATAGATGAATTTAAAATAAATTAACAGCGCGCTTCTTTTATAGGAAATTCGATGATAAGATGAAATTGGAAGAACATTTTTGGTGACAATGCATAGATCCTCGCTATAATAAATCGAATTGAACATAAATTGTACTTGCATTTTTTCACACTCTTTATTATGAGGAATTCGCACATCATTTTTTCTCTTGTAAAAAATGTGAAAAACTTCAAATGCACATGAATTCACTTGAATTGAAGCATGTTTTGCCTTCGTTTTAACATAAAAATTTATTAATATATTATACGCCTCAAATTAAGATTATATCCGATTTTCTTTCAATAAATTTCCATAAATCTCCTATTTTTGTTTTGAATAATAAAATCAACTCTCATTTCCAACAAAACAGTATCACTTATGTAGTTCTTGTACATTTTATGCACCCAACATTCTTGTTTACTCGTTGAAATGTCAGATAAATATATCAAATCTTAGCCATTAATTGCGCTCTTCTGAACTATAAATAAGTATTTCATCCTGTTATTTTTTCGGAGGACCAGCATCTCAGTCGGAGAAGCTAGCATTTAGTCGTTCATTTATTTTCAATCTCTGTGATTGTCTAAAAATGTTTAGTGATAGAAAGTGGTAAAGAAATGCATGTGTTTCCTTTGAAACTTTGCTAGATAACGATGAGAGTGCAGAACCGTAAATATTCTGGCGATTTTCATCGCTTTTCTCTACTTTCCCTGCGTCTCCTTTTCGCTTCACACTTGGCCGATTTTTCGTGTTATGTGCCTGCGAAGGGACTCGCTGATGCTGACTACCCGTATTGCAACCGGCTTACCTCGTTTCAACAACCCCTCCTGCCATCTTATTGGAAAACTGGAAGAAATTAAAAATATCGTCGTATATGCTAGAAAATTGGTCAATGGGATTATTTCGATGTGTTATTTCAAAGCCACGCAATTGAAAATAGCGTATCAAGTATGGCGTCGAAGGTGATTTGCCCATTTTCTTCTGCAGTTGGAACTTAACTTCTCAGTTTGGACCGAGTTGTAGCTATCTTAATAATGGCTTACTGTGTTTTTATTTTTTAATTTCGTATTGCCTTCCTTGTTATCGGATAGATCGTTTAAAGTGTACTCTAGGTTGTTTATGCTTTCAACTTTGGCCTGTGTTTTAGGCGAGTTACTCCACTCTGCTGTGCTCAAAACGGAGAATCGTGCATTGCTCATTTCAAATGAATAAAATTGTTAACTTTCCTCATAAAAAATTTCGATTATCTAAAAATTGTTGGAACATGGTTCCAGAACCGATTGCCATTATTTAGATCTCGGATGGTACAGTATGGTGTCACGGTTGTTGGCTTTTAAGTTATTCGACTATTTTTGTCCGCAAGGTTGATTTTTTGACATCTTGAAATGGACGTGAAACTTGACTTATAATTTATGTGGATGCGTTTTTATAGGTATACAGTGCTATTTTATTCAGTGGTTCAAAATAAGTATAAAATTCGATTTAAATGACAGATAATCAGGTCCAAAACGATATAACGTTTCATTAAATTATTTACTTAACTTTTATTTCCTTGTTGTAGTTTTTCGAAAGAGTGGAGTCGTTATGTGCGTTCATTTATCTATTGAACCTTATACCGTGACACGATGCTGTGACGCTTATATTGCATACATTTTTATTTTTCACTCAACGGTGAACAAAATAAATTTGAAATTCGATTAAATTATATGGTTGGAAGAAATTACTTTGCTTTTCTACTAAACACACACTTTATTGCCGACTAGTTTCGGTACACTGTACCATTTTCAAGACTAGTGATACACCTAAGATTTTGCCGGGGTATATATACTCTGTGGTCGGGTGATTGGAGGGGAAGGGGAGGGGGGGAGGTAAGTGACGGGAAGGGTGAAGGTGGGAAGGGATAGGAGAAAACCAGAGGTAGTTACAGAGAGGAGCGTGGGTTGGCGTCACAGGGATTTTTTGGGGTGTAATAGTGGAATGTCTAGGAGTCCCCCCAATCACTAGTCTTGAAAATGGTACAGTGTGCCGAAACTAGTCGGCAATAAAGTGTGTTTTGTAGAAAAGCAAAGTAATTTCTTCCAACCATATAATCGAATTCTACAAAGTAAAGGCCTCAACAATTCAATGCATCGATTAAATTACCTTTTAACATATTCTACCATGAATAGCGTTTCAGTTAATGAATTATGACTTATTAATTATTATTAAAACATGGATAAAAATACGGTAGTTCTTCGGAATAGTGACATCTTGTTGGAATCTATACATTCACCATACTATTCCTTTAAGCGTTTTTTTGTGATCTTCTCCACCTTTGCTCGATGTGTTGCTGATCTGTTGTAAAAATCGTTCGATAGTCATTCATGCGAACCGGTGCTCAGGAGAAGAAAAGTCGTAAATCCGTAAATAAATCCAATAGTGCCAATTATTCCCACTTCCGAACGCTTGCAACGTGATGGAGCCATATGGCTCGTTCAAGTGCTTTGTGCCCTTGAGTCAAGAGCGTATCGTTTCATTCATGTTTTTGCCAACGGAGTGTTTGGAGTGCGACGCTTTCGAACGGTGGGAATTTCTTCGTGATGGAAGGGAAAACCACTTGAAAACCCTTTCGACTCCTCTGGATGAGTTAATAGATTCCTGGTCTAGGTGTTGAATTGTAAATCGCCCATATTGAAGGCCACTAACGTGGTAGACGTTGGTCTCTGAGAGCCCATATTTCATAATTTATTTCGTTCATGAAGTACTCGGCTACACACAATAACAGAGAATTGTAAGCTTCGGGCCATTAATCTTGTAGTGATGAAAGTCAACAAATCTTTATATAAAGTATATTTTTGGCTTCTTGGATACATAATTTGACACACTGCTGGCCTGTGGCTACTGTCAAAATGATATTAAAACTTCTTTTTGTAAATTTTTTAAATTTCGTTAATTTCTCATATGACCTTCCTAATTTTGTTGTTATCCTTATTTAAGTATCTTATGTACAATAAGGTTTTTTTCTTTTGGAATTTAACAGCGAAAAGTGTATTTTCTATCGTTTTCGGTGAGAGAGATATAATTTTGTTGAATTAAAATGGATATGGTGAGTGAATTTAAATGTATTACATTTTTGACTTGGGTTAGCCCACGCTAAACACGAACTTCACTGAAGTCCATACATTTTAGCGCCGATTTTTACAATTTCTAGTTGTTTTTTCGGCGCATGAAAATGAAAGTTAACGATATCTTCTATTTAAGGTTGTCTGTTTCACTAAAAGTCATCCTGAATTACTTAGATTTAATTTAACTTTCCAGTATTCTTAAATTAAGGTTACGGTAGTATCATGTTCGCGTTAATGATAAATAGACATCGTTATATGACCTATCCTTAAAAAAAACATCTCCAGGTACTTTTTGGTTTTAAATTAAAAGCATATAGAGGGCAGTATTACTGGACGGACTTGACAGCTGCTAGAAAATCTAGTTCCAAGTCGTCGAAATTTTCATTGTGATAGTGACATGCAAGAAGATCGTTATGTATTTTCTCCCCTTTGTGATTCCTTGAGAATGTAACTGAAGCTGATGTATCCTACCGTTTGGATATTGGTGTTATTCTCTTAGTGAATTAGTTTTAAATTATCTCGAAAATATTCCTAATGTGATGTTAACAGCGTAAAAATAAATGCGAAAAGGCTCGTATGTAAATTATTGATGCCAAAAACTTGGAAATAATTATGCTTTGTATCTTAAATATTAATTCCGACTAAAAGGAGCTCTTTATTTGATTTCGCCTTCGGCTCGTGAACCTCCCGTTTTTAATCCCTATCAATCTTAGAAGGACAGATGGAAAGGAAGAAGGGTAAGGGACGACCCCGAATGAGTTACATAGGACAGGTTATAAAGGATATAAAAGAGAAGAAATACGTCGCTATGAAAAGGCTAGTGGATGGGAGAGAGGAATGGAGAGCTGCGTCAAACCAATCTTAGAATTGCTGACTAATGATGATGATCCAAATTGCATTCATAGTCCTTGCCGTTAAATGGTGAGTAAATAATTAGACCTATAATGTACTGGTGCAGTGTTCTTTTATCCAGGAACTAAAGCAAACGAGGAGGATGAATTCAACTCCGGCATTTCATGACCCGATTATTGAGCTGTGAAACAAGTTTCATCTTTCACATGTCGTCGGATGTTCCATCTCGTTGCGGAGGCGTAGAACATCTGGCGATCATGAATGATTGAATGGCAGTGTTTCCTTGCCAACCAAATACAACGGTATTTCTTTCATATTTAGTCCAGCCGTAGTGTAACTAAGTCAGTTGGGTTCAGAACGTGATCCAACTTCAAACTTCAGTACGTACTCGACTTTGAGTTGTCCAACGACTGAAATAAGTTAAGAGCGTCATTCGCTAACCATGTCTGGCTTCGTCAGTATTCATCTTAGCCTGAATTTTCGAGACGTTTTCTTGGCCGAGGATTTGATTTCATTCTCAGCTAAGCATCAGCATTTTTGTTACCTTGGTCAGGAGAAACTCTCCAAGCCATTAAGAGACCATACTCAAAACCATAAAAATTGCTCATTTTTACCTTGTTGGTGATTCAGTTTGTCGAAACCTAAGGCGATTAGTTCATGCATCATTCACTCAGCGATTCAAGCCATAGGTTTGAATTGCTGAGTGAATGATGCATGTCCGTATGGATTGATGACGTTACCGCTCACCCCGGGATAGGCGTGTGTGCATTGCACTCATTCAGGGGGAGGAGCCCGACTGGGCCACCTCGAGCAGAGAGGGATTTTGCTTGACTTCTCAAAGCAACTGATGCAAGAAGTAAATATGATGCTTTCCGGGTGAATATATTCGAAAAATACTATTCGGGCTTCCGAAACGTCGGGAGAATGGAGGGAGACAACCCGGCTGGAAGCCCGAATAGCCTTTTTCCAACTGATGCAAGCATTGATTTTTTTCTCCACAACCACAGACATCGAATCCTAAACACCTTATGAACTCCTATGAGCAGAGCACTCATTGACAGGCCTACGCCACTGCATGGTATTAAGCTTACATAAATACTACCTCACTCTGTAACTCTAACTAAATAAGCTAGTAACGGATACAGAAAAAACTCAGGGGGGGAGCAAAAGATATTTTGAGCTACCTGTACACTTATCGTAATGAAAAATAATCAAGTTATGTACTACGTTTAAGAGTTTTATTTAAACTGATTGAAAGCATATGCGAGACAATGCCATCTTATGATATAAAAAAATTACTATTGTGAGTCTACAATGTTCGGCAATGCGGGCAGCCCCGCAAGGGGGGGAGGTTCCTCCTGTGCCCCCCATATGTATCCGCCCATTAACTAAGCGATTAAGAAGTCGTAGGAGTAGGAGCACTCACGATTTAAATGCGCAATGTTTGACCTGGAGAGTTATCGCTTGTCTATCTCTATGTGGATATTTTCAGTTGATGAGAACGTTGGGTGACCGAGTAGCTTATTTATTTTTATTCCCATACCACCGAAAACAGCATATATTTTCATTTTGCGTATGCATTTTCATCAAATTTAACGATAATACGTGCACGAACAACCATGCCGTGGGTAGTGGCAACCTACACAGGCGGGACTCGAACCCATGACTTTTTGTTTATTTGGCGAGGACTTTACCCCGCCGCCACCGAGACCGACGAAGTGAGAAATTAATGGTAGCTATCTAGTGTATGACATTTGCATAATATCTCCTTACGTGGCGGGGAGAAATCTGGAATGAAATATGAAAGTCGTACGCGGGCAAGTTGTGGAAAGTCGTGTTAGACACGGCATGCGGCCTCTCCTCTCGGAAGCTCAAAGTGACAAGGTCGACAGTCCATCATCGGATAGGGCGTTCGAAATAAGCCGCTTATCCCCGCGCGTCTCAACTCAGTTGTCATAATGCCGATCTCTTTCGGTGTTGGCAAGGCTTCCCCCTTGGGAGCCCTTCGCTATAGTATGGCATTCCCATCTGGGTCACAGCGTTCGACGATGGGCATCTCCTTGGATTTGTGGAGACCCAATTCGTATTCCCCCGATACGGCGAAGGTGTCTCGAGCGATTTGACGATGCTGGATGTCTCCTAAATGGGGATCACGATATTTCTCGCGCATAAATCAGCTTTTCGTGTATGTGCTTCAGATTTTCTCTAAAAACACTTCAGTGCATATAATTAAGCAAGAAGTTGTGTGGCGGATTCAGGGATAAGTTGGGGGAGTGACCATGTTCACGTTTTTGAGCCTGGATTTTCCGATAGCTGTTACTCCTCACTTATTTCATCATAATTTTCTGCGTTGATTTTTAGTGGCCATCCTGCATTATATCCATAAACATAGGAAATTTTCAAATCCCAAAGATTTTTCTAAATTAGTGTTGCTTAGTAGGCTCTTGAAGAATGCGCAGACTAAGTGGTAAAAGGCAATGTATTCCATTTGAATTTTTCCAATAACTTCAAATATGTAACTAATTTAAATTTCTTTAGCTGACAGACATCGAACAATGATGGTTAGACAGAGAAAGCCGGTGATGGTAGCTGTGGCGATTGTGACCAAAACAGATTTTTATTGCCTGGCAGTCACGCTCCCGATATTGATGTAGCTGCCATATTTGGTTTTCGTAAACTTAACGGAAGTATAATATATTCTACTGTAAAATAAAGTTTGTTGTCCACTTTGATAGACTTTTTTATAGAAACGCTATTTCCAACGTAATATTTAAATAGCGTATAAATGCTACGCCGAATATGTTTCAGATTTCTCCATGTATATTTTGGCTTAAATATGATCATTTTCTTCCACAAATAACTATTGCTTCTAGTCGACCAAAAATAATCATTATTAAATGTTAATTATTTAATCATTTCGGTAAAGTGTCCAGATTCAGACCTCACCGCCGGATTTAATTTATCTCATTAAAAAAGTCCTTTTCGCTGAAGACAGAAACTCATTTTGTTCTTTGCTGCAAAAATAATTGTTTAAAATGTTATAATATTCAATGCTATTTTTTCTTTTGCATTTTATATGTGGTTATAGGATATAGATACTCTAATCACGTTATGTAATAGAAATGAAATTTATTATGTGATATTACACTAACATAACACTTGGCCTTGGAGGTAACTTGGCCTAACGTTGGCCACATTTCCATTTTGATTTATGGAAGGTTATGTTTGGTTAATTATGTGTAAAGCTTGATATATATAACTGATAGATATATATGTTTAAATTTTTGCCAGAGCAGAGAATAGTTACTTTGAATGTCTTTTGAGTGTTTTCTAAGCATGCTAATTTGTAGAAGCAAATTACACCGTGAATACCCGCCCATTTCCGCCTACATGTTTCGTGTTATCGTTGTAATCTGGAACCAGGTCATTTGGATGAAACTACAGTATTATTATTTTCCTCGTGGGTCTCTTGAACGCGCCGCGACAGTGTTTTGTCGTCAGTGGGCGTATAAAAGCAGGGGCGTGGCCGGCTTTATTACATCCTCGCCGAAAGATTTTCTCTAATTTTTTTGTCGTTTGTCGCGAATGGGCGTTGGCTTTATTCCCTGGTCTTCGCAAGTGGACGTGGAAGAGCAGTAGCCACCGGTTTTATTTCATATTAAAATTTCCATTCCATTCGTCTCGAGGTTTTAGTATTTCTCGATTCATTTTGCCGTTTTGGACGAGGTGGCCGTAAAACACCACGTGGATTGCTCTCTCTCCAAAAAGTACGACAACAATCGCTGTTTGATCTTTTTAAAATAAAAACGACTCTAGTTTTATTATTTTTCTCTTAAACCCGTCTGTGGTGAAATATAAAGGTTTTTTTATTGCATTAAATGAATTCAAGTGCCTTTATTTCTAACGTTGTCGCTTACGCATCCCTTACATGTGATGAATGACGTCGTCTTGCTTGAGAATGGATGGCAATCATGTTACTCATTGTTTTCTTACTACTTCACCTATTGAATAGTATTGCCAATCGGTTTCTCGTTTTGATCGTCTGTGATGTATTCAGAAGTCCTAAGTTGAGCAGTTTCCTCCCAGAGAAAGGCTAACTTTTTTGGTAGGGAAAAACTGATTTACCCATATTCGGACAATATTTTTAGCCTCAATCAAGGCGAATAATATATCAACATACTGTATTTTAATCACATATTAAGAGTGAAACTTTCTCATCCAAGCACTTAGTAGTTTTAATTTTTCGTTCCAAATTCCATGTGAAATTTATATGAATTCTCGAGATAAAACACATTATTTGATGTAGTCATTATCTTTTCTAGCACCTTGATTACGAGTTAAATATTTTTTGGATTACTCTAATGCTTTTATCTGTTGAAAATATCATCTTTGAATCAAAGTGCTTTATGCCCTTCTATATGAAGAAACTTCCTGCTCCCTAGTGGATGGTGTCATTATAGGGTGACTCCTTGTCGTGCACACCTATACACTGTACATGCTCACAGAGCTCTGAATTGTGAATGTTTTACGATTGGGATTCCTTTCTTCCTTATTTTGTATTTATTCGTCGAGATATATAGTGGTTGTGCATTTCATTACATTCTAAAGTGTTTTTGTAGTAATGTTTTAGTAATTTTCTATATTTTAAGGGATGGACTCAATTGAAAAAATCGGTATCACAACTCTTTTTTCTTGATTGAAGCTTTCGCGGGTCAGTGTGATTATAAGAGAGAGACATTCGGGTGTATGCCGCGTGACGTAGTGGAGATTGCCCCGGCGTTTCGTGACCGACTTCTGGTCTCTTCTTCAAGTGAAATGTCGGGGGCAATCTACACTACGTCACGCGGTATACACCCGAATGTATCACAACTCTGTTTCTCGACTAGTTTACTCTCAGGTAGTTATAGGAATTCGAGCAATATTTTGACCTCCATTAATTTCTGTCATTTGTTGCAAAAAGAAAGACCGCATCTGGAAAGTGTTTTCATTAGAATGTCATATCATTTTTAATCTGAAATCTCAAGGTAAGTTAGTGGAAAATCACCAGGAAATATATAAAGTTTAATTTGGCCATTTCAGTTATCTTTCATATGAATGAATGGAAAAGTTTAATGGGAATTTTTAATCATTTTTGGGAATCGTGACATCATTTTATGGTTCCTTAAAAATTCTCTTTTTCAAAAAAAGCCTATTCTTATTCTGAAAACTGCTGGAGATATTGAAGCCTATTAAACTTGGTGGAAGAAGAATCTCATTAAAACAGCTGACGAGGTAGGTTGACAGCTGTTGATACGAGTTGTAATTTAATGTACCGCTTTACCCGGAGAGACCGTTGTGAGCACTAGAAACGATTCGTATTATGCGTCGCATTAGGGTGTTTCCGTTAGCAGGCGATATTTTGTGTTTGATATTTTGATTTTTGTATCCAGTGGTGCAAATAAATCGTGTAACCTCAACGTAGGGAACATATTTCCAGTATTTATTATATGTGATGTAATGTATTTTTACATTTCATAATATATCCCCATTATCGCATTTTTTCATGTTTAAAAAAATGAGAATGAACCCTAAATTTTCCAAATATTTTGCGTTTATGAAAAGTATCAAACAAATTTTTTCCTTGCTTGCTTGCTTTTGTCATGCCATTTTTTTAATTCGAAGGTGAATCGGTATAATTTAACAAATCTTTTTTTTCTTCAAAAATTTACTCCTGTAAAGTGCAAGTGCAATATTGAGTGTATTTTATTTTGTTACCCCAAACATGCCTTTTTAAATTTTGTAATCGGTGCTTTATATTTTTGTATGTACATATATATTACAATATTGCCGATTTCAAAATATTCATTTGATTGTTATCGTAATGAAGGATTTTTTCTGGAGAGGTTAGGTTCACTTAATTATTGGGATATCTAGTTGTTTATTTTATTTAAAAAATAATAAGTGCGCGAGTTTCACTGTCATTTCGCTTACGAAACCGGATTGTTTGTTGGTTATGCCTCGTGGTCACGTCCGTGCAATCATACACTTCCGTGGAATGGTCGATGCCGCAGTTGCGAGTTACGGACGTGAATCGCTGTCACGAACGTTTTAAATTTGAAAGTTAAATTAAGTTCTCCTCTGACCCAGAATAATAATATCCACCAAATCTTCTCCCTTTCAAACCTCTTTGAATTTGTTTCTTGTCTTCCTCTTTACTTAACGAACGATCCCAATACTCACGACAATCGTGCCCGTTTCTTCATTTTTCGATCGTCGTATATTTCCCTTATCCTTTTTCAGTGCCCTCGTTTTTGTCTGCATCTCACGTTTTGTGCTTCATTCTTGGTGAATTCGGAAATTTACGAGTTTAATTCTTAAAATTCCTGTATTAGCTTCCCAGTTCATTCTGCTCCAACTTTTTCATGGGGAATAATAGTCTGATAAATAGAACGAGAGGAATGTGAGCATTGTAGATAAGTTTCTTATCCAGTTTATCACGCTTGTGCCATTGATTATATTGGTGACTCTGTGTTATTTTCCATCCATTTTTGTGACATTTGTGATTTTTTTCTCTTTCTAGGTAAGTTGATAACAACACACTGCAGTCTGTGATCGTGGTTACCTGTCTCACGGTTTAATCCAGAGTTCGCCTGCTTCCTATATCGCTCGGTGAGTTTCATAGGCTTTCGTAGGATATTTTCTTAGCGAGGATGGACTTATATGAGCGCTTTAGCTTGCTAAATTTTCGTAGGTAAGAGATTTTGACACCTGCAGGTTAAATCTTCGATGATATGCGTAAACAAACACGCTTCCTAAATGTGCATCACCGTTTTAGCATTTTGTACCGAACTAAGTATAGATGTGGTCGCCTCAGACCGAACCAGTGGCGTCACACGACTATCATTTATTCACGGTTGCTTCTTAATCATGACTTTGTAAAAAACTTAATTCCAAACGGGAACTTTAAAAAACGCTATTTAGTTACTCTTTCTGGGGATAAAACTGTAATCTCCTTGGATACGATACTGGCTGAGTGATAATACAGACCAAGCTGGTCACGAGAAGACTGTGATGGTTGAACCAATATTATGCCTTGGTTAAGCAAGTTTTGCTTGTTCGATAGGAGATTTCATTCGATCGCAGTCTGTGCTATAATTTTGTCAATGAAAAGTGTCGAATCGCGGCGGTGGCTCCCTAATTAGGCGGAATGTTGTATCTTATATGAAACTGTTACTCTGCTGTAATTTTTCCCACCAACTCTGCTCTTTGAATGAAAAAGTAATTAATTTTTCTCTAATATCAGTTACTGCGCATTTTTTTGCTACCATCCAATTGGATTTATGATGGGGAATTTGAGCTAATATGCCTGTGATTAAATACGAAATTAAATTAACGCTGATTAAATCCCTTAGCGGTACGATACTCATAAATCCCGTTCGTAAGAGAAATTAATGGCAGCCTCTTCAACTATGTGATGGCATAAGTAATGCCAGTGGCGTAACCATAGAGGGACTACGAAGGCTGTAGCCCCCTCCTGGGCTACCCAATTAATTCTAGATAAAATGATAATTTTGTTCAGCTGTCGGATATGAAAACCGGGAAATTATAGAAACTTACCATGTTGAAAAATTACTAAAAATGTACATTAAAATTTGTTTTAAAAACTTATTATTTGTCAAATTAGTAATGAGACAACCTTGTTGCTAGAAGCCTCGAAATTCTCAAAATTTCCCCCCTTGCCATTAACCTGGATCCGCAACTGCCTAATTACATGTTATTATTTGCAGATATAACTAAGTATATGTTCTCCCGTTGTATATTTAAAAGTATTTCAGCTAGCTTGAAGCATAAAATGTAAATAAAATGGAAAATAATCCTTTGATTGCCTCTAATTTTAAGCCAATGTTGCGGACATAATGTTTGCGCGGTGAAGAGGTAGATATTTGTTTCCCAAGACGTGTAACTTGCGTCACTGGCTTCTCGAATGGATTGTCGCCGCGGCGTTGCATCGCTCTTGAAGCGTGGTGCTCTACGCTCTCGCCTTTAATGAAAATGAAAGGATGCAAAAAATAAAAGAGTAGTCTTACCCACGTAAAAGGAGGAGCTTGGGGCTTCGGTCGTGACAATCCCCCCTTCACCCCCTCTCCCTTCTACCTTTACCTCTTCATCCTGCTTCGCTGGTTTGCTGTGGTCTTTGGACCGGATGAATCTTTTTTTATATTTCCCACGAGTGCTCTCGCTAAGTCCTCAAATCCTTCTGTGTTGTTTTTATTTTTTGTCTCTCGTTCGCTAGAGTGAATACCTAGTCTTCCTCTTATCCTATTCCAAACCCCATTTCGTATATTTTTCGCGGTTTCCACCATCCTGCCCCAACTATTACATCTACAAACTACCCCGAAGTTTGCCTCAATAGGCGTGTAGCGGGGGGTGGTAGGACACCAGCCGTTTGCACATAAAAAGGTAATGTTCTAACGAAATTACGCCTAACGTTTATTGGTATGCTACCATGCGGGGTAAAACCTAATTCGTATACAAAACTTTTCGGCAAAATATCTCTCTTAATTTATCGTTTCTGTCGGACCTGGAAGTATGGTGGGGCACTAATATATTCTCCGTGTCGCTCTTAAAGATATCCCTTCTCAATTGCTCAACCAATCTAAGCCTAGCGCGCAGCCTACGAGTCTCCCAACCTAATTCGTTTAATATCTGTGTTAGGCTTTCTGTGCGCCCGTAGCAGTTTTGACCCTCTGTAAGATCCCTTTTATCATAGGGGTCTCAGAGCTTTTGCCATTTTTGTATAGTTTCATTTTCTTATTTGGATGGAATCGTCGGTATGTAACGAACTTAGAATTTTTCTTAGGACGCGTATTTGTTCGAATAGCAAACTTTCGATCTTTTGGAATATTCAGTAAATCAGTTATTAGTTCTCCCGAGAATAATATATCATTCATAATGATAAGCACTTACATCAGCTGTGAAAGGTAATCATTTCTCGTTAGGTCTCTTCCTGTGAGAAGTATTGTAATGGAATAGCTTTTGTTCATGGTAAAATAGCAATGAGTTCTGTCAGGAGCCTAGCAAACTACTGTACTAGCTTATTTGCGATGAGTTTTGCGCCTCATTCACAATAACTTAATTTGACGTGACTTTTGAAGTCTTCGCAATAAGAAACTTGATGTGAGCTTTTGCAAGTTCAAAACTTCTATAAGGAAAAACTATTATCTATAAAACATTAACTTACCCATAATTTTTGGTGATGAGAAGGAAGATTGTTATGTTCATAAGTAGTCTTAAAATTATCTAAGCCCACCAATTTTCAATATTTTAGTTAACCCCTTACCTCCCGGTGATCTTATATGATCCTCTTACGAATTAACAGATTTCAGGCGAAAGATTGTGTATTAATTAATTTAAAGCGAATTTTTTTTTTAATCGCATGTGGATAAAAGAGAAATGTACCTAATAGATATAGCATGACGATTGTACATTCAAATATACTGACAGATAATTGCGAAATCTGTTAATTTTTAAGTGATCTCATTTGAGGATACCGGGAGGTAATGGATTAACCAAAAATGCGGATCATGAGAAGTTAAGTTATTCTGAGAAAATACGTTATGTGCGAGGATTTTTATATACTTTTTATATCTGATGGCATTCGGTTTTATCGTCAGGAAACGAACTGAAACGTCTTGCCGTTTTGGCGGAAAGTGACTTGGATACCGCTCACCTCACTTACATCGTCCATCCATTCTTCCATTCCCTTGGGTCTCTTAAAACAATCCGTGAGACCCCAGAACGACTCATAATGGCTCATGGTGGCTTTCTCCGGCCGAGGCTACGAAAATAACTCGTGTGCGAAAAATGTGATATCACCACGGCCGTTACGGCTTGCCATTAGTGAGAGAAAGAGCATTCGGAAAAAAATTCAGTCTTGCCAAGTCGTGAATCAATCCTAGGAAAGGAAATATGAAAGCAGGAGTTGGGAAGGAGGTGTAATGCAGCGATCTGGGAGTGTCACGAACGTTTTTATTTACAGTTACTGCATAAATCACATAAATACTGCAGTGAAATTTATTGGTACAGCAAAACTCTTTTAATAGAACTGTGCAAAAAGGAATTATATTAGGACGAATAATTTATTCTGTTTTGTTCGGATAATTATCACAGTTTTTCCTTTATCTTTAATTTAGCGATAAGCGCTTTTTCGCCTCTTTTTACTGCGATTCAGTTATTATTTTGGTTTAAATATCACCTTAATCGTCGTTTTGGCATTTATTTTGACACTTTGAATTATCGATTGCCTTATTACTTAGTCGTAGTGTTTATAATCATATAATTTTCTTGAGTTGCATGACTGCCTTCATTTACAAACGTTTCGTCATCTGACCGCATTTTACTAAAAATATTCGATTATTTTCAAGGTCGTTTGTTCAGAACGGAATATTTTGTATGTTTTTGTTCTAAGAGATTGTGTTCAAACTGTACTGCATGCTGCATTTATCCTTAAATGGACTGAATGGAGGGCAACGTTTTTACTATGATAATGAGTGGTTTCCCTTATAG
Source organism: Ischnura elegans (assembly GCF_921293095.1). NCBI lineage: Eukaryota > Metazoa > Arthropoda > Insecta > Odonata > Coenagrionidae > Ischnura > Ischnura elegans. Next base: position 46,038,298 of record NC_060255.1, read on the forward strand.
AAAAGAGTAGATATCTTGATTAGTGTGATGCAGTGGCTGTATGTCTTTATTAGCTAGCAGCTCAGATGTGAAATAATATGCTTAATAAACAAAACAAATACAACATTCATTATAATTTTTTGCCTCATCACAATTTTTTCTCAAAAATGAATATTCAGTTGGAAATGGCCGCTGCAAAAGGGTACTGTGCATAATTCAGCGGTTGTTCTGCTTTAATTATATTTGAAGATCTTTATTTCAATTTTTTTATCACTTCATCACAATTTTTTTCAAAAAAGAATATTTATTTGGAAATGACCTCTGTAAAAGGATTCGGTGCATAATTCAGCGGTTGTTCTGCTTTCATTATATTTGAAAATTAGGAAAATCTGACTTCAAGGTCAATTTTTGCTTGCACTCATTGCAAGTGACCTTTAATTTCTTGTATCACCGTCAGTCATGAGAGGAAGATCGTTCAATGCCCAAATATCGCTCGCATATTCGGGGAAATTTGTCGGGTTGGCAACGACTGCTATTCTCTCGGACCTCGAGAGAGAGAGAGAGTGTGAGCGTGTGTTGGTTGAAAGGGAAAGGTCGGGAGATGTTTTATTGTCGGTTTTTCACACCTCTCCCTCCCTCTTTTCGTGTTTGCAGACGCTTTAAAAAAATCACGACTGGGGAACGTGGATCATCGTCCCCAACCCCACCGAAATGAAGCAAGAACCCCCCACCCCTCATGTCACTCCTCCCCTCCTCCCCGTGTAAACCGTTGCTCGTTATATTTTTTCGCGTGAAAAAAGTCTATTTTCAGCCTCACATTGCGCTGGAGACAGGGTGTGGGGGAAAGAGAAAAATATACTCGTTCTGTATGGCCCCTTGAAAAGAGTGTTGAATGCTCCTCCCAGGCACTCGGGGCCTATGTCGGGGACAATGTACGGAATTTACTATTTGAATCCCACTATGAGTGAGTACATTTACGACGTAAAAATTGTTGCTTTTTCCACTCAGTGACGGCATGTATGTTGAGTAGTTAGTTTAATCATGAAACAATAGGCGCAGGAAGTTCGTCATTGGGCTTTTAGCGATTCTGGCTAGCATTGATAGCGGTATTCGGCTTCTCCCAGCCCAACAGCTCTTGGCTATTGGCACACTGTGGTCATAGTATATGGTGCCGGTTCTTTTCCCTGAACACAATGCAATTTTTTACGAACTTCTGATTACAATCATAGAATGGGCTGAAAGGATTAGATTACATATTTATTCTAAAGCTTCCCTCAGATTAGGTCCTGGGACCCTCCGGACTGTCGTTATGTGTTTTATGTACTACGCCGATATTCATTTAGTGATCTTAATTGTGGAATATTATAATTATTCGTGTACCTTTTGTGAAAGACCTCGTTGATGATTTTCCATTTTTGGAGTCACCCTTTTCAAATTGATGTAACTACCGTTAGAAGCTTTCCGTATAACTGTTATCGTGGCGCTTTGCTACCCATAAAACGAAGAAGGGGTTCTATTGAAATTTTGTCACATCAGGAATTTATGTTGTAGAAAACAATGTTATTTTTTATTTTTATGTTAAAAATGTGCTGTTTTTATTAAGCTGTGTACTTCAAAAGAAGCCGAGAAACTCTTTGAGTGCGTGTTAATCGGTATCATTTTCATCTTGTCGTTTTAATTCTATGCTCGAAAAAGATATCATTTTCGCCCACTGCCCCCACGAACTCCTAAACAGCCGCAAAAAATATGTATATTTCTAGATTTATACTGTTTATTTTAATTAAAAAGAGGTAACTCGGATCAGTCGTGGGTTATAAAAGGAAAAAACTTGGCAAATATCACCGAGGTTTTATTTACGATATCAAATTTGCCAATGAGAAATATTCTTCTAGCGTATTCTTAAAATGTTCTTCAAATCCACTCATTAACTGATTTATTTCACATAAAGCATTGTTATTTTTTCCTTCGTTGTGTGTATAAATTTACGCAATATGACTGCGATTTTATGACGGAGACTTCATCTCTTCGCTTAAAACTCTGCCAAAATTTTATTATAAGAAATAAATCGTGGTAAATTGTGCAACAACAATAGTGCAATTCTTATATCAGCGAGGAATTCTCTCTTTATATTGCGTGTCTGCTCATTTTTTCAAGGGCGTTACCTCAATCTTCAGGTGATAGTTTTCCATCCTTTATCATTTTTCATCGCCAATTCTCGTATTTTCTTGTGATCACCCCTAACTCTGCTTCCTCAAAGTCTGGCTTTAAAATAATTTTTTCTTGCCTTATAAAGGAGAGCGATTTTATTTTCCCCATCGTTTCCCAGAAGATTCCCCTCTAACATGATACTATCTCTCTCATCTCCCAAAAATCAGGGCAATTTTAGTGCAAAGAATGTGGGAATAAAAGGTACTTATTATTTGTAAGCATAGGATGTTTATTGCATCCAATTTGATTGAGCCGATATAGTAGTGTTACAACTCGAAATAAGGTAAAAGTATCAAGTGGAATTGATCTTCTTAAGGTCGATTCTTGGGGGAACCAAAGTTGTTGCCTCTTTATTGGAGTCACGAGTAACCGATGTCGATGAATATCAGGCAAATAATTTCTGGGCATATTACATTAACGTCTGAGGATGAAGGAATTTTAAAGCTTCAAGAAAGCGGTTGCATGGCTCCGTAGATAGGTGAAATAAGTTTTTGAAGCTTCACCGACAGTTTTATATCAATTAATTGCAAATTTGGAGTAAATTATAATAAGAAAGTTATCACCATTAAGTAGAAAATGTAATTTAGCTGACCCCTAGTAGTTCGGCCTCTTAAGCATGTATAGGAAATGATGCATTTCAGTAATTCTACGACAGTGTCATTGTTGATTACAAATTTTAAATTTTAATCCCTACGCGTATGTTGAAGGATTTCAGTAAATCGTATTTGGTCGCACGTATATGTTTTTCAGACGCTCAAAATTTCCCATCTCATGGACGTCGAATTCAAATAATTAAGCCAAAATTTTGTGTGTAATTCAGCGTATACTTATATTCTGTTTACATTTGACGTAATACTGCGTCGCCGGTCCTATTACATGTCATTATTTATCGCGCGCAGCAGTCAAAGGGCGTTTTGAACGAATCGGGCAAATATGTATCGAAAACATTTGTGTCTAGCCGGCAGAAAGGGAAACATAGACTGTTAAGTGGTCTCATCAACCAGACATCCATATCTGAAAAGCAATTGTCGGCAGCTTTGTCGGTAGATGAAAAAACTGGACCTTAATCTCATCCCAATTGCGCTGTTACTATGAAGAAATCTCACGAGACATTGAAAGCAAGCCTTAAAGTCATTGAAATACTATGCAAGTTGTTCACTTCGGTGTCCAAAACATCATCCAGCACTCCCCAATAACTTCTGGAGGTGATTTTATTGCTTTCTTTAATCACAAAAATAGAAGTGTTCGCAAAATGGCCTCAAATGCATCACACGTTCATTTTAATCCCCTTTGTCATGTTAGCAGAGCAATTAGGTAATATTTTATATCCACTCTGTTTCTGAAATTCCATACACCATAGGTCGAATTTTTTCCTTACAGGGATCACAATAACACGGAAAAAGTGCTATATATGGTATATAGTTCGGGCTGTTGTAGTGACTGGAGTGTGTTGGTCTTGCACCCAGTGGGCTCGGGTTCAAATCCCGGTGGTGGAAGAGAATTTTCAGAGACTGCCCTATCCTTGCTTGAATGTTGTACGGGTGTCAAGAGCAGAGCTTTCTTTTAGCTTTCACAGACAGACGTTGAGAGCAGGCTAATGCCGACGCCGGGTTTCTCTCCACCCTTCCTTCCATACCCTTCTGTCGTGGTGCAAATGACCTCAGCTGTCGGTCCCCTCCTCCAAATACCATACCACGAATATAGTCAGCTTCGTCTATCGATCGTCATTTCTCTCCGTGGAACGCCTTAAATTAGAACATATCGGACCGCTCTTTTGGCTCGATTGCCGAGAAGTTAGTCGAGAGAGCTATGAACCTGGCAATCGTGCTCGCGTGACCGTTGCGTCCCTGCTTTCCCCCGCATCAGCTTGACCTTGCCCCTGACCACTGCCTCCGCGGTTATTTCTCTCCCGTAATTTCTATGCTATCACTCTTTCTCCGGGAATGCAAGTTGCGCTCCCATGATCTCAGGAATTGTTAATTAATTTTTTTTTCTAGGTATGAAGTATACTTTATTCTAGACTTTCCAATTTTTCATTTTTTTCTTGAACCATTTCATTTGAAAACAAGTCGTTAGTAGCATGGAATGTTGAATTTACTCACATCTATAAATAATAAATACCTACGCTTCGAAGGGCAGTCTCCGTTACGGCCGACTAACAAGTTCTCGCATGACAACATAGAGATCGTAGGTATTTAAAATTAACCTTCAGCTTAGTCCACTGCATTGATTTATTTCTTCTAAACGGGTTTCATCACAGAATTCTGTGACCAGATGATATATTTAGGTAATGAAATCTGGGTCGTTACCAATACATCAATGCTGTTTGCATACTTTTATGTCTTAATTCATGCGTCGTGTACAGTTAATTTTTCAATCCCGCTATTCCCTGTCCTCGTTAATTTCTTAGAGAGGACTCTTGTAACTCGTAGATTCATGAGACGTCTCAAGTAAAATCGAGCGATGTTTAAATGATTTGATTTATTTTTTACGACCCGGATTTCATCACGTCTTCATTCAAAAATTCATCACGATATCTTCAAGTATGTAGAACTCTGTGATGAAACTCGGTCTGTAAAAAATAAATTAATTTAGTGGATCATGGCGAAGTTAAATTTTATTTTCCCGTATGGGAAGGTTCCTAGTAACTACGCCTGAAGCTATCACGCACATTTACATCTACGCTCTATCCTGAACAGTGCTTTTGTTTTTGTCACAATGAAATAGTTGTTTACGTGATACCCTGCGAGGCACTTCCAGACTGCTTTGCACTACCTAGGGGGTTTGTTTGCTTTTCCCAACGTGAATTTAGCTTTATTTTACTTTGATTTTGGTACTGTGGCTGTAGTGCGCACATATAAATGGTAGGAGTTAGCTCTTATCAAGTATGCATAGTGTACTTTCATTCTATTGCGAAAGTACTCTGTGCACCTCATCCCATTTCTCCTCTTAATGTCCCCCAACGAACTAAACTGTCTTCTCTTAATCCCCTCCAAATGTAAAATTTTCGCATATTAATTTATGTACTCCCTTGTAACGCGTAGTTTTTTAAACATAATTTTAAATTAGTTAAATGAGACATTGCAATTCTCCACAGGATTAATTCGAACATGACGCGTTTCGTTGTTACAGCAACGTTATCAAGTGCATGCGTTGTTGCACTTGATAATATTGTTGTAACAACGGAACGCGTCATCTTCGAATAAATCCTGTGTGAATATCGCAATGTCTCATTTAACTTATATTTATAACTTATACCACATCGTGCCGAAAATCATGCAAGATAATTAAAAATTTCTTATTTCGGTAGCGTTGTCGAGTGTTTGTTGATTTTTTCATGCGGTAACTAAGTGGAGGATGGTTGGGAAGAAAAGGAGAAGAGGGATGTATCAAATGGAGTAGAGAGGGAATTTCTACGCGACAGGTTAATTGCATTTTGGTAATAAAATGAATTTACAGAAAAAAACAAGTCTAACATTACACTGTACATTATCTTAAGTGACCAATTCAGGCGAAATCCAAACCTGCTCTTGTCGGCCTGTAAGGGTTTTACCCGACGCCACTACTGTCGGAAAATGCGAGATGTATTTCGTTCTATGTGATGGAACCTTCGAGAAAATCTCGTCCGCTGTGAAATTCAAAACGTGTTTTCTTGACTCGCGATTTTTTTCATAACGAGCGTGACGATGATACTTTCCATAGTTCTTTGGAATTTATTTTTCGTTGATCACGACGGATTGAAAAAGTGGAGCGATGGCTTACCCGCGATTACTTTTTACGATTACTTGGTCGAACTTCTTGCGTGCTCTGAGAGACCATTAATTTGAGGTAATTGAGTGTAGCCTTGACTTTTTCTGTTTGGGTTGGAGTTTCTTTTCATTTTCTTACATGTTCTCACTTGCAATTTTACGGTTGGCCACTGTTGCTCTTTCTTAACCATGGACGTCGCGCAAGTTTCTCTCGGTGGTTGTTTCACGCTGTTGTTACGGGAAATTGTTTGTGGAAGCGTATGTCCTTCGCGGTATTCCCTTTTCGCAGAGTACTGAAAGCACGGATAAGGTTGCGGAGATCCGTGGTAAATTCCCTAATTTTTCCTAGATTCATCGTGGTGGTGAAAGTGATAGAAAGTGATGAGTAAAAAAGAGGAAAGGACTTGATCACTCTATTATGTCCTACGTGATTACGTGATTTTACTTTGGGCGCTTTTAGCCCTTGGGATTGCGTTTGAAATTGATCGAAATTATTCCGATCGCTTAGGATTGCGAGTGGTTGATTCCTCCTAATGAGATTAAATACGCGGTTTGAATTCCAATGTTTGAAATAGAAACTATAAAATTTACCAAAATCTCGTTACTTTACGAGACTATTTTTATTTTAAGGTTTATGAGTCAATGACTTCATTAGCCTAAGTCTTACTAACTCGTCAGCTGAAATAGTAGTGCATAGCAACCAACCTAATCCGCCAGGAAGTGTTGATATTAAACTATTTTTCCTCGAATTATTTGAAAGAAACCTGTAATTGTCGGCATTTTATCATATGCAGATTTCTTACTTAATAGCATTGTTTTTAAAGAGATTTTAATTATTAGAAAGATAGGAAGAACGTATTAATTTTTAATCACGATCCAACCTCCTCTATTCAATATAACCTGTAAATTTGATGATGGTGGCCTTAGTTTTAGACAAGGAATACCTCTCTCAGTGATTCAACGACTAAGGCAGGTTGGATTAGATGAAATTGGAGCTCACCTTGGACTAAGATATAGGTGTATTAATTTTCACGTATTCAGGGCAGGGTTCTTTTCCCTGGGTAACCTCGAACTTGGAGAGTTTTTTTTGTATTGGAAGGCTTCACCCGGGTCACGAACCCGGAATGAATCGATCAGTTGCTTAGTGCTTTACTTAGCGATGAGCTAATGCGTTCCCCCCGGTCTCTTCCGTAAACCCTGGAAGTATAACGGCGGCGTCAATTAAACAATCAATGGCAGAAAAAGAGATGAAGTGCAGCTGGTCGACCTGGAATGAATCCTTTGTTATGAGACAATTTCAATACTTAGAGGAGAAGGTCCAAATTCAGGCTAGGGTCTAAATACGGGCTAGTCTCTGTTGTGAAGCCGCAGGGTGTCGCACCCTGTCGGGAATGGCATGACCTAGGTCCCCTAGGTCCCACTGAACAGCAACGAAGAGTTGGCGGCCATTAGTCAACGTGCTCAGAAGCTGTGCGTAAAAAATCGTCGATTGTCGTGTTTTTCAACCATCAAACTTTTAGCAGGTATGTACAATATATTTTTTTACCATTAGCCAGTAAGTTATAAATGATATTTGGCAGCAGGGTTGTGTTTACGTTGAGTTGGTGAACGGTTTCAATGCTTCGTTCATCCTTCTACGTCATACCGGTAATGGCCGCCGTGATTATTTTGTAAAATGTGGTTTGGTCTAAAAACGGGCTACCTCTCCGGAGTAGCCCATATTTGGACCAGACATCGTTTCAATTAACCTAAAAAATATGTGCCTAATTACAATGTAGCTACTATTTATTTGAGTAATTGTTATTATGCCATTTAATGAACTAAAGGAACAGCATTGCTAAAGTTTTATTGACTTTCAATCATTAACTCAGCATTTATATACCTAGTTGAATGTTCTGGAAATAATTTTTTCCCCTTTCTGATGCACAAAGGTTAAGAAAAGACTTCGCTGTTTCACAAAATAAAATATATTTGCGACCGGTTTCGATACAACGTATCATCATCTGGCAATTACAAGTATCAGTACATAGAATTTATACCCTTGAAGGCGTTAGAGGGGCGGTAGAGTGGAGGTAGAGAAAGGGGGGAACTTCGGAGTACCTACTATTGGATGCAATTAGTTTGATTCTGTTTAGCTCCTTCATCCTGTTGTAATTCTACAATGGAATCAATCATAGTCTGTGAAGATTACAATGTATTGCTGATAGTTTGTGAGAGAAGTGGCGACACCACAGTGGCTCTTACAAACCATCAGCAATACATTGTAATCTTCACAGACTATGATTGATTCCATTGTCGAATTACAACAGGATTAAGGAGCTAAACACAATCAAACTAATTGCATCCAATAGTAGGTACTCCGAAGTTCCCCCCTTTCTCCACCTCCACTCTACCGCCCCTCTAACGCCTTCAAGGGTATAAATTCTATGTACTGATACTTGTAATTGCCAGATGATGATACGCTGTATCGAAACCGGTCGCAAATATGTTTTATTTTGTGAAACAGCGAAGTCTTTTCTTAACCTTTGTGCATCATGAAGGAGTTTCACCAAGTTACGCCAACCACCATCGCATTTTTCCCCTTTCCTTTTTGTAGCATGCCAAGAAAGAAACCCAAGTATGTGCCCAAAGGTATAAGGAAGTCATGGGACAAGGATAAAATGGAACAGGCTATTGTGGCAGTGCGAGAGAAGAAGATGGGAACCCTCAAAGCTGCTAAAGTATTCGGTGTACCACGAACAACTTTGCAATCCTTGAGTAAAAGAACTGACTTGACTCCCGTAAGTGCCTGTAACATTAAACTAGGTCGACCCAGTTATTTAGGGCCTGAGTTAGAAGAAGAGCTCGTTTCATACCTGCTAGTGATGGAAAAGTCATTTTTTGGCTGTACTCTGAAAGATTTAAAGCGCATTGCGTTTTCCTTGGCTGAGCGGAATGGAATTGAAAGTCCGTTCAAAAACGAGGAAGCAGGAAGGAGCTGGGTGGATCTTTTTCTTAACCGTCACAGTGATAGACTATCTCTTCGTAAACCATGCGGTACATCTTATGCTCGCGCTTTGGGATTCAATAAGGAGAATGTTGACCATTTTTTCAACTTGCTAGATGAGGCTTATGAAAAATATGGTTTCACAGGCGACCGCGTTTTCAATGTGGATGAAACCGGTCTTTCTATTGTCCAAAGCAAGAATCCCTATGTAATTTCAAGAAAAGGGAAAAAACAGATTGCTGCTCTAACATCTGCTGAAAGGGGAGCGACAATTACGATCATAAGCTGCATGAGCGCATCAGGAAATTTTGTCCCTCCCATGGTTATATTCCCCAGGACCAACATGACACAAACTCTAATGAAGAATGCCCCAATTGGAACAATAGGTCGAGCCCATCCTTCAGGATGGGTTCAAAGTAACCTTTTTGAAGAATGGATGAATCATTTCATTGACAGCGTAAAGCCAACTTCTACTTCCCCGGTTCTCCTTATTTTAGATGGCCACTACAGCTATGTTCGCAATCCGGGTGCCATTGATCTTGCCAAAGCAAATAATGTCGTAATGATCTCACTCCCTCCTCACTCGACACACAAGCTCCAACCTCTCGACAAAACGTTCATGGGGCCCCTTAAAACATATTACAGTGAAGAAGCGAGACTTTACATGAAACGTACAGGACTTCCTGTCTCCCCGTACGAAGTTATGGAGCTTTTTAAAAATGCCTATCTTCGTGTTCAGACTGGTGCCATTGCTGCTAGTGGTTTCCGAGAATCCGGCATCTTTCCTATGAACAAAAGTATTTTCACCGATGCAGATTATCTTGAGGCTCAGCAAGATGCAGAAAAATCTTGCAGTTCAGAGCCATCAACTCTACCACAGAGGTTTACTCTCCATATTCGAGATGCAGAACAATCGAATATATCAACAGCTGTAAATACTGAAGTAGCTGTAGTTCCCTCCTCTCCTAATGCAGACAAGGAAGGAGTTCCATCCTCCTCTGATGGAAACCAGGCAGTTGCATCATCCACTCCTCATAGAGACCAGATAGCTCTCCCATCAACCTCTCACAAGAACCAAACATTCTCAACTACTTCGAAGCGCGTTTCCCCATTTGATATTGCTCCTATCAGCACTCTTAAAAAGAAAAAATCAAACCGAGGTCGAAAGTCAGCTAAAGCATCACTGGTTACTGGAACACCTTACCGTGAGGAGCTACAACGGTGCTTGGACCACTCCAAAGTGACGAAAAGAAAGCTTGTGTTTACTGCTGATGGGGTGGGAAAAAGGAAGAAAGAGCAAAAAAGTCAAATTTCAAAGAGCAAGAAGAAAAAAAAATGTCCTCCTTCACCGAGTTCCTCCGACTCAGAGGATAAGAAACAGTCACCCCTGGATGACTCCGATTCGGAATTGGAGATACCACAACCCACCAAAACTACTCAACCAGATGATGCTTGCTGTCTGTTTTGCCAAGGATTGTTTTCCGAAGACAAAAATGGTGAAGAATGGGTACAATGTGTTACATGCCATGGGTGGGCTCACAATGAATGTGCTGGTTGCGAGAGAGATGTGTATAAATGTGATTTTTGTAAGTGAATTTACATTTTATGCTCATATTGTACTGTTTTTATGTGAATTTTACTGTCATTACTGTTTCTTATTAAGATTTTCGAAAAAATTAGGGGTAGCCCATATTTAGACCTCATTTTCAAAATGCAAGTTTTTGCAATTTTTTTTAAATATAGCATTTTTTGTGAAACTGTGATTTTTTATTTCTGAAACTTTCCAGAATTGATGGATACGAGTCAAAGCTACGCCTCAATGTTTAAATTCCCCATATGTCCAAAAATGTGCCCACTATATTAAAAAATCAAAAGCTAGCCCATATTTGGACCTTCTCCTCTATAATAGATTTATTTATGAATTTTTTACGTCTAAGTTGTGTCCTTTCGGCAGTTTTGGTGGGAAAATATATTTTTAATCCAGAACAATGCCATCGTTTCGTTCAATTTATCCACCTTTATCTGGGCTTACTTTTTATGTTTTTATACACTCCTTGAAAAACTCATAAACACTCATAAAATTGTACAAACTCATTATTCACTGTGGAATCACTGTGGAATTGTAACCGTCGTATCTGAAGTAAAAAATATTTCTTGACCAACACTACAGAAAGGAATAATCATGGAAAATTTCGGAAAAGTGTTAGGTAATAGGAAGGCCTGAGTTCACGCTTCACGTCATTCATTCGTATTTCCTTTTTGGCATATGCGTTCCACTGAGTGTCCCGAATGAGTTAGGAACCATTACGCTTCGCTCTCGATTAAATTCGAATGGAAAGAGGGCGGGAAGCTCAAAGTGTTTTTCGCCATCAAACCATTCTTGTTGTCGTCAAGGATGAGTTGTACCGTTCATCAGCGTATCCGCCCGTGACTAGTAAGAGCGCCATTCTTTCAGACACGTGACTGCTGTGCGTGAGATTTTTCTTTTGCGGTAGATGTCGTCCCTACTCACGTGTGTCCGAGGCAACAGGTGCGAATTTATTCGTTGGGTTTGGTCCAAATTTTGGCCCATGAGAAACATGGTGAAAAAAAACAGATCAGCTGTATGCGTTTTTAATGAGAATGAGGTGATAGGAGTAAGCTACACGAATGGGAAGAAGTAATTGGAATATTTTCGTGAAATACCAGGAGTTTTAGATTAATACTTTGGGGATTTTACCGTATAATTACCCAAGCATCGTAAATACCCGAAAAGGTTACTTAAGAATTAGCTGAGGGATGGTTTGAATTGGATAGCAGAGTAGTTGGTTGGAGGAGGTGTAGAGAATGAAGGGGATTCAGTCGGTGAAGGAAGGAGTTGTTTGCGAAGTAATCCTTGCGATTCTTACTGCCGACTGATGAAGAAGTTTCAGTTAGAATGAGGGAGATTTATTCTTGGAGTGAAGGCATGTCTCTGATCATTTGTGAGATACGTTGATGTAGAATTTTAGGACGTTAACATAATGTCTTAATGCAAATCGCTTGGTAATAACTCCTGAATATTAAGCAAATGTGAATGAAATGCTTAGTTAAGAACCGGTACATGAAGCGGTGCAACTTACCGTACCTGAATCGGAATCGACGAATGATTGGAACTGATTCATTTTTTAAATCATGAATGAATGATGAAATAATGATATGAATGGATAAAATATCACATTTAAGTATTTATTTGAAATTGTTTCCGGGCCACATTTGGCTTAGCAACAAATCCTTACCGCGCGACGGTTGTAAAGAATGGAAAATTTAAAATATGATCACCGTTCATACGGTGTGTTAAATAATCGTATCGAAATCGGAATCAACATATAAATGGAATCGGCTCATTATTATACTAGGATCCTAGGAGGTAAAGGTTACAAGTACGATTTTTTATAATTTTGGAGATAAGAGAAGATAATGGTTGGTAGGGAAGACAATATTGTTGTAACAAAGTGATGCAAGTGAATCACTGAATCTGTATAAAATACGTAAACTTATCAGGGATTAATTTCCATCCCTTTGTTAAAACAACATTTAAAATCCCACCAGCCATTATCAGCCCTTATCTCCAAAATTATAAAAATTACACTCGTGCCCTTTGGCTTTTATGGTCTTCAAAAAATATAAATGAATAAAAGGGATATATAAATACGATATGAATGAATAAAATGAAAATACCACACCTAATTTAACGGGTGAGGAGGCAAGGAGTACAAATTACTTTTTGTTCTATATAGAGTTAGGTACAGAAATTAGGTATAGAGAACAAACGAGATAAACAACAATATTTAGTATTGAATTTGATTTTACTCTCGATATCAGCACAGAATAGAGACTCAGTCGTATCCATTGGTCACCAAGTTTTTGTATATTTCTTCTATAAATCTCTGTACCTTACTCAGTTTAGAAAAAAAAATCACTTGTACATCTTTGCTTCTCACTCCCTCAATTGTTGCTATGAAATCGTTTCGGGGCCCACATTTCGTGTAGCAGTGTAGTCCTACCGTGCGAGGGTCGTAATTAAAGGGAAAGTTAACAAATGACCAGTGGTAATACTGTTATTGTTGGAGGGGTAACCCTATGTTGCCCTGGCGACGGTCTCCCTTTCCCCGCCGCCCACGGTTCCTCCGCCGCCGGCCCTCCATCATCCGCGGTGGCGGCACGTCCTCCACGCCCCCGACCCTGCTCGGCACCCGCCTCACGCCCCGAGCGGCACGCGGTGCTATGCGACGGCCCCCGCAACAATGGAACCTCCCTCTTCACACGCAGTCAAAGACAATGGGGTCGCCTCGCGGACAACTCCGCCTCCTCTTCCGACGACTTCCCGCCTTTCCCGTTCCGACTCTTGTCTCTGGCTGCCAGCGTGTGGGTGCTGCCAGGAAAGACCATTCGTCTCCCCCACTTCCCTTCTTCAAGGAGGTTACATCCTTTAAGTGACTCAGAAGTAGTGGAGCCACTCAATATCACTGTTTACTATGGTCGCTCATAAATTGTCCCAGGGGTGACGGCCGCTCCTAAACTCCTAGTTCAGTCATCAGACAATTTTTCAGCATCGTGAAAATCAACAGGAGATGCATAGAGGAGGCCCAATGCCATCTCACAGAAGGCTGATTTCTGTTGCCACTTCGGTCGCATTTTAATCGGCTTTCAAAAATGTCCGCAGCGCGGTGATGAGGGCAATGCGATCCACTTTCTTCCAATATTTTGCATTATAACGTTTGTTATTGCGAGAAATAGTATCGAGAAGTAAGAAATTTGTTAGATTTATCACCATATGTTTCATTTTCGGTCAATAACCCTAATTATACCTTATTTCCCCGCGAATCTCGGATCCATTTTTTCGTCAGCGATGCGAATGGCGACTTTTTAAAACCCATTTAAATGCGCGGTGATTGACAACACATTAAGAGGACGACTTGATGATCCTCTTTTGTAATATTCGTGTGTTCGTGGTGAAAATATTTTGTCAAGAATTGCAAGGTCATAGCCAAAAAAAGCAGGTGAGTTCATTTTGTGGGGTTAAACCTTATAAACTCTCTCCCAAACATACGGGTTGAGGTTTAAACCCCTCATAACCCTCCCCCGTTCGCTACGGTCTTGAAGTTTTGCATTTTAAAGGAAATTATCAATGATGATGATGATGGTGATGATTGAGTATAAATGGATCGCTATTCCCTCATCGCCGATCCGATATTTGACAATCGATCACAATGCACCATAAGCGGTAACAAAAATAAAACTTCAACGGGACGCGCTGGTGTATCTCCAGTACGTACTCCGCCTAGAAAGGCCCTCTCCCCCATTAAAACGGCCTGAAAGGTTAAGCACTGCGTGGGGGGAGTGGGTGGCGTCTGGAGGAAGGAGTGGAGGGCCTATCGCACCCCGTGGCTCTCCCATCGACTGCGGAGACCGCGTCGTGAATTCTGAATGCGTTGTTTTGGACGCCCATCCCATCTTGGCGGACGCCCGCCCCCACTCTTTTCTCCGTAACCTTTTCATCCCCTTCCGTCTCACCGTCGTCAATTATGCACGCGGTCGTGATAGCTTTGCTCATCACCCTTCTATGCCGCGACTCATGTGCCGTTTTATCCTCCTGGTTCACTGTTTTATTTCGACCTATTTTTTTGGACGCATGCGTATTCCGCACATTTTAAGACCGTCAATTAGAGTCGAATAAAAGGTCCACTAATCCATGCGTCCTTATTCCGCAAATAAGCAGTATATAGTTATACCGAGCGGATTTAGGGGCTATGTGTGGGATTTCTACAAGGTGCAATGTATGCTAGGTGCACGACAAAGTGCGAATTTGTGATTTAGTAGTATTGGTGTTATACTGATTAAAACTTCCCTCAAACTTGAAAGTAAAATTTAATTTTTTTTTTGGTTTGATCAGTTTTGTCTATTATGCGCCTCGAATAGCAACAACTTTTTTCACTACAAATTAAGATCTTTTTTGTCTATATGTATCAAAGCCATACACCTACTTAAGATCTGAGAGGCGACCTATTGTCGTTGGCATTGCAGTAATATGTGCAGTTTGGACGCTCGCGGTCAGGAAAGTTGGGTTATGGGTAATGTGCGGAATATGGACAGTCGCGGTCAAAGCAGCTTGGAGCACTGTGCGGAAAACGGACGTCATCGTTTAGTGGTGCTGGTAAAATTTGCAGAGTAGGGATGAGCCGACTTTTGTGGGGAAACTGGATATATTCCAGTGGGCAGAGCTCTTAGCTTCTGACCTTAAATCACAGGTTCAAATCCCGCGTGAAACCTTCGGATACCTCCTTGTTTGGGTGGGGAGCGTGGTTGCGTGGTGAATAAGGACTTTGGCTTTTGACACGAGGGTCCCGGGTTCAAACCACTAGTGAAGCCTTCGGACACTATCAAACAAGTTTGAAGTGGTCCTGAAAAAGGAAATACCCTGACCCTTGCCCTGAAATGCATGAAAATATCACTCAAATGTGACTTAGTCTAGTATGAGTGATGCCTTTTACTATCCCTACCAATTATATACTCCAAAGATGAAATACTCCATGAATTAATCTTTTGGCTTTGCCGGGATTCGAACCTGGATTTCCCAATTGCCATGTCAGGAATGATACCAGTTACACCGCCAAGTCATCTTCTTCCAAGGCGGATCTCGAACTGGGTTAACCGAGCAAGGTATTGACCTCTCTAGCAAGGGCGGTCTGGCTTTAAACAAACTTTCTTTGCTTTATTTACAACATACTAAATATAAAAATATCATTTGAAAAATAAACTAAATAAAGTTGTCACAACATAAAAGAGAACCTGATGCTTCTTTGAAAGGGTTATTCGAAAAGTATGTTATAGATTTCAGAGCAGTTTCTAGGAACAAATTCACTAAATAGATAATATAACCATGACATATTATTAAATTTTATTCGCTGTAAAAATTCTCAATTTTCATTGTATCTTTCTCACGAAATTTCTATTTTTTACTTTTATATAGTTATTAAGAGCCAAAATAGCGTCAAAATCCATTTCCGGGCGTGCAATTTCCTAAAATTTTCCGGGGTAGGACCCCTGATTCCTCAGTAAGGAGGTCCCCAGCATGAGGCCTAGCCGAGGGCCCCTGCACCACAGACTGCCCATGGTCTCAAGTCAACACTGTGGCCCGGAAGACAGGGGTCGCGCTTACGAAGCCACTGTCGGAGAAAAAAAACTCTTTCGGAAATCTGCTGATTTCAGTGTTTACTGAACTGTCCAATTATTAGATGCGGAATAAGTAGGCAGTATTACGTGGTGGCACTAAGTCATCAACTAAAATCAAACTCAAAATTTATGCAAATCGATGGAATAAAATGGCGTAGTTTTTAGATTACAATCGTGCGCTATCCTCCTAGCAGGAAGTTGTGCCGGATGTCTTTGCTCTGGCGCCTTGCTTCCCTCGTGCCTTTACGGTTTGCTGCCACCATTTCGTTCCTCTCGTGGGCACCCTCGTGATAGTCAATCACCGTGGTTACCGTAAATGCGTCGGCAGAGGTAGCCCCACTGCTTCGTGCTCCGGCATAGGTACGACTCTTAAACCGTGCACAATGCTTTACCCTTGCTCCTCCCCCCTATTACGTATGATATCATCATCATCGTTTGAGTTACTTCCGCGTTGCCGACGAGTGCTAATGCTCTTTAGATTCGTTGAGCTCTGGTAAACAGTAAAAAAAATAAAAATAAAAAACTTTGGAGTCCGGAAGTTTGATTCTAATTCCAAGAATTTCCTCCCCCTCCCTCATGCCCGCAACTAGAGATGATTGCGTGTGCCTCTATCATTGGTAAGTGAATAATATCTTGCATCGATTAAGGGTGTAGGTTGGTGACTGCGTGGTGTTAAGAAAACATTTTCGCAAGTCTTATTTTTAAACAGTTGTTTTCATCAGAGATGGCATCCAATTATGCTAGATAGAGGTAACTGGTATTTGGGTAATTTAATCCTTATCTAAGTTTACCATTTTTAGACGTTTTGAGGCGGTGTTAAATCATTCTTTATTCAACCGTAACCGAGTCAGGCATTCAGTTTGAATTTTTAATATGCTAGTCCCATATGATTATTTTAAAGGCTTTTACAAGACTTGTGGAGTACAGAGAATCAGGACCCTAGGAGGCTCCTCTGAGGGTTACAAGGCACCGGGGCCGGGAACCAAGTCAGAGATTTATACGCCCGCGCTCCCGGGTGGGGGTTTGGATGGAAAGGAAAAAGGAAAGTGGCGCCGCACAGTGGGCGGAAATCGGAAAAAGCCGGACAAAATTACAAAATGGCTTTTTTTGAGTTATAAACTTGAAACTTCGCAGGTATTCGCGACAGCTTCGCTACAGGCGCGTTTTTATGGAAATTTGCTCACGTTTGAGCCTCTGTATCTCAGTAACGGGTAGGATCTATGTCAAATGAAGTACATATCAATAAATTTCAATCATTTTTGAGTATACCTGCGAAGTTTCAAGTTTATAACTCAAAAAAAGCCATTTTGTAATTTTGTCCGGCTTTTTCCGATTTCCGCCCACTGTGCGCCGCCGCGATAAGGAGCCCGACGACGCTTATGACATAGGGATATGGAAGGAAGGACGGGACGGGAATCCCTCGCCGCTATAGAAGCGACCAGGGCCCAATACTAGCGAAACCATACCTACTGTAATGTTTCTACGAAAAGGAAAGATTTTCCTATGAGGAAGAAATATCCTACGATTTTTCGTAGATACTTGTGGACTGCAACCCTACATTTAGCCTTCACAAATATTCATTACGCCCAGCTTTCTTCGCAATTTTAGTTCTTCTTTCACATGATTATCATGACTGGCCAGCAATCCTAAGATTGGTTTGACGCTTCTATGCACTCGATTCTCATATCAGCTAATCTTTTCACACCTACGTATTTCTTCACTTTCACATCCCTCCTACTACGTATTTCTTCATACTAGTATATTGATTTTCTTTCTGCTTATTTTCAGTTGATATCTACCCATTACCCTACTCGTATGAACCAGAATCTTTTTCCAAGCCTTCTTTGTCTCCGCTATGACAGCTATGTTGTCGGAAAATCGTAGCATGCTAATTTTTTGAATGTTTGATCACCTTAGTCAGTAGAAACATTCTCATGACAGTGCTTTCTGCAAGGGTACTAGAGAACGGACTTTTTGAAATAGATAAATTCTTCACGAGTCTTGCTCGTATTAAGTTATCTCACGAAACGTCGGCAACTATAGAGATTTTTCACCCGGTGTAAATCTACGCGGTACCGTGCTAGTCACCACCAGGCTTGCAGCACTTATTCTAGCCTTCATTAGAAACGCGCTCGCCTGCCGGACACAGGACAACGAAACACGATCAGACCAGAAACTAGGAGAGTTTTAAGAACACGAACATGCCACCATGCAAGTAAAACTATTAGTTAGTAATAGAAAAAGAAAAGTTAGCGTTGTTATTGGTTCATGCATGAGTTATAGTATGCCAAAATATTCATGCAGACAATAAGCTGGTATTTACAAATTTAGGCATCTGTTAACTATTAATGCATGAGTTATAGTATGCCAAAATATTCATGCAGATAATAAGTTGGTATTTACAAATTTAGTCATCTGTTAACTATTCATGCTGAGCTCATTTTACCTATTACAAGTCAATCTATCCTAGAGCTAAAAGCCGTGAAGAATTTACCAATGCCATTTGCTGGGAAAAACTTGAAACAATACATTGCTTTTTGAGTTATTTAAATTCATGGTTCCTGTACGCATCCTCAGCATTCGCTAAGGTTTATTTATGCTCTAGGAAGATGTGTTTCAGCCGCTTCCCGTATGTTTCTGGGGTAGAGTGATGGAGGGGAATGTCGGCAGTTCCGACCGTAGGCTTTCCAGCCGTTGAATCTCTAATGGACGGACATCGGGGAGATCCGACCGAAAGCATTTCCCCAGCTCTGCCTCCTTTCCTCGTCTGCTGCGAAGCCCGAGACGCGTTTAAGAGCCTTCTTCGGGTAATTGGGAAGAAAATCAATTCCGGACGACGGGGCTTCCCCCCGTCCCTCTCTCGCTGCTACGAAAAAGTTTTTTTTTCAGGTGATGCAAAATAATGGATGACATCCGCTCTTTTTTTACCAGATTTGCCCTCTCGAGATCATCTATGGTGAAGGATAGAGTGCAATTTGTAAATTTTTTAGTGCTTCCGAGAATTTCGCTGGATTTTTTTAAATTTATTTTTTTAAGGAACACCGGCCGACTTTTCTCTGCTGTAGTTAGTTTACCCTCATTGTTTCGCCTTCGAGAAAGCGATTTTCCGTAGTTTGGAGATAGTAAATAACATTTTTATTGCTGAAAATTGTTTCGGGGAAGGCCATTATACGGAGTTGAATGTTTTACCCTAAACTACATATTGAACTTACCTTACTCACACGTACCCAGAACGTCGAAACGTATTCAAAGAATACAAGCATGTTACGTAAACTTAACGGAACATAGGTTACTTTAATAAACGGAAGACTAAGGAGCATCGGGATTCTGTCGTTTTAATTTAAATAAAATCAAATTTATGGACGCGAATTTTCTATATGCAGTGGTGTCCAGCGGAAACTTCGAAATTCTGTAGATTGTAATGGAAAGCTGTAAAATTGTTTCTTCAAAGCTTTGGAGGGAGACCACGTATTTTTTGAGTATTTCAATTTCAAGATGAATATAGATATAGAGTATCAAAATTGTAGATTTCCCATGTCGTAGATAGTTTTATCCTTGAGGGCTATCGTGTTTACAAGTATTACTGATAAATGTAGCTAACTTCTCAATGGGTAATGTTTTATTAATTAGGTTTTTTATTTAATAACTCAAATGCGCGAGTTCTTTCCTGGAAGTATATGTAATGCAATAAATGTACGTACAAATGAGTTTGCGGAAGCTGCACAACCATAATATAAAGAAGATTTACCGAAATTAAATTTCATTACAAGATACATCAGAAATATAAGTAAAGAGTGGGGGTATAGACTGGTCTATCATAGCACAAAATGGGATGCTAAAAACTGGTTTCTAGATTTTCTTCTGGCATTGACTTCTTACTCGCCCTTACTCATTTTCCAACTTAACCTCAGTGTTTGCCATCAGGAAGCCGTGAATAAGGATATTTAAAAATTATATGTAATTCTTTGCTCTCTTTGACCGTCGGTAAAATCTTGTTTTACTTCCATTCTTGATGGATATCGTTATTCTCCCCGCACCCTTAAGTTATGATGTGATTTTTCGAGGATGCCCATCCCCTCCTGGTAAAAAGTATCATTGAATCGGAAATTTCCTGCGAGTGAAACTCCTCATTAGTGATTATTAGCATCTTTGTTGTACTAATTTGCAATCGCTAAATTATATTTAAATGCATTACTTTGATTTTTTAAAAGATAATCAGCGGCCACCTCTATTCGCCCTTTCTCCTTGAAATTTCTATTGTGTAGCTTTGAATTGTCATGCGTTCATGGGGTCTCATCCCATGAAATTGCATTTTGCCCCCCCAGAAACTCTTGGTGATGCTGATGATAGCCTTTTAGACTTGAATTTCCGTTTCCCAATGGGACACGAGGGTGAGTTATTAATTTAAAAGTCATTCATTTGGGAAGGAAGGAGTACCGCTACGAAAGTGGGGACAGTCGCCCCTGTCGGAGTATGGCCTAGCCTTGGGGTCTGCAACCATTTGAGACGAAGGGCCAATATGTATGCAACCAGCTGCATTTCGGCAGTGCTTTCATTTGATTACCGTAAATGCATTTATTATGGGAACGCTTTATCCTCTCTCCTTCCTAAATTAATGGGTTTTAACCCTGTTTGTAATATTTTTTTTGAGTTTTGGAAATAATATAATATAATTATCATATATTGGTTGCGTATGGAACTGGAAAGCCGTAATGTGGCATCGGAAAAGCCGCATTCGGCTCGCGAGCCGTAGGTCCCCGACCCCTGGCGTAGCGAATGACCGAGGGTGTTAGGTTTTCTCCGTCATAACTTGTTCTTCCTTCCCTTACAACGAATTCATTCAATAAATTGCCATTCCGGATCTAATTGAGCGACGCCATTCCAATCAGTGTCTAGCACGCATCCAATGACGAGGTGACTATCTCGAATATTTCTGTGCTCCCGCTCCCGGTCTTGAGGCCTCGGCCGCGAATGTTTGCGAAATTCGGTGGCAGATGGTGCTCGGGTGCAGCTACAAAAGTCCATTCCGCGCGCGCCGCGCCTCTTTCATTTTTTTCTCTCTGTCTTCCACCCCTCCCGCCACGCCCCCTTCAGCCCCCTACATTCTCAGCCTCGCCTTGTGTTATATGTATTTCCCTTCAAATACCCCTCACACCCCTCTTTTACCCGTTCCACTCCCGCTCCACAGCTGTTTTCCTTTCCCCTACTTCCCTGCCCTCTCCGACTCCGACCAATATCTCCCCTCCCGAATCATCCCTCCCTCTTTTCCCCCACCCTCCACCCCCGCTCTCGTTCCCTATTCCCCCACTCCCCCGCCTCCCACACCCTACTCACTGAGGAGAGGGGATAGCCTTTCTCTCGCAGCAGATACTCCCCCTACTTACAGTCGGTTTGCGGCCGTGTCTGTCGCTGGTCGCTATGACGGAGAACGTTTCGGGGGACTAATCCCGCGTCTTTCCTGTGTATTCTGCTGGAGGTTTCCTAGTGTTCATTGCGCTGCACTTGCTTTTCGAGCTGAAGAGTGTTTCTGTTCTTTCAAGCTGCAAACTACCGGTTTTCTGTACTAGCTCTTCAGTCTTTCAAGTAGACGGCATCCAGTTCTCTCAGAGGAATATTGCTATCTTCTTCTTGGGTTCCTGTGCTTCGACATCCTGTCAGTGCGACGAAGTGCTCAGGTCCAGGATTAATACTCGGCCCTTTTTGTTGTCCCGTGCTTTCTTGAGGGAGCTTCGTTTAGAAAAAAAGGGACCGAAGTAGGATTCCTGACGTACACTCACAGAGATCCAAGGCCGTGGGTGACGTCTTCCGCTTGTGGTGTGTAAAAACTCGGCCCCCTTTTGCAACCGCGTGGCTCGAAGACGTAGAAAAAAGGGGGTTCTGAGTTGTATCCTTGAGGGATTCATCGCCACCCTTCTTGTGCTTCAAGAAACCTCGTCTCCCAGCTGTTATTTCTCTTCCGAGCGGAGCCGGGAGGCGTATCTCACCAGCCTCTTTCCCGCTTCGACTTATAAGTGCTTTGGTGGAGTAATTTATTTCCCAGGGATAGGGTTGTCGTGCACCACCCTCGTACTGTCTCGCCGCTGCCTGCTAGCACTCGAGGCAGACGGGACTCGTGGCTTATCCCCTCGCGTCACGTGGGTTCTTTTTAATTGGGATCCACTCTGGAGGGGTCCAGTCAGTAAGCATCCCTGTCAGGTTTGAGTAGACATCGTCTGGAGGCGGGGAACTTGGCTCTTTAGTCTGGAAGCGTGGGATGAGGGAAAGGTCTGCGGTCAAACACTCGGGTCAGTTGAGTCATAGTAACTGCGAGGTCACCAAACTCAGCAACCCCACACTCCTTTGTTTAGAGTGAGTGGGTCGCGTTGAACGGTTAATCCCGTAGGGCTTGTCTGGCACGGTAATATCATACTTTTCTCATACCATCTCGTAAGACTCCTTCGCCTTGCTGTGCGGAATACCTCTACGCCTGGTCGGGTCCTTTGACAACCGTGCGATAGTTGAGGTGAGAGAGAGAGCGGGACTCCGACTTGCTTCTCAGCGTGAAGGCGCTGATAAACCCCTTTTGTTTTCACTTTATTCCTAAGAAAGAGTTGGTTTTGTCCTTGAAGATTTCCTGAGACTTTCGACAGTGGGTACTGTTGTGTGAGTTTATCGAGCTGTGCTGTGACATTATCTCGTAGCAGCCCCTTGCCCATACACTGTGCTCCTGTGAATTAATATTGCTTAGTACTCATTTTGATTTAACTGTATCCAGTGGATTCAAATTATACAAAGCACTGCGTGTGTTGACCGGGATTGGTAATGTGTTTGTATAACACTCCGTATCCTCAGGAAGTTCGATCGATCCAGACAATCGGTTTTCTGCTGTCATTTGTGAGTGAGTCGTGTGGTGGTGTGTTTTTTTATTTGTATTAACTCCTCGTGCATCATCGTCCTCCGGATCTTCGTCACAGAGTGGTCGCTTCCTGTCCTCCTTGGGGATATTCCCGCTACTACTGGAGGAAGTCGAAAGACGAGGAGGGCATTGTCACCTGCTGTCTTCTAACAGTCATCCAACATCCCCCGCCACGGTCAGTCGGCTGTGATTTTTTACCGTTCCTTTTTTTAGTTTTTTATGTTTGCCGTTAATAAAGGTATCTGCGTGCGCTTTCAACGAAGCGATAGAGTTATTTGCTAGTCTGTTGTAAGGGTTCTTTGCCTTTCAGTTGGGGAGTATCCCTTAGGATTTTCATGACGACTCCGTGTGCTAGTGGTATGTTGTATTTTGCCTATTAAAAGGTGTAATAAAGCATAGAAAACGTATGGTAACCCTGTAATTTTATATCAATTGCAAAATTACAGTTTCCGTTAGTGTTAAACCTATCGGTCTACACAGCTTCGGTTGCTCTTAAAAAAATCCATGGGTTTGATCAGAGTAAAAATGCTAAAGCATGAAAGGTGTCTACTTTCCGGAGTTACCGGCGAAACGGCGAAATTAATTTAGTAGATAGTCCTAATATAGTGTAACGCAAAACCTTGTGAATTTTCGGAATAAATTCACTCCTTTCGAAAAATCTTACGGCCATCATGTAAATGTGGATTTGATCGCAATACTTCGTGACTGAAACCCTACATATTTCGCTTTTTTCCTGCTTAATCCTTCACGCCGTGTGACTATTTGGTTTCATGTCCTTCGTCCATAGATCAAGTTTATGTCCGTTATTTCTTGACCTTCCTCTTAGGGCTTCCTCTGCTCTCCTTCCCATTGATTCTCTTCCGAGTTTATAGTAACCTTTAGTGTTACTACAGCATATCAATGGCTAAGTCCTGACAACACGTATCTCAAAATTTGGCCGGTTTGAGTTAATACTGCTAATACACAATAAATTTCGAGCAAAATACATCTATTTGTTTGCAGATGTATGCTTCTTTGTCGGTTTAATGTATTTTTGGTTTTGAATTTCAAATAAAAATTATATGCAATTAAAAAATAAATCGTTTTTTTTGTTATCCTGAAAAGTTGCTATTTTTTAGATACGTGTTGTTAGAACTTAGCCTTAGATATGCATTTTCTCCTCGTTAGCATAGTGCTCCTTTTTTCTTCTTGTATTCCTCTGCCTATATCCTCGTCGATTTTTTCGTTCGTTCATTTGAACGTCAGCGTACCTGTCGCTACTACATTGGTTTCTAATACGTCTCTATAACCCCTCGGTTGCTTTGACATCCAAGTATACCTTGATGGTGGTGATGGCGATATGCGTAAAACGCCGTTTTACGCGAGGCACGTAATTGCAAAATCTAACGTTTGTTCGAGGGCGGAGTCAAAATTGCATCTCGTAAAGCGGTGAATTGCTAGGATGCATGCGAGAAATCATGGACGTGCGATGACAAAATACCCCCTGTTCTAATTTCGTTCTTGCAATCGCGCAATGGTACGCCATAATGAGAAATTAATGCAGTTCTAACCTGCGTAAATACGCGCCCCGTGTAAAACGGCCTTTGGTCTGGGTACAATTTAACCTATTTGGTTTCCAAATAGGTTAAATTGTACCCAGTATGCTATGCACTTCATGTTTATTTCTCTTAAATAAATTAAACTTGCATGTATAAAGCATGGTTTAGCGTTCACCATTTATTCTTCGCTGGTGTAGGTAGACCGCATAAGTTGCGCTGAATTGATAGAAAAAAACACTAAGGCATGTTTACACGATGTGTTTACCCGCATGTGTAGATACATAAACACTTCACCCGTTAAAATAGCACTGTGTAAACCGCTCGGATTGCACAGTTGCATATCCAGGAAATAGCTCGTTCTAATTTCGTGCACCTGCCCGAGCATTTGTCCAGCGACACACTTGCCCGTGTAAAGACGGCTTCAGAATCTTCATGCGCTCTACAATGCTTATGGTTGGTATTTGTTGGTGGTGACTGTTCAAAATAAATTAAATAGGTATGCTGCCTTAAAAAAGATAAGATTTTAAAATCACGGTATATTATGTTGTAGTAGACAATCGCTCGTGAGCAGTGGCGTAACTAGGAATATGCTTTGGGGTGGATGAGGGGCCTAGGGGGGAGCGATTCCCCCCCTCCCCCAAGCAATCGTGGTCCGAGAAAATGTTTTAAAAATGACATGTCTGGAAATGCGTTTCACATCATTTTGGTACTTAAAATTTAACTTTAAGAAGATGCTGTTATTACACATCAAAACTAGGCAATAGTTTTATAACAATTTTTTTCTCTGAGGCTTTGGAGGGATCTATCCTCCTCATCCCCCCCATAGTTACGCAACTGCTCGTGAGAACAATGAATCCGTTTTCGTGTCTATTGCAAGTGTCTGGTGATAACGTAGAATGTCGGTTATGTTCAGCTCCGTGACCGAGATGACATGGAATATTCTTATGGTAATGATTGAAATTATTTTGGAATTTTCAATGGAAATGGATGTAATGGTCAGCAGTAACACTGAGTTTGAATAGGTTGAGAATCCGAAAAGGCTTCCACTTAATCATTCGCCGGGAAATTATCGGATCATTTTTCATGTGCAGCACGCTCTCGTGCTGCGGTAATTAGGATGTGTGTCAAGAGTCGCCGTCGTTTGCCCTTTGTCTAGTCGGGTGAAGAAATAAAAGAGCCGTCTGGAAAAGCAGAAATTTGATCGTAGAGCAACCGGTTTTGCGATGGCTGGGATAGTCTTGTAAAGTCTCGTGTATGTACTGCCTTTCGATGAGGCACTCAGTTATTACTTGGGAGAGGTAACACATGAAGAAAGTGAAGAGTATATTTCAGTGTCAATGAGAAGGGATGATTGTGCTGAGGTGGTGGAGGATCCATGAAAGATAGGACCGCTATGATTTGGGTAGCTAGCACACTTATGTATTTGGGGAAACAATAATCATAATCAATCGTCAATAATCCTGAGATTCGTTTGAAGCAATTCTTCGTTCGACTTTCCTCTTAATTTCATACACATTTGGTATCTACGTGCAGGGGCGCAACTAGGAATTAAGGCTAGGAGGGGGGGTTTAAGCTCAACTAGACCTGGGGTGTGTGGTATAAGCGGTAGGTGCGGGGGCCCTCCCCCAGAAATTTTTTAACATAAATGGTTCAAAATGGTGAGTTTTATGGCTTTCTGAGGGATATTTTATTACTCATTACACTCTTCTATAAGTATTTTAATAAAATGAAGTAAAATGGATTAAACTAAAAAGTTTCTCTGAGCTCGGTGGGGGAGGGTTTATCCCCCAAACCCCCCTCGCTGCCCCAATGTCTACGTTTGTCTTCTCTTTTACATCTTTAGCAACTACAAAATGAACCGGTTTATACATTTCACAGCCGATTCTAATCGTGAAAATATCGAATCTGAGATCCAAGGATTCTACAGTATCTTCGAATTCCCGTTCCGTATCCAGTTATAATTTCAGCGCGTTTTTTCATGAGTGAGATTATGAATTTTAAGATCATTCACCTAACCCTTTTCATCAAGCACTGGGAACGAAAATGTGACTCGAGCATTCAAATGTCAAAAACAGACGGTGCAATAAAAAAGTAAAATTCCTAGGGAGAGTAAGTTGAAGGCTAGGTAAAATAAAAGTAATGTGTATATTGTTGTAAAAAACATTTGGCTTTATAGATACTCCACACGGAAAAATACACCGCAGTAACGTCTATGCGCTTGATTTGGTGTTTTAAAAATAGAATATGTTGTAATATATATTCAATAATTTGACGAATGATGGCGGACATTATTTTTGTAGCGCTTTTTGCTAATTTGGAAGTTATAGTACAACAATAGAGAAAATCTAATAATATTTGAGTACATGCTGAAGCGTAAAATGAAGAGTTATAAGCCGGTAATATTTTGATAGTTATTTACCACTGACTTTGGCTATCGGCCATGGAGCAAGATTTTATATTTGAGTAATTTTAGTTCGACTTTATATCTATGTTTTTTTGTTGAATGACTGCCTTATTACAAATAAATTTTATCCCCGTCTTTGAAAGAGATCCGTATCTTTTATTGCTTAAAAGTAAGAGATAAAATCACTTTCTGGATGACATCATGGACATAAATTTATAATTTGCATCTTATACGGGGAGCATAACTAATATGTTTACATATGAAATCATTGCGGAACCTTCCAGAGTATGGAAAGCTGTCGCGGTTTCTGATCTTATTCCTCCACCACGCTTTCCGTTTTGGGAAACGGTTGATGGGCTTAGCAAGGTTTCTGGTGAAACTTCAGCATCTTGAGGGCGTAATGTGAAATGTATTACATTATTTTTGTTCTGGATGAGAGTATCTAGTCTAATCTCCATATCCCATAAAATTTGGAAGCATGTAAATAAAAACTGGCGAAAACGTACTAATGTTCCATGCGGAAAGTCAGTTTTAGTTCGTACCTCTGTGAGATGTAAATTTAATCTAGGTTCATGGATAATACGCTCTGAATATGGTGACAGTCGACGAATTCTGCTTCTGTGCATTCATTGGTCACCTTGTATTATTATTTATTTCCGTTACTATTGTGGCAATATTTCTGTTCTCATACATTTCTCACTTGCACAAGTTTTATGTACTGTTATCAATGGGTGAATATATCTTTGAGTTTTGTTTCCAAACCATTACCCTTGCCATCAAATTACTCTGGTAATTCATACTAAGAGATTTAATTGATAACGAGTGATGATTTTTCCTGTGTTTTTATTTTTTTGATGGTGTAATTTCTGTTCTCCTGCGGGTTTCTTACCACACACCAGGTTTTTCAATTCACTGTGTGCCATGTCTGACAGGAGACGTATGGTACCTTTCGTTGCGCCTTTCTTGGGAGTTTTTCACTGGAGAATGGTTTCCTTCCTTTCAACATCTTTTCTGCTACTTCTCATGGTGCTGTGGGAATGGTTAGTTTGCAATTTAGCTACGTGCGAGCACTTTCTCCTTTGCATCTCAGTGTCCAGTTGAAAACCTAGACGGACCTCGTCTCCTTCGCGGCTAAAAATCAAACTACCAAATAAAAGTCGTCTTAGTTCTTCCGTACTAATTCTTGGAAATTCATTTTTCAATAAATGCAATACCTATTTTATCTAAACATATTGTGATATATCTCATTTTTATAATGATATAAGTACTAAAGGCTATGTTTGGTTTATATTTCACTCATCCAAGGATTAATACGTGTCTAAATATCACGTATATCTAAATTGGTTACATCTGGATTTCCGATGAATATTCTTCGAAAGATCCTTTAGTTTCCCCGTCTTCCGTTATCGGAATCCTGCTTACCTGTACCTCCCTAGCTGAGTTTTTCATTATGAATCACAGTCGTTACCTTGCATACAATACTCGTATCGTCATATATTTTACTCCTTTTCCTTATCAACCCTTCAAATTTTGGTGACTGCTTCTCTTACAAATATAATCCTCCAAATGTTTCAAGGGGAATTTTGTTATCAGTGGTCTTTTTTACACTCGTATTTGTATTTAAAGTTTAATTTTTATATTTTTGCTATATTATGTAAGTTCAATTGGATAATAAGTATGATTGTTTTTTAGAATAATGTTAATTCATTCTTTTTTTACTTTCTCCAATGAGAACTCCCCTGCAAGATTTAAATTCTATCATTAATTTATCCGAAAATAAAATAATAAGATAATAAAGAAGGGGAAAATATTCTGTCGTTGAAACGAAGTAGTCAGGCAGAGGAAATATACCATTGATTTTGTTTCGAAAGCATTCTCCGATAGCCTTATATCATTTCTAGTCTTAAATTCGGTTAGTGTGAAGGTAATCTTGAACGGATATGTATTTCATTGTTTACCCTTCATCTTTGTGCCGCCTCATGCAGTTTATTTCTCACTTAACAGTTCATTATGTATTTCTAATGCTGCTGTCTTAATTTAGATTCTCAGATTTTTATATTTAAACTTTTTAATATTTGATAATTGATTAATTTTATTGATATTTGGTGATTATTATATATTTTCGTGAGATTTTGGAAAAACGTGCTATAATATAGCTTATTCCCTGTGGATGAACGTTCATCTTTGCCGAATTTATTTGGATATGAGTCTCTATATAAATACTGAATAAATACTGAATAGATGTGTTGGTGGGAAATTATGAAGGAAAATGTAAAATTTTTGGTTTATTTATGAAGGAAAATACCTATACCTACAGGGAGCTTGAACTGTACACTCGCCAGTTAAGGTGCACCTTATGTGCTCGTTTTCTATATTAATCCAACCTGTATTTTTTATAATAATACGTTTATATGTATGGTTTAATTTAGTGGAGAATATTTACGGACAACTAAATATATGTTCGGAAGAAAATTGCATGTACTTCATATCGTAGGAGGAGCTCATGTCGCTGTACCTGTGATCGTCCCATTTTCGTAGTGGCGTAATTGCCGTAGCCTGCGGTGAGAGTGATACGTTTCTAATTACTCCACGCTGCCCGCACTCCTGCTCATCCAACCAGCGACGCTTTGAGCACTTTCTTTTGTTTTCGTAACCGTGGTTTGCCTTAAGTTTTTGGCGCGTGCCCGTTCCTCGTCTCGATTCCTGGGAGGCCGAGCGAGGAAACTCTACCCTTGTCAAGATATCGATATGCCTCGATAACGCTGCGCCGTCCGACCTTCTTATCGTAAGCTCCACAACTTCCTTCTGCCTCCTTTTCTACGGACAGGGATTTCAGATCGTTTGTCTTGGTATGTCATTTCCACCCTGCCATAGATTATCGTCGATTGTACGGTAAATCTTTCGTAATATCTAGAATATACCATTGGGGAAATGGTTTGGAAATGCTATCGCTGCGAAATATAACGATCATATAATATTATTTACTTTTTTTGAAGCTCTGTTAAAATTATATTGCATATGTATTTAGTAATATTTTAGCATATTTTCAAGTTTCAATGGAGGTTTTAGTTCGGTAGTATTTCGAAATTGTCGTAATATTTTTGAGCTCCCTGTCAAGGATAACGGTATTCAAAATAAATAGACTCTCGACCCTCTAAGTATGTCGTTGATCGTGCGATATTATAATTTATCGATATTTTATTTTTTTGTTCTGTTTGGGACTGGTTTTGCTAAAAAAATGTGGGTATTTTCGAAAGTAAATGCTCGGAGTATTCTATCGTCTATGTGAATTTTCTGTCAGTAGTAGCAATGAATCTACTGTCAGAGGCTGGTATCAGTGAACTTATTCGTTGAAAGACTTTTTCTGGCGTAAAAATGAAGAATTCTTTTAGAATTTCATAGGTAGTCACTGAAAAGCCCTTATCAAGTGGGCGCTGGCACTTGGGCACGGAAGCTGTAAATCTGAGCAATATCCTGGAGTGGCAACCCGGCAATTCTCAAAATTAAGAATATATTTTGAGATCAATATTCCATCTTCACAGCCTGTATTATGTCGCTATTTCACACATAATCTTTTTTTTCGAAGAAGTTAAAACGTTTTTCTTAACCAGAACTATTATATCTAAATACTCTATAATGGAGCCTTAATTTTATTCGATTTGTGCCCGGAATTGGTATTGTAAGTAACTTACTAAGGAAATGGGCCAACCTTTAACGTTAGTGAATATGGAATTAGCCAATAATCACTTCCGTCACTGCATTTCAAACGAAAAAAACATACGTACGCCTGCCTGCGAGGAGCATGAGATCAATTTTGGATGAGTCGAGGCACTTCTCTCTGACGCCATTTCTGTCATGGTCAGCTGAGGCCGAAAGGTCAGCAGAGGCATGACGGTGAGTCATGCCCTTCCCGTCCACGCCATGAAGTTTGTGATGTCGCCCAAGAACGGTTTTTTAGAGCTATATAGAACGAATTGGAGGGTGGTCCGAGGTTATGCTCCATGAAATATCATACGCTTCAGTTCCTTGCTTTGGCATCGCCGAATTTCAAGCCTCCTGCTGTTACACCGTCTCACCCTACGACTCGCTTCTGATACCCGCTTCTTTGCTCTTGAAGTATTAATGATAATAATACGTATTTATTGGGCGAGATTGGGTTTAGAAAGTCCTATCTTCCATCTAACCCCTCTTCAAACATTAAAATATTGCAGCTAAATACATTGTCAAGTTACTCTTGGATTTACTTACAGTCAATTATGGCAAAAAAGACATAGAAGTTCAGTTTTCAATCAACAAACAAAATTATAATTTAACAAAGTTACCATTTACCAAGTGTAAAAAGATGTGAGCAAACGTGGAAAAAACCTAAGGATATTGACTTTCGTCCTTATTGGAAAAAAAACCCTCTGTAGGAAAACGTCCACACAAGAAGGGGGGCGCGAAAAACCTGCGATAACTATATATTGCTACGGGGAAGCGTGGTATCCCTATTGTTGACTTTTTTCTTTTTTCCATCGCTAGTTAACTACGGAAAATGTTACAAATTCGAAGTCTATTTTTAATGTGGCCATAATTATTGTGTTCTTAAGATTTCCCTCTCGAATCGGGTATTCATCAATCAGCGACATTTCACACTGGTTCACCCAGCTTCAGACATTCGGACACCGTTTGCCAGAATTGTGTTCTTATGCAAGCGGGAGTACGCATCTACTTCTTAGCCGTTTTGAATTTCAAATAAAATTGTTAATTTCTATCTCATTTAACGAAACCTTTTATATAATTCTATTAAAAAATGTCTTTCAGCCACCCATTTTGCTCACTCACTTATAGTAAACCTGAAATTTAGAGTGGATCATAGGTGAGGGTAGAGGTAATCCTAGTTCAAACCACAGGTGTGTGAATGTCACACATAGGATAAGGGATCTAGTTATTTTCCTGGGCCACCTTGAGCCTAGAGGAATTTCGTTTGGGGGCTTTGGGAAATGAATCCAAGACCCTTCGGCCAATAGCCCACTTTCCACATACCTTGTTCTCCCGTATTTTTGCCAGGTTATTAAAATTATGTTAAGGAATTTTCTAAAAAGTATTTCATTTTTGTCATTGCCATCATAAGGTCAAAAATCCAACTTAAAATCAAACTTCGAAGCTTTCACGCATTGGAAGTTATTCGTAATGTCTATAAAAGGATAAAGTTTGCCACTTCGACCATATACGACCGGTTTCGGCTGTTGCGCCATCGTCAGGTGGCAAATGCTTGGTGGCAATGAAGTACCGTCTATATTTAGTCAAGGTGAAAGGAGTACTGTGAGGGTGGAGAGGTATCTACGAGGAGCAAAGGTGACTAGCAACTAAGGAGATGGGTTTGGCAAGGTGATAATGTTAGTGGGGCACTTGGAATTCCCCGCCAGACTGATCTCTCGTTGCTCTCAGGCGTCCATTTTTCTTCCTTTCGCCGCATTGTCTATGACCTCAGACCGTATTGTATGGCTTATGGTGGCACAGTTTCAAGAAGGTACCGGGAGGAAGCCGACGAATCATCTTTATTTGTGATTTTTCCCTGATGATATAAGTACACGCGGTAATGTACTTCATTGCAGTCAAGTATTTGTCACCTGATGGTTGCCCAATTATCGAAATCGATCGTTTTAATGAAAACCTTTTGGAAGTGCTTACTTTTATTGTTTTATAGACAAAAATCCCGAAAATCATTAAAATTAGTAGATTAAATTCAGAGAAAATATAGGTTGGGAATCCCAAGTATTTGTCAGACCATTACTGGCTAATGATAATGTTGTAAAATTCTTTTGATGTCATCAGATTTTGTTCTATGTCCTTGTAAAAAATACTTGTTTTGTTGTAATAATCATATCAGTAATGATTCATATGTAAATGATATTTATCACTTATTGTTACTTTTTCTGTAACATTCAATTTCCATTATCGATTTGGTATGAAAAAATAGAAACGTAAGCGATGAATGTACTGATAATATAGCGATGAATAATAAAGGTTCCTAATCACAGGTTCTCCTTTGAGGCAACCAAGGTTACTTAATCATTTATTGAAATAAATCCAGTATTTTGTATTGTTTTGCTGAAAGCAATTAATATACTACAATTACTAATATCAGAGGATCACATTTTACTATTTCCACGCAAAGAATATTATTTTGTTTCTCTTTGGAGCCTCCGTGTGACCCGAGTACCCCTTTAAAAAATAATTAGGAATCTTTATCGACCCCGTGTTCCCCCACTTCTTCCGTCGGCGAGATCGAAAATTCCTCGCGCGTCATCTGAGTGTGTGTTCTCTCGCTGGAACACATTTCCTTTTGTGGAGAGGGCTTGCCCCGTGGATTATTATTTTTTTACCATACTCATGCAACTTTCCCGTATTGATTTTTCGGACGCTTGTGCATATGAGGTAACGAGTTGGATACCGTATTTTCCATGCCTACTACCGCTCCGTTGGAATTCTCTCAAGTAGGTAGTTTTTTTTATTCTTTCGGCGTCGCTGCAGTAATGAATCACCTCTCCTTCCGTGGCCCGATTCCTACTTTATGCCTTTTGTTCCCACAATGCACCACTTTTATCGTTAAAAATGAATTGATCCTTCTCACTTGAAAAAGTGTAGTCATAAAATGCATTTTTTTCATTTCTGCAGTAAAAATTACTCTCGACAACAGAGTCGACCTCGTATGGTTTATTTCAGTAGAGAGTTAATGTTTGCCTGAAACAGGTATAAATATTCTGTTCATTCCCTTTAGGTAATAGGCTCGTTACAGGCTTGATGTGGTGGAAATGCGATCAATTCATGATAAAATATAAACAACAAATGGTAATTTCCACACTTCAATGTATAACTCCACTACCGACCATGGCTTCGAGACACACTGTGTCATTATCAAGAGAATGAAAAAGGTCACCTAGAAAATGACATAGTGTCGAAGCTATGGTCGGCAGTGGAGTTACACGTTAAAGTGTGGAATTTACCATTTGTTGTTTATGTTTTATCATGGATGAAGCAATAGAAGAGACAGTATGATATTATCATTCTTTATCGCACATGTTTTGGAGAAAATGTAACTCCATCCCGCCCTTAATATCCGTGAGAAACTGCTCGTATACACCATAAATGCTTTAAAGTTGGCTATTATTTCGTGCATTTATTCGCTCAGTCATGCTTAGAAGGGTATCGGATCGCGCAAGCAGGACATCCTGTGCCTTTAATTGAATGCGGAGGGGAAGAGAAGTGCAATAAAAATTGTGCGTCTCTGAGTGCCGTTCACTTTCCTCCTAATCATTTTTTTCCTGCTTATCCAACTGATTGAACCTCCTTGTCCAGTGCAGGTGCGTGCAGGAAAGTGAATGAAAAAATCACTTGACCGAAGCAGTGTTGACTTCAGAGAGGTTGTTCTCAATCGAAAGAAAGGCTACAATGATTACTCAATGTTGGGAATCGACGCAGCTATTCCGATGTTGACTTTTTCAGTAAGGGCTTGTTTTTCTAAGACTTCTCCTTCTACCTCTCTTTCCAATACGTTTTCCATTCGCCTAACTCACTCTCTCTCTCTGCGCCTGTCAAGATTGTATCTCCGTTTCGTCGATTAATTCTCACATGTTCTTTCCGCATGGAAAAACAGGCGAAAAACGTTCTAGTCTTCACTTTTTTTTTACAAGTTTATGGCTCAATCGGGTCTTGTGAGGATGGTAAATGGCTATGGAATTGGTCTAAGTGAAGGTTTAGCCCCGTTCGTAGCAGCTCAATAAATGATATAATCCTCCAATTTCAGCATAAACTGCGCATCGATCGTGAAAGCTAGTTTAGATTACTCATGTTTGTTTTTTTGTCTCTCAATGCAAAATATTGTCCTCCTTGCTTCTGATACTCATCCAGAGAGAATAGAGATTTCTCAACTAACTACTGTTCTTATTCGTTTTACGCCAATTTAAGTTGTTCTGGATCAGCAGACGCTCTATTCGAGTTTTCAACTGCAGAGTTGCGTCAAGTTAAGTCAATTTAAGTTTTTGTGAATGAAGCTTTACCGCCACATCTTTTGCTTTTTAATTTACCCCACACATTTTCTCTACAAATGTATTCTTAACCGCGTAATCTCTATCGTTTCTTTTAGCTTCTGTCAAGTAGACTTTGAGTGACTGGTGCACAGAGCTTCTTGCTTACTTCTATATCCCTTGCCATGAAACGTACGCAGTTTTTAACCCTTGCAACTTTGGCCCTCTCTAGTAAGGCCAGAATTTAATTAATGATCCTGCATAAACGTGAAATTTTCTCCCTTTTAAATGTAATGGCAAGGTATATTCTGCGTATTAAACTCAGAAATTAATTTGAATATACCGCTTGGTCACTTAGATTCCATGTTCTTTATTTGCTTGGTATTATTTCCATTGCAACTGATTGGACATGTAACATTTTCATAGAAAAATACTGCAGATAAATTGTAAAATAAAATATTTTTTCTGATCGATCTCTTGAAGAAAAATTGAGACGTCTCCAATTTTTCGGCATTTTTTTCTGCTTTCAAGAGACATTTTTTATCGTCCAGCTAGGCCAAAAATTCTTTTCATTTGGGCCGGTAGCTGAATTTCTGGACGAATGTTCCTGAATGGACTCGAGAGAAGCGTTTTGGAAACTCCTTACAGTCTAGTTTCAGAGGAAGCGGTTCTCATTTCCTCCCGAAAAGGTACCCGTGCAAAAGTTGGCTTTTGTATGAGCGACCTCTAGTTTCCCAGGTGGGAACGATAGTCGAGATGTTAATGTGAGAGGAATGGGGTCTATTCTAAATGGCTCACAGGTGTGCGATTGGTGGAAACTCGGAAATGTCTTCCTGGGAATGTTCTCCACTTCATCCTCTTCTTATCGACCACCACCTCTCTTCACGCCAGGCGCGCAGCTAGGAATAAAGTCTAGGGGGGGGGGGTTTAGGAGCAACTAATACGGTATGGAATACAGGAGGTGCGAGTGCTCCCCTTAGAAAATTTTTAAAATAAAATATTCAAAATGGTGAGTTTTACGGTTTTCTGGGTAATATTTTATTAATATTTATACTTTTATATCAGTAATATTTATCCGATTAAGTTAAATGGATAAAATTTTAAAATTTCTCTGAGTTCTGGGGGGGGAGTTATCCCCCAAAACCTCCCCTCGCTGCGTCACTGCTTCACACTACACCAATTCAGGGAGGTGGGAAAAACTTTGGGAGGGAGTTGACGTTCTTGACGTTGGGGTTTTTATTGGCGTTGGATCTCGATCAAGGGGACTGCATGGAGGAGGCCCAATTCCATCACATAGAAGGCTGATTTCTGTAGCTACTTCGGTCGCATTTTAATCGGTTTTCAAAAATGTCCGCAGCACGGTGATGAGTGCAATGCGATCCACTTTTTCCCAATATTATTCAATATAATGTTTGTAATTGTGAGGAATAGCATTGAAAATTTATGGATTTGATAAATCACATCATCATGTATATAAATTTCAATTCACACCCCTAATTATACCTAATTCTCCCTTGTTACTCCCTTGTTACTTTTGTAAACCCATTTAAATGCGCGACGGGTGACAACGCATTATGAGAACGTCTTGAGGATCCTCTTTTGTTATATTCGTGATCTCGACTGTCGGTAATTTGCATCTTACAAGTTATTAATATTTAGGTTGTCATCATTAATTCACCTAGGAATGTGTTATTAACCGATAAGAGTAATTTAATTTATTGGATAGTTTTATTTTTATGATTAAGTGTTTTATGCGTATAATTATATTATCAATGTAAAAATCACTTAAAGTGGCTTTTTAATATTTCTTAGTTTTTCGTAAAATTATATAAATCATACTTGATCTGGTCCGAACACTTACCTGGTTGCGAATTTTTTTTAAATCTCACTTCCTTGCTTTCTTGGAGGAACCTTGTGTGTACATATGTGTGCCCATCACTAGTGAAGCATGACTGGTAATTATTACAATGTTGACTAGTTTTCTTGCTCGAATTCATGCAGTTTTTCATTCGTTGTGAAAATATATTGAATTAGGGCATCGGGTTGGTATGGCGGTTTAAGCGTTGCTTCCCGCCCCGTGGGCTCGGGTTAAGCCGTAATCTCCTTGTCGCATTTCGTTATGAGCGGGCTAATGACGACGCCGGGTTTCTCTCCACCCTTCCTTTCCCACCCTTCCCTCATGGCTCAAATGGCCTCAACTGTAGGTCGCCTCCAAGTATCATAACATACAGGGGCGGATCAACATTAAAATTTAGGTGGGGGGGTCATGGCCTGGGTGCGGGGAGTCTGGAACACCCCCCGTGGGAGAGGGGCGTTCTCCCGTGTAAAATTTATTAAAATTACAACTCTAACTTCTCTCACGTTTGGGACTCGCAACCATGCATTTGGATGTGCATTCCCTTTACCCCTTTACAAGAATACTAACCCTATTAAAATATTTAAAATTATTGATAAAATTTAGGGTGGTGTCATGACCCCTGTGACCCCCTCTCCTAAATCCGCCTCTGATACCGTGATACGTATGAAGTAAGTAATGTGAAAGTGTGTTGTTGCAAGTTTCGCTTCGTCTGTGAACACGCGTCAGAATGAATACTATAATTCATCGCGTAGAGCGGCATGTCGAGTTCGCTCTTAGCGGAATGAGTGAAAAAAAGAGAGGGGAAAACTGTGACTAAGCGCCTCCCCTTTCACTCCGCAGCGGAACTTGTCTCTTCAGCTGCCTCGGTCGGTTCATTTCATTTTCAAAGCCTGGCCGACTGTCCGCGAGGCACTGGGGCCACCTGTGTATCGG
The DNA here is from genome assembly GCF_921293095.1 of Ischnura elegans. NCBI lineage: Eukaryota > Metazoa > Arthropoda > Insecta > Odonata > Coenagrionidae > Ischnura > Ischnura elegans. The sequence goes on from NC_060255.1 coordinate 46,076,051, forward strand.
TAGCGAGCCAATTCAATGAGCTCAATGACCTTCAAGTGAAGCCTTTTGCGATTGCACATCACGCTCGTTCGCAATGCGGCGATCGCTAAGTTATTAGGGCACCGCTCTTTGGCCGGGGAGTCGTTCTATTATTTGTGTCCCCCATGCGTGTTCCGTTCAGTCTAATGTCTCAGACATTGCGCTGGCATGGAATTTGCGAGGTTGACGATGCGTCTAGCGTACAAAGCACCTATCTCCTTGGTCTTTAAGGAGACTAAATCGAAACTTGAAGCTTGTACGTGGTGGAAGGGCTCCATATTATCAATAGCAAACACTTAGTTACTTCCACAAAATATTTATAAAAATTTTCTCATTACTATCGGTTTCGGCTATTACGCCATAATAAAAAATAATTTTTTTATAATGGTTTAGTAGCCGAAACCGGTCATAATTATAAATTTTTTTAAATTTTGTGGAAGTAACTAAGTGTTTGTTATTGATAATGCAAGAGGACGCATCGCTCTTGCTCTACCGATCTTCTTTCGTGACGTATTACTCGTTGAAAGCACTGCATGATACAAGTGATTTCGTACGCAGTCACGGGCGCGGGTGCAAAGTTATTTACAGTTAAGTTCACCATTCAGGTGAAGCAAAATATTTTTTCACGGCGAACTTCATCCCTTTTCTTTATACTCGTTTGAAGCTTACTTATCATCTACAAATTTTCAGGACATAAAATAGATCCGTATCAATATTTGCTGCTAAATATCAATATAAGCTTTAAATGACCTATTCGTTGCGAAGACAAGACAATATTTGACCGGTCGGAGGGTGTGATGAGATCTCTTTGAGCAGTAATGCTTCTTCTCGGGACTAATACATCACTATGAGTGGTAGGCACTAAGTAGAATATATTGACAGACTTTGCTTGGCGTAATATTTTTTATTTTTGTGACAAATCTTGCGACACCCAAGTAAGAATTATCTGCGACTAATTACAGAGTTTGTTGAAATTGCTAAACTCCCTTTAAAATTTAACAGGGAAAATTACTTTACTCTGTTTTTATATCTAGATTACGCGACTTTAAAGAAATATGACATTGCATTTAATTGAAATAACTATTCGATTGAACTGTACATGAAAACTGTAAGTAAAACCACCAACAGTTGTGGGCCTTGCTCCTCTGTGCTTATTTATTGTGTGGAAAATATGTCTATTAGAAAATTAATTTGGGATAACCGTTATATTTTTCCATTTTCCCGAAATTTTTAATGTATGAATTATTCGTTAACTATCGTTGGTAGAAGTGAAGCGTATTTAAAAAAAGGCGAAAAAAATTTCTCTACTGAAACGATTAAGTATAAAAGACTCATCTTAAATATTTTAATTTGCGAGAGTATTTTTTCCCTATGCTTCCAACGATTTTCACCGTGCCGCAATCCTTTCTGGTGTGCAGAGACATTAATGATTCAGCTCAATGTGACTTGAATAGGGATGAAAAATTTAGCCCGCAAGTAATTTCGCTGAATTTGGGCGGTTATTGGATTTGACGCCTCGTTTTATCAGACCAACGCTTGCGGTGTTCGCGTATCTCGCCGTTGATGGTGTTGAAGAGATATAGGGGTTGTTTTGAGTGGAAAGGATGGAGGGGATAAGGGTATGAGACAGGGGATCGATCGGTAACCGACTGCGAGAACCCCGTCTCCCTCTAGCTGTTTTCTTCACGAGCACCCCTACCGCTATTTCTCGTGATACCCTCTTTTTTCCCCACAGATTTACTGAAAGTAAAGGAAAATCTGCATGCATGAGATTTCCACCGTACCGAATATTCCATTGGTGGAAAATAATTTTCGAAAAAAAATATTATTTGCGAGGGAAGTATCTTGATGCATTTTATGGATGGTCGAAATTAATTTTGAATGTAAATGTTATGAAATCATTTCCATGCATTGCGTGAGTACATCAGTTATCCGGATCGATTACAGCTCCATTGTATCCGTTTAATGTGATATAGATGCGTTAGGGATACTAAATTAAAATGACTGCTATATTTTTCATAACGGCATGAATTGTGATTGGATTATCTTCATAGGAAAATTGATTTTATTGAAATTCTGACTTTTATCACGTAATCCGAAAAATCTGCCATCCGAAATATTTAAGGTCCATGTTACCATTTTCTTTCTCATTTTTATTGCGTCCGGCATTGCCAGGGCTATTATGCTTAACAGTGGATTGGAAAATATTGTAATCAACTGTGTTGTAATATGACAATTCCCTTTGTTACACATTGACCTGGAATTTCCACGGGCTGTTTAATGTGCACGGCCGGGTAAGAACCGTAATGAGTTCTGTCATGAGACAAGACCTACCGTCCCGTAAAACGGTAGTCATGTAAGACATAGAAGTCGAATGATGATACAGATTTAAGTGTCTAGAATTTCTAGAAGTGGATGAACAGAGGATACGGAAATTCATTTGAAAATATGATTGGAGATGCCGAATAATATTATCGCGACATCCTCGGTATAAACGATAAGGCCATCATCAAAGAAGGCTTTAGCAAACTCAATGAATAAAGTATATATACAAAAAACATCCGATGAATTTTTAAACTTATTTCTCGTGAGCTAGCTTCCGTAATCCTTCTCTTAAGCATAAATACGAATTGTTTATAGTTTCAGTTTGTTATATCACGCACTAATAATCGCGCACGTGTCACGTAATAACAGTGCAGGATGCCTTCTTCCTCTCGTGTGTAAAAAATCCATCACTTCCACCCTTTTAGTGCATGCGCTGTCGTTCGATCACTATGGGAGTTAGAGGGTTTGTTTAAGAATGATTTCTCTTCCTCTTTTCTCTGTTTGACACCAGGTTGTTTCTCATGCTGTTTACGTAAGCTTCTTCCTGTGCGTGTGCACCCTAGTGTTAAGATATATTTTCCCCCATCCGTCTAGCTTCCGTTTGACGTTTCGTTGGTTGGTTTACTTCGTACAAGATAAGGCGGACCCTATGCTCGACTTTGGAACTCCCTCTAGTATTTACTTAAATTTCTCCCTTCAATCGGTTGGCGTAGGTCAGGTTTCATCCTGTGAGCCATACTGTGGCGTGCTTTCAGTAGTGTTATTTCAAAGACTTTTTATCACTATCGGCCGTATTGATAGATTTCCGGTAAAACACGCCAGTGGGGCGACCAACTTGGTCGGATAATAATACCTTTAAGTCGCCTATTAAGGATATGGTATTCATGGATTCTGTTAAGTGAGTTACTAAGAGCTACTAACTTATTATGCTACTGGCCAGCTCGGTAGCCGATACTGGGTAGCTATTTGAGTTCAACCCGTTTGGCTACGCTTGGCAAAACTGAATCCGACTCCTCCGCGGCGCGGAAAATTCGTAAAGCTATCATACAAAAGAAATTGATTCAATAAAATGCATCGAAATATTTACTTGATAATGGATCAATGTAATATTGATTATTGCACCCAAAAAATTATGTTATACCATTGAGAAAGGAGAGATTAATGCGTACTACCGCAGATTTGTTTATTTGAGATGCAGTTATTCCTGTACAAACGGCCGTGTATTCATTGATATGCATATTTATGCACGTTTTTTGGACCGTGTGGTGTGCATTTGGGAATCCAATTGCATGCCGTATGCTGGTAATTGATCACCCCCTGCCAAAAAAACCCTAGAGGTGGCTCGCTTGGTATTATGCAGGTATTACCCGTTTTACTGATGGGGCCGGATCGGTGAAAACTTCGAATGTTGGATCATGAGTCAAGCTGGAATCCTTAGCTTTTACGCACCAAGATACGACGTGGATGGACGCGAGGACGACTAGGCTAGCGAAACTGTAGTCAAACTCCAGGGGCAAAAGCCCTATTTGATGCACTTAGGAAACTCTCGTCCAATCTCACGTTAGGCCGTCGAAGTGTTTTCTTTCGGGCTCCATTAGCGAGGTTATTGCTCTCTATTGATTCATATTTAGACTTACCGACTATGTATCTTTATTTTTTCATATTAATTTAAGTTCACCCAACATGAATACACAATAATAGGGTAAACTATTTTCACAGTTAATCATAATTTCAACCATAATACAAAAAGAACTTAATACAGTAATAGTACAATTAATAACCAAAACAGTCAAGGACAGGTGAATGCCACATTTAAAAAATTCTGTACAAATTTTTAATGTCAATAGCATCGGCAATATCTGTCCGCGAAACATTTCTTTGGATATGTATATATTTGATATAGATTCACTTGAAAGTCCATTGAATAATTACATCGTATCGAGGAGATCCTATAACCCACAGTTATGGTGCTAATCATATACTTTGCTAATATCGATAACACATTCGTATGTAAATAGTAGCTGCATGGCAAAAGAATCATATTGAAGTAGAATATTAGCGTTAACCAAAAACGCATGAAAGTATTCTCACAGCGAACGGATGCTTAGAGGGAATGGGGTTCCTAGCATTCTCCAACGTATTTCACCCCGTGGTTTCGTAGCATAGCGCCTGCTTTTATTCTTGTGGGACATTTCTGTGTGGAATCAAGAGGTATCAGCCGAACATCCCCATTTCTCAAGTATTGTTGCTTCTTTTTCTTGATTTTTTTACCAACCATTTCACAATGGGGAACTTGCATGAATTTTTTTTATTTCATAGGCGGACAGAAAATTATTTTCTGAATACAACAAAGAAAACCGCATGTAAATCTGAGTTTTCGTTCGCGAGATATTTAATGATAAATATTACGAATTTTAAAGCGCGGGAAAAACTCCCTCGCCCCCCAAGCCACTGCCGACGAAGCCTCGATGACGTCAAAGGTGCCTAAACATCACGCGAAGCTATTGTTGTGATTGTTTGTAATAGTTGCCAGCAGTTGTGAGAGCTTCGTTTGTTAGACGTGTTGATTATTTTATATTTAAAGATAAATATCCGACGATAGAGGCTTGGAAGCCCTCGTATTTTGCATTATTTATAATATTAATATCTGAGTAAGGGCATAAAATATAAAACTAGAGCAGTTAAACCAAAAATTTGATAATACCTAAATAACATCGTTGTAGGAGTCTGAGCCACGGCCATTGGAAAGGGGATACGTTAATTGTAAGTTGATGTTATCGACGGCATATCATTCATTTAAGTATGTAATTAGAACGATTTTGATGTTTACTAATGTCCGCTTAGCTTTTATATACAATAACTTCATCCGTTTATTCGTAGGTACCGGAGAATTCGTCGTTTAGGACTGTCTGTGCTTGTATTATGGGGTGAATTCCAGTCAATGCAACTTTTGCTCGCTGATTGGAGACATCTAGGAACATTTTTGTGCCAAAATAGTGTTGTTTTCAACGTGACATCTCCCGTTAAGCTACTGCTAATAATCACAGTGCCAGTGGTTGTAATGCACAAAGTTTGACAAGGTTGAAAAATATCGGCCATGAGTTATCAGTGTTCCATCGTGATTGAATTGTAAAAAGTGCTACTACGCCATCGATAAATGTCTAACAGTAGTGTAAAAATTGTCAGTGGCGTGCTAATCTCCGTTGTTCACCGTAGATATGACATTTCACGATCACGCTATTGAAATAAAAACTGTGTGTGAAGTTTGTTATTCCATTATTTCAACGAATAGTAGTGAGAAATGTCACCTGTGTCACTTGTGTGGGCTAATTTAAGGGTTTAAATCAGTGAATAAATAGTTGTTTTCATCATAACGAGCTCTGTTATTGTAAGTTGTACGTGATGAATATAAGAATGTGATAGTGACATCCAGTTTTTGATAAGAGTATTTGCCTATTTCCCACTATATTATTATGGTATATGCTAGTATATTGTTTATGGATTTACCTATATTATTGAAATAGGTTGTAGCTTGTGTGTGTGTTGGCAGCGGAACCGATTCGCGATCTCACATGTGGATTGTGTGCAGACTGTTTTGCTGTGAATTCGTACCGTAGGACGGATAGGGCTACCTTCTCCGTTAATCCGGCGTTGCCAAATTCAACAGCACAGCTTACTCTAATGTCAACAGCACAGCTTACGATCGTTATCCTCCAGTATTACAAGTTTCTTTTACAACTCGATTTGCCGCCGACGTATAGCAATAATTTGTCTTAACAAATTCCATGAGGGTCGTGGCATCAATTTTTGGTGTTCTAAAAAAAGGCTGGTGTCCTAACACCCCATGCCACACGCCTTTTAGGCGGCTTGCGGGGTATTATGTAGACGTAGATGAATTTCAGGTGTACTATTCGAACGAGTGGCAACGTTATCATCCATTTTTCTGATAACCAAAACACACGAAGTGAAACGCTTGTACTTCATCATCCCGATGCCGCATTATTAATATCCCAAGTAATAATCTAGGCACAATAGCAATAGGAAAACTTTCCCAAGAATAACAGAACAAAATAAAGTGACGATGAGCGGCTAAATACTCCCTCAAAACAAATTTTACACCATGCGCTCAGCGTATTTCCCTACTCCCTACGGTTGTTTAGGCACCTATGACGTCACGCCTGGCCTCGGCAACGCTCGGGTGTCTTCGCGCAGTGGTCGGCTCGGAGAAATTTTTCTCGATTTTAAATGCAATTTTTTAATTTCTTTTGATGTTGAATGGAGAAACTGAAGGTATTTTTGCGAGCTAATGTATCCATTTGACTTATTCAAAATAGTTTTTAGAGCAATCTACGACCCATGCAAGTTCCTCATTCTTCACATTTGTAGTTTACAGAATGTATTACACTATCGATGTGTAGATATTTTACTAAAGCACTCCATGGAAACCTACCTTAATATGTAGAATACTTTAGTAATAATATATGATTTTCAATTATTTAAAATGTGTTCGATTTATGCAAAAACCGTGGTTGATGTTTTGAGTGTCTTTCGTATTCAGGAGGTCCAAATACTCGAAGAAGGACTACATTTACGAAGACAGTTTTTGTGACCATGCAATTTCTTGCTTAATATAATTCTCAAGTGTCAATAAACCGTCTTTTTATGCTAAATATTGAATCCATTCTCTACCTTTAAAGAATCTGTTCTCATATAATGATTGAGCTAGTATTGACCATTGTTTACTCTCTACCCTCGGAAAATTTCTTTATGATAGTTTTATATTTAAAACAAGTTATAAATCGCGAGGGGAAATCGATCAACCGAAAGTGATGGGCCCTCTTAATATTTTAAAGCGTCGCTGATCATCGCTCTAGGACCTTTTGGTAGATTTACCCCTGGCAGAATGCGTGTAATGGGCCATTTTTCTCCCGCGCAGACGTCCTGCCATGCTATTTTTAAGCGAGAAGGGTGAGGGAAAAATCGTGGAACACCTCGAAGTTCCTTGATCCTGTGTCGGTAATGTGGTTGCGAAGACGCGTACAATTTTGGAATGGAGCATTGAACTAGTCCGTGTGCATGGCGAGAGGAAAAAGACATTCCGTCTATTTCTCCTCAAGAAAGGAATTTCTTTCCGTCCACCCCTTGCATTGCTAAGGCTACCCTCCGTGTATCGAGTGTAATCTTGTGAGGATGTACTGTATAACCTTCCTCTATTTCAGATTTTCTTCTCGCGTTATTGTGTTTCTGCTCTTCGGTCGGCTTACTGTGATTGGAGAGAATATTTGCGAAGCTTAAAAATGTTATTTTTATCCTAAAATTATGAACAGATATTTTTGCATGGAAATATATTAGATAAAGTGGTAAAAGATAGACTTTTAGCAAGTACGAATGTTGTAATAATTTCATATTTGCTATCTTTGTTCCCTCAGAGTTATAGAAAGATATGGTATGTTGAATTTAGGATGTTAGAAATGATTTTATCTCTTTTAATGACGTGTGATTAAGCTTAGAAAATTTTCGCGGGGAAACATCTACTTTCGTGACTAAATTAGGGTTTCTTTTTAGATATAAGTAGCTAAAATTCTTTCATAAGTCTCTTGTAGTTAGGAAGGTATCCCGCTCTAAATTAATGATGGTGCAAACCATGTATGAACCTTTCGGCCGCTTAATTATAATGCCTGCCATCTATATTAAGCCACCGTTTATAGTATCACTACACGTATTTGTGTGGTACAAAGTTTAATTTCATACGTATTCTATCTTTTCCGCATCCTTTGTTATTTATAATGCTGATAATGCCAGGTTTACCTACGTATTGATCCATCCTACTTACTGATTGTCTTTAATGTCAAGTAAAACAAAGTTCGACCTTCTCCACTCATCTTCAGGATTCTCAATTGTTTGTTTTATGGTCTTTTCATAATTTTATGAATTCTTGGTTAATTAGTAAGTCATAATTAATACCTACTTAGAATTTGACTTTTTTAAGCCAGGCAATCTCTGGAGCGTCTTATTGTTTCTTTATGTTTAAATTGTCGTCTATGTCTCATTGTCAAGGAGAAGTATACTCCTTATAAATGTTGAAATATAATTCCTTCTTACTTAAATCATTACGCAACTGCTATTAGCCTCTTTTGGAGTGGATATTAATTCATATGTCTAAATGTAGCCTATCGAAGTGATTTCCGTAAAATGCGGCGAAGGGCATTCATTCCTTTCCATGGCAATGATTAACTTTCCGAAGGTTTTCTACAGTCAATCGGAATGCTAAAAACGAGCGTTTCAGAAAACGACTCCATTTATTACTGGGAAGCACAAAAGCGTTTTTTATAAATATAACGTCTTTGAAACCTTCGGAAAGTGTGTATTCTCCGGGGACAGTGTCTAACGCGACCAACGCGGAGTGTTTACTAGAGTTGTAGCCGAAAACAAACACAGCCGCCAATGTAATTTTTGACGCCAAACATGCCGTTGGGGGCAAAACAAATAATTTTGAGAATTACCCCGTAGGGGATCGTAGTGGAGTGTCGTGAGTATGAAAATGTGAATAAGTTGGGCTGGGCTGCGCTTTTATTTTAATTTTTAGTGGAAGTTGCTGGAATTTGACTCTTAAATTGCGATCGGCAGTGTCAGGCTTCTCTTCGTGGGAATGACTAATATCCCTCCATATTGAATAACGCGGGATTTCATCATGGATAGTGAGTCAAGTAAAAGTCTTTCTGGAGAAATGATTCAATGGATTGCTTAAGAACAACTCAGCATAACAATTTGGAATAAGAACATTATTGATCCATTATTTCATAAATTCTTTAACAATTTCATGCAAATAACAAAAGCGTGCGGTGCGGCTTTCGTAACTGTAGATTTCTCAACCCAGATCGTCACTGTAGTTTTGTTTGGGCTTGTCCTTGGGTCGAACTTCTTCATTGGATTTTTAGAAATCTAGTTTCCTCAGCGTCATAATTCATAAAAAGAATTGACGATTGAACCGTGAATAATTTCATCTAAATGCCATTTTAAAGCATGTGGATACAATGCTAACGCCATTATTTTATGCTATATAAATATGCGATGGATACTCACAACCACTATGTTATTATCTGTCCGTTGCTTGAAAACTGTGTGTGCGTAAATTCTTGAAGGCAAGCAGTCGTTTTTAAAAGGAGTAACTTTTGCAAAGAGTGGATGCCTGCGACACATGCGTAGGAGCTATTTCTCGAGATACAGGTTTGAAGCATTTTGAGTTGGTAAAATTGCTTGTTTTTTTTCATTTGTAGTGGAGATTTTATTCATCACTTCCAGCTTTTAGATCATATTCTGAACAACGTATGAACGTATGTAAAATTTTCCACAAATGATTTGTTTAATTTTACTTAAGGATCGGTATCAATATATTTTTACTATCTTCAGGTTAAGCAAGTAGAAAATGTGAAACTGGTGGTGAAGAAAACTTGAGTGTTTGTGGAAAATATGCAGTAACTTTTAATTTACTATTATGGTTGAATTCCGCCGGATTTATCCTAGAAAACTCTCAATACATGCACAATACAACAATAAAGGACGGTAATCCAATTAAATTTTACCGCTCCGAAAATAAATAACCATTTTTTTATCAAATGAAGGGGATGAGCCCCTAGGTTAAGCTACACTGATCCTCACGCTACTTTTGTTTTCGTTTGTCTCCTGGTCGAACATCTTCATTTTCTTTCGTTGATCTAATCTATTAAGCTTTTTCTCAAGTTCCTATTTTATTCCCCTATTGTTAGCCTACTCCTCTCCCATATTTATAGGATATTCCTGCGGAGTCGGCTATGAACTATTTATCGTTGCATCCGCCCCACTTGGGTCACCTTGATGGGGTCGGACGTGGATCGGAGATTGATTAGCCGAGTTGGCGTGCGACGCGTGTGGAGCACGTGCGTGCCTTTGGCGATTAATTGCGTGTATTCCCTTGGGCGTGGGGAAGAGGGGTCTGTGTGTTGGAAGGGTTCGGAATTCGTCCATTGAGCAAGGGAGGGGAGGTTGGAATGGATGGTCCCGACTATTTATAGTCTCGTGCTTACAGGAGGGGGGAGGGTCGAGGTAATTGCTGAAGGTCCCCTACTTTTTTCTTTCGTTCTCCCACCATTCCTCATCCCTTTTAATTCCTAAACCCATTCCGAGGGGAAGAATTAGCTGCACGCTACGTGTTTTGTCGGTCCTTATTGGACGTAGGGCCTGAATCAGTGCGCACGCAGACGTTTAAGAGGACGCATCACTCCCGCTAACTCAAATTAAACTGAAATCTACTCGGACAAGGGGCATCTTGGCTTCCGGGTTTGCTTCCGCGTCGATTCATCTTCGTACGACTGTTTCGCCGGCGTTGCAGCAAGGGTCTTCAGGTTTGAAGCCCCAGCAGACGTATTCAGACTTCAAATCTAAAGACTTCTGTTGCTACGTAGGCGAGACCGTCTTTCGAAGATGAATCGACGCGGAGGACAACCTGGAAGCCAAGCTGCTCCTATTGCACCAGTTCCGGGAAGCCTCCATCTACTCTGACAAGTTCAACCGATGCAGTCGTGATATATTGGAAGTTCGACACATTGAAATGAAAGGTTGTTGTACTTGTCCACAATTATTTAATGCGTACGACGCGTTTCGGGTCACAGAGCCATTATCTGGCACAGGACATTGTATACATGAGATCATCATATTTTAACCGTGGAGGAAAGGGTGGGTGAGGATTTGAGAAGTTTAAGGAAGGGGTAGGAAACAGACATACAGTGCGGAGACTGTGAGAAAACATGCAGCTAAAGAGGTTCGGAAAAACCCAGGGGTGGAAGGAGAACTTTATGACTTTAGGTCTACGGACATGACTGTTGAAGGATGACACTGGGAAAATAACCACGGAAACGTGGAGGTCAATGGGGTGGAGAAGAATAGAATAGCCTTGGTAACGTAAGTTTTAAATGAATAATTTGTTACTAATAAAAAATACTGCCGGTGGTTGGGAACCTGTGATTTATACTTTTAAGAGGCCTGCACTGTGCCCCAGCAGTTGCAAATAATGAATAAATTAGGAATTAATATTCCGAATGTTGCGTGATAGGCCATAATCGTTTGATAATTAATGAATAACCCGTATAACTATCTTCATCAGATTTTCAATTGAAAACACTGTTACCATGGGAATAACCCGTATAACTATCTTCATCAGATTTTCAATTGAAAACACTGTTACCATGGGAATGTTATTTGAAAGTTAAGGATCAATTATAGCTTTGCAGGGATCTACGGATTGCAGGGATCATAGTTTTTTTTTGCTCCAATAGTTGAAGGAGTATATGACGGATTCCATCCGTGTTGAACCTTGATTCTTAACTAATCTTAAATGAATCCTATGATATTGTATTTTTTTAGCCACACAATAGTTATTCTGTAAATGTATCAGTGAGTGCTAAATTTGTCATGCTAGTAAAAATCTGTAGTACCTATGTATTTTGAATAATATTTGAATTTCTCGATAAAGCATCGTTTTTTCCGTGCAGCGCAATTTTTCAGAGAATTTTTATGAAATAACTGGTGTTATTTTACAGTAATATTTTTTACTGGTTTATATCTGTAGAAATAATTTCGGTAGAATAAATGGACCTCCTCTCAGACTGATTCCATAATATTATTCCGAAGAAAATGGTGTTCAGAGTTCCTTTTCTAAGGATTTGTACAGAACATGGGGTCTTGTTCCGTAGAAAAAAATTTAGAATTAATATCTGCCCTTTCTGATTGATTTTTTACAATTTGTTCTATCAAAAATGAGGAATATTAAGGAAGTGAAAAATTTAGCTTTAGCTATGTAAGCTAAAAAATGAATTATCGCGGTTTTTGGAGCTGGAGCGGAATGTGCAATTTGGACTCTACTCCGTTAGTGAATTACCGTACGTTCACTCTATCATCCGGCACGAGCCGGGATTCCTGTGCTCCATCACGTGCCCAGGAATATTAAGGAAGTGAAAAATTTAGCTTTAGCTATATAAGCTAAAAAATGAATTATCGCGGTTTGTAGATCTGGAGAGGAATGTGCAATTTGGACTCCGTTAGTGAATTACTGTACATTCACTCTATCATCCGGCACGAGCCGGGATTCCTGTGCTCCATCATGTGCCCAGCTAGCGGAACTTAATCTCCCATATTTCACTGGTAGTTTAAAATGAAATCGTATGTTCTTAGAGTAAAACAAGTTTCAATTAACTTACTCGGCTCATTCTTACATACGGATTAAGACGAAACCATTCCTCCTTTTTCCATCATGAGTGGTATCTGGCTCAATTTGATAGTGATGGAATTGTGGTCTGGTATAAACTGCAAAGCTTTTATTTAATTAAGCCCAAAGATTAATTTTTGAGGCAGTTATAATCATTCAGTTCCGTACAACTTTAATTATTTAATGCTCTAAAAATCCAGAGTGTTAAATAAAATGTCGAAAAGACGATACCGAAGAAAAACCGTTTTCATGGTAACTGCTAAGTACATCTAAAACAATGTTTGCGTTGCCATATCTCGGTGACTTAAGAGTTGCCACCCTATTTTGATATGCAAAAAATGCGTAAAATTGTCTCCCCTTCCACTTTTTGAAGCATTGCAGATTCCTCCTGAAGCACCCTGTATTTATTTATTCTTACGTTCTCGCCTCATTCTCCCTTTCCTTCCGATCCGTTCCGGCCTATTTAGCGCGAAGAATGAATGGACGTCCATCCGTCGTGGCCGTACTGCATTATTTGATTCAGACGCGTCAAAAATTCGCAGCTTCTGCCGGGAATTTTTACTCATAATTTTGACCCGCTTCACCTCCCCACCCTCTCGAATTCTATGCAGCCACGATTCAGCCCATCTGTTTGTTGTGTTGGCTCACCTCTCCGCCGTATCTAGGTGACGGGACGGTTCTCCGGATTTCCGCTGTTCTCCTTTCGGCCTCGTTCCCCTTGCATACATTAATTCCTTGCCGCTTGTATTGGGAGAAATTCTCACATTTGCTTTCCATTTAATAGACGAATCCACAGCTGGATAAGGCCATTTTATATGCGAATCCAAATAGAAATGGGAAGATCGAGAATCGAGTCTTTGCTAGTGTTCTAAAGAAGCACGGCGGTCATCAAGCATCATGAATCATTTATAGTTTGCGGCACAATGTCGTGGAAATTCATATTATTGTTTAAATGAGGCATTAAACAATTTTACACTTGATTTATGGGCATTTGACGCGTGTCGTTGTGTGTTAAAACTTTTGATAATGTTGCAGTACCAAACTGAACGCGTCGTGCGCCTATAAATGTAGGGGAAAATTGTGCAATATATCGTTTAAAATATAATAAGCGTCGCGTCCTATAGCCTTAGCTAAGACTGCCGTAATAATGGCGGCTACTCTTCTATAAGGACATTTGAATAGAGGAAAGTAAACAGTATTCGTAAGCATTCGTGTGGGCAGCCGCACTCAAAAACATGGACTACTGCGAAAGATGATCAGAAAATAAGGCCCAGGGGACCTGTTGCTGACGGTGGGTGCTTAACATCAAGTGACAGGTAACGTGAGAAACCCGGTGTTGTACCGAAGGATAGGGAAAGAAAGGGAAATGTTAAACGTCATACGCTAGAGAGGAACCCGGTGGATTGGCCGTGTTATTATTAGGTTAATGCGTAAAATATATAACGGAGGTATAAATCTCTTGAATAGTTCCCCGAGGAAGACTAAGAGATCAAATATGCAATTGTGAGTGATGGGGAAGGACACACGGAAGAAGATTCTTAAGGAACTAAAGGAATCAGCTCGGGGACGAGTGAAATACATCAACCTTGTAATTCTTTGAATGTTTGAACTAGTGTTATCGCTTGTGGAGAATCATAAAGCTCGATTTAACTCTTCCATTTCACCCGATCAACCTTGTATACCTCAGAACAACTCATGAGCAAGATATGTGATGTTTTTTTGTATTCTTTGGGTGTATTTATAAATACACCTCTCTGTCTCACTCAGTACAATAATGGCGAATTACCACGTATGGGAGTGAATGAGAAACCTGATCCTCTTGTTTCTTAACCTGTGTATTGCTGCCTTTGATGTAAATTTTCACAGTTATTCGAGTAGTTCTGTAAAACATGAAAATCGACGATAATGTATGTAACATTCTGAAATTATTTCCAATTTTCTGCTTTCAGGTCCGAGACATTTTCTTCTGTGCCTTCGCAATTTAAAATTTGCTAGTACATATTTGGTTTGGAAATAAAGCCCTGCAGTCGGCTATGGGTCGAAAATAACTATTGCGGCTTTGAGAATCAGGATATAAATCCGTTACCTTATCACAATACCATACGTTACATTCCAAATAATACATTCTTACATACTTTGAAGGCTGTTTTAAAAATGTAATCATCGGTTTGAGGATGTTAGTGACTACCCATGTTGTTTTATGTTCCTACTCCATATACTAAATTGTTTTTTTTTCCTTTTTCCAGGTGAGTTGACTCTTCACTGACCTTTTTAACTGCTAACTTGTGGGTTCATCACCTTTGAAGTATGATGTAAGTAAAAGCAATAGATTAGTCTCTCCAAGCGTCTGGCCAGTCGACGGGTATACACTATAGATCATATTTTCATTGAATTTAATATGTATGAGGCGGAGTATTTAATTGATGCTAATATAGACCAAAAGTCTCTTTTAGTTGGATCATCTAGATTTATTTATTAGGTGTTTTGCCATTGGTTCGTTTTTATGTTTTTTATAGTTTCTTTATTTAGATTTCATCCTCTTAACAGCTCTAGTGGAAGTTGCATCGTGCAGAATAAATTAGAAAAGTATAAATCTCTTTCAGTTGGATTATCTAGATATTTTTAGTTGGTATTTTGTTATGGGTTTGTTTCTTACGCTTTCAATTCTCTTGGCAGTTCTAGTAGAGGTTGCATTGTACAAGTTATAATTTACTCCTAATTACTATTGAAATTTCTGGAAAAAAAAACTAAAAATAATATACCCGCCCATTTAAACCATGTCATGTTTATAAAGTAATTCAACTTAATTTTTTAGATATATAAGATTTATTTTTGACTCTAGTACTGCATTTTAGCGTAGCACTCAGAATGCAAAATGGAATAATTAAGATACGGAAGATATCAAATTAACCTCAACGCCGCGGCGATTACCTCTTTGTACCGGCGATGCACCGGCGCGCCGGTACAACGTATGTCAATTTATGGCAACAAAGTGAGTTTACTCGCAAGTAAAAGGTCCTTGAATTGGGGAAGTAGTGTCATCAGTAGTATCATATTTAAGTCTATTTTATGAATCGGGCTTTTGCCATTCATTACACGGTAATGTTAGGGGCTGGATGAAGTTCATTGGTGGTTCTTAAATTCTGGTCGAGTCTGGTCTCGTTGGAAACACCACTGAAAATGTTCAATTTCAACGATTGACGGTGGTTGTTATTGTTACATTTTATGCTATTTATGCATCTTTAAGCCTCTCCAATAAATACGTTTTTGTTCTGCCTGCTATTAAGTTAATCCATTATGCTTTTCGTTAATTGGAAGGTTCTACCTTGTTCATTTTTATCGCCAGAGTTTTCACATGCATGCTTAATTTTTTATCCCTCCTATGCAGTGTTTGGTATTATTTCCTCTCCAGTTAATAAGATTCCCCGATTGACAAATGCTCTTGGACAGAACTTCAATTCACCCTTAAATTATGTTATCTCTCGTTTAAATACATTTACTTATTTTTATCTACAAATCTTTCCTCTTATAGGAAATTCATCATTTTATAATCTACCCTACTTTTTAACTGTTTCAAGGATTTACCATAAGATAAATATTTAGGGTACTTCATAATTTTTCATGCTATCGAATAATGTTCTAAGTCAATTGCAAAGTGAAATGTCAGAGTGAAATCCATCGTAAAACTAAAAACATGCCTTGCAGTGGTAACTTACAAATGTAGGCATTATAGCAATTGAGTATTTCTTACCGACTATACTATGGGAAATTAGTAATATGCTACCGTCTTTGATGGCTGAAAAAAGTTCTGTCTTTTCAATGAATTTAAGAACTTCTACTTCTTTGGGCATAGTCTAATATAATATCTACGCTTACGAATAGGCCATCCTTTTGAGTCTCTGAGCTGAGACCAAGCTGTCGGTCGTTTTGGTAGAGTTATTGGGTTTTGGTTTTTTTTATAAGACCCCTGGAAAGGAGGAGATTTTGGCCTCATAGCCATCCCTCCCAAACGCTTGCGGTGATTTCTTCCGGGTGCCAATATCTTTCGGAAATCCGCCGTCGTTTCATATATTAAACTTTCCCTCAATCATCGATGAAAACTCTCTGGAGTGAATACGATTGCGTTCGTAATCGTGATACGTATATGGCGTTCAGTTTTACAGTCTTATTGAATATATGAGAAAGTGAGTCACGAGAAACTTCTAAACTTTTCTCTAAAAGTTATTAAGTTTCGTCGCGTTTGCACTTTGGAACAAATTTTTATATCTTATAGAAATCATAGAATCATAAATCTTCATAGAAAGTGTTTTCTTATGATTTGTATGTTTTACTTGATTTACTTTATCTTGATACCTTAATTACGTCCAGTTGTACGATCAAGTCCGTCTTATTGAATATCTAACGAAGTGAGTCTCTGGAAACTTTTAAACTTTTCTCTAGTTGAAGTTTATATCACCACGTATTTTCACGATGGGACAAAAATATCAAAACTCTTCGTCCGAAGTGTTTTTTTTTCCATGATATTTACCTTTCACTTGATTTACTTTATCATGATACGAAAAATGTATAAGTTGTTTGTTGTTAACAATTATGTTTGAAAATGTAGGGCTCCCATTTAAGTTTGGCAGTTTCCTTATTATTTAAGGTTCTCTCACTTGGTGATTTTACTTTTTGGTGAGTTGTATAGATGAAGGTGAAACTCAGCCCGAGTAAGAATCTAGCATTAGAATAGTGCAAATCAGGTTAGAGTGGTTAATATTTGAGCTTAATTAAACGAGAGCTTTGATAGAGTAGAAACAATACGATTGCGCAACCTTCTCTTTTAGAGACTCATTTTTTATGACAATTATGATCGCTCATTTTCATCCAACCTTTAATTATTTAATTTATTTACATATGCAGAGTATTAAATGAAATGTCTGGAAGGGTGAATACAAAAAAAACCGTTTTCATGCTTAATGCAAAATTCATCCAATGCTTGTATGAGTTATGAGCCCTATTGGGGGTCCTTAGTCACATCCCGTTGTTCCAGCACATTTACCTCGAGGAATGCAGAGGCTTCTATCCGGCATGGTTATGTCCTATTATTTTATTCGGAACTCGGAGTACATATGTACAAGATTGCCCTAGGTATTTGCGTAGTAACCAAAAGATGAAGCTAAATGTGAAACCCGCAACTGCTGTAGCAATATCAGTAGGGAAGTTATTATACTTAAAGATATGTTTTGTTAAAATCCTAATGCTGCCCCTAATGAGTGCATAATTTAATGAAAATTAAATTTCGGATCGAAATATCACGATAGGAAACTGTCGTCGTGGCCAGCCAATCAGATCCATCACTTAATGTCAGATATTGCCGTTTAAATCTTAGCTCAATGTGTAGAAGCCGATTTCTCTCCGTATTTGTACAGGATGTTTTAGTAGGAATCTGCAATACTTCAGAAGGTTTCAGCTCTCGTTTAATTATGCACAAATATTAATTGCGTCAGAGAATTATAATCGCACATATTCGTCCAACCTTTATTATTTAATGTCCTTGTATATCCAGAGTATTAAATGATATATCGGAAAGGGTGAATACCCCAAAAAACCGTTTTCATACTGACTGCAAAGTGCATCCAAAACAAAGTTTGAGTTGCTATAGCTCTGTAACAAAGGAGTTGCGACCCCATGTTTATAGGCAAAACATGCTTAAAATTGTCTCCCCTACCGCCTCCTAAAGTATTACAGATTACTCCTTAGACACCCTGTATTTATTGATATTCTCGCCTCATTCTCCTTTTATTTCTGATCAGTTCCGGCTTATTTACCGCAAATAATGAAGAGGTGTCCATCCGTCATAGCGGTACTGCATCATTTCATTTAGACGCGTCAAAAATTCGCAGCTTTTGCCGGGAAATATTAGTCATGTTTTTGGCCCGGTTTACCTCCCCTTCGTCTCCCTTAATTTAGTTATTTGATATCCGATCTACTCATCGATACTCACTCATTCTTTTTTTGTTTCCCGTGATATTATGGAAGCTGAACTTCCTCAAGATAGCCATGAAGTTGGGGTAGGTGTTGAGAGGGGAGAAGTCAGGCTGGAGAGCGGCAGGAGATGCGATGAAGTGTTCGCACGTGGAGTTGGGAAAAAGCGGTGGCGCTCGAAGGGAATCCTTAATCGGACCCAAGCGAATGGGACGTCTATTGAAAATCAATATTACGTGGCAAGAGAGTGGTGACTGGATAAGTGCGCTGGCCTGGCTATCGAGGTGCCGTGGCAGTCTTGGGTTAAAATTCCGATGGGTACCCATTTCATGTAACATCCTGTTCTCTACGATTTTATTTTCATAATCTATCTATATATAGTACGTATAAAAGAGGATGTCTGTTTGTCTGTCCGCTTTGCGTTTCCATACGGCTGCACGGATTGCGACCAAAGTGAGTACATCGGTGCATCTCATGCTCCAGAAAGACGCAGTGCTACTTTCAGTTGTCTACGACGCGTCTTTTGCGTCGTCATCTCATTTCCGTTTGTTACGTCACGTCATGCAACTCTGCGGTAGAACATCCTGATGGGTATGCTCTCCTCCTTACACGCTAATGGAGGAAATATTAAAATCCTGTATGATCTTGATATTCAATTCTTCGTCAAAACTTTCGCGGATACTCGTCAAGGTAGATAAAAACTTTTGGGCTATGTCGCCGCGTCAATTTTTTGGTCGCTTTCCAGAAAGCGACCAGCATCAGTCGGGAAACTTTGGGGCCACCCAAAAATTGACGCGGCGAAAAAGTTTTATTTATCATCATGACATTCAAGTTCCAAGTGTCCCACTTCTCTGGGTACTATCCTTCCGTGCAACGCCTGGTGGCCTGCTAGTAATATAGTAAAAATGAAGTTACAGTAGAACCTCGATAACAAGTGTCTCAATGGGAATTATGGAAACAGTCCTGTTATCAAGGTGCTCTTTTTATTGAAAGTCGAGTTATCAAGGTTACTTTGGCTATCAGTCTTGATATCGAGGTTTATGAAATCGTCAAATACCTTCATAACATATTCTAATGATAGAATCATGTATAGAGTCGCGTTATCGAGGTTGACGTCTTAAAACGGTTTATTATAGAGGTTTTGAGTTATGTTGTGAATTCATGCGAAAAAATCCGTGCTATTGATATGTTTTGGATAATAATAGTCGCGTTAGAAAGGTTGATTTAACATTATCTATTATGGCAACCTCATGGGGGTTTGAAAATTGTACTTTTAATGGAGGTTGTCGTGTTATTCAGGGTCGTGCTAGCGAGATTCTACTGTAGTATCTAACTATACGAACTATCCCACCAACCATGTGGCGGGCTGTGTTCGGACACCAACTGTTAACCTCAAAGGAATGCAAAAGAAGCAGGTTTTAGAAATGGTGGAAATTTTGAAGTTTTGGCGCAATTCATATTTTTTTAATCGAAAAAAAACAAGACATCTATTTGACGTCTGGTTATGTTGTATGGATTACATGGGAGTCATTTGTTGGAAACAAAGAAGTTCAAGGAGTTATTTGTTACCATCAGCAGGTGCGCGTTGGGAGAGAAACCACCCCAGAGCTCAGAGAAATTTTTAAGTTTCATCCATTTTACATTATTTGAATATTATTACTAATATAATAGTGTAAGAATTACTAAAATATCCCTCAGGATGTCGTTAAGTTCACTATTTTTAACCATTTGTCTTGAAATTCCGCAATTTATTAATCTTTCGGAAGTCCTAAGAAGGGTAGGAGAGAAGAGAAGCCTCATGAAAACCTTAATAAGAAGACGGAACAACCTTATAGGCCACATCTTGAGACATGATGGCCTGATGAAGACAATCGTCGAAGGACAGGTGGAAGGCAAGAATGGAAAAGGAAGACCTCGAACAAAATATATGGAACAAGGAAAGAGAGATGTGAAAGAGAAGAAATACGTAGGAGTGAAAAGATTAGCTGATAGGAGAACTGAGTGGAGAGCTGCGTCAAACCAATCCTAGGATTGTTGACCAGTGATGACGATTAATCTTTCACCTCCCGCTTACCCTTGCGGGTATTCCATACCCTCCAACTCCCCCCAGCCTTAATTCCTCGTTGCGCCCCTGACAACCAGTGTTGGCTAAAGAAATAATTGTGTGAAATTTATTATTGTTTCTGAGAAAAAAGTATTGGGCTCAAGTGCAGTTACTCCGTACAAAAGTAATCATTTACGATTTTATCATTGATTTGAAAAAGTAATCAGTCAAATTAAGGTTAAAATTACAATGACTTCTTATGTAAGAATGTCTACTCTATAGACCACCTTGCAATTGTCGAATATTAGAGTATAAATGTGGAATAAGGAAATTGCTGAAATTGCAATTTCACTTGCGATACATACAATTATAACTCTTGTAACTACGCATATTTTGTACCCATTATTAGTAGGCTAACACATATGGGTGGCTGAACCTTATCAAGCAAATGATGGTACTCGGGGATTCGAAGTCATCTGTAGGCCTAGGTAAATGAGTGAAATCAGTAAAGTAATCGTCGATTACGAGCAAGTGACGATTACAACGAAAGTAACGTTTCCTCTTTTATCGTAAAGAGTAAATTACTAGTAGAAATTAAATTTCGTATAAAGTAATCGTTACTTGTGCAAATTACTGCAAAAGTAGTAATCGTTGCAAGTAATACGATCACTTTTACTCTGTTCCTTGCCAACACTGGTTACATCTATGCACATTATCACATGCTCATTTTCATGCAACTATACTTATTGTCATTCAAGTATGAATGTATGGCCCGTTGTAGAAATTATCTCATTGCAAATTCGTTCATTCATTCGTTGATTCATGCATACACCTGCGTGCAGTGAGCATAAGTGAAATATATTTGTATTCAATTGTTCTTCATTTTTATTCATATACCTCTCTTCTAGTGTATTAGTCAGTCTGTTTCAGAGCCCAAAGATTTTTTTCTGCCATGTAGAAATCTGGGGCTATAGGCATTCGTTGACCTCACTAAGCCAGTGCCATTCTTCCTCATCGTTCCGCGTTGGATTTCAGGATATAAATTTTTTTGGGCGCTTCCACTGACGAGCCCTAGGATTTATGGACTCACCGCTAGAGCCATTTTCCCCGTGGGCACTGAGGGCTGCCATCAATTCGAACAGCTTTCAGTTCTGCCTCTTCGGGGGCGCTGTCATCATTCAAGGTGCCCAGTCGGCTCGGCTCATTGACTAGAATAATGTTCCGCCTTGACGCCCTGCACAGGTGGTGGTCTTCCGCAGAATTCGCGGATATGAAGCAAAAGGGTTCCATCTGTTGGATTAGTCGTGAATTTTCCAGTGTGGGAACGCGAAAAATTATTGTGATCTTGCCTTAAAAATATAATCTACCTTTGTTATTTTCCATTTGGTTTTTAAAAAATGTCTTACTGATTGTTGTTTGTGAGTAGTTCAGTAGGTCTGACCTTCACAGTGATAATTTTAAGGCCGCGGTATTCTGGCTGTGCAAAGGTAGCATAATAATTAGTCTTTTAATAGGAGGCTGGAAGGAAAGGTTCAACGAGAAATTAACGGTCTCAATTACAAACTTGAATTTATCTTTTGAGTCAAAAGGCTAAAGTTTAATAGATTGGCGTGATGACCATATAGAGTTTTGTGCCCTCTTTTCTAAATATATTTTTTATAAAATGTATTTTTATTAAAAAGGTCTTATTGGCGTGACAATAAGTACATATTTAGCTTTTATCATATTATTTGCATTAATTTTTGGTTTTGAATCCAGATTTTTTTATCGCTAGTTTCAATTACTTAAGGGATTAAAGCGTAATCGTATAGTTATAGGTTTGATACGTTTTGACATATTTCAGTGATTCGTACTTTTGTTATCAGCTTTGACAAGAACACTGTCAGCCTTACCTTCCTTTGGTTCTCTGTGAGTTTCTACCAAACCTCAGTCATCCGGATTGCCTCTGCAACAGAGCCTTGAAGACAGAGCAGTGCCAACCTTTGAATTTTCGTTTCATTTCCTGGCGGAATTCATTTTTCCTAATTCTGAAGTCAAATTCCTCCCAGCATGTAGTGTGAACGAACGTTGTATCGCCGAAAAAGGGCTTTTATTATGTCCTCCACGAAATGCAGTCGTCATTCGTATCAATGTCGCCGACTGAGAATGTCGATTGTCCAAACTGTAGAATACCCAGACACTATATGATCCTGGAGCGCGCGTTAATACCTGCAGATTCACCACTCAAGATCAAATCACGATCGGGAGACTGAAAACATTTTATGATTTTGCACAACGCCACTTCCGGTATCGAACGTTGCCGTCATTTTCAAGAGGATATCGAGTATCCGGTCTGTCATAATTTTACTTATTTGAATATATGAGTGGCGGATTAATCAACGGAGAAGGAAAGTGGACGAACATTTTTGAAAGAGAATGGTTAACAATGCTAAGATGTTTTATAATCGGTCGGTGGGGCAGGGTTTTAAATAAAGGGAGCAAGAAATAGCGAATGTAAAAATAACGTAACCTTTTCTCCGTGCATTCAAAATGAATTGAAACATTTTTAATTTCAGAATTATTTCTCGTATGGTAAATGGATAGTAAATGACCTTGAGCCATTTTATCAATGGCCATCTTTTACTGTAGTGTGAAAAGCACCACTCGTAAGTCTCTCGAAGACTCTCACCTTTCACAGTTAAAGTAAGCTATCTTTCCCTTAGCTTATGTTACCTGGGATTGCCCGACGTCTCCTTCTTAATACATAATTTATAATGACAAAGAAGTATTTATATCTATTATGTGGAAACTTATTCTTACGTCTCAACGCCCCTGGGAGTTTCGGTTACCGCTACACTAAATCACTGGTTCCGTCTTTCCCTGCTTTTTCGAGACCCTTGATAAATCCTTGTTAATTCTATTATGATGAAATAAGAAGAGGGGTGTAGCGAGGTAGTAGGTGGAGCAACTCTCCTACATTTCTATAATTCAAGGGTTCAGGGCACAAATTCGAGCTGATTGTTTCAACACCACCCAATAAATGAAAATCGCTGCTGCGCCTCTGTTTATAAATTGGAAGCTGACATAAGAACTCTTATTTTCCCTACCTTATGCCCATCTCCAAACATTCTTCCCGTCTGTCATGGGTCTTCTTTCGCTGCCGTGTAAAACTTGCTGCCAAAATCTATCATAGATTCCCCGCATAAAATATTTTTTTCATGCAATCCATCCCCATTGGCCAGTTTTATGGAAAAGAATAGATTTCCGGTTATTCCGATTTCCGGCCCCCACCACGTACGGTTTGACCTTATCAATCAAAAATTTTGCAGGAATGAAACGGATTATTGATGGAGTAGATTGCTGAGAGAGGAGATTAATTTCAGGAATGCCAAATTTGGGTAGCTAATTGACATTTCTCACCATCCTGCTCTGTTCTAGAATAAGGTGAAGTTTAATTAACGCAGCGTGATTACTTGAGGATTAATTTTGAATTAAATGCGCCCCAATCCCACGAATAGGCACCAGCGATTCGGAGTTTTAAGTGGCTATTTCCTCTACCCTCGATTGTATGTAACTAATTCTCGGAAACCCATACTAATCCGAATGCTTAATGAATTGGCAAATGCGTTACCTATCCGATAATCCGATTACTCCCTATCAATTTAAAATTTCAAGCTTCCGTACATTTTCAATGGTCGGAGAGGACCTAGAAAGGATATGTTATTCCTAAACATACCCTCAGCCCTTTGATACTTCATTATAAGTTACTTTTAAGTTAATATAATCCCTCATGTAGATTACAAGGAAATAAAATGATATCTTAGTTATCAACTTCGGCATTTATTCCTAAATAATGAATATTTTTTTGTAAGGTTTTAGGAATTAGACATTATCATATACTATGTGTTTAAAAACAACTGCCTATTTATTTATTTATTTCAATGCTTTATCATGACGTTGTTCCTATTCATAACTTTATCTTACAGCGAAACTAGAACACTGGATATTTATCTCGAGTTATGGCCTAATCTGTGTTCATAATCCGTACCGATGATTCACCTTTCTAGCTGTAGTCACAATACATATTACGTTACGTGGAATGTGGCTGTGATTTGAATGGAATGTGGATAATCTACGGGATCTTTCTGCGTATTCCCCCTCCTTTCGTTGCGACAGCTTCATTGCATGTCTTAGCTCCGTCTTCGCCTCAGATCCTGTTTTCCTCTCTCGTATTCTTCGCCGTATCTGTAATTACCTTCCAGTATCCCTAGCGCAAATGAGAGAAGCTGGTAGGTACTTACTTGCCTCTCTCGCCGATAATTATGGCTGGTAATTCAGTGTGAAGCTTGTCGTAGGTTCGTATGCTTCGGGATACTGGGGTCGAGGTTGGAAGCCTCCAAATGGAATTTTGAAATTGCTCGCCGGAATTACACGGCCATTCATCTTGTCTGCCTCATCTCAGTGAAGGTGACACCACGGTGACGTATTGTCTCACATTTTCCGCATCAACATTTGGAAATATGTCCTCATAAATTCTCTCTGCCGCTGGAGCACTCTCGTTTCTCACCATTCAGAATATCAGTGGTCCTTTAGATACATTGGTCGTATTACTAACCTTGAACTAGATTATTTTGTATTCACGTACTCAGCAAATCATAGCTGCCGGTGCCTGTCATGTAATGCTTCGAAAAAGATATTTTGAGTCGATTTTTTTAATTTTTGAGTAAGGAAAAGTGAAAAAAGCCTTATAAATTTGCTTTGCGAGTCTATACCTGTTTCAACTTTTAATATTTAGTTGCTTTTGAAGTCACTTTTGCTTGGTCTCCTCGGGAAGGAATCCGGCTTGTGTTATTTTGAAATGCGTTAGGAAATAATAAGATCGTATTTTGAAGAAAATATATTCTTGTCCGGGAACGACAGGAGCCATTAATTAAATAAAGGAAGATTCTTCTTTATACTTTACCTCCTGAATATTTCATAATGTCCACTTCACTTGGAGAAACATAAAACGCCGCATATGAATCAGCCCAAGTTGACATATATATATTGACATATGATCACTTAAATCCATTCTACGTTTTACTTTACTGATACCGCTTCAACGTTTGTGAAGACAACTTAGTACAATCAAAGATATTAACTGTAGGATATTGTGGATTTTTTTAATTAAATAGTAAAAGATAGGCTTAACTTACTTAGTAAATCCGGATTGAACCTCTTTTCAGATCATCATCAATAGTGAACAAATCCTAAGATTGTTTTGACGCAACTCTCCATTCCTCTCTGCCGTTCGCTAGCCGTGTCATAGTGACATATTTCTTCTCTTTAACATCCTTTATAAGCTATCCTATTTAACTAATTCGATGCCGTCCTTTGTCCTTCTTCCTTTCCACCGGTCCTCCTACGATTGTTTTCACCAGGCCATGAAGAAACAATCATCTCAGATAATGTGAGAATTATCCCTCGCATACCGTCGAGTCATATTAGAAGGGTTTAAAGTGATTTAAAATATTTCCTTTTTGCTCTATAACTATGTTACCTTCCTCACTGAGCACTGTAATGCCACCCTTTTGGGTCCTTCCTGTGATGAGTGAGCATCTTAACCAGTGCTCATAAATAAAATTCTTCTAAGCCTCCATTCGTAGCCTCATTTATATGCCGGTCTCCGTGGCGGTGGGGTAAAGTCTTTGCTTGCCAAACCGTAGGTTGTTGGTTCGAATCCTGCATGGGTAGGTGGTCCCCATCCAGGGAATGGATATTTGTGTTGTCCTTTTATTAATATACCATCCGTTTTAAAGGCCTTTATGTGCTGTTTACAGGGAAGTTGGAAATAAACGAATAAAATAAACTTTGTTTTATAGTAGGTGTGATCCTTATAATTCTTCGTTAGAACTTTCGCAGGTGCTCGTCGTGGTGGTAAATTAACCTTTATAGGCTATTTTGCCCCGTCAACGTTCGTATGGCGCCAAGGTTTCCCTGCCGATGCTGATCGCTCTATCAATGATATCTATTTCTTTTGACTTGAAATTGTTGGGCCCACACAAAAATTGACGCGGCGACAAAGCTCAAAAAGCTTTTTAGTACCATGCCTTATTATATTACCATGGCCTTTGGTCTTCTCATCGTACCCTCAAATATCTACATCTACATAATACCCTGCGAGCCACCTGTAGGGTGTTTGACAGGGGGTGATCAATCACCAGCATGCAGCATGCATTTGGACTCCCACATGCACACCACACCGTCCAAAAAACATCCCGTATACTAACAAACTATACTGCTATATGCTGTTAGAAATAATAATTGAATTAAGAAACATGCATTAATTTTTACATAGGTTAGTAGGCTACACTATAAGTCATGCAATCTATTTACGAGTTGTATTGCTGCCGTTATAATCTCTTATTGATCGTGGAAAAAATGACATTCGGAATCTGTCTGTTCTACAATCTATCTCTCTTATTTTATTTATATGATCTGATCTTCCGTGGTATGTTGGCGTCCGTAAGATATGGTTAACTTCGTCAGAAAAGACACTGCTCTTGAATTTATCTAAAAGATTTAGTCTATTTTTCAATCTACGGTCCGACAGAGATTCCCATCCGAGTTTATCTAAGAGGTCAGTTACACTAACAAGACTATCGTAACGACCTATCACATACCTGGCAGCTCTTCTTTGCACGCGTTCTAACTCTGTTATTAAGCCTTTTTCATGAGGGTCCCAAACACTGGCAGCGTATTCCAAATGTGGTCTAACGAGGGAAAAGTAGCTAAATCTGCCGTTAGGGTTATTGGTAAGGTTTATTCTCAGTATGATACTGTGAAATCTTACATTTTGTTGATTGTTGTAATGAAAAGTGTTAAAATGTTGAAATTGTGTGTGACTTCTGCTCGCATTACCGTACGCTCCTCGAAACTGGTCAACGTCAGTAGACGGATGACGTCAATGCTTGCGAAGGGCGGTGTACTTAGAATTTTTCTGGTCCATGTGCGTTGCCATCACATTGGATCCAGATGGCATAGCAGGTGCACTTAAAAATATGCATGCTGAATGTACGGCATGCGTCAATGCATAGGAAATGCTTACTCTTTCAGTCGCAAGTATTTTCCATTGGGCATGAATTGCCTCAGTAGAAATCATTCACCATTACTTGCCATTTCTGGCTGCTATTTCTTTGCGTTGCCTCTGCGTTGACCTATATTTTTATGGTGGTTATAATTTTGAATTTTGCGAACAGAACTCATAGTATAGAGGGTATTTTCATCCTGAAAGGTACCGTAACGAATGCGGTAATAAATATCACATGTCGAAAACGACGAGTGGCGATTCTTTGTTCAGATGAATAAAATCAAAAAGAAAAGATGACGTAGTTAATGAAGGGTGTTGATCATTAGAGTTATGCAGACGTTATAAGATAGGCCTATGGGAGAATTGAGCGGAAAGCTGCATGTTCAAACCTATCTTGGGACTGACTA
This sequence comes from Ischnura elegans, assembly GCF_921293095.1. Lineage (NCBI taxonomy): Eukaryota > Metazoa > Arthropoda > Insecta > Odonata > Coenagrionidae > Ischnura > Ischnura elegans. Next base: position 46,104,100 of record NC_060255.1, read on the forward strand.
CTGTTGTTGATGATGGTGAGAAGTCTTCATGTCTTCATGCTATTCCTCATAATTACAAACACTATACTGCAAAATATAAGAAAAAAGTAGATCGCATTGCACTCATCAGCGCGATGCGGACATTTTCGAAAGCTGATTAAAATGCGACCGGAGTGGCAACAGAAATCAACCATCTGCGGGGTGGAATCGGGCCTCCTCTATGCAGTCCCCTTGGCTAAACCAAAGGCTCGTGAAACATACACATTCAGAATGTGCTTTGTCAGCATTTTACCAACCACTGTTAATTAATTCACATTTTAGAGGTGTATCGGGATATTTTAACCGAATTTGACCCCTTGGTCTTTAACCGCAGCCCTGAGCTGGATCAAGTAGGCCACCAGTACGGAATAAGATATAAAACGCAGCATAAATACACAGCTTCCATTCCTCGATCTTAGTTTTGATCTAAAATTTCCAACTATAATATGAAGCATAAAATGTAACTACCGCTAGGTTGCTTAAAACAAAAAAGTCGAGTATAACTTAAAAGGAAAAATTATTCCTTCATATTAATACGAAGAGGAAGCCTGGAAAGCAGCAATTATTCTCCATCCAAGGATCGTAACTATTCGATTTCGAAACCACGTAATAATTATAAATTAGTAAATATAAATAACACAAAACTAAAGGTGCTGGTAGTTAAACGTCGCGTAATAATGAATTGAATCGCGGTAATTTTCAGCATAATTGTAATTAAATTTCCTCTACATTTTACCAACAGGTAACCGAACACCATTGCTTACAACCACTCCATCGCAACTAATCCCTACTATTATAACTCGGCAGAAAAGAGAGTCATATTTCTTAAAATGATTACCTCCCGAATAACTGTCTCTTAGCTTTAGAATTTCGCCGTTTTTAGGGGATGACATATTCGTGTAGTTATTGTATTAAAGTGTGGAAATTACCTCCTGTTGTTTATATTTTATCATGGACAGCTCTAGTTTTCCCAAAAATTTAAATAAAATTTCCATTTCCGAATTCATATCATATGCCGTTTGGAATCTTGGCTTCATTTGTGTTTTTCGTGTACATCCACGTGACGTGATCGTTCGTGATAGAGCCGGCTGAATTTCCGTGGGAAATTTTTCGGAAATTCTCCTCTCGTATTTCCCTTCCCATAATTCCTCCCTCCTCTTCTCCTCCCCCTCCTCCTCGTCCTTCTCACGGCAAGCACTTGAAAAGTTCCCCCACCCCTCCACACTTGTTGCACTCGGGAGCCGTAAACTGTGCCTTTCTTTCTGCCCGTGACGCCGGACAAAATGTGGAGTCACGTTGTCTCTCTTCCACTTTCCACTCGTGACGTCGCACGACGGAAATAATGAAAAAAGGACGATGTTTACCATCTGCATTGTGTCATACGAGATGTGTCCACGCTTCTGGGCCGCGCGAATTCGAATTTTCGTGGTACTACCGCTCATCCTTTGAGGTCGTTCTATTTTCTTCGTTCTTTCCTTTTGTTGTTTTTGAAATTCTCTGCTCATTTTGAGAGCAGAAGTTTTGAATGAAAATGGAAAAACGTATTCCTTGCTACCTGATTTACGCACTACACATAATATCCATTCATAGAGATACGCGGTGAAAAATTAGCATGCTGCGATTTGCCGATGACATAGCAGTCACACCAGAGGCAAAGAGAGACATAAAGACAATTCTGTTTTTGGAAAACAAAATTTCTTGATTTGAGCAGAAAATAAATGCAAAGAAAACATAAGTTTTGGTCTGTATTGGAATAGAAGAAAAATGAAATTTTATTTTCGGGAGATAGGCTCCTCGTCCTTTCTGTAAGTCTACAGAAAGCCAAATTTTAATTTAGCAATATTAGAGATAAACTCCAATGACAACAAAAGTCTATTTCTCTGGCTTTTAAATTTATTCCTTCATATTTTTACATTAAGGTCTGAGTATCTGATGCTGAATAGAGCTCAAATTTGATTTTAAGTGTTCATTAATTTTTATAAATCCATAATTTGTAGATATTTCCATTAAGAGTAGGTGCACAAAGTATTGGATTCGTCTTAATCATTATTTTATTATTTATCATTATTATGAATGAATATGTTTATGGCTAACGGATAGAATGAAAAAGTACAAACAACCCAAAATTATTTGTTTACAAAGTATCAAAAATCATTGTTCTTTATTAAATTAGTGGAAATTGTAAAATGTTTTCAATTATACTAAATTCTTCTGTTTTATTTATTTTCTCGCGTGGACACGTGACAAGGATAGATGGTGTGTATTTAGGGCCCAATTGGAATATATTCTTTTACAGTGGGAATGTATGGCACACGTGCCTAATGTTTACATGAATGAATTTTCAGCTGCCCTCAGACACAACCAAAACTGTATATACATTTTTCATATGGATATTGACCGTGGGTCGATATGAAGAATTATGCCTATCAGTCTACTAGCACATTATCTCGGCGTCTGAAGTACGCTATCCACTTATAATTTCTGGTATTTCGCTCATTTATTGACATCTCATTGAGTGTCTCGCGCAATTGAGTGCGCAGTAGTTGAATGCGATGACTTTTTCCTTCTGTCATTCCGCCTGTCGAGTTGTGACTCATATGTCTTCAATAGAGCTCGCATTTGAATTCGCTCACATATCATCCTCATACCAGTATTGCCTAACAACCTACGGGTTGGTGCTTGAATTGCCCAGTTCGTAACGATGGAGGATAATTTATCTGTTCTGAACCAAATGGTCTTCGACTTCCTTCTTAGACCTAGTAAGACCTAATTTTACATGCCAGTGTGCGATGTATCGCCTTCCGCTCAAGATACAAGCCAAGGAATACGAAAAAAATCATTTCTAAAATGGCTTTAAGGATCTGGTTATCAATCACTCATAGAATTTGCATTAAGCTTGTAAATATTGGAATGTTCATGTAATGTGACTCTGGTAATGTACGAGTAAGTAAATATCGACGAGTAATAAGTATTTTTTTACTTTTGATATCACCTATCAGTCCCCTCAGCAGGAATAGATAACTCTCTTCAGTTTTAGACTTCTAAGTCCGTACTAACCCCTCCCTCTGGTCGGAGAAACGCATAATCGATGCTAACTTATTTATAGAGTTAGAAGAGGTTTGGTGAGCGACTTATGGCTTTTTATGCCGGAAGATAAGGATTTTCACAATACTTACAGTAATGGATTTACACTCCATTATTTGAAAGCATTGTGGAAAAATGATGAGCGATTGACAACAAGCTCTGTGAAGTCATTCAGATAGGAATTGTTTCGTATTCATTGGGTTGTATCTTCTTTGACGCAGCTCTCCATTCCATTCTTCTATCGGCTTATCTTTTAACGCTAACATATCTCTACTGTGATGGTAGCGTATGATTTAACTTTTCTATATTGTGCCTAGCAACTCTTCTGTTATTTTAGTGTAAATAATGTTCGTCAGATTTTAAAAACCACAATAAAAATAAATGTAAGCATATCACCGGAGATTTTTAAGCAATTTGCTAATGAATGTTGTAATTGAAGTCTAATCACGTTAGCTACATTGGGGCTAGGGTTTGCTCATAATGTTTATATATCCTGAAAATGTTTTAACCACAAAATGTTGATATGTTATTGGATCATCCACATTCTATCTAACGTTCTCGTATTTTGGATTACACCTCGACCGATATCATTTATGATGACAAATTTCTTAAGATAGTTTATTCGAAAATGTTTGCTTTCAATCGAGCAATGGCAAACTCACCTCCTGAAATGTCACGTATTGTTGTTCTTTCATTTGTTTTTAGTCATTAGAACCAGAGATGATCGTAAAAAATATCCGAACGTTGCGAGTACGTGGAGTACACGTCTTTGCTTCCTTAAAAATCGTATTAAAAAATAAAGTCATCGAGTTTGTTGAGTGCTCTCGAGCCCATTAAAAAAATCGAGGAAGGTACGGCGCTGCGTAGAAAACCACCCACAGTTGTCTGCGGTCGTGGTACTAGGAAACGTAAGCAAACGTCCAGCGGGTGACGTGCGTGCATGAGTGTGGAAAAAAATTGTGACTCACAAAAAGATCGTTTGTTTGGACCTCATTAAAAAAAAGAGGTTCGAGTGAAAGAACGAATCATCCCTTTCGCCCGTATCTCAGTCTCTTTCGGAGCTCATATCACGCTCCCAGTAATGGAGTGTGCAGAGAAAAGAGGTCTTTGTCGAGCTAGCGGCTGTGTTATCTAGTAGGGCGGACGTTTGTCGGCTGGATTAAGACTTGCGCAAGGCTCTTTCTCACTCCAGTTTTGGATCCCTGCTATCTGGGGAATGAATGAGCCTTGAATTCCTTCATCAGCACGCTCTCTGCTCTATTCTTTTTAAGTCTATAGTGCAAATAAAAGATTTTTCGAGAGTTTGGTACATAAGAAGTGTCGTATCCTCGGTTTAGGAACTTTGACCCCTTAGGGAGTAAGTTGAGATCAGATTTTTCAGGCTAACGAGATAGTGGTGGGGAAGAGAGTAGAAGCCAGACATCCACTAAAATCAATTTTTATCATATTTCGTCTCAGTAAGCTTTAAATAACTCTTGTGTCTTATCAGAAGCCAAAGGGAGAGGTGTTTGGGATTCAAACCTCAACATCTGTAGTATCTTGTATTACTCTAGATAAATTGGCTTCAAAAAAACTTTTATGTAGTTTCAAGCGTGGAAATGCACTTTATTGGGGTAGTTTCATTAAGTTTTCAATAGTAAAATAGGGACAGAAAAAATATAGCCAGCTTATTATTTTAAGTGTATTATTTATTTATTGCACTCTTCTTATACTCACCCTTGATCTTCTCTCCCAGTAACCCACCGTGACAGGTTCTTTGAACCACCTCTGCATTTAATTTTTATCCTGTCTGTAAGGACTGGCAATGAGTTATCATTTTTAACCCATCGTTTGATCTATCTGTGGAGATATTCCCAATAAAGGAAAGAAAAATCGTTCGTTCCATTCAGGATTTATTTTTACAGCGATTTTCGACGAAGTCTGTACTCACGTAAACCTTGTCCTCTCCGCGAGTGGATACAGGAACTGTGTCTGTGTTGAGTATTCTAGCGATGAAGCGTATATTCTTTGGTGGGCGTTGGCCTACGCACATCAATACCATCTTCTATCCCCCGCTTTCTGTCTCTCCTTTACTCTTTGGCACGCCAAAAGTGCTTCCTTGCCAAAATTGTCTTCGAGAAATCGCGCGTGTCACCCCTCTCCTTTTCGACTCCACGAGGATTGCGAGTTTTCTGCCAAGGAGACCACGAAAGAGAATGAGTTCATTCGATCAGATACGAAATCTCAATACCGTGAAAGAATATAGGAACTGAAGGAGGGAAAGTAAAGTTATAACCGCTAAGTAAATGTTTAAACTAAAAATATAATCTTCATTAGCCATTCTCTCGTAAGTTAAGATTAAGGAAACCCAATAGTTAACCGCCCCTCTTCACGAATAGGTGACATCAATAGAGTTTTGAGTCATTTACTCGGAACTCCCATGTAAATGGGGTTAGTGGCGAATATATATTATATTTTTGAGCACCTTTTCAAACCGGAGTTTGGTTTAAAAGTCATAAATTCGATTAGGAGGCGGGGAAATGTATAATCGCATAAATGAATCTCTCTTTCTCTTTATATATTCGAACCCTGGAGTAGATTATTTTCCGTGTTTTATTGCGTTTCGCGTCAAATCGGATAGAGGGAATATTGTACTACCGTGTTTGAATCACAAGAATATTGGGACCGCAGAGTAAATATAAGCAAGAGTGATTATCGGCTTTTGCAAGTAGGACCAAGTTTAAAATGACAGATCCGAGATCAAGTGATGGATCTGATAGACTGATTCCAATATTTTCATATGTTAATTTGTCGTTTATATTGAGTGTAAATTTCATTGCCGTGGAATTAAGAACTCGCCAAAAAGGAGTATCAGGATTCACTATCTCATGTTTAACGATGTGGATCCATCTTAAGGTTTCTTGAATGAGGTTTCGATGAATAGTCATAGTCAGGTGTGAATTATTAGCCCTATATCTTATTATTGTATCCATAGTTGCAAAACGGAAGAAGAGATGAATTGTAAAACGGATGCCAGAATAGTGGGAAAATATGCGTGAATGTATTCGTTTATGAGAGTTTTGTCATGATTATTAATTTCATTAAAAATTTTTTACCGCGGCGTCGTTACATAATTAGATTCTAGAGATCAGTTAGACATTCTAAAAATGTTTAATCACCTGAACTACTCTCTCACAAACGAAGTAACTTACCCATATTTCATCTATTCTGGTGTCCGTTTCAAATTCATCTCCACTTTTGTTACGTAACTAAGGTTACAATATTAAGATAAATAGCTAATAATGTAAGCTAATAAGAAACCTTGCAAGTATCAGGATTAAACAAGTAACTAAATTGAAATACTTTATTCCCCGACATTTTTCATTTCCCGTAATAGGTTGAAAGCTTAGGCCAGTACTGAAACCCGTATCGAAGTTGGGGGTTTCAGTACTGGCCTAAGCTTTTTGTTACTGCGTAGCCACCTTAATCGCTCTCGTATGTACCCCTATGAAAAAATTGTATAAACCTGTTTCAAAATTTTATACAATTTATACAATTGCCATGGCATATAAAATTTTGAAACAGGTTTATACAATTTTTCATAGGGGTATTTTCTCTTGAGATTTTCAACCTCCCTACTTATCTTCAATTTTATTATTTTCGGATGGAGTTGCTAGAATGGGCTCTGGTGACGGGGCACGATATCCTTGTGCATCTGTGGAATTGGAAGACATCAAGATTGCTGACTCATGGTCAAGCTCCTCTGTCAACGAGTCCGAGGGAGCGCGTCGTCTGGCGGGGAACAGACAGCGCAGGGCGCGTGACTGACGTACCTGAAAATAGCTCCCGCTACATTCCCACTCCTATCCGCTCGGGACTCGGGCTGCGAAATTTAATTTTGTCATGTTTCCAGCCGATCATTATTCTCCCCTGTATATGTCTTGGACTCCGTGTCGCGAAAGATGTCCCCAGAAAGCCACCCGATTTGAGTTTTCAAAGCTGGTTTATTTTGGGGTGAAAATTTGGGACCGAAATCTCTGAGATAATCCAGGCCTCGTGTTTTCGTGCAGTTTTTTTTTCCTACGAACTGCCGTCTCGGGGAGTATATGAGCTACGCATGCCTGAATGTCGTGTTCATGGAGGTCCATTCTAAATCCGGCGGAAAAAAAAATGTTGTTGAACTTTTTCTATGAGTCATTTCCACGAACTCACGACGCTATGAACCCATGTAGAGCGTACGCCAGGAAGTCGAGTAAATGGGAGATAATTAATGTATTCTTGAACTCTGTCTTAATAATGTTTTCCATAAATTTATTTTAGGAATTTTTATCCTTTTTGTGCTAAGTTTCATGGGCTTACTTTCATGCTGAAATATTTGATTCGACGCCGAACTATAGTTCAAGGTTGAAAACAGCTTTAAAATGAGAAAGTTTCAGTGCCTAACCTGCAGGCCCAAGTAGTAACTTCGATCCATGACAATGAATGATCGCAGCAAAAATGTTGCCCTCTCATACTGCTCCATAGATATACATCACCTTTTCACTTTTCCTACGCAAGCATGCATGCAGTAACACGGGAGTAGTGCTTACATTAATGTAGTTTATTGAGAGCTAGTTTCAAGTCATGATGAATAACTTGGGAATTCGTTCTTTCTTACTTGAGTGGCGAATTGGGAATGGGTATGTCTATTTTTATCTTATGAGTGGGCAGTGTACTTCAAAAGCATATTTTGAAAGATAATAGTTTCGCGGAATATTACTTTCGTGCCAACTTGTGAAAAATGAAGTGAGGTGCTTAACAATACGGTTGTATTATCTTATTAACCTTTTTAATTGCATCCTGTAAAATAGATACTGCTGAGCTAATTAGTTCTGTTGAGATTTTGTTGACAGTAAAACCACCTCTATTGGCTTAATGGCACCTAGGTAGTTTACTTGCCACTCGCCTAAGAATTAGGTAGCTTTGCTTGAAGCTTTCTCAAAATGTTGTTTACAATCTGCTAGTTTTCCAGTGAATTGATTACGTTAGGCGAGATTACCAGCAGCTTGTGAATTTTAGGTTGTATTTAGGAATGTAGGTTGCAGACTTGCCCAAAATAATCCACTTTTTATCAATTGTTTTCAATCACCCAAGCGTTGAAATAACGCGGTACGTCTTCGGTAAAAACGCGATGCTTAGCGATTTTCGGCTTCTGTGCTTAGGTTAAACGGAGACACCGAGATCACGCGTTGGATCTGATTGGCTGAATACGACGGTTGGGTTCTTTTTGTTCTGTTTATTTCGAATAAAAAAGTCATTTCATTTGCTCGCTAGGAAGGAGAAGTATCAAGATTTTATGCCTTCTATTTTTAACGATTTAATAAGTTACATTTTTTCCATTTTGCATTTAAGTACTGAAGATGGGGTCTCAGTGTTGTCCTCTCTAGTGTTGGTATAGGATACTGCGCAGCGCGCATTCACATAGTTACTTTTGTATGTATGTATTTACTCCAAGGGCACCCCATCGAAAATTTGCCTCACGTAATTTATGGAAGTGCGCTATTCTACTTTTTTCGATTGGTTCTGGAGTTCCTTCCACTAGAGCACGTTACCTTGGCCTCCAGAGTATCTCGTTCGAGTCGCTTGGAAACGTTGGAGTGGGGCGTTGGGTGGTTCGTCCTTCTCGATGCAAATTTTCCATCGGATCAACCTGGCAGGGCTCTTTTGGGAAGAGAAGGGGTTGTTTGCGAGAGGGATCCATCATCGGGCTCGCTAAGATCGATGGCTAGCCAGGAGGAGGGCAAGGGTATGAGCCATTGGCGGAGTGATTGAGGTTTCAAGGATACTGCCGCTATACTGGTGTGATTTCCTGACGTGAATTTCGTTTTAAACTCACGCCATTGCCTTGAAATTCTTACAGTATGTAGAGAAAACCTTTTTCAGCATTAAAATGGATCTCATGTATGTAATTTTTTAAAGAATAAATACTGAGAAAAAAATTTCATATCTTAGATAAAATTAAATGACATGGAAAATAAAAAATTAAACGTTCATAGGTTATGTATGTAGATTGTCTTGAATTGATTGATTTTGTGGGTTCGCGTGATATGAAAAACTTAATGTTTAAGTAAAATTTTATATTATTTATTATAGATTTATAGGTAACATAGGTTAAAATTACTTTTTCGTGACTTAAGCTATCTTTAGTTTCCTTTCAGACCTCAAAATGTTTTACGGACGTGCGTTTGTGGAAAGTTTTTCTGCACAACCTATAGATGTAGAACTTGTACCAATTCTTTTAGACAAAGAAACCTTATCATATTCATTCGAGGCTGCAAAACTTTTAAAGTAGCAAAACGGTGTTAATTGAATATAGTATTACCTACATATTTTTTTCATGTTCCATTATTGAAATGTTTCGCGCAGTTAAGCCTGAAATCATTAGTTGTGTAAAGTAAATGACGATGGAGGCCTACTCTCTACAGTCCACAACCATGGAATTTCATGATGATAGCGTAAATTTTTATTAGTAGGTAATATGCCACGGCAGACGACCGGTTCATCGGGAGCTAGGCGTCTTCTTAAGGAAATGTATTGAGGATGAATTTTCGAATTTGAGATTTGTGGTTTACGGGAAATTTGTCCGCTTAAGAGGACTTATCACTTTGGAAAAACTTTTTTTCGTGAAGCATTACTTATTTAAAATTTACGTTTTTTGCATGATACTTTCATTAGCCGTTTATAATATAAATTGATATCGTATTTACTATGTATACAAAAGTTGACACGTTGATATTTTTTACGAGGTAAGTTAACTTCATTTTGCGCTGCTCTGAATGTGTTATTTTACGGAATAATGGCGCTCAGTTGTCAAGATATGTGTCTCATCAATCTAAAAATTCCATCTGCTGTCCGTTTCCCAAGTTGATTATTATACTTCGGAATCATAATGTGGTGAATCAAATATTACATGGCAATTCCTAAAAGTTTAGAATGCATGCCCGTAAAACAGATCATTTTTTACCCGGTTGTTTTCTGTAATTGGTCAGGTTACCTCTGAGAAAGAAGAATAATATTTTTTGGATCTAATCCGAATTTTATGGGTAACAATTTTTCCTTGTACTGGTCCTGTAGAGAAATAAATTGCGATGAAGTTGATTTAACATTTGGAAGTGGCTATTAAACATACCAATTCTAGTGTCGCACAGAAGTATGGACCATTGAACCTCTATTCAAACCTATTCATGAATTTGCGGAGAAATTCATACTTTTTGTGAAGAAATCGAAGTGCAAGTGTATCGAAACGGTAGATTCATTCATGCTACAGAATGCAAAGAGGAAACTTAATACGTGAATTTTAACTCGTTTTTAATTTTTTTATAACTAATGGCTTGTGAATTAATCGCAGCTAGCTTTAGCTTAATTATAATGGTATGGATATGGTTTTAGTTATGATGTATTTCTCTGATGTTATTTAATGAGATGATTTTTTCCTTTGCAGGTAAGCACACTGTTCGTCCCCTCATGATCAAAGTTCGAGCTCTAATGGAATAACGTGAGTAATTAGCTGAAAAGCAAAGTTTGTGAAGACTTAGGCACTCAATGGCCACACTCTACGAATGCCAAGGTCATTAAAGTGTTGGCTCTTCAGGCAACAAAAATTTTTTTTAGTAGCAATTATCTTCTTCATTTCCATGTAATATTATTCTTTTTATATCTTTCCCAGAATATAAGGCCTACCATTGAGGGTAAATAAAACATAACTTTATAAAGTCTCTCTGTGTGATTAAAATATATTTTCAATTGCGACCACATCAGGTTATTTTTAAACGGAAAGGGAAAAGTCAGGAATAATGATTATATTAATTTAGCTTTTAATGTTTCTTGTTTATTTTCTGTCATCCTACGGAATAGTTTAGACAAAAGTAGACTTAGAAATAGCTTTACTGAATCTTGACTTGTAAATCAACGAATGATGCCTTTCTCAAAACATGACAAAAGTTGTTTCGAGGAATAGCGATTGTTTTGTTTTCGTGAATCGTTATAGTTTCACCAACGCAACTCTATATTGCATTCTAACTTAACGAACATTCATGCCAAAGTTAATTATACAGAGAGTGTGTAAGTCCTTGCAGCTAATGGGAGCTCTTTTGTAGCGCTCCACTACGAACTACGAAAAGTTAGAGGCGGTCAGCCTGCTAGAGAGCGATCGATGGCTTTTGAGAGTCTATCCCGAAACTATTTAATCAACGTTTCCGCTCCACGCTGCCCCAGACCTTTGCGAGTATATGCGCCACGCCCTAATATATATGGGTTATTTCACGTGCGCGCGAGTAGCTGACCTTTCTCGCACCAAAGGATACCCTGACTGAACTCCATCGTAGCGAACGAGTTGTACTAGCCGTTGCATATAACCCCAAGATTTTTTCAAAATTTCGTTTTCTCACGAAAAGAACGTGAAAATTACATGACATGGCTAAGCTGATACTCTTTGCAGAATTCGCTAAATACTGCCCTTTAAGTTTAGTAGTACGCCGAATTTTATGAGCTATTTCTCTCTCGTTCAAGACTTTCATGGTATATGGAGTTATTATTTATATATTACACAGGGTCTGGGTATTATTGTGGTATAGGATAGGTATATTGTCGCGGATAAGGGGTACAATTTTTTTAAATGAAGTCGATTGCTCTGAAATTCTTGCGTTAATTAATTGAGGAATTACTTTGATTAAATTATTTTAAAATTATTTGGCTCGGCACATTATACCCATATTAAATAAAGCATTAATTAACAAACCGTTCGTTGTAAATTCTAATTTTCGGTGTTTCATTCCTTCGTGTGGTAAGGTTAATGCTGAGTTAGGAGGATGAGAATGAGCTGGAGGCTCTGAGGTTTGAGTGTGGATGGGGAGGTGAGATGGACTGATGGATGGACGATACAAATTACAGTCATGCGGATTAGACGAAACTGTGGTAAACTGGATACGCGACTTTCTCAATGATCGTAAACAAAAAGTAGTTTTGACGGAATTAGCTCTGATGTAGTAAAAGTTACATCAGGTGTTCCACTAGGAAGCGTGATCAGCCCCCTTTTATTCATTGTATACATTAATGATCTCTGCTCCCGCAATAGCTGTAAAATACGTTTATTTGCTGACGACGCTGTCATCTATCGCGAAATTACTGATCACTATGACTATGAAATTCTATCATCGGACTGAAACAACGTTCATTTGTGGAGCCAAGAGTGGGGAATCGAACTTAATTTGAGGAAATGCATATCGCTACATTTCTTGCGGAATTCGTCCAACTATAACTATGTTTATGCTGTGGATGGTGTTAACATGAAGGCAATAGACGAAGTGAAGTACCTGGGAGTTACGATAACCTCGAACCACTCGTGGGGAACATATATTTGGAATATTTTCGGCATAGCCCTGAAGAAATTAGGATTCGTCAAGCGTATTGTGGGAAGATTTTCGGATGAGAGAGTAAAAGAAAGGTGCTATTTCGCACTCGTCCGACCGCACCTGGAATATGAAGCGAGTGTATGGGATCCGGTGCAGAAAGACTTAATTCGCGAACTGAATAAAATACAAAGGAAGGCTGCGCGTTTCGTCAAAAACTGCTTCAGGCGTACAGACAGCGTTACCCAGATGTTAAGCTAATTAGGCTGGGAGTCGCTGGAGACTCGGAGGCTACGCGCTAGGCTTAGATTGCTTGAACAATTGAGAATGGATATCTTTCAGAGCGACACGGAGAACATAATATTAGAGCCACACTATACTTCTAGGTCCGATAGAAGCGATGAAGTAAGAGAATTTCTTTGCCGAACTGTTAGATGTGGGAATTCTTTTTTCCTCCGAACCATAAAGGACTTGAATAAACGCTAGTTCCAACTTCGTAAGAGCGCTCCATTTTTATGTGTAAACGGCTGGTGTCCTAACACCCCCTGCCACACGCATTTTAGGTGGCTTGCAGGGTATTATGTAGATTTAGATGGGAAAAGTACTGAGGAAATTCAATATATAGGAAACAGGTAGAGGATACAGAGAGAGATGAAGAGTGTGCTCAGGTAATAGGGACTGCTGGAAGCCCTAAAACAGGAAAGTATGTTAGCCTTCATGCTTAAACTCTTATGCCAATTACTTTTCTGGTCAGTATCGAATAAACAAGCCCGTATTTTCTTGTTAATTCCTTTTAATTTTTCATTGACAATACCTTTTCACTAACTGAGCCGTTTCCATGTCTCTGTGAAGTCAATTGACATTTACTAGGATAACTAATGTATATTTGACTGAAAAAAAATGTCCAACTCGTACCATTAGCTGGAGAAATAGAAGTTGTTGTGTTACGTTTTGCGTAGTATATTTTATCATGGTTGGTAAAATTTTACCACGGTTTAGTGTGTAATACCACGGTTGCACCATAGGATATCGTTTGATCATGAAAATATAATATTCCTATAATACGATATGTTATGTGTTGAATTTTGATTTTCGAAAAACTTCGTATGACCGCCCTCAATGTAGGGCGCGGGAAAAGGAAGAGTCTTGGATGTGGGAAAGAGAAATAGGCCTTATTCCGAATTAATTAATGATAAATTCAAAGGGATAAAGGGAACGGGGCTGGCCGGGGTGTTTTGTAACATAATCTATGTAAGTTTATCTTTACCTATGGTGGTGATCTTGTTAAATGTGCAAATATTCATTAAATCTGTGAAGAACACGTTTGCTGCTTTAAACTTATTATTGTCTCAATGAAATGGACTTTTACGACGCACCTTCAACAATAACCCTCTTCACCGGATTCATTTTGGTCCTAATTTGATATGAGACACTGGTCATTATTGGGCGTGGTTCATCCTCTAATAATGATTTCATTGCTTTCGGGCGGTGGCCAAGCTGGATTTAGAGGCGATTATTATCACCCGTATTATATGTTCTTATGCATAGTTTGCGATACTCAGGACGAGTCTCTTCATTGTCGAGGCGATTACAAGCCATCTTTTCTTTTAGGCTTGAAGGAAAGGGATAGATTGTCGGGCGTATGAAATAATATTGAATTAATTAACGTGTGAGCAGACCTATGCAAACTGCCGTTGGGTTTTTATATTTTGTGGCATATACTACGTTTTCACAAAGCTATAGTACTGACTCATGCTTATATGCGGTTGAGATAAGTTTTTGGAGAATTTATAAAAATCATCTTCTATTTTTAAACTGTGACTTCGTATCATTTAAAAAAATCCCTTCCCACATTTACTTTATCATTAATTCGGAATAAGGCCTATTGAATCTCGTTGTTCGTCCAGTTGAGATTTTTAATTTCTCTTCCAACCTTTTTAAGTGCTTATTCGGATATAAAAAACCAATGTGCTTTGTGCTGTCATTTGGCTTTAATATTTTAATAATTTCGATTCCTCCATTGTCTTTTTTAATTTGTTGTACTCCGAGTCAACACAAACTGGCAGCCGGGTGTTCCTTGTCAACTTGGAACCTGTTTGAGAAGGATGAGAAGTTTCAATCAGGTGTGAACTCTCGAACCAGACGGCGTAAAAGCGCTAAATAGGTGGAACAGGACGACATTAATGGGTTGTGGAGAGTATCCATTTGCTGTGAAATGCAGTATCTCAGATTTGATTTTTCGTAAATACATTGCGCATTTAAATGCAGTCCTTCGTTATTAATTTCGGATACTTAAATTCACGGATTCCGTCTGCTAAAATTCCTGTCTCCTGTAGTCAAGTTGTCGCCGATTTATTTTCGTGGCACTGTTGGAAAACATCCCAGGAGGGATGCTTTTCCCTTGTCGCCTTTCGTTTTGTTTGCTTGGCCTTGTTTTGCTTGGTCGAGGAGACGGACAGGTAGTCTGCTGGATTCTCATTACGAGCCACACATGCGACACCGGAAATATTGCCAGAATAACCCCATACCCTTTCGCCTTCAGCCAGTGCTCCAGATTCTCGCATCGTGGTTGCGTCGCTTTAAGACTGGCCGACGGATCTTCCAAGGCTACCATGGTTATTATTAGGAGTTACCTACCGTTGAATACGAATGGGTGTCGGTACACCGACAATAGTGCTAATGGTTTTACACCCCTCTTTTCCGCTTCTCATTTCATTCATCTTTACAGATGACCCGTCGCTCTTCATCCCATTCACGAAGCTATTTATATCCTCATTCCTCGATTTATTAGCATTCTCCCATCTACCATTGATTTCACATAATTTCTATAGATTTCAATCGATACACTACCCCACTACTGCCCTACAAGATCGGCCTCTTTATCTCGCATTGAAAGGTACGAATTATGTGCTTTTCCACTCTTTTCTGTCACCCGACCTGTTTCGATTCGTTATTTTACTATCGAGGGTAGGTAAAAATGAATGGAGTAAAATTCGAAAATTTGTTTCGTAAAATTACAATCAATATTATTTGCATACGAGCAGCCTTTTTGAACTGAACGGCAGGTTATTTCCGATGATAATCACGATAGCCTTAGAATATCCGACGGTCTGTCTTAAAGTTAAGCAACCTCGACGCGTGATACTGGAGCATCAGCGAAGAGGGAAATGGTATGAGGGTTCTCTGGCAATTTTCCAAGTGATAATGATGGGAGGGCGTCGAAATCGGGCATGTCACAAATTAATATTGTGAAAAAATAGACAAAAATTATTGTATATCTTTTAAGCATATTTTAAAAGCATCCGCTGCATTGAAATGTGATCAAAATTAATATCAGCAAGTGTTTTTTATTCTGAAGTGCTAAAGGAAGTAAAAAGCGCGATTTCCATTTTTTCCGTACTGCGGAGAGAAAATGTGTATCAGTTGGTCTTTCCTCGTTGTGCACTATGCGCTATCGTAGTATCCGAGGGAAGTCACCGATTCCTCCTGTTTTACGTTAACTTGTTGTAAACAATCTAACCAGAATACCAGCGAATCGCAACCCCAGATACCTCCCCAGCAGTGTGTTAAGAACGAGAACGCTCTCCCAGATATTATAGCTGATTTTGGTATCAAAGACAACGAAGGTAATGGAAGTGTAAATTTCACGTGTAAGGTAGAAGAAAGAATACTCTCAATTTGAGGTAGGTCATGGAAAGGAACTACCCCCTGCAATGAATGCGTGTTATTCAAACGCCAGTGGCTTAGTCTACAATGGGCTCTACCATTACCTATAATAACCAACTTCAGATTTTAATATTGAATGATGAGTTATGCTAGAAGTTAAGGGCCGAGATAATATCCTTTGGCCAAGTATTTATCCTTCGTATTACCACAAAACAATTTTGCCATTTTCTATGACAATTTCAGACGTAATCTTCGGCAAACCGTTCCCACTATCTCGGTCTATCTATCTTCTGCTTTGCAAATGTATCTCTCTATATAACTGATGACTTAACTGTGTGAAACCTTTCCATGAAACCTGGGTCGTGCTTTGTTAGTGAACATAACCAAATTTATTCTTTCATTTTCCATAATGTATCTCGATATCCTAGGATGATCGAATCGCCTTCGCGGAAACACCTGACGACGCAACTGCGCCTCGAGAGCGCGACGTCCAGCGTCCTCTTATTTTTTCGCCTGCCCCACGTCGCCCGTCGCGACGTCGATAAACAGGCGTCGCCGTCTCCGGCGCCGGTGACGTGGGTCTCGCCCCCGGGGCCTGTCCGCCATGCACCTCGCATCCCCTTCCACTGCCCAAATTGCGAATACGCGCCCATCCGCCCCCTGCATCCTGGCGAATGCCATTCGATTCTTTCTCATCGCGTGGAAGGGGTTTAGTTGACCGTTTTTGGTCCTAAAATTGTGGAAAGCCCCTCCTTTCCTTAAAGGTCAAAATACATGTACTTAAGAAATGCACACCTAAGTATAGAATTCGTCTTGAAAAACACAATTTGACTTGGTTAGGATTCGAATCCGAAACATTGCCGAGCGCTTTAATTAAACATTCCTATATCGGGAGTGAAAGCTTCCTTTCAATCAGGGTACCCCTTTTAAAATGCCTAATGTTTTGACCTTACTTATGGTCCAGAGAATAACGGGATTTTATGTGTATTCTCTGCATGGCCCCTGTCATTAGAGTTACGTAATACTTAAATGTGTTAAATCCGTGATGATTTAGATGAAACTATAGGGAAGCACCGTTTGTTTCTGATCATGTTGTAGTTTGCTTGGCCTTGCTGTTAGTTATGCTAGTGTAATAGATAAATGATACCTGTTGGTTCAAGCCTTTGATGGACTCTTTTCGGAAACGATTCTTAGTCCTTATTTCGAGCTTGACCCGTTTTCTTTATCGTGGCATTAAGTCTATTTTCGGAAATAGTTGGCTGTGGCTCGTTCCCATTAAAATAGACCCAGGTTCCTCAAAATCGCCAACTATTTCGTCAGAGCATAAGTTTTTTCGGGTGGCGAACTTTTTGAGGATTATTTTCTTGGCCTAAGATTCTACTGCTTTCAATGGCTTATCTGACTTCTTAGGTAATTATAACTGATACTTTATTATGCGTGGACTTTAATAAGGAATCGATATGAGTCATTTAAGAGATAATGAGGGTCTCTCGAGCCAATAAAGAAGTTTTAGTCCAAATAAAACTTACTGAAGCGGATAAGGGCAGCACTACATTGCTAGATTCATTAAAGCCGAAATGGTCCATAAATTAGAAGATTTTGAAGAGAATCCGTACACAATTCGAGTCAATGTATAGAATACATGAGTAGGTTTATTAGTTTTTTTTCAATGTTCATAATAGGGTAGTTTCCTTCATCATTCAAGGAAACTAAATGCATTGATTGCTATTCGTTACCCACCATTAGTTTTTTTCATAATATACAAATGATTTGGTTTTAGAAATCCCAGTTGCCGATAGCGCGACAGCACTCCTCCTGCAAAGTCACCCTTAGACGCTGATAGTTAGTTCACTAATCATTCAGTAGTCAATATTAATTTTATTTTAGTATAAACTATTTTCTTTAAATTATAAAAATTAACTCATTTTACCAAAAATTCGTCAAATAATACATTAAAAAATGAAACCACATATAATAAAGATTTCCTAAAGTTTTAGAATATATACCTTTAAGTTATTTTTGAGACCTAATGTTTTTCCTAACCTACTGCAATATCAACAAAAGTGTCTCGGCACTTTTAGCGCAGTACCTAGAAAATCGAAGGGTTAAACTAGCTAATTTATTCTCTTCTCGTACGGGCTCAACTAGAGGTATCTATTTAGTATATTCTTCCATAAAGCGCAATCGTCACCAATCCCCTTTCTAGCTTCTCCGTCTTTCTTACTCGCAAGGTTCTCTCTCAATGATCAGTCACCTCTCATGCAGCAGTTATGTTCCAATTTCTCTTAATGCCTTCCTGAGGTTTCTTTTTGTCACCATTACTTCTAGTACATTTTAGTTAACGTATGCAATATCCATTGCACCTTCTTCTTACACAAAAACGCCTACACCTTTTACGCTTATTGCCTGTTCTCGTCCTCCTCTCGCAAATTGCAAGCTAATACGCCATGCAACAAGAGAAAGCTGACAGATAAAAAAATCAATTTCAAAGTGTATGAATCACTTCCTTTGTTGGTGAAATTCTTAAACGGCAAATGCAATAGTATGAGGTATTTTGTTGCTAGATCAGCTTGATTTTTTAAATGTATGCTATAATTTTATTTCGAAATTAATCAGTGTAACACTATTTGTAGTTTGTTCAACATAACATTTCAGACTAGTTTTTTTGCTATTATCATCCCTAATACTTAAATATTCTTTGAGTGGCTAAGTTTATGTATTGTTAAACTGGGTTATTCTCAGAAACGCGAAAGAAAAGGTGTTTCATTTTACATTTTAGGTCAAGGAGTGCCAATAATGTGCTCGTTGAGGGATGAATGTTTCAGAACCTTTAAAGTTCACTGATTAGGCAATGGAATGAAAATCAATCTCTTAAGATTGAAGGAGGTCTAATTTTAATTCTGTTTCGTGTCTCATTTCGAGGGCGACTTCGCTTCGCAGTTGGCTACTTGCCACTTTCTTCCGCAAGAAGCCCGTCTAAAATGGCCTATAAGGCCTTTATTCGCATTTCCCCGAGTTGGTATCCATCCGAAACAGTTAATCAATTCTTCAGCGTTCATCTCTGGCCTCTCTGTGATAGTAACCGCGTTCATTTATCTTTATATTGATTGAAAATTTGTAAGTGGCCCTTACAGTCGGTTTGCGATTACTTTAATGGGTTGAAATTCGATAAATCTTCAAGAATGTGTTTATACGAAGATAGTTCTCTGATTGAGGAAGCCATAGATTGGAAAGTCGATCGGAAATCTGTTGTGTATAGCTAATGATAGAATGTTCTTGTATGTATTGATAATCCATCTCAAATATCCATCATAACTTACATTTGATTAATTGTTTTTATTTGTATTATGATTCTACTCCAACTCTTTACTTAGCATCTCATTACAATTTTCGCGTAATAATCACCATAACTAATTAGGCACTTATTCTTGTTGTCTTTTTCATGATGAATATTCGAATTTGGCTTCCTTCCTCTCCAGTATCGCTGATCTCGTGTTGTCTTCACCCCTGTTGGCTGGGCATTGGGCATCCTTTATTTTCTAACTTAAACTTTTGAGCTCCCACCCCCCAATTTTGTTACATTGCCTCTGAAATATGCTAATGCAAAATATTAATGATATCCGAGTATTCCTATACCCTTGCGGAATCGAACGCTAAGTTGTGCGAATAAAATGCCTAGATTTTTTTGCACTGAATCACGGTTGGTCCTGCCAGTGTAGAAAGTCGGCGTGGCCGTTAATCACATTCATTTTGGATCCACAAAAGTGCAAAAAGACTTTTCAACGATGATGGGAAACGAATACTACATCTTAAAGTTATTATTTACTAGGCGAGGAGAGACAAGCAGGAATACATCTTTAACTATAAGATGAATTAGACGGTTGAAAGAATGAATTACAACCAGAGAAATTTTCATGCAAACTATTTTATCGCCCGAAGATATTCATGGGATGTCATTCAACATTTGTGACCAGTAAATAGGATTGAGCGCATCAACTGGTGTAGAGAAGTTTGAAAGCTTTGAGTTTCTCAGCTGAAGAAGCTGTTTTACTTTTGCCATGGTACAATCCAAGTACAAAATCAGATTTCTTGGTGCCCACTTCAGAACCATGAAAAAGTAACCATTGAAAAATTGATTAAAAAAGTATTTACTATCAAGAACACATCATTTTTTCCTTGAACGAAATCTGTTTATCCTATTTTCATTAAATATATGCTGAAAATTTCTGACTTTCACCTTCACTAAAGCTAAAAAAAACTATTTATTATTCTCAATTTCCAATGGAAATCCTCATTTAAACTTATAGTTTGATTTGGCATAGGTTAAAAACGATCAGTTAAGGTAATATTTGCCATTTGATTTCGTTTTTAACCAAAAGGCATAAGGGGGCAAGAACAAGAATTTTCGCGATAAAATATTTTTTCCAAAGGACATCCTAGTGGGCATATGCCCGCTGAAAACTAAAAATATATGCCGTATCTGACTCTTTATTTGTCGTGATAGTCTGGCTTCTGAAGTGTCTTTCGCTTGAGCGAGGCTTGTGTTTGACGAAGTGGTTACCTGCCTCGTGTCAAGTTCCTCCGGTATCTTCCGCTGTCCTTGCTGACGTCTTGAGCTACGTTGACATCGGCGGAGCGATAATTTCAAACCGTGCGGATAGGGTTTTGCATAATTTCTTACTTCATTAGCAACGGTTCTATTGCATAAAACGCAATCTTACCGCACTTCACGTCACTTACTTGGTGGTAAAAAGTTCTTACACACCGTCAGAAATTACGTAGAGGCTGAAAATTCACCCAGTAAACATGAGGTGGTTTATCTAGATTCCATTGATTCCTTCAAGACGGAAATAAAACATTGCGGATTATTTGTCAAAAATACGTTTAAATCGTAATATAAATCGGCTATCTGAAAGTTAAAGATATCTTCATCGGCATGATACCCCTCAAATGCCACACCATGGTAAATACAACGCAATTTAATGTGGCGTGTTCATATAAAAGGTATAGCTGTTGATTACTATTTATATCAGAAAGAAATCAATCGCCTTGTAATGAGAGCAAATTCCGTTGGTAACCTTAAATCATTTTCCACTTCCAAAATTACTGGAATGTCGTAATTGTTTTGCTGTAGTCGTAAGTAATTGCCCCTTTGTGAATCCGTTCAATTTGTCGATGCCAAAGACAGTCTCTAAACTTTGATGGGAAATAAAGGATTACAGATTTCACCTCATCTTCAACTGAAATGAACATTATTAATGGTAGAACTTAATGATATCTTACATTTACACCAATCTATTCCCTTTTTATCGCTTAGTTCAGGTTCTCTTTCCTCGTGCTTTCTGTAATCTCTGCTATTTTTCATGGTTTTGATGTGGAGCAATCAAGGGAAATGTTGGAAGCGTAAACATTAAGTTTCCTTCGCAACAATCGCTGTTTGTTTATGGCTGATTATGCCTTGAAAAAATAAAAGACTAACAAAATTATTTGCAAAATTTTGTGTGTAAGTTTTTCAAATTCCAAACGAAACATTTTTCCTCGGTCACCGTCCTTCCCCGGAGTTATTTCGTCATCGATTTGGCAAATGTCTTTCTTCATGCGTCGACATCAGGTTATGTGGATTCCCTGGCCTCATCTAGACGACACAAAATGTATGTACCTTATTTATCTTATTTGAAAAACAGTTTTGTTTGAAAAACTCTTCGTAGGGTTGAATGATTAGCGGTTGTTACTTATAAAAGTTTACTTTCAGTTTAAAAGTAATCTTTAGCGAAAGGCTCGTTTCTTTGATTTGATAGTAATTAAGTCTATTAGGTATTGTTTTTTGCGATTCCAACTTGGGTCATGTGTGTTAAGTATCGGTTGCCATTCTTTAAACGAAGCATTACTCGGTAAACAAGATTACCTCGCCTCTTCTTCTTCTGAGAAATAAAGTAACCATAACGCGCGGGGAAAATAGTTCTAGAAACCGCCGCCAATCCGCCAATTGGCGAATAAGGGGCTCCAACTCCGGTTCACCCGAAATAAATTACGAGGGTAAAAAATTATTGGAAAATTTTCGCTCTAAAACCGCCATGATGTAAGTGGAATAAGTTTATTATTCCCGTTAGCATTTTTAAGAAGCGCCTACTCATTATTGATCCATTTTGTATGACTGTTCAGAATTTTTTTTAATTTTCCACCGAGTGGCCGTTTCAACTCAATCACACATTATAAATTCAATGATTTAGTGTGTTGTAATTATCCACTAGAGCCAATGACGCGTGAATTTCTCATGTTTGAGGGTCCACCTTGCAAATTGAGGATATTTGTTGGGGGTATCCGAGAGCTTCATCCTGGATTTGAATCCAGAACCCAAATGTGATACGAGTTATGTGTGGGGATGTGCCAGCGCGAGTATTTCAATTTTTTGTGTATTTAGTTTCGTTGTGTGCGAGGGGGAGTAAAAATAAAATGCAGAAGAAAATGACGTCTTGAGTTCCGGAGTAGAGTAGCATCAGAGAAGGATACTGTATCTTTTCTCCTTTCCTCCAGCATTCATTTTGCTTTTTATAACCCATCTTCATTACGTTCGCGAGAAGGTTTTTGTAAAAGCGGGTGTCCTTAGATAAGGCTCGCGGCGCGTCTACCCTTTGGTTAAGCTCTCATACGGGAAGCGCCAGTGGATATGGTCCGAAAATGAAAAAGAACGACCCCCCCCCCCTCTAGTTCCCCCTTGGCCTGTCTGCACCCTGCGAGACAGACGCAAGACTTGGGCGACACTCTCGAGTTCGCTTTTAACTTGGAAAAGTGAATGGAGATATGACGCGTCCCTTCTTTATGCTCCTGGCGTCCTGGGGGTGATGAGACAAGGGTGGAATGAATGAGATATTAGTGGTTGGTTGTCAAGTTGGAAGGGGTGGACGTTTGTCGAGAGGGTGGTGCCCTGAAACGTATTTTCCTTTTATACGCTGTTGGGTATTCGACTGCGTGATGTTCAGTGAGATTTTTCTTTCAGTTGAAAGTAACTATGTATCTTCGTTAAGGAAATATATACAAGTGCCCTATGTGACGGCTGCACAGTAAGCTGCAGCCGAGGACAAAGCGGAAGCCCAAAACGAGGTTTTCGAGCTTTTCTTTTATCGAACTTCGAGTTAAGTTATCAAACTTTTCCGATAGATTTTTATTTCTGTATTTTATTCCTCAGAGGTGAACATAGAACCGGTAGTATTTTTTTCACAGAACAATACTTAATTTAAATAATTAAAACCAAAACTTATCACGCATGATCTAAGGAGTAATTGTAATAGGTAAATAGTAAAAGGAGTAAGGAGTAATTGAAGGACAAAACCTCTCAAAACGAAAGTAAAAATTGGGAAATGCAAACAGCTAAAAAATTATTAAAAATAAATATTATTGCAATTCTGATACTCTTTCATCGTCCTGGGCATAGAATTTAAAGGATTAGAATAGAGTTTAATGTCACTTCAATCATGGCCCCATGCTCAGTAGCCTAAACAAACTCCTGTAGAGATTTCCTCTGAGGCATTGTCCAGGTATTCCGATGAAAATACGGCGAAAACGGGGTATTTAGTTATCAGGAATATTATATATTATTATCGCCCAGCCTTTTTTTGTATGTACGTCTTCCCTCTATTTTACATCAGAGTTAGGTTTTCACGTAAAATACAACAGCATATACAACGATGACTTACTTTGCTGTTCGTCCTTCTCACCATTCCTTCGAAGACTTGTCTTTATCAGACCATCATGCTTCGTGATGTGAAATAAATTTTGATGTGTTGGTTGCGAAGCGATGCAGATATTGAGTGTATATTTTCAAAAAGACGTAACTGACTATTATAGTCGATCACAATAACAGAATTCTGGGACACCTCCTACATTAGTATACTAGAAATTGAAACAATTAGCGAAGGAATACTTGTATAAAATATATTATTAAGATCTCCATTCTTTTCCTAGTTCTTGTGTTTGATTTTAATGGAAATATAAATTTCCAATCGAAATGAACCACTTTAAAACAAATGATGTCGTTGCAGTCTGCCAATCAGATCTATCGTGTGGTCTAGGTTTTTCCAATTTAAGCCTTAGTCCTATTCGCAGAAGCCAAAGCGCGATCTTGTATTTATTTTCCTTGAATATCAACAAATTATTTCCTCTGTAAGAGGATGATGGATTTTGGCGATGAGAAACGAGGATAGAATGACGATAATGCATTAGTGAGTTTTTGATTGCGTGATCATCAGAAGATCATAATCGAAATAAACCACTTGAAAACAAACGCTATCGTTGTAGTCAGCCAATCAGATCTGTCATGTGATCTAAGTTTTTGCAATTTAAATCTTAGAGTCATTCGCAGAACCTGATTTGAGCAATTTTGTCTCTTTTACATAAATTTTAAAAGTTGAGTATTTCCTCTGAATACGCTGTATGATTTTCGATTCGATAATACATCGAAAAGCGATACTGTTGCTCGAATGGCGCCAGTCCCCTTGAGCGTCATTTGTCGTAGTATCTTTTTTTTTTGTTTGACCCTCCGAGGAAGCCTGACGACGGCACAAGGGCGAGGGATCAGCGAGAAAGGGTTCTAGGGTCGCCGAGATAAATAAAAGGCTTCAGTGCATCCGCTTTTTTTCCCTCTCTTCTCGCGGGACAACTGCTCGCCTGAGTTGAATGAGATGGCCTCGTTCTAGAACCAACCCTCATTTGTTTTGCTGGATTTTCGCGAATTGAATCTCGTCATTAACAGAGAGGGCTTGGTGGTAAAAAAAATGAGTTTTCCTATCCTCGCTAACGAGATTTTCCCTTCATTGTATGCATCAGTTATCTCTATGCATTTTTTTACGCCCGACACGGAGTGCGTTCAAGGCTAGAGTGAACTCGATAGTACAATGAATTCGAAATGGTCTCTTTTACGTTCTAGATAGGTAGTGTTATTAACGTGCACAATCAATAGGAAAGGTTTTTACCTTACTAAATGGTGTTATCTGGAGTTCCTATCGCTGAAATCGGCATTCACTTTTTCATGCTCCTGTATGGGAGAAGCTCATCATCATAACTTGTCAACGATCCTAAGATTGGTTCGACGCATCTCTCCATTTCTCTTTCATCTCCGTTAACCTTTGCTTAGCGACGAATTTCTTCTCTTTTTCATCCTTTTATAACCTATCCTATGTAACTCATTCGGGGCCGTCTTATGCCCTTCTTGTCCTCCACCTGTCATTCTACGATTGTTTTCATCAGGCCGCCACGTGACACAATGCGACCAAATAAGTCGTCCCGTCTTGTCCTTAGCATTTTAGAAGACCTCTTTTCTCCCACTTTTCTTAGCGCATGGGGGAAGCTATGAAGACTAGTATCAGCCTGAGGATTTGATGAAAGGTCGAGATAAACAGAGTATCCATTGCTGGCTGTTAATACTGGAGAGAGATTTTCCAATGCCTTGGTTGAATATTTTTTTGTTTTTCTTAAAAAATGACGTTAAATTCTAATTGCGATGTGAACAATAGGTCTTATTAGATTAGGTGTGCTTAAATCGCGAATTTTGTAGCAAGAGGCAAATAAATGCGGATTGCATGAGTGGGGCTTTTCATGGTGGCTGTTGAAATACAGTAATAACATTTTGTTCTTTGCATTGCTCGAAAATATAAATATTCCTTTGGAATAACATATCTGGTGCGATAAGTCCACAGAGAAAAATATCATTCGAAAAAATATATATCACCGTGGCTAGTCCCGGTATACTTAAATTAGACAAAAGCGGCCGCCTCAATGAGGTCAAAGTTCGGGCAATATAAACTCTATGGTTCGGGATTTGCTCTCCGGCTGTGGCTCTGTGCGCAAATTTCCTTTCCTTGGACTACATCGCTTTTCGAGGATTTTCTTAATAGGAGTGTCTGAAGGCGTCACTCGGGATTTGAACCCGGGACCCTTCAGTCTTTAGCTAAGCTCTCTGCACTCAGTAGAAAGCAGGTGTATCAATTAAATTATCTGGAGGAGATTGTACTTTGAGGAAGAACTGGCGCAGGAGTGACGATATTAGGGAGAGAATTGCGTTAGCAAAGGTGCTTTAGTGCTGGTGAGAGCTAATGGCGAGTAACGTTGTGTAAGGACATAAAGGAAAGGACCTCCGAGAGCTTATTTTCGAGAGTACCATTGTATCATGGATCCAGACAGGAAGGAGGGCTAGAAATGTGGCTTCAGACGTACCAGATGTTCCTTTGTTGGAGAGTAGGCATTGGATGGAATTGTTGATAATAAAGAAATGCCCGAAATGGTGGTTAGTGAGAGAAAACTGTTTGAAAGTGTAATGAAAATCGTAGATGATGTCTCATCATTTTTAATTGGACGGCATTATACGACAAATTTTTTTGTTAATTTTCGAATGGGTGGCTGGCTTTTGGGAAATTTAGTATTTTTTTGGGAAATTCACTCCAGAAAAAAATATCTTCTCTCTACATACTTACCGATGTAATTTATCGACTAAAACATGTCTATAGTTCTAAACAAATCATTCCCAGTGTGAAAATATTAGCATATAATATTGGGGATTCATAGGCTGATTATAAGATATAACCTTCCTCATATCGGATGTCGGCGGAACATTCATCAATCTTCAGAAAGTGAATGGGCTGTGTGTTTTCAGGGTGAGCTGGTTGTAGAAGCGTGTTTGCTCAGAGTTATTTCTAAGAATTTATTTGTATTTATTAGTGATGGGTCGATTCCAAAATTTTATCGATTCCGATCCCGATTCCGATTCTGACATTTCGATTCCGATTCTACCGATACCGATTCCATCGATTCTGATGCCATAGGATCCAAGAAAAATATCACTTAATTCCAGGCAACAAGAAAACCACTTTAAAAAATATTACTCTGTGAAAGAGTCAGTCAAACAAAAGCATCTTTCATATCATCACTATGTAATTAAAATATAATAGCTAAATTTCAAAACAGAACATTCCTGAAAAGTGATGTTACATGATAGGTATTACTTTAGAATATTAACACTCATGTTTAAATTTATAATAAAATTATCTCCTTTAATATCTATCTTTTATTGATAATATCTTATCATTATCAATAATGTCTCACAAATTTAGTCTCCTTTTACAGACTTTAAATTTTTGCTCAGATATAAAAGCATCTTCACTCTGTCAGCTGACAGAGTGAAGATGCTTAGCTTTCTAGGATATCCTAGGATAAAGCCTGTTGCATTTTACATCACATATTTTTCCTGCAGAACTAAATGTCTTTCCCTGAACACAGTGGATGGCAAGAAACCTCTTCGCTAATACTTTCAGCCTTGGGTAGGAGATACTAGTCTTACAGTATTTCCCAGGGAAGGAATTTGGTGGTGCATTCATCTATGATAAATAAGCTCCACTTCAGCTTCAACAGTGTTTGCTATGGTGACTTTGGGTACTTTTCCAAATGCATCACTGTATCTTGACTATATACCTGTCACAGGCTCCCTAGTCTGCATTTGCTCCTTTGGAATATAAAAGGGATTTCCAAGTAGCACTTTTTGATCTCGAGTCGAGTTGAAAATTACTCGCAAGTATCGAGTCAAATATGATAATTTCTGAACCAGGCAATACAGCAATGCATACTACTATATACTAATATTCTACTCCAATTTTCTATGATGAATGTCTAGCCTAATGTAAGAAGGAAAATATAATGAGGATCGTGCCCTATAATGAGCCCTGAGTATAGTAATTTTCACAGCTATAATAAAGATTACATACTAAGTATATGAATCATGTAATATTTGGCCCTTTCAAATTCTCAAGCAGAAAATCCAATTATTCTACATGCTCAGCCAGCAGGTTTTGACATCTTCATGTTACAGTATTACTGCCTGCAGAAAATTGGCTTTTGCTACACACTTGTGTGACTGGGCAAGTACTTTCCTACCAAAATTGCAAGATTTTGGAGACTTTGGAATTTTTATTAAAAATAATATCAACGATTTATTTGGACCTTGAATCTTCATGGAATTCAAATGGACGAAGCGAACGAACTATATATAGAAATAAACTTAAGTTTTGTAGAGCCAAAAAAAATTCTATACTTCGCACGTCATTTAATCAGGGTTAAAGTCTCTTGCTTTTTTAAGTTCAAGAAAGAAACTAAACGCTACAAATGAATATCACATCGGACGGATGCAGTAATAAAAAAGGCTAAAAGATGCCTTGTGATATGAAAACTCCCCCTTCCGCGCGACTCACCTCGGCGAAGGTGGAAAGGGAAAAAGGGTATCAGTTGTTGCCTTTCGTGGAAACAGTTCATTTTTCTCTCTCTTAAGCATGCTGACTTAATTTCTTCATTTTACTTCAATAACCGAGCCATATTTCTTATGCGTGGGATGGTTCCGAAAAATATCCAATCCTTATAGTATTTTCTTTCGAGTAATGCGCTAAATGGCCTATTCGATCTGTACATAATCCTTTTTAACATCCTCAGTTTAGTGTTTTCAGTCAATTAAGACGATTATCCATGCTTTACATGACGATTTTCAAGACTAATGTTTTAAAAAACTTGAAAAATCGGCCTCAGTTACCGAGCCTCAGAGGTCCGCGGCGTGTAGGTCAGCCTTGACGCGCGATTAAAAAATCGCTATAATTTCCTTCGTCGCAAACTTTTTTCCAAGATTTCTACTTAGTAATCTTTATAAATCTCTACTTTATATTGTGGTTCAAATTTTCCGAGTCATAGTTTTCGTAAACGAAAGATAATATCTACTTTATGTCAAATTTCACGTGAAAAAAGGGTCGGCCATTTTGCGTTGTCAAAACCAGACAGATGAGAGCCAAAATCTTCAAAAGTCATTTAAAATATAGGGAAAGCACCAGGTCAAAGGAATATTGCGTTTCTTTATTCCATGAAACTCATACCAACGCAAAACCACCTGGATAAATTCAAAGATTTTTTGAGGAAAAACGATATCTCGCGTGGCATTGAAAAATTGGTCATGTTTGGGCCACTGTATCTCACAAAAGGGTCGTATTTATGTAAAACGGCATATAAATGTATATCTGGTAATAATTTATGAGTATTTACGCTAAGTTTCAAGTCTCTATCCCCAAAAAGGTCATTTTGGACTTCATTCCAGCTTTTTCCGATTTCGGACCAGTGCGCGCCGGGTAGGAAGACGATCGGCCGCCGCGGCTGCCGTAAAGGTATTCGGTGGTATTCGGCGCCCATATCGACAACTATAGTGTATTCGGCAAACTACCAGGCCAAGGCATTAGGATGACTTATCGGCTTTAAAAACTGCATTATAACACGAGTTTCATGATAGCGCTTCCTGTCGGCAGATCGCTGGACCTACTATACTCGAAAGCTCTATAACCTTAACTACTCGACTCGACATTCGTAATACTACTCGAAACGCTCGAGTCGAGTACCAACTACTCGACTCGACTTGAATTTTCGAGTACTCGCACATCCCAGGAAGATATGTGTATTGTTATCACGATTACGAGGCGCGAAAATTCAAATGACTTTTGGGAACGCGGTCGTATATTTTGTGGTTTGAAGTACTACTGGAATCGGAATCGATTTTTCACCTTGGCAAGTACTCGTTTTCGATTCCGGTTCTTTTCCGAGAATCGAGGAATCGAAGAATCGAGGAATCGAACCGACCCATCACTAGTATTTATGCTTTGATAAATATTCATGATAACTTCGTTTTTCTTTAAAATAAGTGGTTCACGGTAGAGTACTAGTTTAAATTAAAAGTAAAAGTTTAATGATCTATAGTCTCACCAGCAATTTAGATCATCTGGGCATTCAAACCTTCGACTATTGAGTCCGAGTGGGATGGGTATCTCCATAGATATTTTTACTTTTAAGATAATGTATTGTTTTTCATATATTTTAATGAAAACCAGTTTCAGTAAAGCAATAACACGTTCGACGTCCAATTTTACATCCAATAAAACAATTCGCTAAAATATTCAATTTAGACGCTGGCTAACATTAGTAATAAGACGTCTAACTCAATGTATTCCAATAATGGAGTGATATTTCTTGGAAATTTTCCTTTTAATCTGTGTGTTCACGTTTTGGTGCGCATTTTTTTTAAACTGTCTGTGATGTCTGATGCTAATTCTCTCGCCACTACTGCTGCGATGGAAGCGCTTATTATTGATCGTGTATCTTATCGTTTAGCATGCAAAAAAAAATTCTAGAAATTTGAGGCAGTTTAAGACTGACTCGATTGAATTACCTTCCGCGTAATTTGATCCAGCTTGCACGCTCCGTTCAGAGCTTAATACACCAGGCTGTTCCACTCACGGCGCCACCCGTGGAATGCGATCAAGTTTCGTGCTAGATGTTTGAGTGAGATGGGCGAAATCACAAACTTATTCCGGGAAAGGTGCCGTCTTCGTGGATAGAATTGGGGCAAGATGCGACCTTATTCCTCTTGTCGCGCCGTCTTGATCCAGAGTATGCTCCTCACGGATGCTGTGTGCTCAACAATGGACTTGAATCTCACGAACCTTGAAGGCAATTTGCGAAGATCAAAAGTCGATCGCGGGGGAGAAGGTCAAGCTGTATTTACTTGAGATGTGGCTTATATTTATTGAGGTATATTCCATAGTTGAGTGTTTCACAGATACATCCGTACGTTGGAATCCATCCTGAAGAAGTTCTGAAGCTCCGTATTTTTTTCGCTATTGAGTGGCAACTAGATTTGAACCTGCTGTTGGAGTGCGAAAATTCCAGGGAGGCAATATCATTTGCTTTGAATGGGATTCGTACCCTGATCTCCCAAAATCGCCAGGTGTTTTGCTACTTGAATAACGATCGCATCTTTTTTCTCTCCGAAAATCTGCGAATTCGGAAGTTCTGGGTTCAAGGCAAATAATGTTTCCTCTTAGGAATAGGGTAGTTTCCTTCATCAAAGAAAACGAAAGGCATTGATTGCGATTCGTTACCCACCATTAGTGTATTCATAATATACTAAGTATTTGGTTGTAGAAATCCCAGTTCAGACGAATGTTAATGGTCAATTTAACCTCATTTGATAAAGGCCAGATTGGCGGCCATGCGGTGCCACTCCTTAATAATCACCTATAAAATTGTGGAAATTGCTCCTGCTTCTTTGTTACGATTCATCGGTATTCCTTTGCTCATCGTCATGGGTGAGTAGTCTCATGATTGGCTTGTCGCTACTCTCCTTTCAATTTCCCCGTCAGCTTATCTTTTCACACCTAGGCATTTCTTCTCTTTCAAATCCTTCTTTACTAACTCCATATATTTTCTTTGATGTCTTCCTTTTCCATTCATGCCGTCCATTTGTCCCTCAACGATTTACTTGGCGAGCATGCCTCTAGATATGGCCGATTGAGTTGTTCCACCTTCTTATTATAAGGTTTTATAAGGAAGTATCTTCTATTTAACTCTTCTTGGGACTTCCATATTACTCACTCGGTCGATCCATCCGATTTTCATATTGAAATAATCATTTCCAATTTTCCAGGATTTTAAAATTTATTAAGACATAGGTTTCAAAGTTACTACATCATCTTCAAGGTTGAAGATGACGTAGTTTTATTGAAAATTATGTCTTAATAAATTTTATAATCGTGGAAAATTTGCAAATATTTATTGCAATACGAAACAATTCCACTCAATCACGCTTGAATCTTCGGATTTTATTCCTTTGATTTTCATCATATTTCCAATGATAACGCTGAAAATAGGGTTTGAATATGAGCCTAGCTTTTGGTTACTGCGCTGTTAATATTGAGCACTCGTTTATACATTTACTCAGAGCTCTTAACCACGAATCCGTCAAGCTTTTTTTACTTCCATTTACTATGGCGCATTCTCCCACATTTTCCCAGCCAATCTTTTCTTGATTCTGGAGCGAGAAATGGAAAAATAAGTGCGGAAATGAACGCCTCCCCGCCCACAAACCTGAATTGAGTGAAGTCGAATCAGCCTGCAGCTGTGACAGTTCTGTATCGCCCCCAAATCCCTCTCACTAAACGGGTCGCTTAACTCCACGCGGTCGCTCAATCGATTCTCTTTTCTCTTCCATCTCTAGGCTTATACCTTGGCCAGGTCAAATCTTTTTCATTCAACCTACATGACATTTTCCTCCGCTTAAGATGCTGCATGAGATGAGCTTTGGTACAACGTGACCGATGTCTGGTCACGTCTAAAGTTGTTTAACCACTTTTCCTGTGGTCTTAAATTTTCTCCCTCCGTTGATTTTTTACGGGATAAAATTTTCAATTTTGTCTTAATTTGAGAAGTTTCGACGTAAATAAGACCTTCTGAATTACGAAAGCCGTATAAAATGAAAATAACTTACGTAGCAATTTCCAAAAATATTTTCTCTGCAACACCGACAGTTCTTTGACCACTTGCGATGTCAAGAAGTACCATAAATGATACCGCGGTACAGAAAATATTCTCAAATTAAAATATTGGAGCACAAGCGTATATATGTATCAGTGACGTAGACATGGGGTGATAAGGGGATAGTTCTCCCCTCAAAACCCCGGAGAAGCAATAAAATCATTTAAAACTATTGCCTAGTTTTGACGTATAATAACTGCATCTACTTAAAGTTAAAGATCATTTATCAATATCATGGCAAGGAGACGATTCACTGAATACCGACCGGTTATTAACCCCCGGCTCTCCCGTTGTCTGGGGGGGGGGGGGGGGGTCGCCCCTGTATCTCTCCCAAATTATATTCCTAGTTACGCCCCTGGTATGTGTATTATTCGAAGAACCGATCATAGCAGGCGAGCCTATTTATGGCTGGCGTGGTTTTGTGAATAATGGTATTCGTATTTGTTTTATTCATTACAAATTTTATTTTGTAGTCTTCTACAATTATCTGTTTCTACGACGCGAATTCTTAAACCATTAGATATCTTTTTAATAATATGATTTACGCATAGTCATTTCGCTTTCCATCACATGTAAGTTTTTTTTTTTTTTGTGTCATAGGAAAATGAAAATAGGTACTGCATTCAATTTTGGTTTGTTTGAATTGACAAGATATCATAAAACCGGATCTTAAAATCCATTTATTCCATTTATTCCGTCGTTAATAACCCAACATCTTACACATGATACTGAAAATGAAAATTAATAATTATTTTTAAAAATTGCTTTAGGGTATGGGAGAAATTCTTCGGTAGCGACGATTTTCACTGGTATGTATGTACCAGAGTGAGGAAGGAAGAAAATATATTTAAGTGATGGGATGAACAGATCTTGACCAAGATGAAATATGAAATAGAATCTAAGGTAAGGAACCGATGGGTATGAATTCGATATCGGTGTGCCGCCTCCATTTGCACTTGACTCAATCGTTAGATTGGTGGTTCTCATATTTCGCGAGTGGATATTTACGTCACGTATCATAGGCGCTAGTATTTTTCTCATTTCTCCACGATTTGGACATAATTGCTGTCGTACTGTGACGAATTTCAGGTGATACGTCAGATAGTCGCAATTACAGTTGGACGTAGATTTATTTGATTCTCGTGATTCCTTTGCCTTCTATCCTCTTCATATCATCAATGCCAGCCTCTTTTTTTCATCCGGTGACTTCGTGTGCATTCATAACAGGTGGGAAATAGGGGGGTGCCTCTCCGTCGTCATGGATACCGGTCTCCCGTGATCCCTCGCGACTCCCATGATGCCCCGCGCGGGAACAGCGGGATTTCGGTCCACTCGGGTGTCGGGTGGCGATGGCAGGGCGGCGTCGAAAGGTTGTGAAAAGGATCGGTGGTGTGATGTGGACTCCCTCCCCTCCCCCTTCGGCATACACCTGACGAGAGGGGAGGGAAGTGGTAGAAGCTATCGCGGATATACGTCTCCCCTCAACCCCCCAAAAATCTTGAATGTGCGGCAAGCAATGAAAACTCATGGAATACGGCGCAGAAATATTTTATCTGTTTTTATTAAAGCTTTCTACCGTTTTACCCATTTCTGCCCATCGTAGCCATTTGGCTACATCCTACCGTTCTGACATATGAGGCTTTTGAAGAAATCCCGCACTCCTTTTTGCTATCGAATTTAAAGTGCTTTCATTTTGGCACAAGTTTAAATACCTCGATCCTCTATCGCGATGGCCGTAGTGTGCATTCTGTAATTAAATTGGCGATCGTGTATCCTTCCTTCAGAAACGGTAATTCGTTTTGCCCCGAACCGTAAAAGACGTTAATGAATGCTAGTCGTAATTTTTTTCAGCATTTGATTTTTATGTTAAACGGCTGTTGTCCTAATACCCCCTGCCACACGCCTGATTAGGCGGCTTCCGGGGTAGTATGTTGATGTAGATGAAACTATGGCAAGAGAATTTTTTAAAGTACAGAGGAAAGGCTTGCCTAGAGCCTGCTTGGGAGTGTGACTTCGTAAGGTGCTGAAACGCGTTCTCCCTGACGGTGAGAATTTTCTCAGAGAGCAAGAGATGTGGATATGGAGGAGGATGTGAAAGGTGAGATGGACGGAGAGGAAGAGGGACGTGGAATTGCTCGACGTGTTGGGGAGGAAGTTGCGAATGAAATAAAGATGAGGCAAGAGGTGTGAATGGATCGTGTACGGAAGGGGCAGAGGAAGAGCGTAATAGTAGAAAAGGTGTTATGTAAACGGAGGATGGCTTGCGAAGAGAGCATGGTTCATGTATGTGATGAAGGGAGGTTTATGGGAGTTTTAAGGGAGTTTAATGTTAGGCTGAAGAAATACGCAGGGTGGATAAAAGTTATGTCACGAAATTTTAATCCTGGAGAGCTGCTTTCAGTAGCAACCAAAATTACTAATTATTTTTAGGTCTAAAACGAAATATTTTTGAATTGCAGAAACTTAAGAGTCATGCGCTCTGATTGGCTGCGAGTTTGCCCTGTTGCCAGATAATCTGGACAACTAATGAATTCGAATGCTTAGCCTGCATTTGCCTTTGCCTTCGTCCAGAGCACTGGGCAAAAAGGCAAACTCGCGGCCAATCGGAGTGCTTGGCTCGAAGCTTCTGCCGTTTAAAAATGGTGCGTTTTCGACCTAAACGTAATTGGTTATATTTATTTTTTTCTGGCATCAGCTATCCAGGATTAAAATTTCGTGACACAATTTTATCTCTCCCCTGTATATGGTGGGAGAGTGGATACTTTTCAGATCTATTTTTTGAGGTTGGCTATTCGTTTTCCCAGTGAACCTTCCGTAAAACGTTTATTGGTCAAAATGATAGGATACGCTCGCGTGTGCGAAGGAGGGTGTAAATGCACCAATTCTATTTTTACGCGGAAGATAACTTGTCAGATTTTTTAATATATACCTCCGATAGTTAAACTCTCATTTCTAGGAAAATATTTTTGAGATTAGTGAAAAAGTCGCGGAGATAGTTGCTCTAAAATGTGACAAAGAAAATTGATTTTGACTTAATCTAGATCTTCGAGCTCAGCCGAAATTATTCAGTAACCGTAATAAAATAGAAATGTTTTGGAAAGTTTCCCCGGGAGAGCAATGGAAGTACATGCATTTATTACGTGCCGCTCTGGGTTACTGACGATCTGAATTCCTTACTTCCTAACGTTGTGGAATTCAAATGAATAATAATAATATAATTTGTCTTATAAAATCTCTTTATCCTTTTTAGCTTTTTCCTTAACGATATTCCGTCTTTCCGTCGATTATACTTTTATTTTATTAATCCGTATTAGTATCGTGAGCTTCCATTCTCTCACTTGCCAGCGTTGCAATAGCCCACGTGCCTGAATCATGGAGCCAACTCTTCGCTTGAATGTTTACAGTGCCAGCAACGGTGGTGACCGCACCTCGAATCTCGTATTTTTCGAGTCATAATACCAATTTTTTCAGCCTGATAATGAAATTCGTGGATCACGATAATAGGGACCGCGGCAAACGGAAGGGTTAGAAACATTATTGAGGGTGTGAACCTCAAATCTTTCGTGCAAATCGGTATATTTAATTAACTACGATTGTTTAGCTCATTTTTCCACCAATCACTTGTTCAAAGGATTAATAGAACTTGAAAGGATAAGAGGATCAACCCTTTTAATTCGAAGCAAAGCTATCGATGACTTAAAATGAGGACAAATCGGTGTTGCCATGGTGATAGGCCGTTGCCCTCTTAATCTGAGCGTAGGCATTGAGTGAACCGAATGTAGGGTTTAGGTCAGACGATTCTTGATTAATTTTGTTCTAGTTGGACTTCCGTGGATTCTATCGCAAAACCAAGCTTATGTCACTCTCGTGAATGAGGAAATATTTTATTAATATCCTTCATACTAACCTCAACCGATTTTCTTTCAACATCATTGGGCTTTCCTCTGTATCTTCTCTAAATTGCATTCAGAAATCAGAAAATATTAGTGGACTCATATGGTAAAATTTCACTGCACATTATGGAAATGTAATTAACAATTTCACTCTGTATATAATTTTGAAATTAATGACTAATGGTACGTCATTGCATGATAACAATTTTATATAATTAATATCGCCACCAAAAAAGTTAGGGAATCGGTATTTGATTTTTCGATTACTCTTTGATGAAATATCAATCCTACATTTAATTTTTATCCATTGAAAATCGATGAGGAAGATTTTCTTCTGGATGGACTAGAGTACGGTGCCACTAATGAAGTAGGCCGGAGTATAAAAGTCGAAATATTGAATCAGTGCTCGATGTTTCGACACCCAATTCAATAAATTCTTTATATCCAATGATAGTAATTAATATCTGAGTTGGAAAAAATACGCCCCTGCTAAACCAAATATACGTTATTTATTTTTAATTTTATATTATTATCTCTTTCATATCAATAATAAATACCTTTTATCCATTAATAAATAAATTATACCCGATA
This sequence comes from Ischnura elegans, assembly GCF_921293095.1. NCBI lineage: Eukaryota > Metazoa > Arthropoda > Insecta > Odonata > Coenagrionidae > Ischnura > Ischnura elegans. Next base: position 46,141,097 of record NC_060255.1, read on the forward strand.
TCGAAAATAACGAATTACGTCAATCGAAGATCATCGAAAATCAACGATAGTTGACAGTCGATGATCATTCGATTTTTTGTTATACATAGTTGGAATTTTTGCTCGTCAAATTAAGCTATCGAAATTCGATTGGAAATATTTTTTATCGAGCAGTGCTAGATTACGTTGCAACTGGAGTAGGGTAGGAATAGTGAGGGGGGTGATTTGATGGAGGGGTGACCCCTCCGTATTCCCCCCTCCCCGTGCCCGTCCCCTCTCCCCTGCACCCCCGCCCCCTTTTTCCTCTCGACCCGTCGATCGATAAATCCGGCGGCGCCTCTACACACCCCTATACCTCCCCTCCACTCATATTTGCTCCCTCCCACTCCTCTGGAGGTAGGGTCCGCTCCATCTGTAATGTTGCCGCCCCTCAAGACTCCGTTCCCCCCCTCCTCCGACCCCGTCGGCGTAGCGCGTGCAAAATCTTTGCCCACTACGTCTCGCTGTTCCAGTTACCTCGCATCCCGACCGCTCCATACCGAGGACGCCGGCGACGGGCCGGGAAGGCGACGGGGGTGGTCCCGGCCGCTGCGTCACCCTCTCCCGGTCCCCGATTGGCGGTAAGGTGCGGCCCGCCGGCTGAGACAGCTTTGGAACGTTTACGCCCCTTTACCCATCCGACACCTCATTTGTCATACTACACCTCATTTGTCATACTACAGGAACTATGGATAACATACTACAGGATTTTCGTGAATCGCCTTAGTGCACAGTGTAGTTTAGCAATGTTTATTTTCATAACTGTGTCAGAGACCACATGTAAATATTTTAATCAGCATGTACATGTAGTTTACGATATTTACGCCCATTTACTCAGATGGCACCTCGACTGTCATACTACAGGAATGGAGGGACAGGATTTCCGTGAACCGCTCTAGCGCACGGCGCACCTTAACAATGTTTATTTTCATAACTGTGTCAGAGACCATATATAATTTTTTAATAGTGTAGTAGTGTAATGTAGTTTATGCTATTTACGCCCATTTACCCAGCTGGCACCTCTGTCGTACTTCAGGAACGGAGGCACTGGATTTTCGTGAACCGCTCTAGTGCAGTTTAACAATATATTTTCAGAACACTATCAGATATCATATGAGGGGGTGAGAAGCTAAGGAGTACTAGTGATTTATTATAGTACAATTATTGATATAATAAATATACGAAAACTTGATGGCCAAGGTATACGAGTGAGTCTCTGTTCTGTGGTGACTTTGAGTGGAAAATCAAATGTACTGCTAAACACCTAGTTGATCTCGTTTGTTTTCTTTGCCTAATTTTTGCACCTAACTCTGTTTAGATAACAAAATCACTTGTACCCCTTGGCATCTCACCCCCTCATTTGTATATTTTTTAATTGGTATGTAGTTATAGTTTATGCCATTCACGCCCATTTACCCAGCTGGCACCACGTCTGACGTACTACAGGAATGGAGGCACTGGATTTTCGTGAACCGCTTTATCGTACAGTGAAGTTTAACAATGTTTATGCTCCAAACTGTGTCAGAGACTATATGCATTTTTTTTTCAATTATCATGTACGCATGTTTTATCCTATTCATTGCGATTATGGCCATAAACATTAATATTTCGAATTGAACCCTTCAACGCCTCTTCTCCTTGATGTGGTACACAACCCAGTGCGTTGGCTGTTCAAGCATCGCTCTTTTGTCCGTTAAAATATGTCCCCAGTATTTCTTATTGCTGTCCAATCTTTAATGTTTGTGCCCATGAACATTTTCCTTTAACGCAAGGTAAACCCAGTGTGTACTTCGTTATTTTTTGTGCATGTGTGGTAATGTCGACAACTGTAGTTTGTCGACTGTCAGTTTCAAAAGGCTGCTACCACAATAATGACTAGTATTTCTTTCATTAATGTCGATCAATTTTGTACTTATTTCGCATGGTGATCAGCCTTGATAGTGGCAAGCTAAGTCCTCGTCTACCAAGCTTTAGTTCGTGGGTTGAGTCCCGCTTGTGTAAGTTGCGTCTATACGTTTTTTATCGTCTATCGTAATGTTTTACAAAATCAGCTGGTATAAAGGTTGCAATGTGTAATTTTAGGTACATGAAAGTATGTAAATAAATATTTATATCCACAATACTCGGTGTGGTAGTAGCATCGTGGCAATCGTGAAAATGACTTTTGTTGTGGAAACCAGTGGGGGACAGCTAATGCCGGAGTAAGGGAAATCACGAATTAATTAATTAATTAGCAAGGTTTTCAAATTTCGGCGTAGTGCTATCAGCTGCAATCGATTCCTTTTTAATCATTCGTGGCGTCGCTTTCAGGAGTCTTTCTTGTGTCAATTTCTTAGGGAATTCGATGTACTTCGGAATTTACTCCTCTCACTGTCTATTTCCCTAGTATTCCCCATTTGTTATGGTATCTGCTCTTATAATCATGATTCTGTTCATGTCAACAGTGAGTGGTTTATTCAAGTTTGTCCTGTTTACGCATGTGCTTACTGTTATGTTCTCTGTGTTGAGTGGCCTTGTTCTCGTTAATATTTGGTATTTTACGGTGTTGTATTGTGAACATCACAAGCTTTGTTAGGTGTGACGAGAGCTGTTTACGGAAGTGTCAAAATTGTATCTATACTACGTGATCAGAGAACATTGCTTCGATATCACGTCATCCATAGTAAAATAATTACTGAATTTACTGTCGATGACGTGATTCTGACGTAATGTTCAGGCTGCTTACCTACCAACGTTGGCACTTTTGGAAGCGGTTTGGGAAACCTTGGAAAGTGGTGTTGTCACCGAAGGCATCTCCTGACTGAGTAAGGCTTTGTGTCGTGGATTATATGTGATTAAATTTTTTTGTCTATTCATGGCATAGTTTTAAAGTAAACTCTCCCAAGGACAAATGAACATTCATGCGGTCATAAATCCTTTATTCTTTACCTTCCACTTTATGCCATTTTAAGTACTACAATGGACGCCCTCATCGGAATGCATAGGTACACTGTACACATCAGTCTTACCCGTCGGAATACCCAAATGGATCTCACCAACCCTCAATGTTTGTTGTTGTTTTCCCATTGAATATCAGAACCCTATCTAGAGCATCTGATTGTCAGATATCACCGATGCGATGTGGAAATATGAGGTGATTCTCGATAGGAAGTGCCCACTGCCCACGTCGCTAACTTGTGTTTTATTATTTACTGCACATTTTATCGCGGTGTTGTTTTGATCTAGTTTCACATCGTCTATGACTCCTCAATTTCGTTCTTTCGATCAACGGTGTTGGGCAAGCATTCACACCGGTTTCTCAGTCCCTATTCGTTATACTATCTTGTTCCTGAATTAATATTTCGATACATTTGAGAAGTTAATTTTGGTTTATTTGCGTCTGTGATGTGTTTAAGTATACGTCTGTAGCGGAATATCAATTTTAATAATACGAAATAACTGTAGTATCACATAATTTTATCTGTACCTTACAGTGCCATTTATCCCTTCAATCGGCGATCTTCAGTGCGTTGTTATGAATTCATTTAGGAATTCTTCCCGCTCTCATGTAATGCATGCATCGCAGTGGTGTAGCCAGGATTCAGAAATCGGGGGTTTACCGGAGATTTCGGGGCCGTTCCGGGGTGTATGGAAAACACCCAGGGCAAAGGGGGTCCGCGGGTCCTCCCCCAAAATTTTTGGAGTTTCCTTATGTTGTACGACTATTTATTTTTTTAAATAAAGAGTATAAATTGGATGGAATAAAAGTTTTAAAGGCTCAAGAGGAGGGGTGGTAACCTGGAAAAAACCGTGGTTACGCCACTGATGCATCGCATCTGTTATAAATTATAGCCTTCTCGGTCAAATTATTTTTTTGAACAGTATTGCTGAAAGTTATTGCGAGAAATGATTCATTTCAATGAAACTTTGCTTATCATTATTTGAGATCTTACATATTCCGGGTTGTAATTTAAATATGTTTAGTTAATTTAAGTAAAAGTTCCCCGCTAGTGAATGAAAGTAGATGATTAATAATTCATTTTCTATGCTGAAGAGAATTGCTGTAGTGAAGTTGCATGACTAATCCGCTACGCAAAATTCGAGCGTCCTAGGTTTATTTTTTGCCTCTTATCTCAGGTGTCATTGCCGTCGTCCGTGGTTGCATTAAGAAGTAGGTCGCTCGTGTCTCAGCCATGCATCAATGCTTATGCATGCCCCGGTTTCAGATTTGCTATTAATCTTCTTTCTACGTTAAATAATATTATTGATATGGGGTAGCCGTGTCTCCTGCCTTCCAGTCACGCCTGGATTCAATGATATTCATTAGGCCCTAACGTAGCCTGAAAACTATTCTAGTTAGATTCTGTAAGAAGATGTATCACTCGCACTTTACCGGTCTTTTTTCGTGATGTATTACTAGTTTAAAAATATACAATCATCTTGAAATTTTTCTTTACTGTAAATTACGCATTAATCAACATTTGTCTGCGTCTCAAATTTGAAAATATTTCCTTGCCAGTGCCCCAAATGTATTTCTTTACGTTTGGATACAGGCTGCATCTACATACTAACACCTAAGCCGCATCAATATGCATGTGGCGTAGCTTTTTAGGACACCAGCCGTTTACATGTAAAAAGGAAATGCTCTGTCGAAAATACTCCTGGCATTTATTAAATTCTTTTATCGAGCGGGGGAAAAACGAATTCCCATACATATCCGTTCGGCAAAATATCTCTCTGACTTTATCGCCTCTATCGAATCTAGAAATGGAGTGGGGTTATAAAATGATAAAATGTCCTCCCTGTCGCTCATAAAGATATCCTACCTCAGTTGGTCTAGCAATCTAAGTATATCGCGCAGCCTCTGAGCCTCTAGCTAGGCCCTCCCGCAAAAATTTGTGAAGAAATTGTTTTTGAGTTGTGAACGAGGTTAAAGAATCCTAAATATCCCACGTTTCGGCTTCCGACTTTGGCTATGTCATCTGGACTTCTTCCTTCAGAGTGCATAGATACATGATCGCTCAAGGTTGCGGCGCAGGGAGAAATTACCAAAAGCTGAGTTCTCAGCATTGGAATCTATAACTTTAGGGATGTATGACGGGAAATGGTAACATTTAGCAAATAAAATACTTACAGGTACATTTTATTGAAATTATAATCCTTCTCATGATTCCCGAATTTAAATTCAATGTAAATAAAGTTTCTAATCGAAATAGACTTTGCTGTGAAGCGGTATCGTCGCAGTCAACCAGTCTCACGTATATAGCGACCCTTGATTTTTCCATTTCAATATATGTCTCATATACAGAAGTCGGAAATCGCTATTCATTTTTATTTTACGCTGAGCGTCTTCCCTGAAGGTGGTTCCCGAATGGGAAACCAAAACTTTTGAATTTGTCTCAGCTCTAAACCCCAGAAAAATTCTCTTTTCGCGGTATTTTTCCCTATTTTCCAAAGCATTATAGTACTTTTCTTACGTATTAAATGGTGTAGCTCGAAGATTTCGACGAAGCATGCAGGCTTTGCTTCTTTGCCAAGCATACAGCGCATTCAATTTGAAGCGACTATTGTCTATAAAGGACCTCGCTGGCGTGAATATCTCGCTGCACTCTTCAGCTCGCTCTGCGCGTAATCTCAGGGTAAATATTTTATCCTTCTCCACGTGAGATAACGACGGTGGTGAATATAGCCTGGATGCCCTGCGGTTATTATCGCTGTTTATGTCCGGTGCATGACTAAAGGCTGGGGTTTTTCCTTTCACGATGACGAGTGTTCCCCTATTCCTAACTACTGGGTCAGTTTAAAGGAATCCAGTCTTGATGACTCAGATGCGTCTCTGACTGGGAGAGTATGGCTATCTCTCTCCCAAATTATCAGTCGTTTTGCTGGAACTCAATCGGGTCGTAATCACGCTTGGCGTTCCTATTAGAATCCACTGTGAGTTATTATTTCTGTGGAAACATTTACTAACCTATGGACAAAAGAGGCATCTAATAGTCTTTTTACTTTTATGTCAGGGTTCAATCGGTGAAACTACAAAGGATAACCTACTTTTCTTCCATATAGTTCGCGTTTTTAATGAAGATAAGAGATGTGTCATTTTAAAGAATTAATTTGAAATGCCAGTTGTTCGACAAATTGAAAATTTTTCAATTGCCGTAGGCCCACATGAATAATGATTACTAAATTTTTCATTCTTACGATAAGAACTTAAAATGCTTCAATTCAATTTTTGTATATTTTGAGCAAAAAAATTGTATTGATAATTAATTGCATTGATATCAGGGGTAAAATGTTTTCAGCATAAATGCGAGAATATTCTTTGAACAATAACTGTCATTGCTCTTGGAATCGAGAATGACTTAACGGGCCATATCAATTGGACGATGATTTCTTTCTTGGTCGTCATTAACTCCTTTGTTTTCCTGATTCGCTCCTCCACGATCCCCTTTGTCTTGCCAGATTTCGAGATTAAAGCTGAGTAATGGGTTGTATAAGCCAAGCACTTAAGTCGCCTGCTCCCTTGCCCCAGTCGCCTTGTGGTCATCGGTTTGGCTGCTATATCTTTTGACTCTTTCCTTTTGCCACCTACTTTCGACGATCTCCATTTAAGACCTTGAAAGAGACAGACTATAAATTCTAGGATAATGTAGAAGCTTGAATTCCCATTCGTGTTTGGAATCTGGGAACGATCCCAAGTTTGCAATCTTAATCGCGGCTGCCCAAAAATGATTCTAATTTATGTATAGCCTAGATTTAATCTTCATTATCGTCATCGTTTAAAAATCCTGAAACTTTAATAATGCATCTCTCTATTATACTCTTCTTCATCTGTCAGCTCTTCTGTTTCTGTTGACGTATTTCTTCTGAGAACATCCCTCATCATGTATGATTTAACGCTTTCCCGGCGAATAGAATGAATGACCTTTAAGGTCTCGTAATGTGGCTTACAAGTAGTTCTGTCTTCTTATTGAGTTCCGAAGGCTTCTCTTGTCTTACTCTCTTCTCAGTACCTAATCATTACCCACGAAGTCTATACTTATTATTCCCTCGCCGCACAACATTTTGAATGCTTTCAACCTTCACTTTACTTCTGCAGTCAACATCTATGCCTCCATGTTGTAGGTAAACATTCTCCAAATGTAGCGTGATATGAATTATTTCCTTTCTTCTGTGTTTGTATTCTCAGGAGTAAGTTAATTTTTCTGGTGAAGAAAACCCATATTTATGTGATCTATTCTACTGAATACTTCTTTCTTGCCTCGTCCATCGTTGGCTACTCATCTTCCTTGATAATATAATATTATTACTTGCCTAATATTTTTGTTTCCCGACGTATTTCTCGTTCGCTGTACGAGTGTGTAATTCTGTATGTTTATTCCACCGAAGCAGCACAATATCTACGCCAGTTTGTCTATACTAACCTTTTGTTGTGTTTTGGTACTACAGCGAGTGATTTTACTTAGTATCGTTGTAATTGTACTTGTCGAAGTGGAAGTGATACGATTATATTTTAATTCGGTTATATAACCCAACGATTCCATAATTTTCATCCTTGGCTGTATGCTGCACCCCATGCACGCGTGCATTGCGTGTAGATCTAATTGCACCGATTCCATCAAATAGTGAAGCGGGTTAGGTCCCTTAAAGTCTAAACATGACAGCTCTATAAAAACCTCCATCGCCCGTAAACAATCCTAAGATTGGTTTGGCGCAGCTCTCCACTCAGTTCTCCTGCCAGTTAATCTTTTCACACCAATGTATTTCTTCTCACCTACATCTGTTGGTTGTTTAAACTGCCTTCGGTTATATAATAGCCGTGTTGTAGTTCATGTAAGAAATTGACAATCGTACGTTTTTTGGGGAAATAGTGAATGAATCGTCCCTCTTTCTTTCTGAACTGCAATTTTACGGGTCTTTCATACCTTTGATTGATATGTATTAAAAACAGCTTAAAAGGCATTGGATGAAACATTCTACGTATCCACCTTTACGTATTTGGATTCAGCATTAGATTAACCTCCTGGTGCCGCAGGACGATATTTCGGATTTGAGTTATTTACTTATCCTATTTAATAACAATGCAGCTACTAAACACACGAATGATAAATGAGGATTAATTTTACGGTTTAAAATTAATATAATTAGAGTGAAGTTTGAAAAACAGCATGTTGAAGTGCCAAAATATGATATAACAGAATTTTTTCAAAGATTTTGCGTTTCTCGCCAGTGCCACTCCAAGTAGATGGCACTAATTGTAAGAGGTTGTAATTGAACATGCCGTCAGAAAGGAACTCAATATCCTCATAGACTCATAGTGGGTGCGCAAGCGTTCTGGGTATATATCTGTAGGACGCAAAAGCATTTTACAAGAGAAATCAGGGTTAACTTACCGCGTAGCTTACGTTCACGTACAACCAGCTTCGAAATGGAAACGTGAGGTAAACGGGCATTAGCGTAATGAGTGCCCGCGATTTCGTTCCTATCCTGTCACCCTCTTTTGTTTTCGCCTTGCTCTTGTCTCCTTCTCCAGTCGCGCTGAATGCGAGGCGCGACCTTCAGTTCTTTTTTTTAATCTCGCGGAGAAGCCTCCTCACGTCTACCTCTCTTCGGTCTGCTCAAGATAGAGAGGGCGCACTTGTTGTTCCCGGCTGTGAGGAGTGTGACGCCCTCTCAAGGAATTGCTTTCGTTTTTATTCGTTCGTTTTTTTCTCATGGGGCCGACGGCAATCCGCGAGATTACGACCTCGGATGAGAACGACGGCGGGACACGCGAGCGACGAATTCGTCAGTCTCGAAAGAGTGAATGAGTTATGAATGGTTTTTCAAGGCTGTTTCGTGTATCCCATCTAGATAGCTGGGCGAGGAGGAGGGTAAGGCAGGTATAACGCCTTGTTTCCACCTCAGAGTAAATGACGCGACCACGAATCGTGCAATGAAGGATTCTCCAGTCAACCTTTAAATATACAGGGTGGAGAAAAAAATGTGTCACGTAAATTTAATCATGGTTATATAATAATAAGAATTACTGATGATGTTTACGTCTAAAACGTACCATTTTTGAACTACAGAAACTTTAAGCCAAGCGCTCCGATTAGTCGTGAGTTAGCGCTGTTGCCGGATGCCCCAGAATACTCATGAATGACTTCGAATGCTTTGCCTGCGTTTGACTTTGCAGTACATATCTATCAAAATCATAACATGTTAATGATATTCCCTGATGGATAAAACATTCTAACGGCACAAAACCGCTGGATATTATGATCAAAAGTGACAATACAACAAATTCTAGCATTTATTATACACAAATAGAAAATCTTAAAAATATTTCATTTTTTAAACAAATAATTAAGTTTTATGCAATTTATCTGTTAATATTATCATGTATGCTATATTTTTTAAACGCCGGCTCTCCTCGAAAATGCATATTTTTTTCCTTTACCAAAGCTCCACAGAAAGACTATGATTTTCTATTCTGAAATTCGTGGATCCATCGATCTTGAAAATAGGAGTCCGTTGAATTGTTTGACAATTTGAATTGTTTGATCTCGACTTGATCGATGGTTTGTCTCAAGGTTGTTCCGTGTATCCCAGCCGCCTCGCCGGAGAGGGGAGGTTGGTCTAAAGGGCTTCCGATCGTTACGTGCGGGCGCAGGAATTCTTTAGAGCCACGGGCGGTTCACGTAATGGGATAAGTGGGGGTGTTTCCCCGAATGACTCACGAGCGCGTGGTCGTGTGTGTGGTGGCCGGACTCCTCGCCTTACCACTTGGATTGCCGTTAGTAGGGGCAGAAATTTGTCAGAAGACCGTATCAGATTCAGTTCCATTGAAATATACTTGGCCTTGAGCGTAAACTAATTTTTTGTCAGATGTGAAATTTATTTGGGAGAAAATGGAAAGTTATTTTGGGAAATGCCAGTAGTATACTCAAAGTACGATCTATAATCATTCCAAATACACCATCCCTGCAAACACTATGCATGGAAGTGGCACGAACCTTCCGTTAATATACCATTTTTAGAGTATAAGTATAAAATACTTCACGCAACAGTAACGTCATCGGGGAATATTGTGAGTGTTGTAACCATCTTTGAGCAAAATGAGTTTTCCCATTAGGTCTTACAGAAATGGTACTCCTTACTGAAAGCACTTAATAATTATATATATCGAAACGCGTCGTGTAGTGTTGTGAAGAATTTTTTTGTGGGACTTGCAACATTTTCTTTCACTTTATGGTGAATATTTACGCTTATCCCGTTATTATCTACAAATTCTCTTCAACGTACGAACAGGAATTGTTCCTAATGCTTGGTCGTAAGTCGGAAATGACGAACAAAGGCATTAAGTCATCTACAAGATTAGATCTTGCCTGAAACCACAATGTAAAACGTTGCTGTGCCGAATGACGTAGATTCGCGTTCTGAAATACAAGTTCTTTTTACGCACGATCCTTCAATCTAAATGTTACGCGAAAATTATTGCTTAAAGTGCGAAAAAGCTGCTACTGAGGATAATGTCGTGACAGGAACACGGTGCCACCATATGCGTGCGATTGTCGTGGTATTTTCAATAAGAAATTTTAGGGATATTTCAAAACTTATTTTTCTAAATAATTTTGGCCGTAACTTCGGATGTTCGTAACTTTGAATGTGCGTAACTTTGGATGTTTGTAAATTTTTATGTTCGTAGCTTTGGATGTTCGTAACTTTGGATGTTCTTAACTTTGGATGTTCGTTACTTCTGATGTTCTTAACTTTGGACGTTCGTAAGTCGGGTATTAACTGTACTGATAAAGTGTGTCTAATGTATTAATCCCTAAGTATTATTTATTGTAGATCGCGAGGGCTTCCCCCAGCTGCACCGTGATGAGAGGGGGCTGTGCCACAGCGAGAGTGCGGTGGTGATGGACCCGAGTGGCGAGCAGCTGGAGGCGAACAGCGAACGCGACGAGGGCCGGTGGGGCGCCTCGAGCAGTAGCAGCGCGTCCAAGACGCCCCCCTCACCCCCCCTGCAGCCCATGGCCTTCACCGTCGACCTGACCACTGCCGGACACGACTCTGCCGACCCCGCAGAAGGCAAGAGACGCCTCGACATCAGCGACAGCATCAGCAAGTTCGCGCCGCGACACCGGAGGAATCACTCCATCCCCAAGGCGGACGAGGAGAAGGTGAGCACTCAATTACGTACACCAAGGATGAAGTTCTAACTGGAAAAAATATTTGGCTTAGCCATGATTCGAACTCGTATCTGCCGATTGCCAGGCAGATTGTCAGGCTAGCCAATTACACCACTAAGCTCCCGTGTTTACAAAGTCACTTATTTCATCCTGTGCTGTGAGCTCTCAAGTTAATGGAACCCTCATAAGGCACGTAGTCAGGGGTGGGCTTTTGGGGCCTCATTAACTAAGGGACATCAGTAAAAGACCCAAAAGTTTTCACTCTGTGGTGACTACCTGCGATCGATGAGTCTGACTAACTATGAGACTAGTCTAACTAGTCCATGAGACTCACGAGTCTACTAGCCCAGGGGCATCTATCCTGTGAAACTATGTTTTCGATAATGTTGCATTTTGTTATGTCTTCAATGGCTAATGATAAATTCTAATTTCTGCATATTAAGTATGGGCAACCCACATAACTCTCTAGCTACCCCTGAAACAAATTTCTGACTATGTGACTGAAGTGTCAAAACTACTCGCATTATTTTGTTTTTATGGATAACTTCAAAGCATGCTCTGCTGACCTCTATTTTTTTTTACTGGTCACTTTTAAGCTGTAACTACTATAACATAGTGGCAACTGGTCCAAAACTGTTTTATTTAGCACAAATTCATGAAGCTTAATACACATTTTTATGTTGATCAACTGAGAATATTGGTTTTTCAATCATGGGGATATTATTTTCTTTTTTACTTTTAACTCTCACTTTTTTATTCCAATTGCCAATGATATTTAGAGTTCAACAAAGGTCTTTTAAATGTTGCTGTAAGGGGGCGAAGTACTTTTTGATTGCTTACTTCTAACTACCTTTGTTGGCTATGGAGCTTACTATTTGTGTCAATTGTGAAATGACATGCATTCTTATGTTAGAAATTGACTAGAGAAACATCTCTCCCTTCTATACATTTCAGGCAAAAGGTGACAAGGGTGAAAAATCAGAACCCAAGGACACTGTTAAGCCATTTACTCAGTCTCCTGCTGTCGTTCGAAAGTCATTCGCCTCACGGAAGGCAGGCTATCACTCAGAGGGATACTTTTCCAGTGACCAAGAGGAGGACGTTAGTGTTAAGAGTGACTTTTCTGTGAATAAAACCAGGAATGGTGAAAAAGGTATGAAATACTTAGCTTATTGTTTTTACTTTTCAAGGATAAATGGTGGTATTTTACTAATCAAGATTTCAATTTTATGCTTCGGTTTGAATATGTGGACAGTTTATGTTTTATGTCAAAGTACCAAGCTTGCAGAAACTATTTCATAATTTTGTTGAATCACCACTGCCACTGATTTATATTATTTGCACTCATTGTTGTGTAGTTTACTTTTAATTTCTCTGCCTGCACACTGTAATCGTTCTGTTAAATTTGGAAAACAGCGATGAAGGGAAGGTTATTTCCTAAGTGACTGAGGGGGCTGACGCAATAAATTGGGTCAATCTGATCCACGTTTATTGTGACTCATGGGCCTCATCAGTTGGTGTGATTGTTCTTTCTAGTATATTTTCATATGCTTCATTTTGTATTTCCCAGAAGCTCTCTTATCTGGGTTTTGTCCATAGTTGTGACTGTCAAGCAGCTCCTTTCTCCCAGTTTGTAATCCATTTTGGACCCACTTTTTCTTTGAAAAAAACCTTGTACCCAATTTTGAGAGGATTTTAAAAGCCACCTCCTGGGGGCCTATGCCCGAGTTTTCACTCGCATGCAAGGGAAGGGTTCCATATGAGCCACGTGACCTTTTTTCGAATGGCGAATGAATTTGGTGTGCTCGAACTGGCGGATTCATTCATTCCCTCACTCACTTACTCACTGCCTCAAACCCAGTGAAATTCTCTTTTGCACGTTCGAGAATGGTAGCAAAATGGCCACTGCATTTGTGAGACTGCTATTACCTCCTGCTATTGAAGATGTGGTGATGGAAGAGGAGGGAATTCCACGTGTTGTGTACCAGCAAAAATCTCCCTTATCACTGGGATGAGATAAATTCATCAAAATGTATTTTCATTTTATTAATTCATTAAAATATGTTTTCATATTAATTTAAAAAAGGATTTAATGTGGTAATTGCTCTGTGACTTGACTCTCTTTCTTATGGTGAAGTCGAGATTGTCAGCATTGTCGGCTGAAATTAAGGTATTTGCCTTAATTCACGATTCCATTGGCATCTTACAAGACTTAAAATGTATGATATTATTTTATTTTTAGACATTTAAGCTCTTGAGTTCATTACTTGTAGTATATTTTTGGATTCACTGTTTAAGTTTAACAAATTTCTTTCAAAACCAATCCAACTCTGTGTCTGTAACTGCTCGAATATTATATAGAATGATCCAATAGAATCACAACCAATCACAACAAACACCAACTGGGTAAGCACCTACATATTGCAAAGAACACATGGGACAGACTTATACATACCAAAGCACATTTTATCAGACCAGTAAACCATTAAATCAATAAACAACAATGGAAATTTATTTTTAAACAAACCGATGTGCTACAAACTTATGAAAATAAATACATACTTGCAATTTTAAAATTGTCATCATACAAACAATACAGTATTCTGCAGCAACAAGAAACAACAATCGTATCCTACAAGCTGAACTGTATGAATTATCATCTCAAAATAACACACTATGTAGCAACGTTATGCTCTCATCTTACTCCATTCATTTGACGATTTGTTTACCCCACACCAATTGAGCTGTATGGTCAAGCCCTTCCATTGCTTCATGGCGTCCTTTGCACCATGCGAGGAGGAATGGTTGTAGAATGTCATTAGTAACATAGTTGCATTCCCAGAAAAAAGAATTCATCCAGAAAGGTGGGCGATGATTGGCTGCTCACTGTCGAAGCGTTATCCTACCACCCCTACCATTACCCTTCCGGCATTGCCACATTTGGAAACTGGAATCTCCCCTCTCCTGCAATGTATCCGTTTTCCCTCACATACCACTCTTCGAAGATGCTTCGGGCATACCGAATTCCACCGTGAACGCTTGTGAGCGAGGTCAGTCATGTGAGTGCATTCGCATATGAGAAATTTTGAACAGACTCAGGCATAAGCCCCTTGCGTTGAGTTTGTTTGAAGAACTGACCCTATCTTTGAAAACAAAGGGGTTTTGAGCTATGATTACATATGTTGGAGTGTTAGCTTCCCTGTGAAATTGCATGCACAAGTAGACAGCCATGATGTTTTATTCACATTTCCCTTGACACCATCTGTGTTTTAAGTTATCAGCTGCATTTAATTGGTTCATGGCACGTATAATATCTTTGCAAATGAATCTAAAATTAATTTAACTCTTTTTAAAAGTACTGCAGTCATAATAACTGCTTTGGTCATCATCCATGCCTAAATAATCGGTCCCAGTCACCCATAGATTGAGAAATGTATTGGGATTCAGTCACTCCATTGCTAGTCACTATGACAGGTAATGTGTTAAGTAGTTGATTACTGCTAATGATAATAATTGTGCTTGTGAATGTTTTGCATTCCAGTTCTAAGGGGCACAGTGAGCAATCCTCTGGAAAAGACAATGAGTGACTCGAAAGGAAAGACTGCCCTGATGGGGGAGATGCATGCGTTTGGTCGGTCGTTGGAGGAGTCAGCGTCGCACTTCATCAACAAAGTGTTGGGCAGTAGCCCAGAGAAGAGGAGGGAGCCAATTAGGAGTGCCAGCATGGGTAACGACCCCCTGTGCATTGAAGAGAATGATGCGAATGCAGACCTTGGTGGTGGTGTGGATGATGGGGAAGGAGCGCACAGTGAGGCTGGAACGTACACCATTGACAAGGAGTCGCCTTGCCCGGAAGAGGAGAAAGCGCGCAAGAACATTGACCAAGTGTTCGGTGTGCACAGTGGTGAGGTGACCTTGGAAAATGGAAGGCCTCTGCCCCCTGGACTCGAGGAGAAGCTTAAGGTTGGTGTATATACAATGCTTTATTTCTGCAAAAAAAAAGCTTCTTGTTAATTCAAATATGAAAATAAACTCCCTCTTAAACTGGTAATTGTTTTAAAAAATAAGAAAGATGAAAGAATTATTTAAAAAAATAAGGAAGGGTTAAGTGATCCCCTTGCATACCTAAAATATTTAGGCATTGAATAATAATTTTGAAGAAAATTATGAGGAACACTTCAGGTATCATTTAATGAGCATGCAGCATTTGAATACAATGAATTTCCAAATACC